>NC_046622.1:19632296-20237560 GCF_900324465.2 Anabas testudineus | reverse complement strand
TGGCTCCCTCTCATATGTAGAAATGCTGATTGTCTCTTTGAGGGAAACTGGGAAAATTGCTCCGATCATTATGTCTCCCTGTTTGAACCAACTAGGAATGTTAAACCTGCCAAACCGTTCACAGCTCCAAACTGTCTTCAGGTATAGAACAGATAAACATAGTAGAATAATGTAGCTCTCTGGATGTTTCCTCTGCATTTTCTGGAAGAAAAGAAGACACAGATCTCATACCAACTCAATCTAATGTAGGCTCTCTTCATAAAAGGTTGATGCATTTCCCAGAGGGCAGAGAAGTGCTATGCTTGTAAGACTCAGGGAATGGTCATTGTTATAAGCCATTAATACACATGCAGCATTCTGCTCAACATGCTCACGCATAAACAAAATCTCTAAGGAAATTAAAATTAATTCAACCTACTGACACATTGCACACTTGGAAAGTACTGAGCAAATTATAATAAATAACATTAAATTTAAAAACAAGTATATCTTAATAACTATTATAGATAAATCTCACCAAATGCTGCACACATTCAGGCCAAGTTTTGAAAGATGGTGATTGTGACGCATAAGTCTTTTTAACCTTTTCAGAAAACTGAACACAGCTTTAGAAACATTACTAAATATAAAATTCAATATCAAGTACTTGTAAAGAAAACATATGCACTTTGGAGAAGGTCAGGGCAAATCATTGAGATGAATTGTCTCTGGCAGAATTCATAGTCCAAGACTTTTTTTTACTTTTGTGACTTTCATAAAAATGTGCAAAATTCCTTATTTTCCACAAATGTGTTTTTTCTTGAGGTATGTCCGATCCAGTCCAAGTCACTCATGCAACAATGAACCCTTAAACACTTGGAATAACTCATCAATAGCCTTAATAGCTATCTAGAACCATTTTGAAACTTTATTTTTATTATGCCCAGAATTATTTCTATCTTATAATTGATATGAAGTTATTAAATATGGTTCCCTGCCTGATTTGTTACTAGAGATTATTACATTTTATAGAGTCTATTGCTGGGAGTAAAAAGCTGTGTTCATGGTGGCTCACTAGTATGTAAACCAATAAGAAGCATTTAGTATGGCCTGCAGCTTTTTCTTTTTGCAGTTTTTAGATGACTGGTCATTACAAACTTTCAGGTGGTACACGTTGATGTTTTTGACTTACTGGGGAACACTCTTTCACCCTATGGAATCTAAGGGGGGACATTGGCAACACAGTTTAGTTTGGAAAAATGTCTGTTTCCACAGACCTTTATTTGCATGCAAATTAGCATTGTTTCTATGTAATACTAAGATAATACTAACAGGTTACTCTATGATAGATTGCATTTAAATTCTAGAAAATATGGATACAAAACTGAATTAACTTCAGTGTGAGAGTAAATGTTATCATCAGCAGCATTGCAATGCAAGCCTTTATTACGAGTTTCTCTGAAAACGTCACTAAACAACCTAACCCTGAATCTCATTCAAAGTTTGAAGCCCTAAGTATTACCGAGTGTTTTGTCTTGTTTGTTAATTGGGTTAGCTTGTTGAATGTAGTCACATTAGCTACACAGTAATGGTAAACAACTATGGTAAAGGCTAACGTCAGCTTCTCAGAGTCTGAGAGTCAGATTTTTAGATGTGTGTGAAACATTTAAAGCTACATTTATAGGATTAGTAGGTTGGACGGTGTTAAAGTAGCATGTTTATGTAACATCATTCGAACGTGGCACAGACCAGCTGTTTCTGCTGTTACCACAGATTTGCTGCAATCCCCAGATCACACTATAGGAGAAACAGACAGGCCCTGACGTTACTCCTGGGACAGCACAGAAACCTTGTGTTACTAATAATACTGAAGTTAATGCTTAAAGGACAGATGTCAAGTTGTTTTTACAGCATCAAATTAGTTACACACAAGCAAGCTGCAGTGGCAGTGGGTGGTGAGTTTGTGAAGTGACAGTGAAGTTAGAATGATTGTTCTGACCCACTGATAATATCAGCTTCATTGGTGTTACTACTGACAAAATATCTGGAAGCTGAGTCATGGTAACTGGACGTGTTTTTGTTAGGTGAACATTTTTAATGACCCATGAAAGTAACTTCTAGTTGGTTAGAGACCTCAAATGTATTCTCTGGATTGGTTTCACTCCACCCCTGTCATGAAAAGGCTAATTCTGTGAAACAATGGAAGCGGATGGTGTTAAAAGATGTCAACTGCCAACTCTTCCTTCCCCCCTAAAGTAGGTGATTGGTGAGGACCACCTGGTGGATGTGTGAATTGGTCCTGATCATTCTAGGGATGGATGAAAGGGCAACATGACAAATAATAGACAGGTTTTGTCTAAGGCTCGAGCTCTTTTGGGTGAGTGTGTTGATTTGCACATGCAAGGCTTCCCTCACTCCTCTCTCAAACCACTTGTTCTCAGTTTGATATATGAATGTCACTGACCTTGAACAAGTGTCCTTTGTCCTTAAGATGAAGGTACACAGCTGAATTAGGTCCTGAGGAGTTGCTCCTCCTGTGCTGTGCCATCCTCCTGTGTAGCGGCTGTTTGGTATTTCCAAGGTACAGCTCAGAGCATTCTTCACTGCACTGGACTGCATACACTATATTGCTCATCTTGTGTTTTGGAGTCCGGTATTAGGTGTAGATGAGTCTCAGGTATGCTGTGTTTTCTAAAAATGCTTTTCAGCTTCTCTGAAACCCCAACCATGTAAGGAATTACCAGGTTTTTGTGTTGGAGCTGGAACTCTTGCTGTTCCATTGTTCTTTTACTGGAGCAGGATACTGCCTTGTTAAAGGCCCACTTGGGGTATCCACAGGTCTTGAGAGCTGTCTTGAGATGCCTTTCTTTCTTTAATGGGCTTCTGTGGGACACACACAGAGTTTGTTGGAAGTCCACTTTCTCCTTTTTCACATTTTGCAGTTTGGTCCGATCCTCTCCTAATCATTATACCCTTAGTATTCAGTTGCACAGCCTTTGAAGGCTATCACTGCAATAATGCAATTTCTGAATCTCTCAATGAGTCTTCAGCACCTGCACATGTATTTTAATATAAAATCTAGTCGCTCAGTCAAACTGAATCCATTGTATTGCAGAGACCTTCATTACCAGAGCGACAAGAGGGACGTTGTAACCCGAACTCATCATTATTCAGATTAGATCATTATTGTCATTTTCATTCTAAGAGACACACCCTGAAACTGTTCTTTCTGTCAGAGGTCTTAAGGCACACATTTTCAGGCAGGCCAGTGGATGCCATCTACATAGTTTTTCACAGCAGACCCATTCTTGGGACATCTGATTTTAATATTCTTTAGCCTGAAAAGCTGTATAATTTGACTCCTTTGAGTTTATGCGTGTATATCTGCATTAAACACTTTCATAAACTAATGTTAACTTACACAAACTGACTTCTGACAATGAAAACCAAAAAAAATTATATGAAATAATACAAGATATGCATCGTTTACTTGTTTAGTTAAACTTTATTATAATAAGTCAATAAATTATCTTTATTATAAAATATTGGTAAATCAAGCATTAAGGTATAATAGATTTCAATAGTTGTACCCAGTTGAGAACATGGTGTGCATTTTTAAGGTAAAATTATAATATATGAGAAATATTACGTAATATGTGTAGATTGTACCTACCTTACTCTATGGCTACATAATCGTACTTTCTTCTAATCGTACTACTTTCTTTCTTACATGCTGTAGCTAATACAGTAAAGAGAATGAGGGAGAAGTGGGAGAAGCATCACAATTTTAAAAATCTATTTTCTGGTTTAGATTTTCCCCATGACATGTTTCTTTGTATTTTTCTCTGGCTTGATCATTATTATGTAGCATTTAGGTGCAAAAATGCTAATTAATAAGCCAAATGCTGAAGACAAAATTGCAAATGTTTCCACAGCTACAGTGAACTTTCCAGGAGAGCTGATGTATGCTGGGATAAAGGTGATCCATACAGCGCAGAATATCAGCATACTAAATGTTATAAATTTGCCTTCATTAAAATTATCAGGTAGCTTTCTTGCTAGAAATGCTAGAACTAAACATATTACTGCAAGAAGTCCTATGTACCCCAGCACTGCATAAAAAGCTGCCTCAGAACCTGGGTTACATTCTAAAACTATCTTCTTATTACTGTATTTGAAAACCATATCTGGGAAAGGAGGGTTTAACTTAAGCCACAAATATACATATTAATATCTGAATCACAGTACAAGAACAAACTATGATCCTCTGCTGTGCAGGACCAAACTTTGTTGCAGCCTTGCTGCCAGGAAATGTGGCTTTAAAAGCTGTGACAACAACAATAGTTTTTCCCAAGACACAGGAAATACAGAGTGCAAATGTCACAGCAAAAGCTGTGTGGCGTAACATGCATGTCCAGACTGTGGGTCTGCCAATGAAAGTGAGAGGACAGAGAAAACACAGCAACAGAGAAAACAACAGAAAACAGCTCAGCTCAGAGTTGCTGGCCTTAATCACAGGAGTTTCTCTGTAGCGGATGAAAACCATCACTGTGGCCAGTGACAGGGAGGCACCTAGCAGAGATACAACTGTGACAGCTATTCCCATTGGCTCCTGATATGTCAGAAACTCAGTTGTTTTAGGAAAACACCCATCTCTCCTGTCATTGGACCAGTATTCCTGTGGACAAGGTGTGCACTCTGTGGCACCTGATGAGTTTAAACAGAAAGTATGTTTTACTGTTAGTTTGCACACAATAACATGACAAAACTTATAAAAGAAAAAAGAAAATACATGATGATTCACAAAATTATGTTTCAAATCTGAAATATATGGTATGGGAAAAAAAAAACTCATTCCACGATGTTAGATTGTGAATGTGTGGTTAAGTATGGAGTACTGTTTTCAGATCTAGGTCTCGGCTACCTGTTGAATTGGCTATGGTTCCATCAGCACATTGGATACAGTCAAAACAACAGGTGGGTTTTCCCTTAATTTGAGCTTTCCTGGTCCCTACTGGACAAACATCAGAGCATAGAGAAGTTGGAACCTGAAACAAAATCAGTTAATGAAATTTCAATGTCAATCTATTTAATGGCATGGCCAGAACACAGCTTTAATAATGATGAGATAATTACATAATAAAATGTTGAGATGATTACCGTTTTTCCAGTTCTCCACACAATTTCCTTTTCTTGGATGTGGAGCTCATAAGCACCATTGGCATCAGAGGCAAAATGACCCAGTGTTACATGGTTCACCTGCCCATTTATCAGCTGCCAGTTAATAAGGTCATTATAGGCTGGAGGGTCACCATTTTTATCAAAAAACACATTATCTCCAAACTGATTCCTAAAATTTACCATTTTCAACTGATCAGTGACCTGAGAAAGGAACATATTTAGTGTAGTCCTTCATTTTAAACACACACACACACACACACACACACACATATATAGATATATATATATATATATATATATATATATATATATATATATATATAGATAGATAGATAGATAGATAGATAGATAGATCAGTTTTAGACAGTTTAGCATATAATGGATTTTACTATTTCTCACCAGTTTGGGCTGAATTTCTGATATATTCAAACAAGACCTTTCAATTTTTTTCCCAGCTGGTTGGCAAAATACCAGCTGATGTAGGGCATGTGCAATGGCATAAACTGCTTTATACACATTATATGGGTCTCTGAGCCCAGCTACATCAAAGAACATGTCCTGGGAATTGAGTAATGTCTCATTGCCTGTGCATATTTTGATTGTTGTTTCAGTATCAATGTGCTCCCCAGGTAAAACAGGTCTGCAGCCCACCACAGTCTCCCAGAAATCCCTCACAAAAGCAGCACTTGGATCCTTATAAGGACTAATGCTTGTAAGAAATGGTTTCAGATTTGGGATAGCCATCTTCCGACTAAAAAATCCTAGGGTTCCACCAAAGGCCTGATAGATTTCTGGTGTGGAAGGTCGAGGTGCTGTTATCCAGCCATAAGCAGCAAGCCACTGAATTCCTGTTATGTTCTGTTTTACTATTTCTGTCATCAAAGGGTAAAAGTCACCCTCAGGAGTAAAAGCCAGAATGACTTTGACAGTTGACTGCTTGATGATTTTCACAACATTCAGAATTTTATCTATTGGGTACGTACGTAGAATTTTCCCAACAAATGCAATACAAACACCAAACTTTTTAACTTCTTCAGTAAATGTCATGATTCCACTTCGGCCATAGTCATTGTCTGACTGTATGACCCCGATCCACTGCCAGCCAAAATGATTGATCAGTTCTGCCAAAGCTTTTGCCTGAAAGTAGTCACTGGAGACTGTACGAAAAAAGGTTGGGTATTTCATTCTGTCAGTCAGACAGGCACATGATGAAAAGTAACTTACCTGAAAGATAAAACAGACACCAAAAACAACTGAAAAATTCAACAAACCAAGCACTAAAACACACCGTATTTTAAAGAACTTTTTTTTTCTGTCTCTTACTATTGGCAGTTGAAATGATCCAAAGGTTCCAGCCACAGGGATAGACTGTGATGATCCTGACTCCCCTATAAGGGCAGATATTGCTGGAGCACAAGGGGAAGTCTCTTCCAATCCACTAGCCAGTGTTAGTGCAGCACGTAAAGCACTTGTAGGAGATGCACAAGAGCTAAGGATCCTGTAGCCAAGAGATATGTTTGGCAGGAGAGTCTGATCTTTGTTGATTTCTTCAATTGAAAATATCATCACTTGAGTCCATCGAAATGATCTTAGGTCAAATCTAGGAAAGACGGTGGTGATTGAAGTTGGTTGTAAAATTTTAGATGCTGCTGTACATATCCATATTGTAAAATTGCTATATATGGCATATTTAACACAAGAGTAGAGAAGCATGCCTGCAACTTACCCTTCACATTTGAAGTCTGGTGGCTCACTTTCATATGTAGAAGTGATGAATATTTCTTTGATGAAAACAGGAAAAATCCCCCCAATCATTATGTCTCCCTGTTTGACCGAACTTGGAATGTTAAACCGTTTAAACAGTTCGCAGCCCCAAAGTGTATTCCAATAGAAAACAGACAAACATAGGAGAATAATGTAACTCTCTGAATGTTTCCTCAGCATTTTCTAAAAGGGAGAATAACGCCGTTCTTATTAAAGCTGTGTTAGATGCAGACAGATGTGCTCTCTTCAATAAAGGTTGATTTATTCCCCACAGGGCAAAGCAGTATTGGACAAATAAGATAGGCTCAGTAGGGAAAAGTCATTTTTCTATGCCGTGAACCTATGAACATACAGTATTTTAGTTAACATGCTCTTACACAGTTCCTTTTTTTGCTGGGTTCAACATCAAAAGATGAATATTAGACAAATGATCAACATTTCCAGGTGTTTACATCTGGACCTGACACACAACTTAGAAGATAGCGCCTTTTTTAACCCACCAATTTTACATGTGAGCAAAAGTATTGGAACATGTGACTGATAGGTGAGTTTTCCCAGATGTATCCTATTACATTGATTATTCAAACAATAAATTGCACTGAAAGTGTACATGTAGTTTCAGATTTGGGTTTGGGATTTGAGTGCCTGTTCGGACTGCATTTCCTATAAAGTCCAACACATCAAAAAATAGCCAAAAAATTCAATTTTTTTTGTAACTGAGATGTTTATTAGTTTGCCATATAATGTTGTTTATGATATGTCTTTTGTATCATTTTTGATACGTTTTGTGTGATGGCAACGTTTTGCTCATTTTGAAAATATAGAACAGTTTAGGCAGATTTTCTCATATTTTTGAATATATAATTAAGGAATGATGCATTGTTTAATTGTTTAATAGAAACTATTTAAAAAAATGATTATCAATATGAACGTTATTCTTACTGTAACTTCTTAAAAATTAGCGTAGCTCTTCCTGCCCAAAAGGGTGTGGATGATTGCACGATAAATGTCATTTTGAAAATGTAAAAAAAGACCTTCCACTGCCTCCAGGGCAATTATAAACCACTAAGAATACATTAATCTGGGTATATACAACAGGTTTTTAGGGAATGTATTGGTCATGTTGATAAGATAGAGGTCTCAGAAACTCACGTATCACATATCATACAAATGGCTTTAATGGGGTATGAGGTGTAACCATCAGAAAGTAAGTATGATGTACTGAACAGATGTTAAATGGGAAAACTAAGAAAGACAACAGCAGTTAATGACAGAAATGTGAAAGTTGTAAAGAAAGCAACAACCTCCAGAGGGCAGAAGTGAAGGTATCACAATCTACAATTTGCAGAAGACTTCATGAATAAAATTACAAATCACACTAGAATATGCAGACCACTTATTAGCAAGTACAGAAATGAGCCCCAAAATCTTTGGGACAAAGTTTATGGACTGATGAAATAAAGATTACCCTTTGCCAAAGTGATGAAAAGGCTAGGAGGTGACGTCATAGCTTGGGCTGCATGGCTTATTCTGGGACAGACATTAAGCTTCACTGATGATCTAACATGAACTTAGAAGTCTACAGAAACATTTGCTAAACACAAAAAAACTAAACTTTGTTGATGTCAATGGGTCACAAGATTGAAGCAGCTATTGCAAGCCAATGATTTGCAAGTAAATATGAAGTCTTACTGACTTTAATTTTAAGTATATCTGTTTCTTACATGAAAAATGGGTGGGTTCAAACAAAAGATGCTATCTTCTAATGGGTGAATCGGACCCAGACGTAAACACCTGGAAATAAAAGCTGAAATCTTGACCTTTATCTTTATATTGATCTTTTGATGTTAAACCAGAATGTTTCAGTCTACAGCAAAAATAAATAATTTGCCTCACTGTTCCAATACCTTTGGAGGGGAATGTGTATGTATTTATGTATTTATATATGCTAAAATACAACAGCGCCATTGGGCTTCTTATAGTAATCCTTGCTGTGTATTCTGTTTCTTTTTTGTTCTGTTGTTCATTGACAAGCGTCCAGACTGTGTATGCTGTGTCATGTGTCCAGCTTTTGAAATCAGTACTGTCCTCTAAATGGCATGCAGGGATTCCTTCCTGACACTTGACAACTATGTTATTTTTGTCATACACCAAGTTGCCAGCTTACATAAATCTTTGGCCCCTGTTTTTTTATGCCTCTGTGCCAGTAACATTATTTTTTCAGGTTGTCCATCTGTCCATCTAATTTATTTAAATGCAATATCTTAAGAACTTAATAGCATTTATTCAAATTTGGCAAAATGTCAACTTAAAATCGAGATATATTTGATTTTCCTGGTCAAAGGTGAAGATCACTTTAGCCTTATGTACTTCAAATTGATGTCCACGCTACATTTCAGAAAAAGCCTTAAGTGAATTTAAACACATCTGACATGAAAGAACAAACTCATGTTTAAATAGACAGTCTGTAAACTACTGTAGGCATGCAACCACAATACAATAATTCCAGTTATTTATAAATCACTAGAATTTCTTTGCCATATTGTTTAAATTTAAAGGTATGTATATGTCAAGTTACAGTACAATAATTAAAAGTTAAATTAAAAAGGACATAATCTTCTGGAAATCAATTCAGTGTCGGATGATGTTTCAAATAAAGTTCTCCAAAATAAGGTCTTTGACGTTGGTCATTAAATCTGTATATTAACCTTCACATTATATAGTAATGTACATCTGTACAGTATTTAAAGCTAATAAAGATGTACTTGTACTTCTTCAGTACTTTGTGTACTTCTGCCGCCTTTGATAAATACATCAAACTGTGCCCACTTCATATTACTATCGCACAGCTTATTCTTTTTCCGGTAACGTAATTGACTGTTATAACTTTAAAAAACTGTAAAAAAAACAAAACAGTGATATACAAGTAAAAAGAATATGCCTATAATAGATACAATAAATTAATTAAAAATATTCAAGATATAAGTTATCATTGTTATCAGTTACTGGTAAACTTACTGGTAAATTAAGCATTTAGTCAAAATAATTTTTTTTTTCACCACAAGAGACCAAACCCAAACTACTGTAACATTAGAGTTCATAATAATTATCATAATATCAAATGATGCTAATCGACTAATAGAGTGCTTCTATAATGCAGCATCTAAGAACTGAGAGCTGCATATTTCTTTAACTGAACAATAAATGTTTTGTTCAAATTTTTCCCATGACGTGTTTCTTTGTATTTTTCTCTGGTTTGATCATTATAATGTAACATTTAGGTGCAAAAATGCTAATTAATAAACCAAAAGCTGAAGACAAAATCGAAAATGTTTCCACAGCTACAGTGAACTTTCCAGGAGAGCTGATGTATGCTGGGATAAAGGTGATCCATACAGCACAAAATATCAACATACTAAATGTGATAAACTTGGCTTCATTAAAATTATCAGGCAACTTTCTTGCTAGAAATGCTAGAACTAAACATATTACGGCAAGAAGTCCTATGTACCCCAGCACTGCATAAAAAGCTGCCTCAGAACCTGGGTTACATTCTAAAACTATCTTCTTATTACTGTATCTGAAAACCATGTCTGGAAATGGTGGGTTTAACTTAAGCCACAATATACATATTAATATCTGAATCAAAGTACAGGAACAAACTATGATTCTTTGCTGAGCAGGACCAAACTTCATTGCAGCATTGTTGCCAGGAAATGTGGCTTTAAAAGCTGTGACAACAACAATATTTTTTCCTAAAACACTGGAAATACAAAAAGCAAATGTCACAGCAAAAGCTGTGTGGCGTAACATGCATGTCCAGACTGTGGGCCTGCCAATGAAAGTAAGAGGACAGAGAAAACACAGCAGCAGAGAAAACAACAGAAAACAGCTCAGCTCAGAGTTGCTGGCCTTAATCACAGGAGTTTCTCTGTAGCGAATAAAAATCATCATTGTGGCCAGTGACAGTGAGACACCTAGAAGAGATACAACTGTGACAGCTATTCCCATTGGCTCCTGATATGTCAGAAACTCAATTGTTTTAGGAAAACACCCGTCTCTCCTGTCATTGGACCAATATTCCTGTGGACAAGGTGTGCACTCTGCTGCACCTAAAAGGATCAAATAAAAGTATGATTTTTAAATTTAGATGTTAAGTTTCAACAAAATTAGTGATGTAATATAATGAAGTTTGAAGAGAAACATGTAAAATCATGCAATGCAGTACTATAGATCGTTTTAAATATGAATGTTTAGTATTTAGTATGACATACAGGCTTTTGATAAATATCTGGGCTACCTGTTGAATTGGCTATGGTTCCATCAGTACATTGGATGCAGTCAAAACAACAGGTGGGTTTTCCCTTAATTTGAGCTTTCCTGGTCCCTACTGGACAAACATTCGAGCACAATGATGTGGGAACCTAGAAAACAAAATCCATGAAGAATTTTTCAGTGTTAATATATAATAATGGAGTGGGCAGAACGAAGATTTACTAATGTTGTGATCACTGAATGAGAAAAAAATTGTGATGATTACTGTTTTTCCAGTTCTCCACACGATTTCTTCCTCTTTGATGTTGAGCTCATTAGCACCATTAGCATCAGAGGCAAAATGGCCGAGTGTGACATGTTTCACCTGCCCATTAATGAGATGCCAGTTAACAATGTCATAAAATGCTGGAGGGTCACCGTTCTGATCAAAGAACACATTATCTCCAAACTGATTTCTGAAATTTACCCTTTGTAACTTGTCAGTGACCTGAGAAAGGAACATATTTCATGTTAGATATGCTGTGTTAATAAGTGTTTACACTAAATTTACTTTACTCACTTCACTGTTTGAGATATCGTGGATTTTATTTACATTATTTCTCACCTGTTTGGGCTGAATTTCTGATATATTTAAACAAGGCCTCAGTGGCTTTTCCCCTGCTGGCTGACAGAATACGAGCTCATGTAGGGCATGTGCAATGGCATAGACTGCTTTATATACATTATAGGTTTCTCTGAGCTCTGATACATCAAAGAACATATTCTGGGAATTGATAAATGTCTCATTGCCTGCGCATATTTTAAATGTTGCTTCATTATCGATGTGCTCCCCAGGTAAAACTGGTCTGCAGCCCACCATGACTTCCCAGAAATCTCTTACAAAAGCTGCATTTAGATCCTTATAAGGACTAATGCTTGTAAGATATGGTTTTAGATCTGGTATTGACACCTTCTGACCCACAAATCCTAGGGTTCCACCAAAAGCCTGGTAAATTTCTGGCGTGGAAGGTCGAGGTGCTGTTGTCCAGGCATAAGTAGAGAGCCACTGAATTCCTGTTATGTTCTGTTTCACTATTTCTGTCATCAAAGGATACAAGTCACCCTCAGGAACATAAGCCAGAATGACTTTAACAGTTGACTGCTTGATCATTTCCACAACATTGAGAATTTTATCCATGTTGTACGTAAGTAGAATTGTCCCAACAAATGCAATACAAACACCAAACTTTTGAACTTCTGCAGTAAATGCCAGGACCCCATTCCGGCCATAGTCATTATCTGACTGTATGACCCCGATCCACTCCCAGCCAAAACGTTTGACTAGTGCTGCCAAACCTTTTGCCTCAAAGTAGTCACTGGGGATTGTCCGGAAAAAAGTTGGATATTTCACTCTGTCACTCAGACAGGCACATGTTGAGAAGTAACTTACCTGAAATATTAATTGAACACCACAGCAATTATGGAACATGCAATAAACAAAGCACTAAAAAGCTATTGTTTTCATAGGAAATTGTGTAATCATACAGTATCTTGCTATTCTGTTATTTCTTCTGCTGTGTCTCTTACTACTGGCAGCTGAAATGGTCCAACAGCTCCAGCCACAGTCATTGACTGAGATGACCCTGACTCTGCTATAAGGGCAGATATTGCTGGAGGACAAGGGGAAGTCGATCCGATCTCTTCTAGTCCACTAGCCAGTGTTAGTGCAGCACGTAAGGTATTTGTAGGAGATGCACAAGAGTTAAGGATCCTGTAGCCAAGAGATATGTATGGCAGGAGAGCAGGATCTTTGTTGATTTCTTCAATTGAATATATCATTACTTGTGTCCATCGAAAAGCTCGTAGGTCCAATCTAGAAAAGTTTTATTTTTGTTTAGATTAGAAATGTAATTATAAAATACATAGGTGCTTCTGCTAAACATTCATATAGTGGTATGTTTGTAAGAAAAGATGAGCATACCGATAAAGTTTGAAAAGGTCATGAAGTTATCTTACCCTTCACATTTCACTTCTGGTGGTTCCTTCTCATATGTAGAAGTGGTGAATATCTCTTTTATAAAAACAGGAAAAATGCCTCCGATCATTATGTCTCCCTGTTTGAACAAACTTGGCATGTAAAACCTACCAAACCGTTCACAGCCCCAAACCGTGTTCCAGTAGAAAGCAGAAAAACACAGCAGAATAATGCAGCTCTCTGAATGTTTTGCTTTTCCCATTTTCTAAAAGAGATGAGGATGCAGCTCTTATTGCAAGTCCATCTAATGTAGGCAGGTGTGCTCTCTTCATAAAAGGTTGATTTATTTCCCACAGGGTAAAATGATGTTAGACTGGTAAGTCTGGCAAAACAGGGTAAGGTCATTGTCATATACCACAAACACACATGCAGTATTGTGCTCATCATACTCACACTCAAAAGCAAAATCCCCAAGGAAATTTAAATTACTAACCCATTGACATATTGCAAACTAGGAACATGTTTTGTATTTGATTTGATCCTAACTACGAGTTATATTAATGTGGAAAAAGTATCTTAGAACAGAAGAAAAAAAGGTAATTTTAAAATTATTGGTAATGGATTTGAGTCTGTGTCAAAATTATTTCACACTTTTGTAAGTCACTTGGCTGCTGGTCTCAAAGCCAGCGATGGTCTCTGATCCTGACAGACAGTTTTTCATTTAGAATTCCTTTGATGTCCTTGGTGACTCAGGGCTTGTTGTTAGGATAGCAGCAAATCACCAATCAGTGTCCACTAAAACTGATTTAGTATGTAATGCAGGCTGCCAGGCCATCAATGTCCTCCATTGTGGCTCACAGAGTACTTCCCATTCTTGCATCCCATTTGTGTGCCCATGTGAAAGACTGGGTTCTTTGAGGGTGGGAGAGAGGGTTCTTTGCAGGATGGTTGTCCCTCTGGCATTTTCACATTGTTTACGCTGGCCCCCTGACCCAAAGCTTTGCAGAAATTACTAAAATATAGCTGAATGTATCTAAACAACTTAAAGAAAATGTTAAGCTGTATTGTTTTAAAGCTGAAATTATATGAAAGAAACTGAAGCAGGTGAATCTCCAGTTGTAGAAAACCTTAAGATATTCTGATAGAATTCATAATATCACAAACATTTTTTGTAATAGCATTGGTAGAACAAGTATAAGGAGTATTTTTAACTGTCAATTCTCTAATGTATGCTTTTATTAACGAGGATCTTAAAAGGAAGACTTTTAGTTTGAAAATCATCAGTGTGGACTCATATTAATATCAATTGCTTAATAACATAAATACATTATCGTTCACAGACCGCCAGTAACTTTGCATTAGTAAATGTAGATTTATTTTTGAAAATCTGCATGTCCTGTCAAGACATGACAAAATGACATACACTAAATGTTGTCCATGCCTCAACAGCATTCACAGTGATTATCATTTATCAATCATCAATTGCTGGTAAATTAAGTGATCAGTGAAAATGATGTTCTGTTTTCACCAACAGTGTATAACTTAGTGCACATTTTACTGCTAAATTACAGAATATATTAAATAAGATCATAATACAAAAACTACAGATGGTTTTGTTTTGATTTTCTGAATTATACTGCAAAATAATCTTACTTTGATAATATACTATTATTATTATTATTACTTTATTACGGACAGAGAGGACTGAGAATATCATATGTTAAAATTAAGTAATTGTGTTTTTGTTCAAAATTTTCCCATGACATGCTTCTTGGTATTTTTCTCTGGCTTAATCAATATAATGTAGCATTTGGGAACAAAAATGCAAATTAACAGACTCAATGCTGAAGACAAAATTGCAAATGTTTCCACAGCTACAGTGAACTTTCCAGGAGAGCTGATGTATGCTGGGATAAAGGTGATCCACACAGAGCAGAATATCAGCATGCTGAATGTGATAAACTTGGCTTCATTAAAATTATCCGGCAACTTTCTTGCTAGAAATGCTAGAACTAAACATATTACTGCAAGAAGTCCTATGTACCCCAGCACTGCATAAAAAGCTGCCTCAGAACCTGGGTTACATTCTAAAACAATCTTCTTATTACTGTATCTGAAAACCATGTCTGGGAAAGGTGGGTTTAACTTAAGCCACAATATACATATTAATATCTGAATCATAGTACAGGAACAAACTATGATTCTTTGCTGTGCAGGACCAAACTTTGTTGCAGCATTGTTACCTGGAAATGTGGCTTTAAAAGCTGTGACAACAACAATAGTTTTTCCCAAGACACAGGAAATACAAAGTGCAAATGTCACAGCAAAAGTTGTTTGGCGTAACATGCATGTCCAGAGTGTGGGTCTGCCAATGAAAGTGAGAGGACAGAGAAAACACAGTAGCAGAGAAAACAACAGAAAACAGCTCAGCTCATAGTTGCTGGCCTTAATCACAGCAGTTTCCCTGTAGCGGATGAAAACCATCATCGTGCCCAGTGACAGGGAGGCACCTAGCAGAGATACAACTGTGACAGCTATTCCCATTGGCTCCTGATATGTCAGAAACTCAAGTGTTTTAGGAATACACTCATCTTTCCTATCACTGGACCAGTATTCATGTGGGCAGGGTTTGCACTCTGCTGCACCTGATAAGGACAAACAGAAAGTTATACATCTGGAAGTTACTTTGCACAAATTGAAATCATAATTATGAAATGTAATACATTTTTAAAAAAATATCTTTTGAAAAATGTCCAGGAGACCTGTTGAATTGGTTATGGTTCCATCAGCACATGGGATGCAGTCAAAACAACAGGTGGGTTTTCCCTTAATCTGAGCTTTCCTGGTCCCTACTGGACAAACATTAGAGCACAATGATGTGGGAACCTGAAGAAAGAAATCGGTGAAGTATCTTACATTGTGACAAGAACAAAACTTTAGTAATGATTAGCTCATTGTATTAGAAAAAGGTGCAAAGATTACTGTTTTTGCTGTGCTCCACGTGATCTCTTCCTCCTGGATGTTGAGCTCAAAAACACCATTGGCAACTGAGGAAAAATGACCCAATGTGATATGTTTCACCTGTCCGTTTATCAGCTGCCAGTTAATAAGGTCATAATAAGCTGGAGGGTCACCATTTTTATCAAAGAACACTTGATCTCCAAACTTATTAGTAAATTTTATAGATTGTAAGTGGTCAATAACCTAGGAAAGGCACATATTTCATGTTAGATTTTAGTTTTTATACAAACACAAACACTTCTCTATTGACACATTTATTCAGTTTTAGATGGTTTGGAATACTGTGGATTTTATTTGTATTATTTCTCACCAGTTTGGGATGAATTTCTGATATATTCAAACAACGCTTTACTGTTTTATCTCCAACTGGTTGGCAGAATACCAGCTGATGTAGGGCATGTGCAATGGCATAAACTGCTTTATACACATTATAAGGGTCTCTGAGCTCAGTTACATTAAAGAACACATCCTGGGAATTCATTAATGTCTCATTGCCTGTGCACATTTTAATTGTTGCCTCATTTACACTGTGTTCTCCAGGTAAAACAGGTCTACAGCCCAACATAACTTCCCAGAAATCCCTCACAAAAGCTGCACTTGGATCCTTATAAGGACTAATGCTTGTAAGAAATGACTTTAGATGTGGGATAGCCATCTTTCGACCCACAAACCCTAGGGCTCCACCAAAAGCTTGATACATTTCTGGTGTAGAAGGTCGAGGTGATGTTATCCAGGCATCAGTAGAAAGCCACTGAATTCCTGTTATGTTCTGTTTCACTATCTCTGTCATCAAAGGATAAAAGTCACCCTCAGGAACATAAGCCAGAATGACTTTGACAGTTGACTGCTTGATCATTTCCACAACATTGAGAATTTTATCCATTGGGTCCGTACGTAGAATTTTCCCAACAAAAGCAATACAAACACCAAACTTTTTAACTTCTTCAGTAAATGTCATTATGCCACTTCGGCCGTAGTCATTATCTGACTGTATGACCCCGATCCACTCCCAGCCAAAACGTTTGATCAGTGCTGCCAAAGCTTTTGCCTGGAAGTAGTCACTGGGGATTGTTCGAAAAAAGGTTGGGTATTTCACTCTGTTACTCAGGCATGCACATGCTGAGAAGTAACTTATCTGAAAGATAAAAATAACACCCAAACTTTGTGAAAAAAAAAAAAAAAAACAATCCAGCAATTTTACACTGTAAAATATTCTTGGTTATTTTATATTTCTGTCTCTTACTATTGGCAGCTGAAATGATCCAAAAGTACCAGCCAAAGCTATAGACTGTGATGATCCTGACTCTCCTATAAAGGAAGATATTGCTGGAGGACAAGGGGAAGTCGAGCTGATCTCTTCTACTCCACTAGCCAGTGTTAGTGCAGCACGTAAAGCACTTGTAGAAGATGAACAAGAGCTAAGAATCCTGTACCCAAGAGATATGTTTGGTAGGAGAGCGGGATCCTGGTTGATTTCTTCAATTGAAAATATCATTACTTGTGTCCAACGAAACGATCTCAGGTCAAATCTGTGAAAGGTTGTGGTGATTGGAGCAGGCTGTTTCTGCTGTACACGTCTATATATTGGCAAGTTTGTAAGATAAGAGTAAAGAAGCATGCATGGACAGCAGAAAACTCAGCTGTACTGCAACTTACCCTTCACATTTCACTTCTGGTGGCTCCCTCTCATATGTAGATGTTCTGATTACCTCTTTGAGAAAAACAGGAAAAATCCCTCCAATCATTATGTCTCCCCGTTTAAACATACTTGGCATGTTAAAGCTACCAAATTGTTCACAACCCCAAACTGTGTTCCAGTAAAGAAAAGACAAACATAGAAGAATAATGTAACTCTCTGAATGTTTCTTCTGCATTTTCTAAAAGAGATGAGGACACAGCTTATTTACCAACTCTGCTCAACGTAGGTGGATGTACTCTCTTCATAAAAAGCTTCTTTATTCCCACAGGGCAGAGCAAGTAAGACTCCTAAAAATGGCACAGCAGTGAAAACCCATTGCTTAGTGCCACGGAGATATGCACTATTCAGTTCAATATGCTTCAACATCAAGAAAAAATTATGTCAAATTATGTCAACCAACATACACATTATATTACAAAAGAATGTGTGTGTAATGCATGGTATGTGCGTTGTTCTTATTATAGTTAATAAATAAGACACCACAAACGTTATGCTGTTGAACGAATAAGTATGTATTTATGTACTATATGTTAATACTCATTAATAATAATTAATCTCTTAATAAACATTACTCTGTGGTGTCAGAAAGACAGTACATGTCTTATTAAATTACCTTTTACAACCATAAAACGTTTTACGTTTTACAACCATACCATATAAACAACGCAACATTGATAAGTTGATGTGTAGCCCATGACATCACTGATGATGTCATAAAGATTTTAAAAAAATAAGTAATTGGGTAAATTGGTAGCCTTTTCCATGTGTCTCTTGCATGCATTTTAAGTATAATTGACTAACTTAGAAACTCATAGCTCAAACGATTAACATCAAACTTACAATAGCCTACTTGTCTGTATTTATTCAGAAAATATTGATGTAATCATAATGCAGCCTAATGATTAACACAAACAAACCTGGGATAGTATGTGTTTTTATAGTTACAGATTAAAACTTGAAATTTGCCTTAACAAAAATTCAGCATGATTTGAAAAATATGTATGCGGAAATAAAATAACCTATAACCAGATTTCTTAATAAAATAACTTAAGCATTGGTGTGTAAAGCATTGGTATTCTTACCAACTTTGTCACACACCCCTCCCTTTTAGACTGTTATTCCTCAGAATTACAAGACAATCAGATTCTTATTGTTTTGCCTCATTACCATTGTTCTCAAAACAGACAGAATGAAAGGAACCACAACCAGGAAAGATCCAACACCAACATAAATACACATAACCAATAACATAAATACAGGAAAAATCAATATATATGCAAAATATGTAAAATAGATTAATTAAATTGGGTCAATATATATAGCCTATGTAGATTCACAGCAAGTATATGACACTATCACTTTCACTGGGGGGATTGTACAGACTGTGGGCCACAAGTAGTTAATAAGTCTTTGGCTGAACGTGCTCCTTAGTCCAGCCAACAAACTGTGCAGTGGGTGGGAGGGATTGTCCAGGATTGAGAGGAGTGTAGACAGCATCCTCCTCTCAGCTACAACATGGAGAGGGTCCAGCTCCACCCCCATAACAACCACCTGTTGTTATTGAGAATGGCAAGCTCCACTTCTCCCCTCTTATAATAATAATAATAATAAATTTATTTATAGAGCACTTTTCTAAACACAAGTTACAAAGTGCTTCACAAAAGAGACAAAGAAAAAAACATGTAGCCCAACAAGATCAACTTGAGCAAGCACTAGGATAACAGTGGAGAGGAAAAACTCCCCTTAGGGAGGAAACTGTTAGAGTAAAAATTATTTACTCACTGATAATTATCTAATTCTCTTATTACATTTTTGTTTAATTATTGTTTCTTACTTCTTGTCATTATGAAGGATATTTGTTTTTGATGTTTAATCCTGTCAGCAACAGGAACATGTTATACTCTGCTAATGCTGCACTCTGCACACAGACATAAAACAGGACAGGTCAGAAAAATGTCAGCATTCTCAGAGTTGACCAGTTCTTGTTGCTATACACCTATGAGCAGTGTTTTATCCTTATATGGAGTTCTTTTTCCTTGTAAAATGATCATCCTTTAACCATACCAGCCCACATCTGTGACTTCAGGGTGTGTCTCATTTGTAATAAAAAGCTTGCACAAAGGGGGAACGGACGGAGTTGGAGATAGGAAATCCTGGGTGAAGCATTTATGATGCTAAGGCCTCAGGCCGGCTCCCCTTGCAAGTAAAAAGGCCAAGTGTCCTTGTTGTCCTTTATTGTCTCCATCTCTTAGTGTATGAAATGTGTTGTGGTAATTTTGGACCCAACAGAACCCTCAAGCAGAACCAGGCTCAAGTTAAACGGCCAACTGCCTCGACAGGTTGGGGTGCAGGAAACAGTAATACAACAAAACAAAATCTTGATGGAGAGTCTTCCCAAGGACAGATATTTTAATTTAGGTGAGAATTCTCCTCTTGCCTCCTGTCCCAGCACACATTGCTGAAACCGTCTATATTTACACTGGAGTCAGGAATACCATCATGCAACCATGTCTCTGTGAAACACATCAAACTACACTCTGCAAAGATTTTCTCCATCCTCACCAGAGCTCTCATTTCATCCATCTTATCGTCCAGTGATCTCACATTACCCATAATCAGAGAGGGGAGATGCGGCTTGAATCTTCTCAGTTCTTTATTTCCTCCTTGCTGTTTTTTGCCTCCCCTACATCCCCTCGTTGTCCTCCTTCTGATCTCATCTGTGATGTTTAAAGTCCCGCACAAAGTTTGATCTTTTACTCCTGCCGTCCTCAGTAAGATCAGCTGATCCCAGGTGTAAACAAAGGAGCTGGCTCCATGGTGATGAAGCAGCTGTTTCGCTCCGTTTTTTTGGATGGCTGATGGTATGAATCCAAAAGTAACATCAGAGATAAAAACTCTCTAGAACAACATGATTCGAGAGGGTATAACTTAATTTCAAAACTAGTTACTTATCTACAGAAAAGTAATGAAAATAATAAGATAAAATACAGAAAAAGACATCACAACATGAGAACAGTGGTAAATCGGCTGCAGCAAGGCTCGCGCCTGCGGAGATTCCAAATTTCTAACCGTAAGAAGGACCTTTGCCTTCTCGTATTAGGCAGTGATGAAGCTGAAATCACCTCTATCTTTCCCATTTATGGACAAATGTCTCCACCCCCAAACACATAGATACTAGACATCTTGGAAGTGTGACCTTTCTTAGCTTGATGACCAAGCCAGCACTCTTGAACATAAGAGAGGTGTTGTAGGTGTCCCTTGAAGAGTCTGTCAAGGGCACTTGCCAGTACCCTTCACAGAGGTCAAGGATCATCAAAAAGGGGGCATCGGCCAGATGCTAAATCAGTTCATCTGCCCTTGGCAATGGATAGAGATTGCCTGGATAGCGTAGTGATAAGAGCTCTGCCCTCCATGTGGGAGTCTGGGGTTCCCAGCTGTGGCCTATGACTAGCTGATCACCTATCTGGCTGCGGGATGCATTGTGGACGACCCCACCCACCCCTCACACCCAATCTTCACACTTCTGCCAGCAGGGAAGAGGTTCCGGAGCATTCGGGCCCTCACAACCAGACTTTTGAACAGTTTCTTCCCCCAAGACATCAGGCTCCTCAACACACACACAACAAACTGAACCGAGCACACACACACACACTCTCTAGATTTGTCATGTTTCCATCTTTCAGATGTAAATTGTATTAATTTTCGCTATTGGTCGCTACTGTTTTGTGTTTTGTGTTCTGTTTTTGTTCAGTTTTTTTTTCAGATGTCTATCTGCACTTTTTCTTTGTGTTCTTGCACTGTTTGCACTAGGTTGCACAGGATGCACTTTATGTGTTTTGCTAGGACAACTTAGCAGTCCTCAGCTCCATGTTTGCCTTGTTGCCGTTTTATGTAGCACCATGGTTCTGGAGAAACGTCTTATTTCACCATGTACTGCTTCAGCTATATGTGGTTGGAATGACAATAAAGCTTCTGGACTTGACTTGACTTGATACAGCGTACTGCCCCAAACCTTCTTTCCCTCTACCTGTCACTTCAGTTGAGTCAGGTTGTGTGGGGATTGGGTGGGATTGGGTGTGAAAAGCCTTTTTCAAGGCCATCCACAAATTCTCTATGGAATTTAGGGCTGGTCTTTCACTCGGCCACTCCAGAATATTCACCTTGTTGTCGCTAAATAATTTCTGTGTAGTTTTCGCTGTATGCTTTGCTTTTTGTCTTAAAGGAAAATAAATCATATCCCAAGCTGTAGTTGTCTTGCCAAATGAATAAGATTGTTATTTTATATTATATTTTGCCGCATTCATCTTACCCTCTACCTTCACAAGCCTTCTAGGACTGGCTGCCAAGAAGCAGCCCCACAGCATGATGCTGCCTCAACTGTGTTTTACAATGGGGATAGTGTGTTTGTGGTGATGTGCAGTGTTTGGTGGGCGCCAAACATAACGTCTTGTCTGATGACCAAAACGTACTATTCAGACCAAAGAACTCTCTTACACTGGATCATGGATTCTTTCACATGCCTATTAGTGAACTCAAGTCGTGATTTAACATGAGATTTCTACAACAGTGGCTTTCTCCTTGCTACTCTTCCATAAAGCTTTGACTGGTAAAGAACCCAGGCAACAGTTGTACGTACAGTCTCTCATATCTCAGTTGCTGAAGCTTATAATTCCCTCAAAGTAGTCATCGGTGTGTTAGTGGCCTCTCTCACTAGTCTTTTTCTTGCATGGCCACTCTGTTTGTGTGGATGGACTGTTCTAGGCAAACTTAGACATGTGCCATATTCCTTCCATTTTTTTGATTATGGATTTCACTGAACTCCGGGGGATGTTCAGTGCCTTGGTGATTTGTTTGGGTCCATCCCAACTAATGCTTCTCAATGACCTGTTCTCTGAGTTGCTGGAAGTGCTCTTTTGTCTTCACGGTGTATTGATAGACAGGAATACTGATTAGCCAGTGCATAAACCTTCCAGACAACAGTGTCTCTATACTGCAATCACTAGAGACACATTCACTGCACTCAGGTGACACTGTAGGAAGAACTGTAGGATTATAAGCATCAAATATCTGGACCTCTGTTGGATTAGTTCAGTGATTTTAAAGTGGGTGAATATTAATGCGAACACTGATTTAACCTTACATATGTTTATATAATTGGCATTACTATGTAGAAACCTGTTTTCACTTTGACATTAATGAGATGTTTTTAAAATTAGGCATGGACTCTGTGAAATCATAGAATGCATATATAATTTTCCATTGAGTCTCTGCAACTCAATCTCAAACACCCCAACGGCCTAGTCCGAAAATTTGCAATCCAACAGATGCGGCAATGTGTCCATCTACCAACCTTTTCTGTTAAGTGTCACTGGGGTTCAATCCCAACTGTCAATGGGGGAGACGCAATGTACACACTTGACTGGGTTTTGGTTTAAAGAAATCCATCTTAAGTTACTGTAGTCATAGGTCTTGTCTGAATGTCTGACCGTGGGTCCATCCCATTCTCATGAATGTGATAGCTGAAAAACTCCTTAAGGAACAGTTGTCCACTTGAACACGAGGATAGACGGATTAGCTTCTGGGGGTGGTCAAAGTCATGGTGACTGGGACCTCAGGTTAATTTTGTTCATCCTTCCCATTCCCATTAGCATGATATCAAAGCAAAGTCATGAGGCAATTTCTTCAAATTTGGCACAAATGTCCACTTTACCTTAATTGATTGCGATGGCCAAAGGTCAAGCTCATATCTGTAAAATACCTTGAAAAAATGTCTTAGAATGTAGCGAAAAAGATCAAAATCACTTGACCATCCCGTTACTGTAACTGTGATATCACAGGAGTTACTATTTTTTTCAGTTTTGAAAGGTTGTTCTCTAGTTACAGCACAAGTAATTTTTACATTACAATGTTTAGTTTCACTGGCGTATAGCACTACAGATATTATTGTTTATTGCTAGTAATTAAAGGCACGGTATCTCAAAAATCAAAAGAAATCATGTTGGATGATATTTCCAGTTAAAGGACATTTTTCATTCTCACTGAATCAAAGGATTAATCAATTAAAACTTAATAAAGCTTCTACTTGCAGTATAGTTTTGCACCAGTAGATCTATACTTGTAGTTGTGTATCCTTTATTGTGTCCAATTTAATTTCTTATCATCAAACACAGCAAAACAAGTTGCTATGAAATAAACCATTTAAGATATCCAATAGTTACTGACTTAATTATTTCATTATTAATCCTTTGCAGAAAACATGTAGTGCATTTCTGCTGACATATTAGAATATATGTCAGCAAAGATGAGTTCATGATTGAAAAAAGATGCTAAAGCTGTGTATGTGTACTTTTCTAACATATTAGTACTAGTTAGAGTTGCATAAAATGTTTTTTTAAGGTAAGGGATCATTCATTTTTAGATTTTTCCCATTACGTGTCTTTTGGTATTTTTCTCGGGTTTGATCAATATGATGTAGCATTTAGGTACAAAAATGCAAATTAATAAACCAAATGCTGAAGACAAAATTGCAAATGTTTCAGCAGCTACAGTGAACTTTCCAGGAGAGCTGATGTATGCTGGGATAAAGGTGATCCATACAGTGCAGAATATCAGCATGCTGAATGTGATAAATTTGGCTTCATTAAAATTATCTGGCAGCTTTCTTGCCAGAAATGCTAGAACTAAACATATTATTGCAAGAAGTCCTATGTACCCCAGCACTGCATAAAAAGCTGCCTCAGAACCTGGGTTACATTCTAAAACTATCTTCTTATTACTGTATTTAAAAACCATTTCTGGGAAAGGAGGATTCAACTTAAGCCACAATATACATATTAATATCTGCATCACAGTACAAGAACAAACTATGATTCTTTGCTGCGCAGGACCAAACTTTATTGCAGCACTGTTGCCAGGAAATGTGGCTTTAAAAGCTGTGACAACAACAATAGTTTTTCCCAAGACACTGGAAATACAAAGTGCAAATGTCACAGCAAAAGCTGTGTGGCGTAACATGCATGTCCAGACTGTGGGTCTGCCAATGAAAGTGAGAGGACAGAGAAAACACAGCAACAGAAAACAGCTCAGCTCAGAGTTGCTGGCCTTAATCACAGGAGTTTCTCTGTAGCGAATAAAAACCATCACTGTGGCCAGTGACAGGGAGGCACCTAGCAGAGATACAACTGTGACAGCTATTCCCATTGGCTCCTGATATGTCAGAAACTCAATTGTTTTAGGAAAACACCCGTCTCTCCTGTCATTGGACCAATATTCCTGTGGACAAGATGTGAACTCTGCTGCACCTACAAGGATCAAATAAAAGTATGATTTTTAAATTTAGATGTTAAGTTTCAACAAAATGAGTGATACTTATGTAATATAATGAAGTCTGAAGAGAAAACATGTAAAATCATGCAATGCAGTATTATAGATAGTTTTAAATATGAATGTTTAGTATTTAGTATGACATACAGGCTTTTGATAAATATCTGGGCTACCTGTTGAATTGGCTATGGTTCCATCAGTACATTGGATACAGTCAAAACAACAGGTGGGTTTTCCCTTAATTTGAGCTTTCCTGGTCCCTACTGGACAAACATTCGAGCACAATGATGTGGGAACCTAGAAAACAAAATCCATGAAGAATTTTTCAGTGTTAATATATAATAATGGAGTGGGCAGAACGAAGATTTACTAATGTTGTGATCACTGAATGAGAAAAAAATTTTAATGATTACTGTTTTTCCAGTTCTCCACACGATTTCTTCCTCTTTGATGTTGAGCTCATTAGCACCATTAGCATCAGAGGCAAAATGGCCGAGTGTGACATGTTTCACCTGCCCATTAATGAGCTGCCAGTTAACAATGTCATAAAATGCTGGAGGGTCACCGTTCTGATCAAAGAACACATTATCTCCAAACTGATTTCTGAAATTTACCCTTTGTAACTTGTCAGTGACCTGAGAAAGGAACATATTTTATGTTAGATATGCTGTGTTAATAAGTGTTTACACTAAATTTACTTTACTCACTTAACTGTTTGGGATATCGTGGATTTTATTTACATTATTTCTCACCTGTTTGGGCTGAATTTCTGATATATTTAAACAAGGCCTCAGTGGCTTTTCCCCAGCTGGTTGACAGAATAGGAGCTCATGTAGGGCATGTGCAATGGCATAAACTGCTTTATATACATTATAGGTTTCTCTGAGCTCCGATACATCAAATAACATATTCTGGGAATTGATAAATGTCTCATTGCCTGCGCATATTTTAAATGTTGCTTCATTATCAATGTGCTCCCCAGGTAAAACTGGTCTGCAGCCCACCATGACTTCCCAGAAATCTCTTACAAAAGCTGCATTTAGATGCTTATAAGGACTAATGCCTGTAAGATATGGTTTTAGATCTGGTATTGACACCTTCTGACCCACAAATCCTAGGGTTCCACCAAAAGCCTGGTAAATTTCTGGCGTGGAAGGTCGAGGTGCTGTTGTCCAGGCATAAATAGAGAGCCACTGAATTCCTGTTATGTTCTGTTTTACTATCTCTGTCATCAAAGGATAAAAGTCGCCCTCAGGAACATAGGCCAGAATGACTTTAACAGTTGACTGCTTGATCATTTCCACAACATTGAGAATTTTATCCATGTTGTACGTAAGTAGAATTGTCCCAACAAATGCAATACAAACACCAAACTTTTGAACTTCTTCAGTAAATGCCAGGACCCCATTCCGGCCATAGTCGTTATCTGACTGTATGACCCCGATCCACTCCCAGCCAAAACGTTTGACTAGTGCTGCTACTACTCTGAGGAAGTTACAAGCTTCAGCAACTGAGATAGGAGAGACTGTACAAACAACAATTGTTGCCCGGGTTCTTCACCAGTCAAAGCTTCATGGGAGAGTGGCAAGGAAAAAGCAACTGTTGAAGAAAACCCATTTTAAATCACAAATTGAGTTCACCAATAGGCATGTGAAAGACTATTTTCTTTGAGGGTGGGAGAGAGGGTGTTCTTTGCAGGATGTTTGACTCTCATGGCATTTTCACATTATCTACCCTGGCCCCCTGGTCTAAAGATTTGCAGAAATTAATAAAACATAGCTATCTAAACAGTTAAAGTAAAAGTTAAGCTGTATTTATGCTGAAATTATGTGAAACAAACTGAAGCGGGGTGAATCTCCACTTGTAGAAATCCTTAAGATATGCTGATAGAATTCAGAATATTGCAAAAAATTTAAAAGCATTGGTAGAACAAGCAGAAGAAGTATTTTTAACAATCAATTCTCTATTGTATGCTTTTATTAACCAGGATCTAAAAGAGAAGACTTTTATTTTAAAAGTTCAAAGATCATCAGTGTGGACTCATATTAATATCAATTGCTTAATAACATAAATACATTATCGTTCACAGACCGACAGTAACGTTGCATTAGTAAATGTAGATTTATTTTGAAAATCTTTTCAAGACATGAAAAATGACATACACTAAATGTCGTCCATGCCTCAACAGCATTAACAGTGATTATCATTTATCAATCATCCGTTACTGGTAAAGCAAGTGATCAGTGACAATGATGTTCTGTTTTCACCAACAGTGTATAACTTAGCGCACATTTTACTGCTAAATTACAGAATATATTAAATAAGATCATAATACAAAAACTACAGATGGTTTTGTTTTGATTTTCTGAATTATAATGCTAAATAATCTTACTTTGATAATATTCTATTAATATTACTATTACTATATTACTGAATGTGAGAACTGAGAATAGCATGTTTTAAAATTAAGAAATTGTGTTGTTCAAAATTTTCCCCATGACATGTCTCTTTGTATTTTTCTCTGGCTTAATCAATATAATGTAGCATTTGGGAACAAAAATGCAAATTAATAGACTGAATGCTGAAGACAAAATTGCAAATGTTTCCACAGCTACAGTGAACTTTCCAGGAGAGCTGATGTATGCTGGGATAAAGGTGATCCACACAGAGCAGAATATCAGCATGCTGAATGTGATAAACTTGGCTTCATTAAAATTATCAGGCAACTTTCTTGCTAGAAATGCTAGAACTAAACATATTACTGCAAGAAGTCCTATGTACCCCAGCACTACATAAAAAGCTGCCTCAGAACCTGGGTTACATTCTAAAACTATCTTCTTGTGACTGTATTTAAAAACCATGTCTGGGAAAGGAGGATTCAACTTAAGCCACAATATACATATTAATATCTGAATCACAGTACAAGAACAAACTATGATTCTTTGCTGAGCAGGACCAAACTTTATTGCAGCATTGTTGCCAGGAAATGTGGCTTTAAAAGCTGTAACAACAACAATAGTTTTTCCCAAGACACTGGAAATACAGAGTGCAAATGTCACCCCAAAAGTTGTTTGGCGTAACATGCATGTCCAGACTGTGGGTCTGCCAAGAAAAGTGAGAGGACAGAGAAAACACAGCAGCAGAGAAAACAACAGAAAACAGCTCAGCTCAGAGTTGCTGGCCTTAATCACAGGAGTTTCTCTGTAGCGAATAAAAATCATCATTGTGGCCAGTGACAGGGAGGCACCTAGCAAAGATACAACTGTGACAGCTATTCCCATTGGCTCCTGATATGTCAGAAACTCAAGTGTTTTAGGAAAACACCCGTCTCTCCTGTCATTGGACCAGTATTCATGTGGGCAGGGTGTGCACTCTACTGCACCTGATAAGGACAAACAGAACATTCAAGTTATACATCTGGAAGTTACTTTGCATAAATTGAAATCATAATTATGAAATGTAATACATTTTAAAGATATCTTTTGATAAATGTCCAGGTTACCTGTTGAATTGGCTATGGTTCCATCAGCACATGGGATGCAGTCAAAACAACAGGTGGGTTTTCCTTTAATCTGAGCTTTTCTGGTCCCTACTGGACAAACATTAGAGCACAATGATGTCGGAACCTGAAGAAAGAAATCAGTGAAGAATCTTCCAGTTTAAATTTGCAATAGCAGTGTGGTCAGAACAAATATTTCCTAATCATTAGCTCATTACATGAGAGCAAGTTGTAATTGTTTACCATGTTTCCTGTCCTCCACATAATATTTTCTGCCTGGATGCTTAGCTCATAAGCACCATTAGCATCAGAGGCAAAGTGACCTATTGTGACATGTTGCACCTGCCTGTTTATCAGCTGCCAGTTAATAATGTCATAATAAGCTGGAGGGTCACCATTTTTATCAAAGAACACTTGATCTCCAAACTGATTAGTAAATTTTATAGATTGTAAGTGGTCAATAACCTAGGAAAGGCACATATTTCATGTTAGATTTTAGTTTTTATAGTAAGACAAACACTTTACCTTTCTATTGACACATTTATTTAGTTTTGGAATACTGTGGATTTTATTTGCATTATTTCTCACCGGTTTGGGCTGAATGTCTGATATATTTAAACAAGGCTTCACTGTTTTTTCTCCAACTGGTTGGCAGAATACCAGCTGATGAAGAGCATGTGCAATGGCATAAACTGCTTTATACACATTATATGGGTCTCTGAGCTCAGTTACATTAAAGAACACATCCTGGGAATTCATTAATGTCTCATTGCCTGTGCATATTTTATTTGTTGTCTCAGTATCAATGTGCTCCCCAGGTAAAACAGGTCTGCAGCCCACCACAGTCTCCCAGAAATCCCTCACAAAAGCTGCACTTGGATCCTTATAAGGACTAATGCTTGTAAGAAATGGTTGTAGATTTGGCATAGCCATCTTTCGACCCACAAACCCTAGGGCTCCACCAAAAGCTTGATACATTTCTGGTGTGGAAGGTCGAGGTGCTGTTATCCAGGCATCTGTAGAAAGCCACTGAATTCCTGTTATGTTCTGTTTCACTATCTCTGTCATCAAAGGATAAAAGTCACCCTCAGGAACAAAAGCCAGAATGACTTTGACAGTTGACTGCTTGATTATTTCCACAACATTAAGAATTTTTTCTATGTTGTACGTACGTAGAATTTTCCCAACAAATGCAATACAAACACCTAATTTTTTTACTTCTTCACTAAATGCCAGAATTCCACTTCGACCATAGTCATTATCTGACTGTATGACCCCGATCCACTCCCAGCCAAAACGTTTGATCAGTGCTGCCAAAGCTTTTGCCTGGAAGTAGTCGCTGGAGACTGTACGAAAAAAAGTTGGATATTTCACTCTGTTACTCAGGCATGCACATGATGAAAAGTAACTTATCTGAAAGATAGAAATAACATCCAAACATTATGAAAAAAACAAACAAACATAACAACCCAGCAATTTTACAAAACATTTATGCTGTAAAATATTCTTGGTTATTTAATATTTCTGTCTCTTACTATTGGCAGCTGAAATGATCCAAAGGTTCCAGCAACAGCTAAAGACTGAGATGATCCTGACTCTGCTATAAGAGCAGATATTGCTGGAGGACAAGGGGAAGTCGAGCTGATCTCTTCTACTCCACTAGCCAGTGTTAGTGCAGCACGTAAAGCACTTGTAGGAGATGCACAAGAGCTAAGGATCCTGTAGCCAAGAGATATGTTTGGTAGGAGAGTGGGATCCTGGTTGATTTCTTCAATTGAAAATATCATTACTTGTGTCCAACGAAACGATCTCAGGTCAAATCTGTGAAAGGTTGTGGTGATTGGAGCAGGCTGTTTCTGCTGTACACATCTATATATTGGCAAGTTTGTAAGATAAGAGTAAAGAAGCATGTATGGACAGCAGGAAACTCAGCTGTACTACAACTTACCCTTCACATTTCACTTCTGGTGGCTCCCTCTCATATGTAGATGTTCTGATTACCTCTTTGAGAAAAACAGGAAAAATCCCTCCGATCATTATGTCTCCCCGTTTAAACATACTTGGCATGTTAAAGCTACCAAATTGTTCACAACCCCAAACTGTGTTCCAGTAAAGAAAAGACAAACATAGAAGGATAATGTAACTCTCTGAATGTTTCTTCTGCATTTTCTAAAAGAGATGAGGACACAGCTTATTTAACAACTCTGCTCAACATAGGTGGATGTACTCTCTTCATAAAAAAGCTTCTTTATTCCCACAGGGCAGAGCAAGTAAGACTCCTAAAAATGGCACAGCAGTGAAAACCCATTGCTTAGTGCCACGGAGATATGCACTATTCAGCTCAATATGCTTCAACATCAAGAAAAAATTGTCAACCAACATACACATTACATAGCAAAATAATGTGCACTATGTGCGTTGTTCTTATTATAGGTAATAAATGAGACACCATAAAAGTTATGCTGTTGAACGACTAAGTATGTATTTATGTACTGTATGTTAATACATATTAATAATAATTAATCTCTTAATAAACATTAACACTTTACTTTTTTTTTTTATTACGTATGACATATTATATATGTTAAGTCGTAATAGTGTATATAGTTGTAGATTCTCGTAAAATGTTTATTACTTTTGTATTTTTGCACACCCTCTCATTCTTTTTGCACATTACTGTTACTGCACTGACCTGCTGTAGCAATTGAATTTCCCCAATGTGGGATCAATAAAGAATATCTTATCTTATTACTCTGTGGTGTCAACAACAGTACATGTCTTATTAAATTACATCCCACTTTTACAACCATACCATATAAACAACGCAACATTAGAATGTTTAACCCAATTCCCCCAATCCACTTGGTCTAGCCCATGACATCACTGATAATGTCATAGAGGTTTTTATAAAGAAAAAAGTAATTGGGTTAATTGGTAGCTTTTCAATATGTCTCTTGCATGCATTGCAAGTATAATTTACTAACTTAGAAGCTCATAGCTCAATCAATAACATCAAACTTAATCAATAGCCTACTTGTCTGTATTTATTCAGAAAATATTGATGTAATCATAATGCAGCCTAATGATTAACACAAACAAATCTGGGATAGTATGTGTTTTCATAGTTACACATTAAAACTAGAAATCTGGCTAAACAAAAATTTAGCATGGTTTCAAAAATGTGTATGGCAGAAATAAAAGAACTTATAACCAGATTTCTTAATAAAATAACTTAAGCATTGATGTGTAAAGCATTGGTATTCTTACCAACTTTGTCACACACCCCTCCCTTTTAGACTGTTATTCCTCAGAATTACAGGACAAGAAATCCACAATTAGATTCTTACGTCCTGGTCTGTATTGGACCTTAAAAATGCTAAGGCTGGAGAGACAAATAGCATCTGGTTATTCTGGCATTAATGTCTTTCATTTTGTGGATCCATTGTAATGCACAATAATCTGTTTCAAGAACAAAGTCTTTGCCAATAAGGTGATATTTCAGTGTATAAAGCCCACTTGAGTGCTAGTGATACCTTTTTGACTACTGAGTGATTAATGTTCCTCGAAAATTATTTTTGGCTAATTTACTACACAGGCATCTGGTTCTCACCCTCCTCACCTTGAATTAACACAGCTCTGAGTCCTACTCCAAAAGCACCTGTCTGCAACAACAACTTTTCATTACAAGCGCCACTACCCTTTACAGAGGTCAAGGATCATCAAAAAGTTGGCATTGGCCAGATGCTAAATAAGTTCATCTACCCTTGGCAATGGATAGGGATGTTGGGGCCAGTAAAAAACATTCTTGAAAATGTTTTTGCCTGTCCTAAATGTCCTGTCCAAAGGATCGAGTGACTCAGGTTAAGGATTGTAGGATTAGCTGATCACCTATCTGGCTGCGGTGATACAGCCTGTCTCCCTTTATCACAAACCCTTCTTTCCCTCTACCTGTCACTTCAGTTGACTCAGGCACACAGAAGTAGCACAAAGTTGTTAGACTGACATCCTGTCTCTGTAGTTTAGCAATGTCACTAGAAAGGGCAACAGTCAGAGTCTACTGCCTTGGACACCTTCTCAGCTACTTTTGTCTACTTTGTTTTATCTCCTCTGTCTCCTGCTTTTTTGTTCTTTCACCTTTCTGGTGTGCTCACTATCGGGCACTGCTTAGGTAACTACTTCCATCCTGCTGTAGACATAGCCTGTTTTTGTTTACTAGTAGACCTAGTGGCAACTAACAGACTCTCATTGGCACAGCTAGTCCTAGCCTCAAAGAACTGCTTGGCTATTAACTCAGCCAGAATTGGGAGATCGCTGCCTAATCAACCTGATAGAGTAGCTGATCAGATACTTCCACTGAGAGCAAATAATGTTGACCTTCAACCTGAATAACTACCTTTGCTATAGAGTAATTTACCATCAAGAATACAGAACACACCGTCACTCAAAAAATATCGTTCTTTGGGAGACTGTCCTGTCTGGACTAGGGTGCAATTACGACAGTCAACAAGCGCTATACAAGGTCTGTCTTCTATAAACACAGCTATTATAGTGATCCTCATGTTTACACTCTTTGAATTTTAGAGGCAGGTAACTAGGGTGCAAAGCACATATAGTTCTTGGTAACCTGTGCCTTGGGACATGCTGCTTTAAAATGACCTGTCTGACTACATAAATGTCATGCTAAGAGGGATTTGCTTCTGTGGACAGGTTTGGGTACATTTAAGGATGAGATGCTATTAGCTTGTGTTCCTGGCTCTAAAATCACTCTCACCAAGTGGCTTACCAGAAGGTGCAGGTGGGTGGGGCTTAGCTGAAAATGTTTTGATGGATGGCAGGCAGCCAGGAATGGTTCATCAGATGCTTCTTTAGAGATCTTGGGGTTCCACTCTTTCTCCCAGGTGCGCAGTTCAGGGTTTAGGTCTTTCAGTAATTGCTCCATGGTAATGTTGTCTCCTATTTACTCTTTTGTCTTTTGTTTGGGCACCATCCACTTATCATACAAGTCCATTGTATCGTCAATGTCCATGGCTACATATGCAGCATGGAGCTAAGTGAGGAGCCCACTCCTCATGGGGCCACTGACAGGCATGAACAATTCTTCAAAAAGAAACTAAATAATATTCAATGTCCTCATTTTCATTGAAGGGCAGCATTTTAAGACTTACCAGCCAGGGGAATTCTACTAATCAACTGTAATGGGTCAGCATCAGGCCTCTCTTGACTTATCTGATGTCAGGTGGCACCAGTGCATGCTGTGTAGAGGCCATGGATTAGAATGCTGCACTTTCTCTTGGTTGGTGAAGGTCCTGATGGCTCTGCAGCACCCCTAGTTGGAGCTGGGAAAACTGGACACCTCTTTGTGCTTGCACTCCTGCTCCACCCTGGCATAACGATCTGCCTGCTGTTGCATCAAACATTGCAGAAGATTTGCCAATCCAAGAACACTTTTTCCTCCAGGGACAGGTCCTTTGCGTTCCCCTAGCCAGTCACCGACATATTGAAACTCTTCAAGTAGGCACTCAGTTGCCCATTCCTTTTTTACTGCCTCGTACAGGCCTGCAAGCTTCAACTTCCACCAAATGTGGTGTAGCCTGGCCAAAGTAGCTAACAATATACGAAGCAGAGTCAGCAAATTTAATGAGGTTCCAAAAATATTGTGATTTATTTTTATTGAAATTGTAGTTGAACAAGGTTTATTCTGGTAATAGTCCAAAGGTACTACAGTGCCTGTAAAAAGTATTCACCCCATTCGATGTTTCATCTTTTTTTGATGTTATAAATAAATCATGGTCAATAAAAGTTGGCGACTTCGACAAAAGAATTAACTATATCAAAGTGAAAACAGCGTTTGCATTAATATTCACCCGTTTCAGGTCAGTATTTAGTAGATGAACCTTTGGCTGCCATCACAGCATGGAGTCTGTGTGAATAGGTCTCAATTGGGCTTGCACATCTGGAGACTGGAATTTTACTTTGCCATTCTACTTTGCAAAACTGCTCAAGCTTTGTCAAGTTGTGGGGGGATTGGGTGTGAACAGCCTTTTTCAAGTCCATCCACAAATTCTCTATTGAATTGAGGTCTAGACAATTTCTGTGTAATTTTCGGTGTATGCTTTGCATTATTGTTTTACTGGAAAATAAATCATATCCCAAGCTGTAGTTATCTTGCCCAATGAATAAGATTGTTATTTTAAGTTATATTTTGCCACATTCATCTTACCCTCTACCTTCACAAGCCTTCTAGGACTGGCTGCCAAGAAGAATCCCCACAGCATGATGCTGCCACAACTGTGTTTCACAATGGGGATAGTGTGTTTGTGGTGATGTGCAGTGTTTGGTGGGCGCCAAACATAGCGTATTGTCTGATGGCCAAAAAGCACCATTTTGGTCTCATCAGACCAAAGAACACTCTTCCACTGGACCACGGAATCTTTCACATGCATATTGGTGAACTCAAGTTGTGATTTAACATGAGTTTCTTCAACAGCAGCTTTCTTCTTGCCACTCTCCCATAAAGATTTGACTGGTTAAGAACCTGGGCAACAGTTGTTGTTTGTACAGTCTCTCCTATCTCAGTAGCTAAAGCTTGTAACTCCCTCAGAGCAGTCATCGGTGTGTTAGTGGCCTCTCTCACTAGTCTTCCGTCTTGCACTGGTCACTCAGTATGTGTGGACGGGTGTTCTAGGCAGATTTAGACATGTGCCATATTCCTTCCATTTCTTGACGATGGATTTCACTGAACTCCAGGGGATGTTCAGTGCCTTGGAGATTTGTTTGTATCCATCCCGACTTATGCTTTTTAATGACCTGTTCTCTGAGTTGCTGGAAGTGTTCTTTTGTCTTCACGGTGTAATTGTAGCCAGGAATACTGATTAACCAGTGGATAGACCTTCCAGACACAAGTGTCTTTATACTGCAATCACTTAAGACACATTCATTGCACTCAGGTGATCCTCAATTCACTAACTGTAGGGACATATAAGCATCAAATAACCTCTGTTGGATTAGGTCAGTCATTGTGGGTGAATATTAATGCAAACACTGATTTGACCTTACATATATTTATTTAATTGACATTACTTTGTAGAAACCTGTTTTCACTTTGACAATAATGAGATATTTTTAAAATCATGCATATAGACACACATATGTTAGAAGTGCACTCTGTTCTTTTTTTTTTTTTAACACAAGGATAGACGGATTAGCTTCTGGTGGTGGTCAAAAGTCATGGTGACTGGGACCTCAGGTTCATTTTGTCCATCCTTCCCCTTCCCATGAGCATGACATCAAAGCAAAGTCATAAGGGAATTTCTTCAAATTTGGCACAAGGTCCACTTTGATTAAATTGATTGCGATGGTCAAAGTGCAAGATCATATCTTTAAAATACCTTGAAAAAATGTCTTAGAATCTAGCGAAAAAGGTTTTCTGTAATTGTGATATCACAGGAGTTACAAATTGTTTAAATTTTGAAAGGTTGTTCTCAAGTTAAAGCACAAGTAATTTCCCATTACAATGTTTAGTTTCACTGGTGTATAGCACTAAAGATATTATTGTTTATTGCTAGTAATTAAAGGCACGATATCTCAAAAGAAAACATGTTGGATGATGTCTCCAGTGAAAGGACTTTTTTCATTCTCACTGAATCAAAGGATTAATTAAACTTAATAAAGCTTCTACTTGCAGTGTAGTTTTGCCCCAGTAGAGCTTCACTTGTAGTTGTGTATGTCTACTACTTTTGATATGTACATCCTTTATTGTGTCCAATTTAATTTCTTATCATACGACATTTTCTTCTTTCTTTAAATTGCATTCACAACTATGGCTTTAACACAACACTTACAAACACAGTAAAACAATTTGCTTTGAAATAAACCATTTAAGATATCCAAAAGTTACTGACTTAATTATTTCATTATTCATCCTTTGCAGAAAACATGTAGTGCATTTCTGCTGACATATTAGAATATATGTCAGCAAAGTTAGGATCATGATTAAGAAAAGATGCTAAAGCTGTGTATGTGTACCTTTCTAACATATTAGTACTAAGAGTTGCATAAAATGTTTTTTTAAGCTAAGGGATCATTCTTTTTTTAGATTTTTCCCATGACATGTCTTTTGGTATTTTTTTCTGGTTTGATCAATATGATGTAGCATTTGGGTACAAAAATGCAAATTAATAAACCAAAAGCTGAAGACAAAATTGCAAATGTTTCAGCAGCTACAGTGAACTTTCCAGGAGAGCTGATGTATGCTGGGATAAAGGTGATCCACACAGCACAAAATATCAACATACTAAATGTGATAAATTTGGCTTCATTAAAATTATCAGGCAACTTTCTTGCTAGAAATGCTAAAACTAAACATATTATCGCAAGAATTCCTATGTACCCCAGCACTGCATAAAAAGCTGCCTCAGAACCTGGGTTACATTCTAAAACTATCTTCTTATTACTGTATCTGAAAACCATATCTGGGAAAGGGTGGGTTCAACTTAAGCCACAATATACATATTAATTTTTGAATAACAGTACAGGAACAAACTATGATCCTTTGCTGTGCAGGACCAAACTTTCTTGCAGCTTTGTTCCCAGGAAATGTGGCTTTAAAAGCTGTGACAACAACAATAGTTTTTCCCAAAACACTGGAAATACAAAGTGCAAATGTCACCCCAAAAGCTGTGTGGCGTAACATGCATGTCCAGACTGTGGGTCTGCCAATGAAAGTGAGAGGACAGAGAAAACACAGCAGCAGAGAAAACAACAGAAAATAGCTCAGCTCAGTGTTGCTGGCCTTAATCACAGGAGTTTCTCTGTAGCAGATAAAAACCATCATCGTAGCCAGTGACAGAGAGGCACCTAGAAGAGATACAACTGTGACAGCTATTCCCATTGGCTCCTGATATGTCAGAAACTCAATAGTTTTAGGTAAACACTTATCTTTCCTGTCATTGGACCAGTATTCCTGTGGACAGGGTGTGCACTCTGTGGCACCTGATGAGACAACAAAGCATGAGTTGTGCACCTAGTTAGTTTGCACAAAATGAAGTAATCCATATCAAATGTAAGAAATGAAACATGCTAAATTTTGCAACATAATGTTTTAACCATTAAATATGTGGGAAAAATTATTAACATTACTGTTTTTGCGATGAAATTAGTTTCAGTATGATTAGTTTAGTGTGACATACATACAGGTTTGTGTTACCTGTTAAATTGGCTATAGTTCCATCAGCACATGGGATACAATCAAAACAACAGGTAGGTTTTCCTTTAATTTGAGCTTTCCTGGTCCCTACTGGACAAACGTTAGAGCACAGTGATGTTGGAACCTAAAAAAAAAAATAAAATCAGAATCTTTCAGTTTAAAAATATCACAATGGTAAGAACAGAACAAATCTTTGCAAATGATTAGGTGAATGCTTAAGAAAAAATTGTGATGATTACCATTTTTCCTGTCCTCCACACAATATTGTCCTCTTGAATAATCAGTTTATAAGCACCATTAGCAACAGAAGCATAATGACCCACTGTAACGTGGCGCACCTGCCCATTTATCAGCTGCCAGTTAATAATATCATAATAAGCTGGAGGGTCACCATTCTTATCAAAAAACACATTATCTCCAAACTGATTCCTGAAAGTTAGGGTTTGTAACTTATCATTGACCTGAGAAAGGAACATGTTTTGTTTAGATATTGTCAAGTGTTCATTCTAACAAAGTAATCTCCACCCATTTATTAGGTTTTAGACTATTGTGTATTGTATTGCCCCATACTTGTGCTGTTATTCACCTGTTTAGGCTGAATGTCTGATATATTCAAACAAGGTATCACTGTTGTTTCTCCAACTGGTTCGCAGAATACAAGCTGATGTAGGGCATGTGCAATAGCATAAACTGCTTTATACACATTATAGGGGTCTCTGAGCTGTGTTACATTAAAAAATATATCCTGGGAATTCATTAAAGTCTCATTGCCTGTGCATATTTTAATTTTGTCAGTGTCGATGTGTTCCCCAGGTAAAACAGGTCTGCAGCCCAACATGACCTCCCAGAAATCCCTCACAAAAGCAGCACTTGGATCTTTATAAGGACTAATGCTCATAAGAAATGGTTTTAGATTTGGCATAGCCATCTTCTGGCCCACAAACCCTAGGGTTCCATCAAAAGCCTGGTAGATTTTTAGTGTGGAAGGCTGAGGTGCTGTTATCCACGCATCAGTAGAAAGCCACTGAATTCCTGTTATGTTCTGTTTCACTAATTCTGTTATCAAAGGAAAAAAGTCCCCTTCAGGAACAAAAGCCAGAATGACTTTGACAGTTGACTGCTTGATCATTTCCACGACATTCAGAATTTTATCCATTGGGTACGTACGTAGAATTGTCCCAACAAATGCAATACAAACACCAAACTTTTTAACTTCTTCAGTAAATGCCAATATCCCATTCCGACCATAGTCATTATCTGACTGTATGACCCCGATCCAATCCCAGCCAAAATGTTTGACCAGTGCTGCCAAAGCTTTAGCCTCAAAGTAGTCACTGGAGAGTGTCCGAAAAAACGTTGGATATTTCACCCTGTTACTCAGGCAGGCACAAGATGAGAAGTAACTTACCTATAAAAGAACACCAAAAAACATCGAAAGTATGAAAAAGCTGCTAACCTAGCACTACAACACACAGAAAATCACAGAAAACCTTTGTTATATCTTTCTCTTACTACTGGCAGTTTAAATGGGCCAAGAGTTCCAGCCACAGCTATAGATTGAGTTGATCCTGCCTCTGCTATAAGGGCAGATATTGCTGGAGGACAGGGGGAAGTCGAGCTGATCTCTTCTACTCCACTAGCCAGTGATAGTGCAGCACGTAAAGCACTTGTAGGAGATGAACAAGAGCTAACAATCCTGTAGCCAAGAGATATGTTTGGCAGGAGAGCGGGATCTTTGTTGATTTCTTCAATTGAAAATATCATTACTTGGGTCCAACGAAAAGATCTCAGGTCAAATCTAAAAAAGGTTGTGATTGAAATGGGTTGTAAAATTACAGACCTGCTGACGTACATGTCCATATAGTGTCAGATTTGTAAGACAAAAGTAAAGGAGCATATATGAAGTACAGAAAAATCAGATATACTACAACTTACCCTTCACATTTCACTTCTGGTGGCTCCCTCTCATATGTCAAAGTATCAAATTTCTCTTTAAGGAAGACAGGAAAAATCCCTCCAATCATTATGTCTCCCTGTTTGAACAAACTTGGCATGTTAAACCTGCCAAACCATTCACAGCCCCAAACTGTGGGTCGGTTAAGAACAGACAAACATAGGAGAATTATGTAGCTCTCTGAATGTCTTTGCTGCATTTTCAAAAAAAAAAAAAAAAAGAAAGAAATTCTATAACACATCCACTGAATCAGACAGATGTGCTCTCTTTATAAACAGTGGATTTATTTCCCACAGGCAGAGCAATAAAAGAATAGTAAGACTGACACAAAAAGGTAAAGGTGATTGTTATATGCAAAACACACCCATGCACTATTCTACTTAACATGGTCATACACAAACCATCTCTCCAAGGAAATTAAAATTCATTCAACCCACTAACAACTTCAACACTAGCTACACATGCTAGAAGATTTTTAAGCACTTTACAGATCTACATTAATTATAAATAACAATAATTATAATAACTTATATAATAACACAAAATATCACTATTAAAAAAGTATATGTTGATAGTATTCTAATACTAATATTTAAAATATATCTACATTAGCAAATACCCAAATTTCACTTAGGCCCACATACAGGGGGTGTGCGTTGATTTTTAAAATTTACTTTTCATTTAATTTCATATGAGTTCTCCAGTAGAGTCCGGAAACAGTACAAACCTTGTACTTGTACAAAGACACATTAACTTGCCCATTCAGTCTTTGGTATAAGTGCTTTGCCAAAATACCTCTAAGTCATGGGAGCCAGTCATGGCGAAGAGTCACTGCTCTCTATAAAGTTAATTTTCCTGAGCATCCTCGCTGCTGCTACCTGCTGAATGTAGTCCAAGTCCAACTCTTTATCAGTTTGTTCAGACTGTTTCTGTCTATAGATTGAGCACCCTCTCCCCAGCACACCAGTACAGTATGAAAATAAAGAAAAAGTAACTTGGGAAAGCTGTAAATGTATAGAACTTTTAATTGAGCACCCCAAAACCAAACAGTATATTATACATATACAATATACTATATACAGTATTTTAGTACAGTATACACTAAAATCATGTTTGAGCAAAAACCATAGAAAGTTGAGCTACTAGAGTTCTACTTTCCATTGCTATGGCGCCGCGTGTGTGGCAGCAAGTCTCAGCAGCTCTGTCTTTTTGTGTTCTTTTCTTTGCGTTTTTTTATGTTTTCTTTCACCTTATTTGTGTTTTTTTGTTTTTTATATAAATCCATATGAAGTCCTGCGACAAAGGGCACAAACTTCACTGCTTTTGCACTTTGTATTATGATCTTTTTCAACTTTTTTAGTTGAGCCTTTAGGATGCAGTTCCACTGTTTACACTCGAGACCAGCTGTTAGCTCTTAGCTCGAGCTGAGTTTCTCCACGCTAAAAAGCCAGAGATTCCAGCAGAGATGCGGAGAAAACTACGATGCTGTAGAGCTGGAGTTAAACGCCGGGAGACAAAACGAAGGTACAATTATGGGAAACGTCCGCTCTCTCTCTAACAAGCTGGACGAGCTTATGGTGCTAATGCTTCTGCAGCGCGTGTACCGGGAGAGCAGCCTGCTGTGCTTCACCGAGACGTGGCTCAATCAAGACAAACCAAACTCCGTGGTGTCGGTTAACGGATTCACGCTGGTGCGGGCGGACCAGAGCATGGCGCAGAGCAGAAAGAAGAAAGGCGGCGGACTGGCGGTGTTCGTGAACGACAGATGGTGTAACCCGGACCACGCCACTGTTAAAGAACAACACTGTAGCAGGGACATTGAACTGGTGGCAGTCGGCATTCGGCCGTACTACCTTCCACAGGAGTTCTCCCATGTAGCCTACTGGTAGTCACCGTTTACATCCCTCCGTCGGCCGACGCCGCACAGCACTGTGTCCCAGCTGCAGACACAACACCCGCAGGCCCTGATTCTGATCTCTGGGGACTTTAACCATGTCTGCACCACCCTCTCCGCCACCCTGTCCAACTTCACCCAGTATGTAAACTGCCACACAAGGGACAATAAAACTCTGGACCTTCTATATGCTAATGTCAACAACGCATATACTTCTGCCCCCCTCACCCCTTTTAGGACGCTCTGACCACACCTGGTTCATCTCTCCCCTGCTTACACTCCAGTGGTGAAACAGCAGACACCACAGGTTAAAACAGTGAAGATCTGGACTGAGGAGGCAACAGAGCAACTAAAGGACTGTTTTAACACCACCGACTGGCACGTTCTCTGCAGTCCACATGGGGAGGACATTGACAGTCTCACAAACTGCATCACGGACTACATACTTTTTTGTGTGGAAAACACAGTGCCTACAAAGACAGTGCTGTGTTTCTCCAACAATAAGCCCTGGGTCACTCCTGAGCTGAAGGCCCTACTAAATGAGAAGTAGAGGTCCTTTCTCTTGGGGGACCAGGAGGAACTGCGCAGAGTACAGAGGGATTTAAAATACAAAATCAGAAGGTGCAAAGACAGCTACAGGAAGTAGTTGGACCATCGCCTGGAACAGAACAACGTCCATGATGTGTGGAGAGGTCTAAAACACATCTCAGGCCATGGTGAGGCTGGAAATGGTCGCAAGGTCACAGGTGACCAAGCCTGAGCAAAAGGAATTGAACCTGTTCTTTAACAGATTTGATTCAGCCCAGCCCCCAGTCTGCATCCACACGTCCCCCTCTTCACACCTTTCCAATCCAGGCGTCTCCTCCCAGCTGCAGCTGTTCACACCTCAGCACCAAGCAGTCCACTCTGCCCTTCCTCCGACCACAACAAAGGGACCCCCCTAACAACCCACAGCTCCAGACCAGCCACCGCCCACCCCCCTCTGCCTCACTCTGAACCAGGTTAGGAGGGAGTTAAGGAGGACAAAGGCCAGGAAAGCAACAGGCCATGATAACATCCGGCTCCTCAGGGAGTGTGCAGACCAGCTCTGTGAGGTGGTCCTGTCCATATTTAATATAGCCTGGAGAAAGTACCAGTACTCTGGAGGACTTCCTGCCTGGTTCCGGTTCCAAAAATACCTCGTCCTAAGGAGCCGAACCACTTCAGACCCATCATCTTAACCTCCCAAGGCTGATGAAGGCTATGGAGAGGATCGAACTCAGCCACCTCCACACCCAGGTGAGCTCAGCACTGGACCCGCTGCAGTTTGCATATCGACCAGGCATCGGGGTGGATGATGCCATCATCTACCTGCAGCATCGGGCCCTGTCCAACCTGTGGTCCCCTGGGAGCACTGTGAGAGTCATGTTTTTTGATTTCTCTAGTGCTTTTAACACCATCCAACCATCACTGCTGAGGAGGAAGCTGGAGGTGGCAGGCGTGGACCAACATCTGGCTGCTTGGACCATTAACTACCTCACAGACAGGCCACAGTTTGTGAGGCTGTGTGACTGTGTGTCTGATGTGGTAGTCTGCAACACAGGGGCACCCTTTTCTGTTCACAATGTACACATCAGACTTTAAATATAACTCCCACCACTGTCACCTACAGAAGTTCTCAGATGACAGTGCCATTGTTGGCTGTGTATCCGGGGGGGACGAGCAAGAGTACAGAAGGTCATCTCTGACTTTGTGGGCTGGTGTGAAAATAACCACCTGATCCTAAACACCAGCAAGACAAAGGAGCTGGTTCTTGACTTCAGGAGGTCCCCTCCACCACACTCTCCGGTGAACATCCAGGGCTCAGACATTGAGACTGTGGACACATTTAAATACCTGGTTGTTCACCTTAACAACAAACTGGACTGGTCTAGCAACACAGACGCTCTGTACAAGAAGGTCCAGAGTCGCCTTCACCTGCTGAGGAGACTGAGGTCTTTTGGTGTGTGCAGGGAGCTGCTAAGGACTTTTTATGACACTCTGGTGGCCTCAGTAGTCCTTTATGGAGTTGTGTGCTGGACAGGGCGCAGTACAGGCAGAGACAGGAAGAGACTTAACAAACTGGTTAAGAAAGCCGGCTCTGTCCTGGGCTGCACACAAGAGTCCATCGAGGTTTTTTCTTGTGTAGTTAATATTGATGCTGTCCACTCTATACTGCTTTTCTATACTGTCCTCTTTAATGTCACCTTGCTGCTGTAGACAAAAGAATTTCCCCATTGTGGGATGAATAAAGTCTATCTTATCTTATCTTATCTTATCTTTTGTCCCCTCCATTAAACTCTGATGTAATTGCAGCATTATATGTTGCAAATTGTGTTACTGCTTGATTTTTACACCAACATACACACTTACGGGTAAAAGTTTTTGCACACTGCATGAGAGGTTCACGGTCCTTACCAGAGACTGACATGGAGAAGTGCAGAAAAATATTTAGTGGCTGATTTTTTTTTTTATCTTGCTCAGATGTGAGTACTCTGAGAAGTCCAAAAGTATTGGTATTTCTCCCTGTATCATTTCAAATTATTACACATGATTTAATTTATAGACATTTATACACCTACACCTAGCTACTTTGGTTTCTTTGTATGTGTGGATTGCATGGTTTGAATAGCATTGGTTTTCAAGATCTGGTGAAAATTGACAGTAGCACCTTTAAAAATATATTCACTTCTTTACTAATTCTACCAGCTGCAAAACTGATTTACTACCCTCCAAAAGTATTGGAACAAAGAGACCAATTCCTTTATTTTAGATGTAGCCTGAAAACATTTGGATTTGACAATATAAGATTAACATTTCAGCTTTTATTTCCAGGTGTTTACATCTGGATCTGATTCAGAACTTAGAAGATAGCACCTTTTGTTTGAACCCACCCATTTTCAAGTAATGAAAAAATATTGGAACATGTGATTGACAGTTGTGTTTTGTTATCTAGATGTTCACACTGCATTTATAGTTAAGAGCTGTAACCAATGTGAAAACCAGAGAGCTGTCTATGAAAAACAAGCAATTGTGAAGCTAAGAGAAGATGGAAAATCAATCAGAGCCATTGCATAAACATTGCCTATAGCCAGGAAATTTGGGAAGTTCTGAAGAAAAATGAAACCACTGGTGTACTAAGTAACAGACATCGATCATCTATCACAGAGGTGTTAAACTCAGGCTGTCTGAGTTGAGAGATATTTTCATTAAATATAAGGATTTTCTAATGTACTTGTACTTCTTCGCACAAAAACAAAGGGAAAAACATGGATTTACATTCATTTATAGGTAATTATAATTGTACTGGTCTGACCTACTTGACATCTAATTAGTGACTTTGACACCCCTGCTCTACATGCTGTAGCTGAGAGGAGAATGCTGTTCAAACTTCTCTCAATCCTGACAATCCCTCACACCGACTACACAGTGTGCTGGAGGAGCACGTTCAGCAAGAGACTAATTAACATCAAGTGCTCCACTGAGGAGGACCTTTCTTCCTATGGCAATCAAACGGTATAGCTCCTCCCTGCTCTGTAAGAGGGAGGGGAACTGACTATCATCAGAATCATTATTTATGTCATATTTATATTATCATTCCACCCTGGACTTATTATTGAGCAATTTTCATTTACTACATATTTTACATATTACATATTTTGTGTAAATGTTAAGTTATTTTTATTAATGTTATTTTGTATTTCTGTTGGTGTAGATCTTTTCTTGTTGTGGTTCCTCTTCTTTCTGTCTGAACAGGGCAACGGTAACAAGGCAAAACAATTTCTCACTGGGATTATTATAATTTTTAAAAATCTTGAATCTTGAATTCAATGAGAGAAAATGGTGTAGGGAAAAGATTTACACAATGCATGTTCATCTGATTCTCTTTGGTTTCAAGCATAGTGTGACGCACTGTTTCCTGCAGTTACACTCATGTTTAGTAATTTAACCTGTACCTAGCTTATTTGTACTGAAAAACTCTAGAATATATTGGACGTACCGTACATTACTCTGCAGAACATACTGTGCCCTGCTGTATTTGGTCACATTGTATGCTGTAATACTGTGGTTTTTGGTTTTGAAGTGCATTAGTGAAGGTTCTTTCTCTTCTAGCTCTTCATACCTTTCTGCAGTTAAATTTTACAAAGCCCAGCTTTTCTTATCTTTTTTCTTATTATTCTTATTAGTATGAGTAGTGATACATGCAGTATTGCTTCTGAGTTCATTTTAAATTGTTTGGGTAGCAACTTTTTAATTAAGCAGTGTGAACAATAAATACATAAACAATATGCTAGCAGTGTGATATTGCGCTATACAATAATAGGAGTGATCATCTCTCAGCTGTTTATGCAATTACTGTAAATGTCTTATCAAATACACATTTTAATTATAGGGGCAGCTGGTGTGGCCACACAAACACCAGCAGTGGCTCACCTGACCACAGTGCAGAAGAAAGTTACTGTCCAAAGGTCTTAATTCCTGCCAGAAATGTAGACTAGACTGTATTTTGTAGTTGTACAATCTATACTTTGTATAGTTTTTGTCTCTTCAAAACACACATTTTCAAGTCATAAATTTTGTTTTTAAAAAAAGTTTAAAGTCATGGTTTTCTGACTTCATTTGTCATAAAATGTGATCTTGTTGGCAACCATGAAAGCCCAATAGTACTAGTCGATAAAGTTTGTACAGGTTGAGGTCTGGGCTCTGACTTAGACACTCCAAAAGCCAGATTTTGTTTTTGTTTTGTTTTTTGAAGCAATTCTGTTGTTGACTTGCTCCGGTGTTTTCGTTCGTCCTGTTGTGTCACCCAATTTCTACAGAGTTTCGGCTGAACAGATTCTCAGATTGTCCTGCAGAATTTTTGATACACTTGGGAATTCGTCTTCCCCTCAATCATTGCCAGATGGCCAGACCCTGATGCAGCAAACCAGGCCCAAACTATATTTCCTTGATCATATTTTATGATTAGGATGATGTGTTCATGATGATATGCGGTGCCGTTTTATTGCCAGATGTGGTGTTGTGGGTTCTTTCCAAATAGTTTAATCTTAGCTTCGCCAGTCCACAAAACATTTTGCAAATACTGCTGTGGAGTGTCAAAGTGCTCTTTTGCAAACTTCAGGCATTCCGCAATGTTCTTTTTAGTAGACAGTAGCTTCCCTTGTGGTGTCCCGCCATTGACACCCTGCTTGTTCAATATTTTACCTACTGTACACTCATGAACACAGATGTTAGCCCGCACCAAGAAGAGCTTTCAGACAAAGATTTGAAGGCATCATTGGAACACCAGTTCCAATGATGCCTTCAAATCTTTGGCTGTCACTGTTGGTTGTTGTGCTCTTGGGGTAATTTTGACTTGCCGCCCACTTCTTGGTAAAGTAGCCGCAGTCCCAAAGTGTCTCCATTTGTAGATTGTTTGACTAACTGTAGACTGATACATTTCTAAAGTCTTTGCCTTTGAGTGTTTAAAATCACATTGTAACACTTTCCAGCTCTTTGTAAATCAACAATTCTTGATTGTAGATTGTCTGAAAGCTCTTCTTGGTGCGGTATGGCTCACATAAGCGTAATCTTCTTGTGTGGAGCTAACTCAAAAAGGTTTAATGGTTTTTGTCCGTCAAAGTAGCTCAAGTCTACACCTTCAAAATATTCTTTTTCCAGATACACTAAAACAGATTTTTGGAGGTCATTATTCCTAGGGTTTACATATTTTTTTCCACTAGCTCTATGATGTTTTTTTGGTGGTTCTCAATAAAGACATAAAAGATGAGATTTTTTTGTATGTTATAATTTTAGGCACATTATATTTGTTACTCTTGACTTAGATGAAGATCGGATCACATTTTATGACAAATTAATGCAGAAAACCATGAAATTCCAAAAGGTTCACATCTCACTTTTTTGCCAATTTATTATGTCTCATCTCATCTGGTGAGTATATTATCAAAGCCCTACTTCTCATACAACCATTCTTTTTATAATGCATTATGTAAGTAGTGAAAATATAATCGCCTTCAAGACATTATATTTCTTGCTCAGATCTTTCCCATAACATGTCTCTTGCTGTTTTTCTCTGGTTTTATCAATATAATGTAACATTTAGGTAAGAAAATACAAATTAATAAACCAAATGCTGAAGACAAAATTGCAAATGTTTCCACAGCTACAGTGAATTTTCCAGGAGAGCTGATGTATGCTGGGATAAAGGTGATCCACACAGAGCAGAAAATTAACATACTAAATGTGATAAACTTGGCTTCATTAAAATTATCAGGCAACTTTCTTGCCAGAAATGCTAGAACTAAACATATTACTGCAAGAAGTCCTATGTACCCCAGCACTGCATAAAAAGCTGCCTCAGAACCTGGGTTACATTCTAAAACTATCTTCTTATTACTGTATCTGAAAACCATGTCTGGGAAAGGTGGAATTAGGTTAAGCCACAACATACATATTACTATCTGAATCACAGTACAGGAACAAACTATGATCCTTTGCTGTGTAGGACCAAACTTCGTTGCAACTTTGTTCCCAGGAAATGTGGCTCTAAAAGCTGTGACAACAACAATAGTTTTTCCCAGGACACAGGAAATACAGAGTGCAAATGTCACAGCAAAAGCTGTGTGGCGTAACATGCATGTCCAGACTGTGGGCCTGCCAATGAAAGTGAGAGGACAGAGAAAACACAGCAGCAGAGAAAACAACAGAAAACAGCTCAGCTCGGAGTTGCTGGCCTTAATCACAGGAGTTTCTTTGTAATAGATGAAACCAATCACTGTGGCTAATGACAGGGAGGCACCTAGCAGAGATACAACTGTGACAGCTATTCCCATTGGCTCCTGATATGTCAGAAACTCAATCGTTTTAGGAAAACATTCATCTTTCCGGTCATTGGACCAGTATTCCTGTGGACAGGGTGTGCACTCTGTGGCACCTGATAAGGACAAAAAGAAAGTAAGTTACACATCAAGATGTTTAGTTTGCACAAATGAAATAAATTATAAATTTAATGAATGAAGAAAACAGGGTGTGCACTCTGTGGCACCTAAAGAGGATAAACAGATGTAAGAGTCAAAAAGAATATTTTTAACATCAGATATATGCAAAGAAAAAACATGCTATGATATTAGATTGTGAATGTTTAGTATAGAATAGCATGCAAGCTTTTGTCTGTACTACCTGTTGAATTAGCTATAGTTCCATCAGCACATGGGATGCAGTCAAAACAACAGGTGGGTTTTCCTTTAATCTGAGCTTTCCTGGTCCCTATTGGACAAACATTAGAGCACAATGATGTGGGAATCTGAAAAATAAAATAAGTGTAAAATCTGGAATTTAAATATAATAATCATGTGGCTTTACTAATGATCAGCTCATTGCATGAGATTACCATTTTTCCTGTCCTCCATGTGATATCTTCCTCTTGGATGTTGAGCTCATAGGCACCATTAGCAATAGAAACAAAATGACCCAGTGTAACATGTTTCACCTGCCCATTAATGAGCTGCCAGTTAATAATATCATAATAAGCTGGAGGGTCTCCGTTCTTATCAAAGAACACATTATCGCCAAACTGATTTCTGAAGTTGACCCTTTGTAGCTGGTCAGTAACCTGAGAAAGGAATATATTTCATGTTAGATGTTCATGTAGAAGTATTCATACTAGGAAAAAACTAAATAAAGGCATTTGTTTAGTTTTAGGCTAGTTGGAAATTGTGTATTAGTTAGACCTATTGTGTATTTTATTTACACTATTTCTCACCTGTTTGGGCTGAATGTCTGATAGATTCAAACAAGGCTTCACTGTTGTTTCTCCAACTGGTTGGCAGAATACTAGCTGATGTAGGGCATGTGCAATGGCATAAACAGATTTATACACATTATAGGGGTCTCTGAGCTCGGTTACATTGAAGAAGACATCCTGGGAATTCATTAATGTCTCATTGCCTGTGCATATTTTATTTGTTGTCTCACTATCAATGTGTTCCCCAGGTAAAACAGGTCTACAGCCCACCATGACCTCCCAGAAATCCCTCACAAAAGCAGCACTTGGATCCTTATAAGGACTAATGCTTGTAAGAAATGACTGTAGATTTGGCATAGCCATCTTCTGCATTACAAATCCAAGGGTTCCACCAAAGGCTTGGTAGATTTCAGGTGTGGAAGGACGAGGTGCCGTTATCCAAGCCTCAGTTGCAATCCACTGAATTCCTGTTATGTTCTGTTTTACAATCTCTTTCATTAAAGGATAAAAGTCACCTTCTTGAACAAAAGCGAGAATGACTTTGACAGTTGACTGCTTGATCATTTCCAAAACATCTAGAATTTTATCCATTGTGTATGTACGTAGAATTGCCCCAACAAAAGCAATACAAACACCAAACTTTTTAACTTCTGCAGTAAATGCCAGGACCCCATTCCGACCATAGTCGTTATCTGACTGTATGACCCCGATCCACTGCCAGCCAAAATGATTGATCAGTGCTGCCAAAGCTTTTGCCTGGAAGTAGTCACTGGGGATTGTTCGAAAAAAGGTTGGATATTTCACCCTGTTGCTCAGGCATGCACATGTAGAGAAATAACTTATCTATGAAAAGAACACCAAGAACGTCTGTGCCACAAACTAAGCACCAAATTTCACACTTATGCAGCAGAATGTGTCACTTTAATCTCTTACTATTGGTAGTTGAAATGGTCCAAGAGCTCCAGCTACAGCTATAGATTGAGATGATCCTGACTCTGCTATAAGGGCAGATATAGCTGGAGGACAAGGGGACGTCGAGCTGATCTCTTCCAATCCACTAGCCAGAGTTAGTGCAGCACGCAAGGCACTTGTAGGAGATGCACATGAGTTAAGGATCCTGTAGCCAAGAGATATGTTTGGCAGGAGAGAAGCATCTTTGTTGATTTCCTCCACAGAAAATATCATCACTTGTGTCCATCGAAAAGCTCGTAGGTCAAATCTACATAAAAAAGAATTTGGCAATTAGGTAAATAGCTTGTAAAATTACAGAGCATAGAGTCCATATAGTGGCACATTTGTAAGGTAAGAGTGATAGAGCATTGATGTTCTGAAATGCAGAAAAATCAGATGTACTTTAACTTACCCTTCACATCTCACTTCTGGTGGTTTTCTCTCATATGTAGAAATGTTGAATATCTCTTTGAGGAAAACTGGGAAAATCCCCCCAATCATTATGTCTCCCTGTTTGAATAAACTTGGCATGGTAAAGCTGCCAAACCTTTCATAGCCACAAACTGTGTTCAGGTTGAGAGCAGAAAAACATAGAAAAATAATGTAGCTCTCTGAATGTTTCCTCTGCATTTTCCAAAAAAAGTTGAAGACTCAACTCTCCCAACGCCTTTAAATGTACTGTACGTCACAGTACATTTAGTCATTTGGCAGACGCTTTTATCCAAAGCGACTTACAAGTGAGGAACAAGGCAAGCAAACAAAATCTAAGTCAAGGAGAAAAAACATCAAAGCAAAGACAAAAGACCGATACAGTATATTTCCCAGAGGGTTGAGCAATTTTATACTGGTTAACAAGATGAATGTTATATGCAAAGAGCACATATACAGTTCTCTACTGCTTATACTCACCAAGTCACATAAGCAATTTAGAAATCCGACTACTAAAATATCAGTATGTCCATTGATTTTTACAATGAAGAGCTGTGTGGTTTACCAATCAATAACAACTTTACTGTCAACAATAACAACTTTACAATTATTTTTGTAGCAGCGCAGTAGCACATGATACAAAGAAAACAAGACACAGTCAACATCAACTATATATAGGGAACGGGGCTGTAAGGGGGGGACATGTTCATCAGTGTATACTCTCTCAGTTCATCATACTGTACTAATAGCTGAGTGTAAAAAAGAGTTTGCATCAGTTGGTTCTGGCTCGTGGCTGCCTAAAGAGAGAACAAGAAGGCAGCACATGAAACATGTAGGGGGATAGAAGCTGTCAGATAGGATCGACTGTACTTTGTTCAGCAGCTTCTTCCTATGGAGGATAGGCTGCTTATTGGAGTTACTATGATATTACTACTACCTTTAACCATCTAATTTTTCTGTTTGGCACTGAGTGAGCCAAACCAACAGATAAAAGAAAATGTAAGGACGCTCTGTAACACAATGTCATTAAATGTCTGTCAACCTAAAACTTGGCCAACCTTCATACACTTTTTTCTTGCACAGCATGTTTGCATTTTGTTCAAATGACAGTTTGTTGTCAATTATGGTGCCCAGGTATTTAAAGGAATCAGCTGCTTCTACAGCCAGGCCATTTATTACAGTGCTGACAGAACCCGGTGCATTGCGCCGAAAAATCAATACACATATTCTTAGTTTTAGTTACATTCAACTCAAGGAAGGATTCAGAGATTAATTTGATAAATTCACCCACACAGGACCTTGAAATGATTCACCTTTGCTCAGTAGGCTGACTATCACTGTGTCGTCTGCAAATTTCAAGATACAATGATTTTTAAACTTGCTGATACAGTCATTTGTGTATAAGACGTATAAGACAGGAGAGAGAACACAGCCTTGTGGTGAACCAGTTGAAACTGTGGTCTGCTCTGAGAAGTATATGTTCACTCTCACTCTCTTAGGTTAGGCTTTGTCTCAGAGAGACAAGCCTAACCCAACAACATTTCTGTCCAAACCAAACTATTCACTTAGTTTCTTTACCATCAGGTGGGGCTGAATGGTGTTAAATGCTGATGGGAAATCTACAAACAACAGTCTAGCATGATTTCCACTCTCACCCAAATGTTTGTAGAAAAAGTTATGAAGTGTTATGGTGGCATCCTGCATCCCCCTCTTAGTTCTACAGGTTCTACAGGCAAACTGTAAGGAGTCCAAAAAGGAACCTGTTTAGCTTAATTAATTTCTCAAATGACTTTATGACCAGTGAGGGTAATGCTACAGGCCTGTGTTTAGTTAGTGACTTGGGGTGGGAGAGCTTAGCAAAAGCGACCACAGTCGATTGTTGGCTGACTGAGGGACAAATTGAAAATGTAAGTAAAATATGACGAAACTGTTTAACACAATTACTCAGTTACGAGGGGATTTTAACCATGGATGGAGCATCATGATTTGAGGTTCCTTTGCTTCTTCTGTTCCTGGACAGCATGCTATCATGAATAATAAAATGAATTCCTAGGTTTATCAAGGTATCTTACAGAATAATATCACTGTGGCTGTCCATCAGCTGAAGCTCATTAGAAAATGTGTGCTGCAGCAGGAAAATTACCCTAAACACTGAAGTAAATCTACTACTATGTATATATAATATACAGTAGGTTTCTTAGTGGAGCTTTTGTACTCCTATATTTGAGAACATGTACTTAGTACTTCAACTTGAGCAAAGAGATTGAAACACTACTTGTAGTGGAATTTTATTGAAGTACTTTACTTCTGCCACCTTGGATATTGGATGCACATTTATTTCATTTATCTCCAGTTATATTCTTGCTACACAAAGACTGTAAACAACAAAAGAGTTACAGACTTATTTTACTGAAAACATACACATACATACACTCTTAACATCATGCAACACTAAATTATCATAAAGATAATCAATTACTGGTAAATTATGTGTTCATTGATATATAAGATACTAATTTACATCCATGGTTTAAAAAGTGCCAGGTACATATACATTATTTTTGCAGTCAACCATTCTCATCTATTTGTCTGCCACAGACTGTATGTTTGTGGTGTAAAACATGAAAGTAATTCTCATTTATAATATGGCTAAACTTGAATACTCCTTGAATGCATTCAAGCCCATTTTCATGCCACAGCCTCACATAATAGTGCTTCCTACTTGGTGTCTCATGTCATGAATGCCAATTGTGTGAGACATAGAGTGATGTACCAAGACCATTTCAGGAAGTACCTGATTTATCTTTTAACCCGGAATTTTACGTGATGTTTACGCCCCTTAAAATGATCATTATGATGGGAGGTCTGGCATGCAACTGCTGTCCCTCCCATAGTGTCAAGGAGTGATGCAGCAATGGTAGTGTTGGTATTGACAAGCCAAGTGTTGTTATAAGTTGGATGAGAACGTGTTGGGTGTTCTTTTTTGATAATGTCCGTTGGTTAAGAAACATAAGAAAAGAAATGATTATTAAATCATTTGTAAAAAGGTCAAAATAATCTACTGGGAGAACTGTCACTATCATTTTCTACATTTTAAAATCTTTAAAAATAAACTCTGAATGGCTTAAATAAATACAAATCTTGTTTTTCTACATATACTACTAATTCTACAGTACTATGCAGTGAGAGTAGCATCATCATAATATAAAGAAAGAATATTTTTTGTTTACATTTTTCCCATTACATGTCTCTTGGTATTTTTCTCTGGTTTGATCATTATAATGTAGCATTTAGGTGCAAAAATGCAAATTAATAAACCAAATGCTGAGGACAAAATTGCAAATGTTTCCACAGCTACAGTGAATTTTCCAGGAGAGCTGATGTATGCTGGGATAAAGGTGATCCACACAGCGCAGAATATCAGCATACTAAATGTTATAAATTTGGCTTCATTAAAATTATCAGGCAACTTTCTTGCTAGAAATGCTAGAACTAAACATATTATTGCAAGAAGTCCTATGTACCCCAGCACTGCATAAAAAGCTGCCTCAGAACCTGGGTTACATTCTAAAACGACCTTCTTGTTGCTGTATCTGAAAACCATGTCTGGGAAAGGTGGGTTTAACTTAAGCCACAAAACACATATTAATATCTGAATCACAGTACAAGAACAAACTATGATCCTTTGCTGTGCAGGACCAAACTTTGTTGCAACTTTGTTCCCGGGAAATGTGGCTTTAAAAGCTGTGACAACAACAATAGTTTTTCCCAGGACACAGGAAATACAGAGTGCAAATGTCACCCCAAAAGTTGTTTGGCGTAACATGCATGTCCAGACTGTGGGTCTGCCAATGAAAGTGAGAGGACAGAGAAAACACAGCAGCAGAGAAAACAACAGAAAACAGCTCAGCTCAGAGTTGCTGGCCTTAATCACAGGAGTTTCCCTGTAGTGGATGAAAATCATCATTGTGGCCAGTGACAGGGAGGCACCTAGCAGAGATACAACTGTGACAGCTATTCCCATTGGCTCCTGATATGTCAGAAACTCAATTGTTTTAGGAACACACTCATCTCTTCTTTTATTGGACCAGTATTCCCGTGGACAGGGCATGCACTCTGTGGCACCTGATGAAGTTAAACAGAAGATGTAAGTTACACAACTGGATGTCAAAACTTTCATCCAACATCCACAACCATTTACAATAATATTTCAAATTTATACAACATGAAATATATGCACAGATTAAGTATATGACTACAAGCTTTTGATAGAGACCTGTTGAATTGGCTATGGTTCCGTCAGCGCATGAGATACAGTCAAAACAACAGGTGGGTTTTCCCTTAATTTGAGCTTTCCTGGTCCCTACTGGACAAACATTAGAGCATAATGATGGGGGAACCTGAAAATAGCATAAATAAAGAAACAATTTTAAGATGTGATAATGGTGTTACCAGCCAAAAAAACAAAAACAAAACAACTACTCATGATTACCATTTTTCCTGTCCTCCACACAATATCTTCCTCCTGGATAATGAGTTTATAATCACCATTAGTAACAGAGACAAATTGACCAAGTGTCACATGGTGCACCTCCCCGTTTATCAGTTGCCAGTTAATAATGTCATAATAAGCTGGAGGGTCACCATTCTCATCAAAGAACAAATTATCTCCATATTTAGTTCTGAAATTAACCCTTTGTAGCTGGTCAGTAACCTGTGAAAGGAATATATTTTAATGTTAGATATTCTTAAGTGTTACTTTTTTCAAGTTATTTTAGAATTAATTTGCTATTTTTCTTACCTGATTGGGCTGAATTTCTGATATATTCAAACAAGGCCTCTGTGTATTTTCTCCAACTGGTTGACAGAATACCAGCTGGTGTAAGGCATGTGCAATAGAATAAACTGCTTTATACACATTATAACCTATTCTGAGGTCTGTTACATTAAAGAACATATGCTGTGAGTTCAATAATGTTTCATTTCCTGTACACATTGTATTTGCTGTTTGAGTGCCATCGTGTTCCCCAGGGAAAACAGGTCTGCAGCCCACCACAGTCTCCCAGAAATCCCTCACAAAAGCTGCATTGGGATCTTTATAGGGACTAATGCTTGTAAGAAATGACTGTAGATTTGGGATAGTCATTCTCTTTGCTATAAATCCAAGGGTTCCACCAAAAGCTTGGTAGATTTCAGGTGTGGAAGGTCGAGGTGCTGTTATCCATGACTCACTTGCAATCCACTGAATTCCTGTTATGTTCTGTTTCACTATTTCTGTCATCAAAGGATAAAAGTCGCCCTCAGGAACAAAAGCCAGAATGACTTTGACAGTTGACTGCTTGATCATTTCCACAACATTCAGAATCTTATCCATGTTGTACGTACGTAGAATTTTCCCAACAAATGCAATACAAACACCAAACTTTTGAACTTCTTCAGTAAACGCCATGATCCCATTCCGACCATAGTCGTTGTCTGACTGTATGACCCCGAGCCACTGCCAGCCAAAACGTTTGACCAGTGCTGCCAAAGCTTTTGCCTGGAAATAGTCACTGGGGATTGTTCGAAAATAGGTTGGATATTTCATTCTGTCACTTAGGCAGGCACATGATGAGAAATAACTTACCTGAAAGAACACCAAAAATGTTTTCAAAAGGCCACAAACATAGCACTACAAACATAATTTATTGAACTTATGATGTAAAATCTCTTACTATTGGCAATTGAAATGGTCCTAGAGCTCCAGCCACAGCTATAGATTGAGATGATTCTGCCTCTGCTATAAGGGCAGATATTGCTGGAGGACATGGAGAAGTTGAGCTGATCTCTTCTACTCCACTAGCCAGTGTTAGTGCAGCACGTAAAGCACTAATAGGAGTTGCACAAGAGTTAAGGATCCTGTAGCCAAGAGTTATGTTTGGCAGGAGAGCAGGATCTTTGTTGATTTCCTCAATTGAAAATATCATCTCTTGGCTCCATCGAAAAGCTCGCCAGTCAAATCTAAAATAAGTTATTGTCACTTAATCAAAAAATCTATCAAACCTTTAATTGTATCCAACCCTTACTTCAGGTTTATGCAATTCAAAGTACTTTACAGACTATAATAAGGCAGAACAAATAAACATTACAACCAAAAACATCAAAACATAAACAATATAATTTGAAATTGCTTTTGAAATTAACTTGTTAACTTGTCCATAAAGTCACATGTAGTAGAACTTACCCTGCACAGTTCACTTCAGGTGGATCCCTGTCAAACATAGATGTGCTGTTTATCTCTTTGTTGAAAATGGGGAAAATCCCCCCGATCATTATGTCTCCCTGCTTGAACAAACTTGAAATATTAAACTTGCCAAGCAGTTCACAGCCACAAACTGTTTTAAAGTAGAGAACAGAAAAGCTTAGGAGGATAATGTAGCTCTCTGACTGTTTCCCCTGCATTTTCTAAAACAGATGAGGACACAGTTCTTATAACAATGCTGCCAAATGGAGGTAGACCTGCTCTTTCCATAATGGGTGTTTTATTTCCCACAGGGCAGAGCAATGTAATACTGGTAAGATCAGTACAAGAGAAAGGTCATTGCTATATGCAAGGAACACACACACAGTACTCTATAGTATATAGTCATGTTTACACACACACAAAATCCCCTAGGTGACTTGAAAACCAGTCAACTTACTGAGGCATTGCACTGAAGTAAAATATACATTGTGTATACATGGCACATTGAATTCAGTACTTAAATATAGATTTGTATATTTATTGATATATACAGTGGCAAGAAAAACTTGGTGAACCTTTTGGAATTTTATGGTTTTCTGCATTAATTTGTCATAAAATGTGCTCTGATCTTCCTCTAACTCACAACAGTAGAAAAACACAGTCTTCTCAAAATAATAGTACACAAACATTATATGTTTTCATGTTTTTATTGAACATAACATGTAAACATTCACAGTGCAGGGTGAAAAAAGTATGTGAAACCCTAGCCTAGCCTAATGACTTCTCCAAGAACTAATTGGAGCCAGGAGTGAGCCAACCTTGAGTCCAATCAGTGTGATGATATTGGATGTGTTGCTGAAAGCTGTCCTGCCCTTTAAAAACACACACCAGGTTTGGGTTTACTGGTTTCAAGAAGCACTGCCTGATGTGAACCATGCCTTGCAGAAAAGAGCTCTCAGAAGACCTATGATCAAGAATTGTTGACTTGCATGAAGCTGGACAGGGTTACAAAAATATCTCCAAAAGCCTTGATGTTCATGTGTCCACGGTAAGACAGACTGTCTACAAATGGAGATAGGTTCAGCACTGTTGCTACTCTCCCTAGGCGTGGTCGTCCTGTAAAGATGACTGCAAGAGCACAGCGCAGAATGCTGAATGAGGTAAAGAAGCATCCTAGAGTGTCAGCTAAAGACTTACAGAAATCTCTGGCACATGCTAACATTATTGTTGACACATCTACAATAAGGAAAACATCAAACAAGAACGGAGTACATGGGAGGACACTACAGAGGAAGCCATAGAAATATTGCACCATGTTCGAAGTTTGAAGAGCTCCTGGATGTACCACAGCACTACTGGCAAAATATTCTGGACAGATGAAACCAAAATTGAGTTGTTTGGAAAAAACACATAACACTATGTGTGGAGAAGAAAAGGCACAGCACACCAACATCAACAACAGAGGGAGCTTCATGGTTTGGGGCTGCTTTGCTGCATCCTAGACGGATTGTTGTCATTGATGAAAAAATTAATTCCAGAGTTTATAAAGACATTTTGCAGGAAAACGTAAGACCATCTGTCCGCCAACTGAAGCTCTGCAGAGGATGGGTGATGCAACAGGACAATGACCCAAAGCATACAAGTAATTCAACAAAAGGAACGGCTTCAACAGACAAAATACACCTTCTGGAGTGGCCCAGGCTGAGACCTCAACCTGATTGAAATGCTGTGGCATGACCTTAAGAGAGCGATTCACACCAGTCATCCCAAGAACATTGCTACACTGAAACAGTTTTGTGAAGAGGAGTGGTCCAAAATCACTCCAGATCGTTGTGCAGGTCTGAACCAGTTATTAAGTCCAAAGGTTCACATACTTTTTCCACCCTGTTACACATGTGAATGTGAATGTTTACATGTTATGTTTTATAAAACATGAAAACATATGTTTGTGTGCTATTATTTTAAGCAAACTGTGTTTTTCTATAGTTGTGAGTTAGATGAAGATTTTATGACAAATTAATGCAGAAAACCATGAAAATCCAAAAGGTTCACCAAGTTTTTTCTTGCCACCGTTCCTCTATACTGTAGAAGAGAATTCTAACCAAGAAATGCTGCATTTTGGTAGAATGGAAAATTTAAAGGGAAGCTTTGTAAATTACAAGACATGAGGTGTAATAAATTCATTCAAATTACAAAAGTTACATTAAAAAACGGTTTATCACTAATAGAAAGCTGTCAGACAGCTTCTTTTTAAGTTATTTGTTGATTTAACCGGTCTGACAGTAGTCAGGCCTGGGTGTGGCAAATGAAATTTGTAAATCCATTGACGTTATATTAAAATGGACGACATTTCAGCGCTCCAAAAGTGAAGCCACTGCATATTGATCCTGGTGGCTGGTTGCAGTACAAGTCAAAAACTCCACCTACTCCAAGTTAGTTGTTGGGAAATAACTAAAAATCAAATGCAAATACACTTGTCATATTACTTCTAACTCCTGTTAGCTTAGGAAGCTAACTTTGGCCCATAGAAAAACTCAGCTAATGTTAGTATTACTCCTGTAGTCTGTAGTACCGTATTATTGCTCATGAGTTGCTACTAAATTTAGTTTTACAAACTCTAACTACACAGCTGCTGTATGAACTGTTATCTGACCAGGCATTTGTCATTAATATGTTCAGAGGCTAAAGGGTTAATCGCGATGGTTTAGTCACACCGATTTGGTTAATTTTAATGAGAATACAACCACTGACTAATATTATTATGCGCTCAGTCACGGCATTACAGCGACTGATCTCAGCTCAGATGTAAGAAGTAGAGGCTCAGCTGGTAGGACAGAAGCACGCTTGGAAAAGTATTTGGACAGGAGTGACTACACAATAACATAGTATAAAAGTACCTCTAGTTTTATTCTGCCTATGTCAAACTTTTTCCAAAAAATGTTCCCTTTGTAACTAATATCAGCTTTAGTTTAAATATGCAAAGGTAAGAAAAATGTCAACACTGAGTGAACCTGCAGATGTTAAAGAACATAGTATACTTTAATTTCTTGTGCCTTTGCATATAAAAATACGTCAATAAAAACTTGTGCTGACAAAGGATTCTCTACATGTTCTATCAGTTTCAGCTCTTTGAGATGGACAAAAGTTTTAACATGTATAGAAAATCAGACATTTAGATTTTATTTCCTGTTTCTCAAATACTGAGTTAAAATGTTCTCATTACCATACCACAATTTGATAAAGAGAAGGGAAATTAATTAAAGTTAAAATTTAAAATGTCTAATTGTTTGCATGTATGGTAGAGCAAATACTTTTACCATATACTTATACCAGGACATTCATTTTTTTATGTCAGTCTCTCACATCATTGTGTAGGAATTGTGGCCCATTCTTCTGTACAGCATTTCTTTCAGTACAGTACAGTATTCACTTAAGCACAGCTCTCTTAAAGTCCTGCCCCAGTATTTCAGTTGGGTTATCGTCTCACTTTGACTGGGCCATTTCAAAACCATGACCCAATTTCCAGTGAGCTTCATGACTCAACAACTGCAAGGTGCCCAGGTTCTGTTTAATTTAATAATTTTGTCAGCATAAAATGATTCGGTAAGCATCCCCAAGTGATTATCATTAATACTAATGATCATTGATAGATTATACATTCATTGATGCTAAATATAAAGTAATTTCCATCCATGGTATTCTCCTACCTACAGCATAGAACACATATATTTTACTGTCATATTACAATATATGATAATAAATAACAGTATAATATCAAAATTGCTCACTGTTTATTATTTAAAATTGTATATATTCTTCCTTTTCTCATAAACTATTCTTGGTACAGTATAGTAGATGAGAAGTGTGCTCCAAGAACCACATTCTTTACATTTTCCCCATTATATGTCTCCTGGTATTTTTCTTTGGCTTAATTAATATGATGTAGCATTTAGGTGCAAAAATGCAAATTAATAAACCAAATGCTGAAGACAAAATTGCAAATGTTTCCACAGCTACAGTGAACTTTCCAGGAGAGCTGATGTATGCTGGGATAAAGGTGATCCATACAGCGCAAAATATCAGCATACTAAATGTGATAAATTTGGCTTCATTAAAATTATCAGGCAACTTTCTTGCTAGAAATGCTAGAACTAAACATATTACTGCAAGAAGTCCTATGTACCCCAGCACTGCATAAAAAGCTGCCTCAGAACCTGGGTTACATTCTAAAACTATCTTCTTGTTGCTGTATCTGAAAACCATGTCTGGGAAAGGTGGGTTTAACTTAAGCCACAAAACACATATTACTATCTGAATCACAGTACAGGAGAAAACTATGATCCTTTGCTGTGCAGGACCAAACTTTGTTGCAACTTTGTTCCCAGGAAATGTGGCTCTAAAAGCTGTGACAACAACAATAGTTTTTCCCAAGACACAGGAAATACAGAGTGCAAATGTCACAGCAAAAGCTGTGTGGCGTAACATGCATGTCCAGATTGTGGGTCTGCCAATGAAAGTGAGAGGACAGAGAAAACACAGCAACAGAGAAAACAACAGAAAACAGCTCAGCTCAGAGTTGCTGGCCTTAATCACAGGAGTTTCCCTGTAGCGGATGAAAACCATCACTGTGGCCAGTGACAGGGAGGCACCTAGCAGAGATACAACTGTGACAGCTATTCCCATTGGCTCATGGTATGTCAGAAACTCAAATGTTTTAGGAATACATTCATCTTTCCTTTCATTGGACCAGTATTCCTGTGGACAGGGTGTGCACTCTGTGGCACCTGATAAGGACAAAAAGAAAGTATGAGTTACACATCAAGATGTCTAGTTTGCACAGATGAAATAAATTATAAATTTAATGAATGAAGAAAAAAATGCAGTAACAACAGACAATTAACTTACAAAAAAGTCACGCTATGAAATTAGATGTGTATGTTTGGTTTGGTATGACATACAGGCTTTTGATGCACATTTGTTTTACCTGTTGAATTAGCTATAGTTCCATCAGCACATGGGATACAGTCAAAACAACAGGTGGGTTTTCCCTTAATCTGCGCTTTCCTGGTCCCTACTGGACAAATATTAGAGCACAATGATGCTGGAACCTAAAACATAAAATTGTCAACATCCTTTCAGGTTAAAAATACACCATTGGTGTCAACAAAGCTTTACTAATGCTTAGCTAGTTTTTTATGATTACCGTTTTCCCGGTTCTCCACACAATCTCTTCCTCCTGTATGCTGAGCTCATAAGCACCATTAGCAGCAGAGGAAAAATGACCCAGTGTTACATGGTACACCTGGCTATTAATTAGTTGCCAGTTAACAAGGTCATAATAAGCTGGAGGGTCACCATTCTTATCAAAGAACACATTATCCCCAAACTGATTTATAAAATTTACCATTTGTAACTGATCAGTGACCTGAGAAAGAAACATTTCATGTTAGATATTCTTAAGTGTTTATACAAACAAACACATTTTTATAAAGACACATTTGCTTTGTTTAGGATATTTTATTTACACTACTTCTCACCTGTTTGGGCTGAATGTCTGATATATTCAAACAAGGCTTCACTGGTTTTTCTCCAACTGATTGACAGAATATCAGCTGATGTAGGGCATGTGCAATGGCATAAACTGCTTTATACACATTATAAGTGTCTCTGAGCTCTGTAACATTAAAGAACATGTCCTGGGAATTTATTAATGTCTCATTGCCTGTGCACATTTTAATTGTTGCCTCATTTACACGGTGTTCTCCAGGTAAAACAGGTCTACAGCCCAACATAACTTCCCAGAAATCCCTCACAAAAGCTGCACTTGGATCCTTATAAGGATCAATGCTTGTAAGAAAAGGGCGTAGATTTGGGATAGCCATCTTTTGCACCACAAATCCTAAGGTTCCACCAAAAGCTTGGTAGATTTCCGGTGTGGAGGGTCGAAGTGCCGTTATCCAAGCCTCACTAGCAATCCACTGAATTCCTGTTATGTTCTGCTTCACTATCTCTTTCATCAAAGGATAAAAGTCACCTTCAGGAGTAAAGGCCAGAATGACTTTGACAGTTGATTGCTTGATCATTTCCACAACATTCAGAATTTTATCCATTGGATACGTACGTAGAACTTTCCCAACAAATGGAATACAAACACCAAACTTTTGAACTTCCTCAGTAAATGAGAGGATCCCATTCCGACCATAGTCATTGTCTGACTGTATGATCCCCGATCCACTGCCAGCCAAAACGTTTGACCAGTGCTGCCAAAGCTTTTGCCTGAAAGTAGTCGCTGGGCATAGTCCGAAAAAAGGTTGGATATTTCAATCTGTTACTTAGGCAGGCACATGTTGAGAAATAACTTACCTATAAAAAAACATCAAAACAATTCTGAAAGAAATACAATAAACTAAGTACATAGCAACAGGTTTCACTCTATGAAGTTTGTGTTAAGTGTTATTTCTGTCTCTTACTATTGGTAGTTGAAATGGTCCAAGAGCTCCAGCCACAGCTATAGATTGAGATGATCCTGACTCTGCTATAAGGGCAGATATTGCTGGAGGACAAGGGGAAGTTGAGCTGATCTCTTCTAATCCACTAGCTAGTGTTAGTGCAGCACGTAATGTATTTGTAGGAGATGCACAAGAGTTAAGGATCCTGTAGCCAAGTGATATGTTTGGAAGGAGAGCAGGATCTTTGTTGATTTCTTCAATTGAAAATATCATTACTTGGGTCCAACGGAAAGCTCGGAGGTCCAGTCTAGAATTTGAAAAGTTTTTTTTCAAAGGAGTGTAGATTGAAATAGTATGGAGAATTACAGAGCTGCAGCAGCACATGTTCATATAATGGAAACTTTGTAGAAGAAGATGAGCATATATGATGTATTTAAAGGTGTACTGTGAACTTACCCTTCACATTTTACTTCAGGTGGCTCCCTCTCAAACATAGAAGTACTAATTATCTCTTTGATAAAAATTGGAAAAATTCCTCCGATCATTATGTCCCCTTGTTTGAACAAACTTGGCATGTTAAACCTGCCAAACTGTTCACAGCCCCAAGCTGTCTTCAAGTAGAAAACAAACAAACATAGTAGAAAAACGTAGCTGTCCGAACGTTTGCTTTGCATATTTTGAAACAGATCATAAAGACACAGCTCTTATTGAACTCGAATGCAGTTACATGTGCTGTCTTCATAAGAGGTTGATTTATTTCCCATGGGGGACATAACTGGCACAACAGAAAGGGGTGTCTGCCACATACAAGGAACACACAGTACTGTACAGTAACCGCTTCTCCAAGGAATTTTCAAGTAATTTAAACATTGCACACTAACTTCTGTGCAATTCTTTGGAGAAAGTAAGAAACTGGAAAAAATATTGGACAGGTTCTGTCAGGTACTTACTTATCAAAGATAATATGTTACATGACTTATTATTTGTTAAATATAATATATATATTTAGTAACAATAGTAATATCAAGTTACTTTTGGCTAAGTCTCCACATAAACTAATATTTTGTCCTACATGAAGCAAAAAAGTACTTGCCAAACTCATCATCATGAACACAGTGAAAAATATGGAGTGTACTGTTGGCAGTGTGCCTGATCCTACCTGTCATGGTTATAATAATCTACTTGTAGTTAAGATTATGAAACACTCAGTTTAGTTAGTGTGGAGGCTGGACTGGAGTGCAATCTTTTTACGCACAATTTCAAACTTTTATTGTATATATTTTACATTACAAGGTCATAAAACAGCATTAAATAAACACACAGGGAAACTTTATTGTTAAAAATAAATTTAATATGCCTGAGCTCTGTACAAGGGTTTGTTTCTATCACAAAATGTGTCATCTATAGCAGACCTAATGAGAGCCAATGCAGTTTGAATGGACTTTAGTCACTGTAGAGTGTCTGCTTGCTCATGGGAAAAAAAAAATCACAAAGAGCACCAACAAGTTGAGAAGATGTTATTGGAGGTGACATTCATATTATAATGTTTTGCTTTTTTCTTGTATTTGATTAATTTGCTGTAAATATTTAACATCGTAGTTGCATAATATATGACAGCTTGCAGCTGACTTTACATTAACCTGTTGATCTTAATAACCACTACATACTTTATTGGTACCCTTGAATTGTGTAGACAGGTTACCAGTTGAACATGTAATAAAACACTCAAAAAATTTAATTTAGTCACAATAGATTGCAGCAAATTGGGAAGGGAAACAAAGATACAGTACAGAGTAGCCAGTACCTCTATCTGCCCTAACACAGTCCAAAGTTTTAGTGTGGATCCCATACTACATTCACCAAGGATGTTTTCAAACCAGCTTTTCAAATTCTTCTTTGGAATGGAAGGGCTGAAAGTCAACCAGAAAAGCAACACACTTACAGGCAGAGCCCTAAATTTCTGCTGTGTGGGACAGAAAAATGTGATGACAGTATGAGCAGTCCTGCCGGCAAATAACATATGGAGAGCGCTGCCCAGGGCACAAGAGAGGCAGATGACAAAAGAGATCTCAACAGCTATATGGGACCAGGCAGGGGACTGATGGAAGGCAAAAGATGGTGAAAAACTGTGGACTGTCATTGTAAACAGAATCACTAATGTGGCATTACTACCACGAGCAGCACTGACCCTGTTTGGTGTCATTTTCGTTATTGTCATGTAGATTCCAAGCAGTAATACAGCTGCCAGTAAACATCTTCGAACCCATCTGCTGGTGAGTGTAATCCACACACTTTCCACTCTGCCTGTGTATGTAGTATATATGATGTCACCTAAGAAAAGAAGTTTTAGGTTATAATGAAATTAGGAATATATGAATACAGTAGATGAAAAATTTCCTTAAACAAATACCTGTTTGCGTTAGAAATGCTTCTTTTTGGCAATTAGTTCCATAGAACTTTAATAGAATCTAGCGATAGGAAATAAACATGAGTTATTGTACACACACCACAGGGATATGCAAATGCATAGAGGTAATTTAACATTATATGATGTAGAGTAAGTTGATATTGAATTTGTTCAAACTTTTTCATAAAAGTTTGACTTTGCTAGTTCATGGTTGTAATGGATTTTCAGGAATCTACATCAATACATATAAATTCACTTAATAACTCAACATAATAGATATGTCATTGCTTATATTCTCTATAAATGACTTATCTATAAATAGGTTTTCACTGATGATGCAATGTATTGCAATGTATATTCATATTTCAATACTTAATTAAAATATAGATTTTCCAATATTTTTAGAGGCATAATTAAGTCATTTTATAAAAATATTTTAGGTAGACATGCAAACCTGCGCACAGCAGACCCTGACATAAGTCTTTGATTCTTGTGAGGACTTCAGGCTCACTTGACGCTCAGACAGAATGAAGATGTCTGGAACTGGAGGTCTGCATGATTCTCTGAATGGAAAAACTTGCAGGAATTTAACCTCAAGGTTGCATGGCTTACAAAAGCAGACACAATCACTTGTTTTCCAGTGGTCCACTAGAACAAGAGTAATGATGCAGGAGCAGTGAGACGCAGATGTCGTGCTGTGATTGGAAGGATTGTTGTGATTATCTGTCTTTATCTGTATGAAAGAAAATTACAAACACATAAGATCATTAATGCCTCTCATTAACAAGCATGAGCTGAAACACTGTGTATACAAAGGGATGCTACTAATTGTGAAGAATATGGTTTTAAATTCAAATTAAGATTTTATATGCAATATACAATAATAGGTATAGACTTCATGTTAACATCTAATTCTGATGCTCACCTCGATTGTGAGCAGGAGACAACTGGACTTAGACAAGTAATACAGCAATGACTGCGCAATTGTACATTTGCAGACATGCTCGCTTTGCTTCTCTCGATTTACCGTGTCCTTCTGTCTTTGCAACGGGTTCATACAGCCATTAATGCAGTTCACAGTCACATCAGGAAAGAGCGAACAGTCTTTGGTGATTATACACTTTGTAAAAATCCCCTTCACAGCAACACTCATTTCAGCAGTGCTAGGGAAATGACATAAAAAGATAAAAGCATCCCTCTAAATGTAAAACATCTTCAGAAATAACAGTGCATTATGAAAAGAATGGGGTAACATAATCCAAGTCTACAATCACAGTAAAATTGCTTTAAATTGTAATGGACTCATAAAAGCTTCTCTAGAGATAATGTAATTGTCTTTTGAGGGGTCTCACAATATGGTGTTTAGGTAGGTAATAACTGAGGTTGGTTCCCCACTGAGGAAATCATTAAATTACACGTTAATTGCTTATTATCTCTGGGAACATACACCAGGGCATCCACATCCTCGACTTAAAAAAAAGCAAGTTAATGAGCAATAAACAAATAGAGGAAATGCAGAAAAGCAGTTCATTTCACTAATCACTTACCTCTCACATGTTTTTGCTTTGTCATGAATAACAGTGTTTTTATATGAAGCGCTTGAGCTGAAACCCTTTGTCTCTTCATCATACTGACTGAGATCAGTGCACTGGTCCAGGCTGAGCCACGTGCCAGAGGACACCATCCAGGAGAACAGTGTTAGGAAGACAAATGTGACTGTTGTCATCTCAGAGCCTCGCCTTTGGCACAGCCACGTTTCACGGAACAATGTGTTTTATAGCTTCCTCTCTGCTGCCAAGGTGTAGGAGGCAACTTGGCAAACCATTCTCAGAGGTACACTTTTTTTCGTGGCTCTAGTGATGTCAGGCATGAAGTATATAATATACATATAAGTCTCACAAAAATATATGCAGCCCTTGTTTAAAAAAAATTATAATAACGTATAGTATTCTAAGTAAGTATAATATGTCTTACAGTATAATCAGTGTTTGTAATTTTGGCAAGGCCTTGACATTTTTACAGCTGATTCTATAAGGACCATATTGAGACTGTATCATAAACAGTCTCATAACTGTGCATATATAAACACTAAATAAAGTCATGTAATGCATTTCATCAATAATATATCATTTTATTAATTAATCCATTAATAATAAATTCTAATTATTAATGGAAATTCTCACAGCTGATGAAACTTCTGTTACTGTTGTAAAGTTAACTGGAGTGATTATATGAATAAAAAAACTCTAGACACTCTTTGACTGTCATTGATGATGATCTGAGAAAGAGGACTGGACTCAATTTTATGCAGCTTCAGCATATTGCTTCAACCTAGCCAACGAACTAGCCAGCAGAAAGGACGAGACCAGTGTGCTGTTAATACTCACAAACAGTGAGAGCAGATTAATTACTGACAATAATTTTGGTTTCTAGTAATAAAAAAGACAAATAAATAAACATCTGTTTCCTGTCATTCTGAGTACTAACATAACATATTCTTGAGTTACCATCTAATTCTTGAATGTTTTCTCTGCAGCCTACAGTAGTCACCTGCTATTGGTCTTAGACATTTTTTTTTTCTATAACCTAAGTATAAACTGACAAAAAAAAAAGTATAAAAGGCCCAGTTGTAATTCGTACATTGAATGTAAATAGTTAAGGTTGTTTCCTACTGACAAATCACCCAGGTGGATTAATATACTATACCAAAAAACTCATCATATGCTTTTAAGTGGTGGATCTACAATAGAGACAGGCAAGCATGGAGATAAGAAGGTCGTTATTACACTATGTGTGTTTAATTAAAAAAAAATATTCAATGATGAACTGATTTTCAAGTTAAAAATCAACTAACAAAGGAACATTTGAAAATGGGCTCTATGATGGCATGTGTTCCACTTTTTTTTTATCAACAAATAACTAAACAAGCTTGTGAAAGACTGTGACAAGACACTGTGCTGTTGTCACTGACATCATCTTAATGCTACAAATAAGGGCTGTGTACTTGGACTGGTGTCCTCTGTGTTGGGGACAGGTGCAGAACAGGTGCGTATGGTGAGTTGGCAGCTAAGATGTAGTTTTCCCTGAAGAGTGAGAGTCATCTTGATGCCACTTGATGGCACTGAGAGAACTACTCTCTGTGTTTTTATGGTCAGTCCTTTTAATTAAAAGACTTTGCACATTGTTTTGCTTCTTTTTTTGTAGCACAGAGAATGTTATACTGCCACCTACAGGCAGAATGTCAGATTTATTTTAAGTGAAATTAGAGTTCTGTGACCTTCACTCTTAAGACTATTGCTCCTAGAGTACTACATAAAGACCAATATATAAAAATTATGAGCCAGTTTTCCACTCTGGGAACCTGAAAAACTTTGGATAAAAGTGTCTGGCAAATAACTAAATGTATAACTAATGCACAAAGTAGCTCTTTAAATAGCTCTTTATTTATATAGGACAAAAAGATTTTTCTTTGCTACAGTTGCTTTAGGTCATCCCATCTGATGGATTGCTCCATTGTTTCTATTCCTCCTACCCTCAATTGATTACATGCACGTCCTTCAGCAAAATGCTATGCCAATAGATTCTAACAGAAAGACAATATAATTATGTTTATAGTCTGTCTTTCATGTTTCAACAAGTGTAGTTTTTTTTTTTGCTAAGTTAACCTAATATTGAATAACTTTTGTTTTGCCCATTAAATGTTTTTTGGTATTTTGTTCTGGCCTAAACAAAATAATAAAACATTTAGGCATAAAAATGCAGAAAAGTAGCCCATAGCTTGAGGCCAGGATGGCAAATATCTCCACAGCCACAGTAAACTTCCCTGGAGAACTGACATATGCTGGGATAAATGTGATCCACACTGCACAGAAGATCAACATGCTGAAGGTGATAAATTTAGCTTCGTTAAAATTATCAGGCAGCTTTCGAGCCAGAAAAGCAAGAATGAAACATAAGAAAGATAGAAGTCCAATGTATCCTAACACAGCCCAAAACCCAATAGGTGACCCAAGCGCACACTCGAGAATAATCTTGTCCTTATAATAATTCATATTTTTAAAGGGAAAAGGAGGGTTGATTGTCAGCCAAAGTATACAAATCAAAACCTGTATCAAAGTGAAGGCCAGAACACTGAGTCTCTGCTGTGTTGGTCCAAACCATTTCATCACATTACTGCCTGGAAGTGAAGCCCTGAAGGCCATTAACACCACCATAGTTTTCCCCAGAACACAAGAGATGCAGAGGACAAAGGTGATGCCGAATGCTGTGTGTCTCAGCATGCAGGACCACTCAGAGGGTCGGCCGATAAATGTCAGAGAACACAGGAAACACAGAGTCAAGGAGAAGAGCAGCAGGAAGCTCAGCTCAGAGTTGTTGGCCCTGACAATAGGAGTTTCCTGGAAATGAAAGAACACTAATGCTACCATTGTTGTTAAAATCACTCCCATTAAACAAAACAATGTCAAAACAATCCCCATGATCTCTGCATAAGACAGAAATTCAATTTCCTTCAAGATGCACGTGTCTCTTCTGGCATTTGGCCAATAATCAATGGGACATTTGAGGCACTCTGTAGAGTCTGTATAAAAAGAAACACAGTAAGTAAAAAAAAATCTACATCTATTTTCTCCTATAGATAAATGTCATATGTAAAATTTAAGCTTTTAATAATCAAACCTGTAGTGTTGCTGATTTCTCCTTCTGCACATGGTATACAGTCATAACAGCAAATAGGCCTTCTTTTCTGCAGGACTTTGCGTTTTCCTGGGGGACAGCTCTCAGTGCACACTGACACAGGAACCTGCTGCATGAATATGTTGTATGTGACTTACAATGTGCTTACCTTTTTTTTTTTTTTTTTTTTTTTTGATTTACACGTTATTTCAATGTGCTAATGCTAAAGTGAAGCTGTGCACTTCACTTTCACTTTAATTCACAATAATGGCTTATGAAGCATGCAGAATGGCATTGGAACTGACAACCCAGAAATGTAAGAACAAAGCGCTATGAATGTGTACCATATCACCGCCTCCTCCCCACAATATCTCCATGCCGTTCATTATAAAATGATGGTCAGGGGGCAGAGTGGCATCAAAAACACCAACTGTGGCAACATGCAGAGTTCCTGAGGTTACATGTTGTAAATTTACTAGTTCGTATCTTGCAGGTGAATCTCCATTCTGGTCAAAGGTCACTCTCTCCCCTTGACCTATTGTGAAGTCAATATTCTTTAAATAATGTAGCACCTGCAAAGGAGAGATTTTAATTTGTAGTCTTGTCTAATTACGTGTGAGTTTAAAATAAACAGTGATTTCAAAAGACAAATTGTCTTCTCCTATTCATCACCTGCCATGGTTCAATGTTTTTAGTATCAGCGGCGCTTTCGTTATAGAAAGGACCATTCCTCTCATCACATGTGGTCAGGTTGTGGAGAGCATGGGCCACTGCGTAAACTGACTTGTACACATTGTAGATGAATCTCAGGTCAGAAACATCTGTAAAATATGACTGGACATTGTTCAAGCTCTCAGAGCCGCTGCATGGCTTCCTGTGTGCGTTTGCGGTTTCATTTAGAGAGCAGGCAAACGTATATTCCCAGAAATCTTTCACAAACTGACTGTTTGGAAACTGTGAAGGGTGGAGCCGCCTCAGGTGCTCCCCCAGCCCCGGGATCTTAGCATTGCTGACAACAAAGCCCAGGGAGCCCACCAAGATGCTGTATCCCTCACTGTCAGCCAGAGAGGGATCTGTGATCCAGGCATCGCTGCCAACCCACTGCAGACCTGTAACGTTCTGTTTGTACAACTCGGTGGCCAACACTTTAATTTCTCTTTGAGACATGAAGGCCACAATGACTTTAGACGTGGAGTACTTCACAGTTTCAACTACTTTTCTTAGTTCTTCACGAGGACCTGTTTGCTCAAATGCCTCATGATATTCTATGCACACTCCTTCTTCTTGTGCAGCATGTATAAATGCAACAATCCCATTGATGCCATAGTCATTTTTGTTACTTATTGCCCCCACCCATGTCCAGCCAAAGAACTTGACCAGCTTGGCCAGGGCTCTGCTCTGGTGGAGGTCACTGGGAATAGTGCGGAAGAAGGATGGGAACTCCTCCCTGTTGCTCAGACAAGCACAGGTTGCAAAGTGACTAATCTGTGAAAAAGACAGATGTGAAATAAAACAGATGTTCGTTATTTCAATAGAATAGTCTCATATACTACAATGTAAGTAAGCATGTATAATATAAGAGAAGCTAATTCAGTTATTGTAATCTACAATTATTAGATATAAGATCAGCAACTAAAATAACAGTTTAGTTTAAAAATTACATATGTATAAACTAAATAATTATAAAATAATTACCACTGGTATCTGAAACCTTCCTACAATCCGAGCAAAGCCCACAGTAGGTGCAGAGCCAGAGTGGCCTAGTATAGCGTGTGCGGTGTCAGCCTTTGTACAGTTTTTCTCATCTATGATCTCCCTCTGCCCGTTGGCTAAATCTATAGCAGACATCATAATGTTTGTTATTCCACAGGAATTGTGTATTTTGTAGCCCAGTGTGCGGTTTGGGAGAATTGCAGGATTTTGATTTATTTCTTCAATTGCAAAGATCATGGTGTGGGCAAATTTGAATTCTCTTACATTGATGCTGCAAAAAAAAAAAAGATGTTATTAAAAAAATGTTCAAGAAGAGCACAGTATAAGAGAAAATCAGAGTAAAACTACAAAAACACATGCTCACTCCAGGCAGGTTGGCGAAATGGGTAAGGTTTGAAAGGTGGGCACACTGTCAATGTATCCAGTTCGAAAGGTGAAGATGCCACCTAAGATGAAGTCTCCAGCCTTGGTCATCTCAGGTGGTTGTACTGTCCCCTGCAGCCGGCACACAGGCATCACCCTCCTGATCAGAAGAACTAGGAAGAGCAGTTTCAGCAGAGACATTGCTCCAACCTGCAGGCTGTTCCCCACTCCATGACATGACTCTTTATAGTCTCCTTATCTATGTTCATCATAATTCATGTCCATAGTCATGTCCCTGAACTTGCTCGGTAGAGTCCCAAAGGAAAAAGAAATAAGGTGTGGCATGAGTCCGAATACGTGCGTGCAGTACATGAACAGTACGCAATAGGCACAATATAAAAATACAGTACATATTGATTAAGTGGAAGTTGTATTTCAACACACTGACGCTGAACAGTTATTGTCTTTACGTCTTAATACAATTCACCAGTAAATCTGATGATGTTAACATGATGCTATAATCTTCATGAATCAGCATCATAACAATTTAAAACTGTGTTGGCATTTCAATGCTTTGTGGGAAAAATGTTCACACACACGTGATTGATATTTGTAGGTAGTCGCTAGTTGCTTAGCAGTACATTATTTGACCATAAATCAAAACCTTTTCTAATCTTCTCATTTAATTGTCAAATGATTTCAAAGTAATATCAGATATACTTGTAATGGGATTTTTCTCAGTGTTTGCATCTTGATGTCCAATGTGCTACACTTTTAGAAAAACACAAAAGCTGAAACTATGAAAACACATGTAACCCTCAGCAATGTAGTTATGAGGTGGGGGATGAATGGGGGTGTACCTTTTTCGTATTATTTAAAGCAAAGTTAAGAATCTGGAAAATCAAATTTGAATAAAAAAAATAATAAATTGGAAAAATTAAATGTAATGGTGGAGTGTCCCTTATCTGGTGTCATGCAGGCCTGCAAATACTGTGCCTGCACAACCTGACTGAGCGGGACATAATATATGCTGTAATACATTTGTAAGGTCATGACCTCAAATTTCCAATTAATACCTTAAACAATTGCTTAATTTTGGATCTACACCTAGAAAAACAGCAACACATATTTATGAACAAAAGAAGGGAAGTTTAGGGTCTTTGTTATCCTCAAAGAATTACAAAGGAAACAGTAAGTAATCAGAAACAATGACTAGCAAAAGTATAAACAGGCTCTACATTGTTAAGGTGTGTGTTTTCTCAGTGGCACAGAGCAGTAGAACAAAGTTCAGAGCTATAATCAACAATAACAAGAAAGCGAGAGGGACATGATCAAAACAAACCCTTAATTAATTTAAAATGTAACATCTACATGTTGTGACAATGGTGTTAATTAGTTTAGATGTATTTTTTTTTCCGCTTGATGGAATATGCCACCTGATGATCCTGTTGTGGAGTAAAATAATGAAGCGATATGTTGCAATGTTTAATCTCTTGTGTATTAATTTTAGGGCCGCGCGGCAGATTTCCCCCCGGAGTCAAACCACTGGGTAATAAAGTCCTGTGTACAACAGATGGGGACTTATTTGTCTTGCGTATCATGTTTTCCTTCTGTGTTGTTTTTGTGTTTATGTATATCCATTAATTTTGTTGAATTGCATCATTGTTTAAACTTGAGGATAACAGTGGTGCAAATATTGTTTTCATGAATGTCAAGAGGCATCCGGGTCAGTGTAGCATGCCTAATGGTTTTTGAAACTTTCTAGTCATGCAATCAGAAAGTTTTGCGACAAGTTGTCTCAACAGTGACACTGTTAACAGTGACATATTTCAATTACAGATCATCAGTCATTTAGTACTTTTGTAATTTTTGATGCAGTTCTGACAACAGTTAATTGTAATGTTGCATTATGGTAATCCTGCACCCTTGCTACTGCTGACCTTGTATGTGATTCCAAACAACCTGAACAAAACTTCAGGCCACCATTAAGCCCAATGTGCATGACACTGCACACCTTTTCATCATCTTTTTACCTAACCTAATTGTATTCTTCTCTTGGCCTGCACACGTCGAGCAATTACAGAACCTCATCACGGGATTGTGGTTCTTATTTTTTCCCCTAGACTGTAGACTTCAAACTTTTCAGATTCACTTTAGATGTTTGCTTAAAAAAACATGCAGTGATGGATCTATAGTTACAGGTGCAACTGAGCATGAGCCTAACAAGCTGAGCTGAATATGAGCAGTGGTTCCTGAACCCCTGTGTTGTATTCATGCTGTCAGCCCTCTGTGGAGGTAGTAAATGTTTCTTATTCACTTGCACATTTGTTGCTAAGTCTGCAGTTGACCTTGCAGTTAATTTCTGAGATTGAAAAACAGTTAGGACTTCAGAACTGAGTGGTTTGCTATCCCTTCTGGTACTCATAATACCCAGAGAATGTCACCCAGAGAATAACAAATATTTAGGTTTTTTAGGTTTTATCTTAGACGGTCACTTTTAAAACTGGAATAATGCTTCAATACATGAAATGGCCCAAAAATTGTAGGTGAAAGTATGTGGTGATATGGGATGGGAACCATGTGAAGTTAGCTGGTAAAATGGTAACATGCGTCAATTGTAGAATAGTTTAGTTAACATACAGGATAATTAACTCTTTTTTTTTGAACTGACCTTGCTTTAATAAGGATACATAAGCGAGGCAGCTTGTTTTCTTGCCCATGCATCATTGCAGGAAGTGTTGCTCAGCATTTATAAGTTTGGTTGTACTGTGGTGTTTTTTCTTTTCTTTTCTTTGGTATTCAAAATGAAATGACTCTAGATGCATAATACGTAATAAATAAAAAAATAAATGGTCAGAATATTACACGAGCCAAAACCAAGAGCATAGTGTAGTAATAAAGTGATAATATGAAACTTAAAATAGCACTAGCATAATTTACTTTATGTTTAGTATTTTCTGTGTTCTCACTTACTTCTGATAGGAATACTTGCATCTTGCAAACATATGTGTGTTGGGCACCCTCTGGTGTTTGACGTGAATAAAAGTATACTTACAGTACAGGACAATTCATTAATTTGTTCATTCACCATTAAAAATAGTTACTGTAAAGTCTGTTTTATAATATTCAAAAAGAAAATCATTTTTTATGTACTCCACTAACTTGTTATTGCTACTACTATTACTGCTAATAATGTGCTGCCAGTAGATTTATACTGACATTCTTGACACATAGTGGTAAAAGCAATTTGCTACTTATCTACTTTAATTGTGGTGGTTCTGAATAAATGAGTGAAAAACAGCAGAGTTGTTTAATTGAGAATAAAGATTTATTCAGTAACACAAACAGGCACAAATTGGAAACAGACACAAGGAAAATACAACAGTAATGTAGAAATAAATGCATTTAGGAAGAACTGACCATAATTAATAACGTACATCACTGTTGGATGTCTTTCCCATGATGTGTCTCTTAGTGTTGCGCTCAGGCCTAAACAAAATAATATAACATTTTGGCAGAAAAAGGCAGAAGAGTAGCCCGTAGCTAGAGGCCAGAATGGCAAATATTTCCACAGCCACTGTGAATTTGCCAGGAGAGCTGACGTATGCAGGGATAAAAGTTACCCAGACTGCACAGAAGATCAACATGCTAAAGGTGATTAGTTTAGCCTCATTAAAATTATCAGGTAGTTTCCGTGCCAGAAAAGCAAGTGCAAAACACAGGACAGCTAAAAGACCAATGTATCCTAGTACAGCCCAGAACCCTAAAGCTGAGCCAAGATTGCACTCTAAGATGATTTTGTCCTGAAATAGCAACAAATTCTCGAAAGGAAAAGGAGGATTGATTGTCAGCCAAAGTATACAAATAGCAAACTGAACGAGAGTGAAAGCCAGAACACTGAGTCTCTGCTGTGTTGGTCCAAACCATTTCATCACATTACTGCCTGGAAGTGAAGCCCTGAAGGCCATTAACACCACCATAGTTTTCCCCAGAACACAAGAGATACAGAGGACAAAGGTGATGCCGAATGCTGTGTGTCTCAGCATGCAGGACCACTCAGAGGGTCGACCGATAAAGGTCAGAGAACACAGGAAACACAGAGTCAAGGAGAAGAGCAGCAGGAAGCTCAGCTCAGAGTTGTTGGCTCGTACTATTGGTGTTTCTTTGTGGCAATGAAAAACTATTGTTATTAACAAAGTTAGAAACACACCTAAAAATGAAAGTAAAGCTAACAATGTCCCCAGGATTTCATCATATGCCAAGAATTCTATTAGTTTGGGGATGCAGGCATCTCTTTGTTTGTTGGACCAGAACTCCAGTGGACATTTCATGCAGTGTACTGAATCTGCAAAACAGAATGCTTTTTAGAAAAGGTTAAGATTTCAGGGGTGACAATAATAATATCATATTTTCTTTTCATATTTTTGGAGGACTAATTTAAATACATGTACATGTATATTTACTTGTTAAATTGCTGATCTCGCCTGCTGGACAAGGTATGCAGTCAAAACAGCAGACCGGCCTTCCTTTCTGGAGGACCTTACTAGTTCCAGGAAGACAGCTCTTGCTGCATACTGACACAGGCACCTTCTCCACATGAAAACACAATTTATAAACACAGTTTAACTGTAATGGATAAACTATGTACAGTTAAATACACTAAAAAGACATTTTCTGTCTTTTACCTTGTTTAGCCTGTTTCCCCAGACAACAGAGACGTTATTCATGATAAACTGACTGTCTGGAAGAGAAGCATCATAAATGCCCACTGTGAGACCTTCCATGGTTCCTTTGTTTGTCATTTGTAAATTAACAAGCTCATATCTTGCTGGTGAATCTCCATTACTGTCAAAATAAACTCTTTCTCCTTCCTCAGTGGTGAAATTCACAGTCTTGAGATATTGCAGAACCTAGTAGAAAGTATGAATTACTGGGATGAAACAACAGATATCTGCGGTCATAACCATGTGAAACTAAAGTGGTGGTTACTCACTTGCCATGGTTCAATATTTTTAGTATCAGCGCAGCTTTCGTTATAGAAAGGACCATTCCTCTCATCACATGTGATCAGGTTGTGAAGAGCATGGGCCACTGCGTAAACTGACTTGTACACATTGTAGATGAATCTCAGGTCAGAAACATCTGTAAAATATGACTGGACATTGTTCAAGCTCTCAGAGCCGCTGCATGGCTTCCTGTGTGCGTTTGCAGTTTCATTTAGAGAGCAGGCAAACGTATATTCCCAGAAATCTTTCACAAACTGACTGTTTGGAAACTGTGAAGGGTGGAGCCGCCTCAGGTGCTCCCCCAGCCCCGGGATCTTAGCATTGCTGACAACAAAACCCAGGGAGCCCACTAAGATGCTGTATCCCTCACTGTCAGCCAGAGAGGGATCTGTGATCCAGGCATCGCTGCCAACCCACTGCAGACCTGTAACGTTCTGTTTGTACAACTCATTTGCCAGCAACATTATTTCTCTGTGAGACATAAAAGCCATAATCACTTGAGAAGTGGAACGCTTAATCATTTCTATTATTCTCTGAAGACTGTCAGGTGGATCTGTTGATAAAAATGCCTCAGAATACTCAATGCACACTCCTAATTCTTTTGCAGCTTGGATAAATGCTGCTATGCCACTGAGCCCATATTCATTATCCACAGCTATAGCCCCAATCCATGTCCATCCAAAGTATTTGACCAGCTTTGCCAGGGCTCTGCTTTGGTAGTAGTCACTGGGAATAGTTCTGAAGAAAGTAGGATACTCTTTCCTGTTGCTCAGACAGGCACAGGTGGCAAAATGACTGATCTGCAATTAAAAAATACATACAAAATAAATACGACTTGTAATGACAAAGCACATATTTGCACAATCACTAATTTCCAAATTCATTCAATAGTCAGAATATTGCAGCCCAGCATAACTGTAATTATACAAAAACACTTACTACAGTGATACATTTCATTTTATAATATTCTTTTTTTGACTCACCACAGGTATTTGGAACCTCGCAACCACTTGTTCAAATGCAATAGTTGGTGCTGATCCAGAATGTCCCAAGATGGCGTGTACCGTCTCACTTTCAGTGCAGTTGTTATCACTGATTTCTCCCTTTAGTCCACTCACCAGTGCCAGTGCAGCTCTGAGTATATCCATGGTTCCGCAGTTATCATAAATCTTGTAGCCAAGTTTAACATTAGGCAGCATTTCAGGATTTGTGTTTATTTCATTTATAGCAAAGATTAATGTTTGAGCAAATTTGAATTCTCTCAAATTAAGGCTGCGGTGATAAAAGAGAGCACTGAATATGTATTTATCCTAATGTATTAATTACGACATAACAAAATACACAGACACACAAGTAATTTAAAATTTAAATTTTAAACTATATAAAATAAAATATGAGACTGGCAATACATACATGTTGCATTTGCGCACTTCTGGTATCGTCTGAAATGTGTTAGTAACATAATCCTGCACTGTGCGAAACGAAAATATGCCTCCAATAACAACATCACCATCTTTGACCAGTTCAGGTGGTTGTGCTACGCCTTGCAGTCTGCACAAAGAATTCCCCGTTTCCCATTAATACAACCAAGAGGAGCAGGATCAACAGAGACATCCTTCTGCTCTTTTTGCAGGCAGGGTCAATAGCCTCTACAGCTCCTGGAAGGGCTTTATACACATTCTGCAGCAAGTTGGAAGTCGTCATGCTTGAACTCAAACCCCAGGACACCAGGGGAAACCAAACAACTAAGCAAAACGCATTTTTATTTGTGAAAATCTGGATTTCAATTTTCATTTACAATTTTTTATGAACTGTCTTAAATGTTGTGAAATAAGTAATGAAGTGGGGTTTAAAAGTATGCATTTCTGTGTGCTTCATTACATACATTAGTAAATGTGATTGTTTGTTCCATTGTTCCATATGCTGTATCACAAATGAAGGGATATACAGAGGAGAAAATATTATAGTGGTTTATCTTCTGTAAAATAAATGTACTTGACATTTACTTGACCATGACATAAAAAAAAAAAAAAAACATTGTGTAATATTACAACGGCAGTAGCACAAATCCTCCAATCAAAACTACAATGTACGTCCACTGTGCATCCCATAGGAGTGAACAAGCAGAAGGCATACTGGAGAACCTTTTTTATGGTAAAAATAATAACACCCATGGAAGTATTCTTGTGACTGACCATTCTTATAATGAGACTAAAACTAAACAAGACTAAACATAGAATTATAAAAATAACAACTTAGTTAAGTTTGTGAAAACTGTAGTGTGTTAAAATAGCTGATTTGTTAAGGTTAGAGGCCCTTTGTCGCCATCATTACAATTAAAAACATACTATTAAGCCTGGGGAACATCATGAATGAAAAAAAACGGTTACCATCTAGCACAAAACAATGAAAAGAACAATGATAATAGAGATGTCTGTGCATAAAGTATATTACACCTTTTTGTGTTGTAAAACTTGTAAAACTTTCCCAGAGTACAGAAAAATGTTTTACGTTTCATGATACCAAACTGCTAAAATAATGTCTAATTCAAGCCTTACATCACTAAGTGCAATGCAAACCATGGGATGCATTACATTACATTACATTACATTACAGTCATTTAGCAGACGCTTTTATCCAAAGCGACTTACCAGTCATTACAAGTTACAAGGGTAGGCAGGGCAGCGTGAGGAGGTCTTGCCTAAGGACCCCTACTGGAGGTAGCCATAGCTGGGATTTGAACCCCAGTCTCCCACATGGGATGCAGCGGTGTCACTGAACTTTAGAGCAGTGGATACATGTTTTCTGGAGTGACGCTTCTCTGTCTGGCAACCTGATGGATGTGTCTGGATTTGGGGGGGGTGCCAGGAGAACAGTACTTGCCTGAATGCATTGTGGCAAGCGCAAAGTTTGGTGGAGGGCATGGTATAATGTGGGGTTGTTTTTTAGAGGCTTGTCCAACATCAGTGCTTGACTGCACAAATGCAATTTAGACAATATAATGATGCAAGGTCTGTGCTAGGTTCCACTTTAACTACCAAAGAACATATGTGTGGTAATTTGGCCTTCATTGTTTGCACTCAGTTTTTGATTGTGTTGAACAGCACAGCGACATACAGTGCCTATAGTATATATATTATATAGTATCCTTGGATGTTTCATTCTTTTATTGACATTATAAATCAGTTATGGTCAATAAAAGTTGCCGACTTTAACATCATATTTTCACAACAATACCTCATTAATAGTTAGTTTGTTTAGTTATAGTTTGCATTAGTATTCACCCCCTTCAGGTCAGTAGTTAGTAGATGCACCTTTGGCTGCAATCACAGCATGGAGTTTGTGTGAATAGCTCTTAATTAGGCTTGCACGTCTGGATACTGGAATTTCTTCTTTGCAAAACTGCTAAAGCTCTGTCAGCATGCGTTGGGATCGGGTGTGAACAGCCCTTTTCAAGTCCATCCACAAATTATCTATTGGATTGAGGTTTGGCCTTTAACTCGGCCACTCCAGAACATTCACCTTGTTGTCAGATTTAGACGTGCCATATTCCTTCCATGTCTTGATGATGGATTTCACTGAACTCCGGGGAATGTTCAGCGTCTTGGAGATTTTTTTCTATCCATCCCCTGACTTATGCTTTTCAATGACCTGTTCTCTGAGCTGCTGGGAGTGTTCTTTTGTCTTTGGTGGTGTAATTGAAGTAACTGAATAGCCAGTTACTGGTCCTTCCAGACACAAGTGTCTTTATACTGCAATCACCTGAGACAAGTTCACTACACTCAGGTGATTCCCATTTCACTAATTGTGGGATAACTTACACCAATTATCTGGACCTTGAATTAGGTCAATATTAATGCAAACACTGATTTCACCTTACATTTTTATTTAAATGACATTACTTCGTATTAGTCACTTTGACAATAAGTCACCAAGTTTTATTGACCATGATTGATTTATTATGTGAATACTTTTTATAGGCACTGTAATGCTAATCCTTCCTTTGGTAGAATGGACAGTACCTGTGTTTTACTTTTTCTTTCCATTACCTTCTGTCTTTGTTTTTTCTCTAACTCCCCTCTTGTTGTCCTATATATCCCCTCCTCCAAAATATGATTTATGAAGAAATTTTATTGTTTTCTGCGTCAGTGAAAAAATACTACATACAATACAACCTTTTAGAATGTTAGATGGCTACCTAGCTTATTCAAGTGAAACCAAGTAGCCAGCATCATGATAGTCAGTCTTTGCTTAATTTAGCTTGGTGTTGTTCATCATAAGACATCTGGGGTTAAATGAAATTAAAATTTGTTTGCAAGTAACATTCTCTAGTTGACATTAATCACATTTCCATGGATTCAGCTGTCTGTGCAGTTGAATTACTCAGAGAACACCTGTCTTGAATAAAGATTATGTAGTAAGAACAAAATCATTCACTCTGTCCACAATAAAGCAGTAATGGTGATAAGAAGGTGGTAAGTGAAAGTGTTGTACAATATCTTTGCAGCATCAAACTACCAAACTTATTTCATGACAGTATAACAACAAATAACCTCAATGACCTCAGTGTTGGGTACGACCATGCCCATTGGGCAAGGTCAGTGATACACTGATACATAGATTCATCATATTATGTTAAAATGTTTTTGGTGCTCCCTTCCCCATTATATACTTTTTTGTGTTCTTCTCTGGTCTCAGTAAGATAATATAACATTTTGGAATAAAAATACAAATTAACAGTCCAAAACTGGAGGCCAGAATAGCAAATATCTCTACAGCAACACTGAACTTCCCAGGAGAGCTGACATAAGCTGGAATAAAAGTGATCCACACTGCACAGAAGATCAACATGCTGAAGGTGATAAATTTGGCCTCATTGAAGTTATCAGGTAGTTTTCGAGCCAGAAAAGCAAGAATGAAACAGAAAGAGGCCAGAAGGCCTATGTACCCAAGTACAGCCCAAAATCCCACTGTTGAACCCAGAGCACATTCTAAGATGATTTTGTCTTTAATTTCTTTAAAGTTCTTAAATGGAGAAGGAGGAGAAATTGTTAACCAGAGGATACATATTACAACCTGGATGAGGGTGAAAGCCAGAACACTGAGTCTCTGCTGTGTTGGTCCAAACCATTTCATCACATTACTGCCTGGAAGTGAAGCCTTGAAGGCCATTAACACCACCATAGTTTTCCCCAGAACACAAGAGATACAGAGGACAAAGGTGATGCCGAATGCTGTGTGTCTCAGCATGCAGGACCACTCAGAGGGTCGGCCGATAAAGGTCAGAGAACACAGGAAACACAGAATCAAGGAGAAGAGCAGCAGGAAGCTCAACTCAGAGTTGTTGGCCCTGACAATAGGAGTTTTCCTGTATCTGAAGAAGATGAATGCTACAACAGCAGTCATGCATGTTCCAAATAAAGATGCTGCAGTGAGCAGTGCGCCCATAATTTCTTCATATGATAGAAACTCTGCTTCCTTCTTTACACAGGCATCTCTTCTGTCATTGGACCAGAATTCAGGTTGACATCGCAAACAGGTGATAGAATCTGAAAAGTATGATAAAACAGGTATCTTTATTTTAGAAAATAAATGGGAAACCATGTGGCAGCTCCAGTGCTCTAAATATTTTATATGTTATTAATATATTATTTAATAAAGGAAAAAAGCTGTTAAAATCTGCCTGGCCTACTTGGAAAAAGTAATTAAAAAAACTGCAGGCCTCAGTTTTCATGATTTCTCAATAGTAAAGAGACTGGACAAAAATAGTATCCATCGGAAAGTTCTAAAGAAAAATTCACTTCTGACCATAAAATAATGCAATGCACAGCATTCATAAAACTAATATCATACAGTCAAACATGGTGGTGGTAGTCTAATGGTCTGGGTGCTGTGAAGTTAAGACCTGGATGACTTGCCATAATTGATAGAGCCACATATTCTGCGCTCTACCAGAAATTCCTGAAGGAGAATGTCTAGTCATCAGCTGTCAACCTCACACTCAAGCACAGTTGGGTTATACAGCAGGACAATTATCTTAAACACAGCACTAACTCTACCTCTGAATGGCTCAAATAAAACAACATTTTGGAGTAGCCTAGTCTGTGGCATAACTTTAAACAGGCCGTTCATCCATGCACCCTTCTTTTGTGGCTGAATTAAATCAATTCTGCAAAAGAAGAGTGGGCCAAAATTCCTCCACAGTGATGTAAAAAACTCGTTACCGGATATTGCTAACACTTGATTGCAAGTGCGGCAAGTACGGCAATTATTAGGCAATTACTTTTTTACATGGAGCCAGGCATGTTTGGACAGCTTTTTCCCCAAATAAATTAAATCTTCATATAAAAAAGCTTTTTGTATTTACTGGAACTATCTTTGTATAGTAATACAATTTGTCTTGAATCAATAAAGTGTGAAAAAAATAAATAAAAGAAAAGGAGGAAGGAAGGAAAAAAAATCGTAAAGGGGGCAAATACTTCACAGCACAGTACTCGATCATTTGAATCTTATAAGTACAATTTATAGTACAGTACTGGTATTATCCATAAATTGTATTCATTTCTGTTTTTTACCACTGAAAACAGTCTAGCACTTTCCTACACTACTGGGACACCAAGCACTTTCTGCTACTTCTAATTCACCCATTCACATGTCAGTGCCGGCTGGACTGGCAACTTGGGGCAATTATTACTAGACCTGTAGTGTTGCTTATTTCTCCCTCTGCACATCTTATACAGTCATAGCAGCAGACAGGTTTTCCTTTCTGGAGAACTTTACGAGTTCCTGGAGGACATTTCTCACTGCAAACTGACACTGGAACCTGTATGAACAACATTCATGCACTTACCATAACAGTTGTTTTTTCAAAATAATTGATTAACTTCTATATTAGGATTAATATACTGTATAATTGCAGTGCTGAAATTATAACTTACCTGTTTTGAGTTTTGTGTCCAAACTAAAGACTTATTTTTCAGACTCAGCTGTTTGTCTGCAGGTAAAGATGCATCATAAAGACCAACTGTGACAAAGTCCACAACACCATTTTCTGTTGGCTGCCAGTTTATAATTTCATATTTTGCTGGTGGGTCTCCATTCTCATTAAAGTAAACTTCATCTCCTTCCTTTGTTGTGAAATTAAGCTTTTTTATGTGCTGTAGGATCTAAAACAGTAGATATTAATTTACTCAATTTTGAGAAAGATTATGTAGGCCTGTTGGCTAAAAAGCATGAAAACTGATAGACACATTTTTTTTCTGAATCTTTATATTTTTTGTCAGGTACTGTAAAACATTAACATTTAGTATTTAAGAACTGACTCACCGTGAATGGATCTAGCTGCACTCTATTATTACATGTTTCATTGCAGTCAAGAATACTGTGAAGTGCATGGGCCACAGCATACACTCCTTTGTAGACATTATTAAATATAGGCATGAGTGACATGTCAGTGAAACTGTGTTGTAATCCAGTGAGATCTTCCTGTCCAGTACATTCTCTCTGATTTTGTGCTGCAAACCCAGACTGATTAAACTTACAGTCAAACAATGTCTCCCAGAACTCAGTAAACATTTTATTACCTGAAAAATTGAGTGGCTTCACATCTAATATAAATTCTCTCATGCCACTGACATGTGCTTTGGGGATGGACAGGCCTATGGCACCGTCCAGAATGTGCTGCTTATCCATTTCTGCAGTTTGAGAATCAAAGATCCAACTCTCGCTGCCTACCCACTGGTACCCAGTCAAATTGTGTTGAGATAACACATGCATTAACACATCCATATCCATGTGGGACAGGAAAGCAATTATCACTTTGGAGCTAGAAGACTTGATAATATCAATTATTTTTTGTATTTTGTTTGGTGGATCTGTTCTGAAGAAAGATACAGAATACTCCAGACAAATACCCAGTTGCTGTGCAGCTTCTGTGAATATAGCCATACCATTATTGCCATAGTCATCATTGGTTCTTACAGCTCCAACCCAAGTCCAACCAAAGTGCTTGACCAACTGAGCCAGAGCTCTACTCTGATAATAGTCACTGGGTATAGTTCTGAGAAAGGATGGGTACTTGGTTTTGTCACTGAGACAAGCACAGGTGGCAAAATGACTGATCTAAAAAATAAAAATGTTAAAAAAAACAACTAAATAACAAAACAAAAAAACACTTGCTGTAAGCAGGTTGAAAAAATTAAGTATAATCAAAGTTTTTCACAAATACAATTTTAAGTTTACTAATCCTACCCACCTGTGGGATATGAAAGGGTCCAATGACAGTTGCTACAGCCATGCAAGGAGAGGAAGAGGTTTCTCCCATGATTACCTGCACTTGTGCAGGTCTGGTACATGAAGTCTCATAAGGTGCAGACACAACTTCATTACCATTAGCCAAGGCCAGTGCAACTCTCACACTTCTGGCAATAGAGCCACAAGTATCATACATTTTATATCCAAGAGAGATGCCAGGTAGTAAGACTGTGCTGTTATTAATCTCCTTAATGGCAAAAAGCATAGCCTGGGCAAACTGGAACTCTCTGAAATTCAAACTTATTGCAGACATTTTACTACTAAAATTAGAAATATAGACAACAAAGTAGTAAATAAATATATCCGATTGCATATTCAATCAAAACTTATTCATCTAATTCTAACTTTTTTTACTTTTTCACATCATGTGCCCTGTTCCTCTTAGATAATTTTTTCTAAGGAAATTTCAACAGTCTAATTTACCTGGTGCATTCCAGTGGCAGTGGTTTGTTTGCATATGTATCCTGTCTGTTCTTCCAACTGCTGTGGAAAGAAAAGATTCCCCCCAGTACAACGTCACCATCTTTAGATAGTTGGGGTTTCTCAGGATCACCCCTCTCTTGGCACACTGGCTCCTCACCCTGAGAGAGAGATGCTACCAACATCAGGTGTAAAAGTGCCCAGCCCCGCACTGGCCACTTCTGTGTGGTTGTCATCCTGTCACAGAGAATTAAATTATTGGGTGGCATCACGTGTGCCTTAATGCAAATCAGAAGCTTGCTCTGGTATTTATATATCTTGGGCTGGAAAGCACCCAAGAGACAAAATGAGGTGAAAGGAAAGAGGTACCCCCCTAAAAAAAGCTTAGGTTTAGATTTAGGTTTAGATTAGATTTTAGATATGTTTTTCCTGTGTTACCAATTCAATTTTTTTTTAACACTATTGATTTTAAATAATAAGTCAAATAGTACAAAACAGCCTGCTGATAACATGGTAGTATTGGGATAATACTTTAGAAATAACAAGGCAAACATAACAACAAGGTAATAATGGCAGGTAATTTTCAGTAATAAGGATGTAAGAGGGCTATCACATTGATAATAAAAATGTAAATATTATGATAAACAGGTAATGGATTGGAATGAGCCATGAATATAAGTATTATTACTGATTACTTGTGTTCCATGGTACAGCACACTCTGGCAGAGAATTCAGAAAAGCATTTAACAACTAACCTGTTTTTCTGGTCTTAGAGTTTGACTAGATTGACTATTCTATTTACTAGTAGCCGTTGTTTTGCTCCTTACTGTTTCTACCAATTCCTTTATGGGCCCCATGGATTTATTGATATGCGTGCCTCTTTGTTATGCAGAGGCAGGCTATTGGGTGGTAGTTTGATGGGACTGGTCCCTTCTAGGAGTCCTTCTGGATCAGGACTGTTTGGCCTTCCGTTATGATGATGATAATATCTCCCCCCTGACCTGTTATGCTAGTTCCCCCTTTTCCGTAGCATTTATCTTTGACCTTGTCAATCTCTAGTTGTGATCGCAGTTGCTTCTTGCGAATATTGAACACTGAGCTATGAGTTGTTTTGATGTTAATCTAGACGTTGGGTTTAAATAATAAATAGTTCCCACATCCACCTTATGTAACCTCTTTCACTTGGGTTATGTGTAGTAGCATTTCAGCAGTTCTCTGTTCTCCTCTCTGTGAATATCTAGTTCCAGTAGCCAGCTTATCTTCTGTTGGTCCTGGTTCCCAACATTCAATTCAATTTTATTTTATTTGTATAGCGCCAATTTACAACAGAAGTTATCTCAAGGCACTTTACAGCGTAAGGTTTAAGACCTTACAGAAAATATTTATACAAAAAATTATAGAGAAAAATTATAACATCTGGCTTTGGTAATTCAGGCATTGTCTGACTGTCTTGCACAAGGTAGGCAGAATCTCACGTTAGGAGGTCTAGCTTAAGGACTCCTACTGGAGGTAGGCCACAGCCAGGATTCAAACCCTGGTCAAGCTAGAATACGTTATAAAAAGCTGCCTGCACAAACAACCTACATGAAACTTTTTCATTGCACTGCAGTATTACACTGTCCAAATTCAGCTACAGTTGTCCATGATTTCCTTTTTGTCTATGCACCACAGCAGCTACCAATAAGGCAATGGTTCTATAGTTAGTTGCAATTTTCTAACATTGAAATTGAGGTGCTGAAAAACAGATTACAATATATATTTGTATACGTGTTGTATCACATCATCTTCCATTTCCGGCCTTTCCTTCAGCAACCACAGGGACCAGTGGGGCCACAGGGCTGACAAAACCAGGGGCACAGACCTGCAACCACAACAAAGCCATGGAAAAAAACTCCAGATGGCCAGCAGCACAACACAAAAAGAGGCCACGCATTACACCTGTGACTCACCCAACACCGTGTGAGTCATAGTGGAACATGTCATGACCCTCAAAAAACAAACAAACAAATTAACACGGGTGTCACAATTTAAGGAAGGGGATGAGGCAGGCTTGAACTGAAACAGGCTTTATTGCTGAGACTTACGAAACAGGGAAACTAAGGGGGGTGTCAACAGACACTACAAAAACAGGCAAAACACGAGGACAAAGTAACAACAGAAAACCATCCGTGCGACTGGGAACAAAGTAACAAAACAAGACTCCAAAGTATCAAAGAAAACCACTGCTTGAAGGCAGGAAAACACTCACGGAAAAAAAGGGTAACAAAGTCCAAAGAGTCCAGGGGGAAGCAAACAGGGCTGAGCAAGATGAGCAGGAGCTGGCAGGAATAGCAACGGGCAGGGAACACAGGCTGGAAACAGGTTGGGGAACGACAACGATCTGACAGAGGAGAAAGGGCAGAGGAGAGCTTATGTAGTGTGAGGGGAACACAGGTGAGTCCAATATGCAGCTGATTGCTGGGAGCAGAGGGAAAGAAGTGGCTGGTGGGCGGAGTCCAGAGGGAGAGCGAGAGGAAAATCCAAGACCGGCCGGGGCCAGGCCGAAACCATGACAACAGGAAGCCAGTATATGTAGCCAAGCATATGTCCTCCCTGGAGCAAAGCCAGAGAAGCAGTAACTTTCCTGTTGGAGTATGCAGGAATCCCCTCTGGCGGCTTCCCCCCATTCGCCAGATAAGTGTGACGAATAGTGCCACACAAACAATGTGCTCCTGTGAGAGGGTTCGAACCCACTAAACTGTTTCTATAATGAACAAAGAGGCACTCCGATCTGCAAATTTCTGCCGTGCAGGCCACGTAGCACGAGAGAGTGCTCACCAGACACAGCACATGAAAAGCTTAGGTGCCTCAGCCTCAGATGTGTGAGGGTGGGGACAAAACCCCTGCAGGTTAGTCACCCTAGATTGAAAGAGTTGGTACTGTGGTGTGAAAAAGAGTTTGCCCCCTTACTCATTTCTCTTTTTTTTTTTATGTTTTTTGGATCTTAGCATAATGTCCAGCTTTTGAGAATCTTTTGTTCTACTTCACTTTGTCAGGCAGGTCCTATTTAAGTGATTTCTTGATTGCAAACAGGTATGGCAGCAATCAGGCCTGGGTACAGCTAGTGAAATTGAGCTCAGGTGTGATGAACCAGAGTTAAGTTATGTTTTAACAGGGGGGCAAACACTTTTTCACACAGGGCAGTAGTAGTTTTTGATTAATTTTTACCCTTAATAATAAAAACCTTCATTTAAAAACTGCATGATGTCTTTACTTGTGTCATCTTTGACTAATAATTAAATTCGTTTGATGATCAGACACATTAAAGTGTGACAAACATGCAAAAAAATAAGAAATCAGTAAGGGGGCAAACTCTTTTTCACACCACTGTATAAGCTTAGGGCACAACACTGCTGTGTTACCATCCTCCCGAATCTGCAAACCTGCAGGGGAAACTGTTAGAAAGATCTTTGACTCTCTTGGTGGAGGACACTTGTTTTTCTCAATAAAAAGTTAAGAGGACCTGGTCCAGCATGTTACTGTGACTTCAACTGACAAGATAATTACTGTGAAATAAGAGCTGTTCCATCATGCAGGGGGCAGTAGAGAGTAGTAGTAGTAGTACAGAATAACTGTGAGGACCTAGTTTCTCTACGTTGATAAAAGCGAAGCAGACAGTCGCTTATAGAAAATTTTGGCGAGTCAGTAAGGTAATATATATATATATATATATATATATATATATATATATATACATTTTTGCGTAAATGAATTTTCACTCTCAGCCTAAAATAATCTAAAAGATGGACAAATGGCATTTTGTGTGTTAGGCTACAATTAATAAGGGAGGGGGGTGCAATATTTGGCAACTCTGAGTTGCCATTTGACCACACTGCCTAGGTTTTTTGTCATTTGACCCGTCTGTCGTACTTCTAGTGTTAAGTACCTCAAATGCTTTACTGTAACTGACATACAGCATGAAGCACAATTGTACAAGTACTCAAGAATTGTTTTAATTATGTCAGCATAATACATTTGAATATATTTTGTCTTTTATAGAGATTGTGCTACAACACATCTTCCGTAAAGTGTATTATTATGTACTTAATTACATATATTTTGTGACTTGATTGTAAGTTTTATTAAATACTGTCATTTTAATTCAATGCCTCAAAGGAATGTATAGATGCAACAGTTTTTTTTTAAATACATGGTTCATTTATTAATATGAACAAAATCACAAGAAGGTGGCTGAAGGGTCTACAACATAGCAAGTGTCATCTCACCTGAGATTGATTTCCTATTTGTGTTTCTTTAAGGTTTTTGTTGATAAGAGAACTTATTCCAAAGTAAATAAAGACATTTTGTCATCAATCATCAATGTTAAGTTTCTCTTCTTTATCGAGTGCACAATGGTTCCCTAGCCTTCCCTGGTGTTCTGTGTGCTTATTTATAACCACAACAAACAAACAAATTTAATAATTTTATTTAATAATGTTGTATTGAAAAATTTGGTATTTTGGCAGAAAAGGTATGTTGTGTGTTGACTTTACATTTTCACAAAAAAACAAACAAACAAAAATCTATGTTCACTTTGTTGAAAGAAAATGTAATGTGGTTGGAAATATGTTACCTACAAAAAACATTGTCAGAATTATTTTGGTGCTCCCTTCCCCATTATATTCTTTTTTGTATTCTTCTCTGGTTTCAGTAAGATAATGTAACATTTTGGAATAAAAATACAAATTAACAGTCCAAAACTGGAGGCCAGAATAGCAAATATCTCTACAGCAACACTGAACTTCCCAGGAGAGCTGACATAAGCTGGAATAAAAGTGATCCACACTGCACAGAAGATCAACATGCTGAAGGTGATAAATTTGGCCTCATTGAAGTTATCAGGTAGTTTCCGAGCCAGAAAAGCAAGAATGAAACAGAAAGAGGCCAGAAGGCCTATGTACCCAAGTACAGCCCAAAATCCTACTGTTGAACCCAGAGCACATTCTAAGATGATTTTGTCTTTGATTTCTTTAAAGTTCTTAAATGGAAAAGGAGGAGAAATTGTTAACCAGAGGATACATATTACAACCTGGATGAGGGTGAAAGCCAGAACACTGAGTCTCTGCTGTGTTGGTCCAAACCATTTCATCACATTACTGCCTGGAAGTGAAGCCTTGAAGGCCATTAACACCACCATAGTTTTCCCCAGAACACAAGAGATACAGAGGACAAAGGTGATGCCGAATGCTGTGTGTCTCAGCATGCAGGACCACTCAGAGGGTCGGCCGATAAAGGTCAGAGAACACAGGAAACACAGAGTCAAGGAGAAGAGCAGCAGGAAGCTCAGCTCAGAGTTGTTGGCCCTGACAATAGGAGTTTTCCTGTATCTGAAGAAGATGAATGCTACAACAGCAGTCATGCATGTTCCAAATAAAGATGCTGCAGTGAGCAGTGCTCCCATAATTTCTTCAAATGATAGAAACTCTGCCTCCTTTTTTACACAGTCATCTCTTCTCTCATTGGACCAGAATTCAGGCTGACATCGCACACAGGTGATAGAATCTGAAAAATAATAATAAAACAGGTGTCATGTCTGCTTCTGTTATACAAACACTATATATGCACAACAGTATATCCATGCTTCCGGAGCCAAAAGAGGAAAAATGTGGCAAATGTGTTTGGCTTCCTAAAAAGGGGGCTCCAGAAGGCCACTCATATTGGCACTGCCTTCACTGACAACTAAAAATCTCCAATAATGGCACCTTAGATTGTACTGCTGCTGCCCCCAAAGAAATCCTAAGTGAAGCCTAATGTAGTCTTAGGCTTTATTCTATGCCTAATACTACAAGGAGGAAGTAAATCTGTTATGTGAATTCAACCTGAGGTGGCACATTTTTAAGATAGGATAGTAATGGAAATTCGAAAAATGTATTTTGAGGTGTTTTTGTCAGTATTTAATTTTAATAGTATTTAATTGTATTGACTTGGTGATTCTAGAATGGTGCCTGTTGGGTGGCAGCCAGTTACATCAGCTTTTTGTGAGCTGCTTTTGTATTTATAAGCAATGTTCTTCCAACTCATAGTGTGTGCTTTTCTGACATGATGGGCAAGAGATCTTTTTGACTTCTTTGACCTTTTGTTGATCTTTTCACCTTGCCTTCTATAAGCCACCAGTTTCTAGCCCTGCAAAAAGACAGGTCATTGGACAGAGACCTCAAATCCACCAGAAATTTAGCAGATGACCTGAACTCAACCAGGAGTTGAAGAGATGGAGGTGCAGAGCACAGGAGAAGCTCTAGATACAAAAACATAAGATGAGCAATATGTATGTAGTCCAATGCAGCAAAGCGTGCTCAGAGCAGTACATTGGAAAAACTAAACAGCCACTATACACAAGAGAATGGCCCAGGAAAGAACAAGCAAAGGACAAAGAACACTTGGATGAATGAATGCTTTCTGAACTTGTGAATTATACAGTGTATTAATTCCAAATACCACTCACAGTGAATGTCACAATCCTGCACAGATTTTTCTATAAGCTATGCCGCTATTGCCAATGCTTTTTTAAATGAACTCTGCATTGTTACATTGCAGTTTTAATAAAACATATATAAAAATATATATATATAAACCATATAAAATCATATGCACCTTAAAGTCGTCAGTTTTGCTTTGTGGCACACTGAAATGTAAAAAGGTTTAACTAGACCTGTAATGTTGCTTATTTCTCCCTCTGCACATCTTATACAGTCATAGCAGCAGACAGGCTTTCCTTTCTGGAGAACCTTACGAGTTCCTGGGGGACATTTCTCACTGCAAACTGACACAGGAACCTGCATTAACAACATGACTATAAGAAAAATGTATGGACAGCCATTCACACAACATTGTTTTGCTGTGTCATTCAGTTGTATTAAAACTAAACATTCTTATGCCAGAACAATCATACAATAAGTAACAAATATAGTATCTTCAGAAAATTTAATGATATCATTAAATGATAACTTACTTGCTTTGAGTTCTGTTCCCAAATTAAAGACTTATTTTGCAGACTCAGCTGTTTGTCTGCAGGTAAAGATGCATCATAAAGACCAACTGTGACAAAGTCCACAATACCATGTTCTGTTGGCTGCCAGTTTATAATTTCATACTTTGCTGGTGGGTCTCCATTCTCATTAAAGTAAACTTCATCACCTTCCTTTGTTGTAAAATGAATCCTTCTTATGTGCTGTAAAATCTAAGATGGTAGGTATTAATTAATTATAACAAATAATATGTAGACATGTCAGTCATCCTAACAGTATCATAAACAGATCAAGATCCAGTTTGATTTTCAAATATTTGGCAGCTTTTCTGGCAACTTAATATAAAACATAGAATTTAAGTATTTAACATTCACTCACCATGAATGGATCTAGCTGCATCTTGTGGTTACATGTTCCATTACAGACAAGAATACTATGAAGTGCATGAGCCACGGCATACACTCCTTTGTAGACATTGTTGAATATGGGCATGAGTGACATATCAGTGAAGCTGTTTTGCACGCTACTCACATCTTCATGTCCAGTACATTCTCTCTGATGCTCTGCTGATGATGCAGACTGCCTGAAGTTACAGCTAAATAATGTCTCCCAAAACTCTGTAAACATTTCATTGCCAGAAGAATTGAGTGGCTTCACATCTAATATGAACTCTCTCAAGCCACTGACATGTGCTTTGGGGATGGCCAAGCCTATGGCACCATCCAAAATGTGATGCTTATCCATTTCTGCAGTTTTGGAATCAATAATCCAGCCCTCACTGCCTACCCACTGGTAACCAGCCAAGTTGTGTTGAGACAACACATGTATTAACACATCCATATCCATGTGGGAGAGGAAAGCAACAATCACCTTAGAGGTAGAAGCCTTGATAATATCAATTATTTTTTGTATTTTGTTTGGTGGATCTGTTCTAAAGAAAGATACAGAATATTCCAGACAGATTCCCAGTTGCTGTGCAGTTTCTGTGAATGTAGCCATGCCATTATTGCCATAATCATCATTTGTTCTTATAGCTCCAACCCAAGTCCAACCAAAGTGCTTGACCAACTGAGCCAGGGCTCTGCTCTGATAATAATCACTGGGTATTGTTCTGAGGAAGGAGGGGTACTTGGTTTTGTCACTGAGACAAGCACAGGTGGCAAAATGACTTATCTGAAAGACAAATGGAATAAACTTGACTAATGATTAAAATGTAACAAAACATTCATAGTGTGACATTGGTATTTCCTATAAGAATCACAGAATAACATTTATTTTTCACACATTTAATATTTGACAATCTTACCCACCTGTGGGATATGAAAGGGTCCAATGACAGTTGCTATAGCCATGCAAGGAGAGGAAGAAGTGTCTCCCATTATGGCCTGCACTTGTGAAAGTCTGGTACATGGAGCCTCGGAGGGTGCAGACACAGCTTCATTACCATTAGCCAAGGCCAGTGCAACTCTCACACTTCTGGCCATAGAGCCACAAGTATCATACATCTTATATCCCAGAGAGATTCCAGGTAGTAGGTCTGTGCTGTTATTAATCTCCTCAATGGCAAAAAGCATAGCCTGGGCAAACTGGAAATCTCTGAAATTCAAACTTGATGCAAGCATCAATATTTATTGTTATTTTTCATATGTTTTAAATTTAAATAGATTCTTACAGTCTAATTTACCTGGTGCATTCCAGTGGCAGTGGTTTGTTTGTGTAGGTATCTTGTCTGTCTTTCCAGCTGCTATGGAAGGAGAAGATTCCTCCCAATATAATGTCACCATCTTTAGATAACTGGGGGTTCTCAGGATCACCTCTAAGTCGGCACACCTGCCCCTCTGCCTGAGAAAAAGATGCCACCAACAACAGCTGTAAAAGTGCCCAGCCACGCTCTGGCCACCTCTGTGTAAATGTCATACTGTCAGATAGAACTAAACCACTGGGTGGCATCATGGATACTTTTTAATGCAAATCAACACCTTGCTCTGGTATTTATACATTTTGAATCCAGCCTACAAAATTGGTGAACTGTGATCTTTTACTGTATATCTTGGGACCAACAAGGTGGCAAGAGAGGAGGAAACTAGGCCACTGGGCAGCCCCAACAGAGGGCAGTGTTTTCTGGCCTGCCAGTAGCCCTTGAGACCCAAACACTGATATACACATTTGTCTTTTTTGTGGATAAAATGAACAAAACTTTCAAGCAACACTTTTAAGGGACCAACACACCTACAATATTAACTATATTTAAACTTAGCATTTTGAATGAATGGAAATTACCTTCATTTAAAAATGCAATTCGCTGGCTCTTTTTTTGTACATTAAAACCTTAATGATGCCAAGAACCATGTTTAGAACATACAAAGAAGACAATCCAATTGCAAAATTGTATTCAACATAAAAAAAATACATTTACAACTGTGGTTATAATATTTTTCAAAGTACATCAACAAAACATTACAACTTGCACAACAGTAATAGAATCACAGTTTTTTTCCATTCAGGTTGGCTAATTAAACCACTGCCCAATCTTCAGCTCAGTGATCCCACGATGGTGGAATGAGCTGCCAAACTCGGCACGCTCAGCCACCTAACTTTCAATATTTAAAAAACTGCTGAAAACAGAACTCTTCTGCATCTTCCTTTGCACTTAAAAAAAAAAAACTTTTCCGCTCTTTTCTACTTAAATCTCTTAAAACAGAAACACTTTTTTGATAGCACTTTGCTTTGATATTTTTTCTCCTTGACATACATGTAGCTTTTGTTTTACTTGCCTTGTTCCTCAATTGTAAGTCGCTTTGGATAAAAGCGTCTGCTAAATGACTAAATGTAAATTTAATTCTTACATAAGTAAGGCATTTTTAAAAACAACTGTCAGAACAATTAGTTTGTCAGAAGTAAAATTATCTACAAATCAGCACAAAAATAATTTGTATGTGGCTTATAAACATTCTTTCATCTTTTTAGTATCACATTGCAAAATGATCCATTTAATTATCAGAATCTGTCAGATATACATGGATATGTTATCAATCTATCCACCACAGGCCAGAAGATCAGATGTCTCTATTGAATGCCAAGAATGCTGCATGTGAGGACATCCTAGGTGTATGTTGCATTGTTGCACGACAAAGGTGGAAAGGCCACAGGTGGAAAGGACCTCCTGTGGCACTCTGTGGAGCGCTTATTGTTGATCAGTCTTTGGCTGAATGTGCTCCTCTGTCCAGCCAACACACTGTGCAGTGGCCACACCACTTTCTGCAAGTATTAAAATGTTCATTCATGTTCTTTTTGTTTTGGAGAGAGATTCACCATGTTGATGTGTATCATTCTGAACAAAGAAGGGTCACCACTGACATCTGAGACCATAGATGTCTTCCATTTTTATCTTAAAGACCAAACTTGGATTGGATGGAGACCTGGTGGTTCAGTTTTCAGGATATGATAACGAACTGTGCATTTAACTAGCATATCAGACCTTTCTAAGGATAGAGCTACTTTGAGTAGTACACACACACAGACTTAACCCTAGACACTGCAAGCTTGACATTATCATCCTGTGAGGAGAGCCCCATCAGTAGCCAAACTCATCAGCTGCCTCAGCCTTTTGTCATTCCTAACTTTTCTTTTGATGTTGAGTTAAAACTAAAGAAAGGAAACATAGCTTACCACAAAGATGGGACTCTTCCTGACAAATTAAAAGACATGAAATCAGATATTCTGCATAAGTTAGCAGTAGCTATCTATGTCTGCAGCCCTTACCCAACACATGAAGACTATGATCATGTGGCCCAAGCTCTCATCAATAAGCATCCTTGCCTGAAGGAACCAGGTTCTCTCTGTGGGTGGTACTGTTGGAGTTTAATGTTCAAAATGGACAATTTCCGACATAAGCTGCAAGAGGCCGGTTGCGCCGAGCTCAGAGTAAATTTATGCCCAAAAGGGTACAAAAAAACTTAAGACTTAAGACACCCAAAAAAAAAGTCTCCAGAAGGCAAAACCCAAAGTGATCTTGACATGGGCAGATCAGCTATGATTAGTGAGATGAAGAAAAGAAATGTTGACTGGAGGCAAATTAATGAAATGATGAGTGATACATTCCCTTTGCAGAGAAAAGAGATTGTTCAAGATGAATCACTTGTACCTACAAAAGAAACCTCATTCAAACTATCCAATTTAGGAGTTACACTGTGTATTATTATAGCATTTACTGTAGCTTATTGGACTTTTTTAACTGCTATTTCTCAGAATTTGCTCGCCTTACATCTGTTGACAGGAGCTCTCTTTGCTGGACTTGACTTTTTTGTTTAGTTTTTTGTTAAATGGAAATAGGCACACCTACATAAAATAACATTTGGATTTATATAGATTTTATGATTTTCTGCATCCTGTTACTTTTTCTTAGTATAATGTCATTCAATTAGATATGTTTTGTAATTGGGCATTTAGTATTTAAACATTTCTAAAATAATAACAGAGTGGGTCAGATATATTGCTCTGCTTCAAGAGTAGGCTGATTCACCTAACTGAATGCTGATAAATAGTACAATAAAGGTGTGACTGGTGTGACAGTTTTATTTGTTGATATTTTTGTGATAGTATTTTGATATAATTTGTGTAACAAGGAGCTGTAATTTCATAACTATTTGTTATTTTGTTTTCAGGTAGCATTATCAATCTAATTTATCTGTTCTGAAAATAGCTTAAGGTTCCAAGATCTTCTACATTTAAATTTAGAAGATGCTTTTATCCAAAACAACTTACAAGTGAGATACAAGGTATGATAAGCACAAGAAGGTCTTGCCTAAGGAAGTCTACTGGCGCTGACACAAATGTAAACAGTGATTTTTTGTACAATATTGCTTTTTGGCTATTTTTGTGTTTTTAGTTTAACTGTGACAGTAGGGTGCTGAGAAAAATGCTACAAAAGCCATATGCACTAAAACAGCAATATTGCCACATCAAACCTTATCACTGTTAATAAATGTTTAATAATTTGTGCATGAATTTATTATTGTCATTTTTTTCTTTGAAACTAATTTTCTTATGGGATTTTGTAACACTCTTTAATACAAATGTGTTAGAAATAATGTTAAGGTTTTGCGTGAAATTTAATTAATTAAGTACTATAACCAATCTCAAAGTATTTTAGGCAAATGTTAGGTAAATGTACAAGATCAAATGAACTAATAGAAACTTTTCACAATATGCCAAGGTAGTTATGTGGAAATTGAATTTTGAGTTAGAAAAACAGTCAAATGAGTTTAATAAACAAATAAAATTAAGTCAAATAAACAAATAAACTGAAATAGATTAGTTTAAAGAACTCTTGATGTAGCTCAATTAATTAGCAAACTTTATTTGAGAAAACACGCACAGCAATCTGAAGTAGTGCTGTAAGTTAAATAATCTAAATCATATTAAAAAAGAAATGTATTTATCCAACATGAGATATTTAACAAAGACAACATGTGGTTGTGTTAAACAACTAATTGTATTTCTTTGACTTGACTTAATTTTAAGGCAGCCCTTTGACTAGTTATTTTTTGTTAAATTAGCAAGTTAGATTTTACAGCGTGAGGACTCTGGCAGCAGCAATCTAAATTAAATGTAGTGTATTGTTTTTTTTCCCAAGGCCTATGAATAAACAACCAGCAAAAAACTAATGCATGAACAAGTTTTTCTGTTTCTTTATTTTTGAGTAGAAAGTAAAACATATCACACCAATCCTTAAATTATTGCACTGGTTTATGCCAAAGGACACATTTGAAAATTTTACTAATGGTTAACAGAGAACTTTATGGTCTTGGACTAAAATACATTTCTGACTTACTATTAAATTACAAGGCTCCAAGACATTTGAGGTCAACTGTAAAGGGCTTACACGTTCTCAGAATGTTGTTCAGTCTTATAGGCAAAACCTAAATTGAAACTGAGTGCAGATATTTAGTGCTATTTATTGTTTGAATAATCAATGTAACAGGACACACCTGGGTAACAAAACACAGCTGTCAGTCACATTTTCCAATAGCTTTGGTCACATGAAATGTGGGTGGGTTGAAAAAAAAGGTGCTATCTTCAACTCCTCTTAATTTTAGAGGGGAGTGTATACCATACGTCCTACTTACATTTTAAGATTTTCCATTTCTACTTCACTTTGCTAGTTATCTACATTCATATTTTATGTTATTGTTAGTTCTGTTTTTCACTGGTTAATAAGTTATGTAAAACTTATAATTGCACTAGATTTCTTTTGTCACCATATTATGAGTAGTGAATACATTTGGACACACATTAGAAGTGACCATCTTTGTAAAAGAAAAGCATATTTTATAGCATCTAATTGTTCAGAAATACAATGTAGACATTAATATAATTGGAAATGACCATTGTAGAGAGAAAAAGTTGTTTTTACAGGAATAGTTATATAAACCTACTGAGGCCTATCATCAGCAAACATTAGTATGTCTTCCTTTTGCATGTAGAAGGATACCTGATCATCAGAAAACCCTTTTGCAATTATGTAGTGAAGACATGAAATGTGTCATTAAAATCATGGTAGTTTCTATGTCCAAATGTTTCACTGGTTGTGTATTTTTATGGTTTTTAAAATGTCTTCGCTGCTCCTTTCCCCATCATATTCTTTTTTGTATTCTTCTCTGGTCTCAGTAAGATAATGTAACATTTTGGAATGAAAATACAAATTAACAGTCCAAAACTGGAGGCCAGAATAGCAAATATCTCTACAGCAACACTGAACTTCCCAGGAGAGCTGACATAAGCTGGAATAAAAGTGATCCACACTGCACAGAAGATCAACATGCTGAAGGTGATAAATTTGGCCTCATTGAAACTATCAGGTAGTTTCCGAGCCAGAAAAGCAAGAATGAAACAGAAAGAGGCCAGAAGGCCTATGTACCCAAGTACAGCCCAAAATCCTACAGTTGAACCCAGAGCACATTCTAAGATGATTTTGTCTTTGATTTCTTTATAGTTCTTAAATGGAAAAGGAGGAGAAATTGTTAACCAGAGGATACATATCACAACCTGGATGAGAGTGAAAGCCAGAACACTGAGTCTCTGCTGTGTTGGTCCAAACCATTTCATCACATTACTGCCTGGAAGTGAAGCCCTGAAGGCCATTAACACCACCATAGTTTTCCCCAGAACACAAGAGATACAGAGGACAAAGGTGATGCCGAATGCTGTGTGTCTCAGCATGCAGGACCACTCAGAGGGTCGGCCGATAAAGGTCAGAGAACACAGGAAACACAGAGTCAAGGAGAAGAGCAGCAGGAAGCTCAGCTCAGAGTTGTTGGCCCTGACAATAGGAGTTTTCCTGTATCTGAAGAAGATGAATGATACAACTAGCAGTCATGCATGTTCCAAATAAAGATGCTGCAGTGAGCAGTGCTCCCATAATTTCTTCAAATGATAGAAACTCTGCCTCCTTCTTTACACAGGTCATCTCTACCCTCATTTGACCAGAATTCAGAGTGGCATGGCACACACATTATCGAGTCTGAAAATTACATAAAAGCAAAGGTTATTCTTGAACATTTGTTTTTTGTTTGATTTATAGACAGTACTGTATGTATATAGTGTACGGTCAAAAGCTATTAAAAGCTATTTAAAGTTGCAAAGTTGTTTAATTTGTAATTGAAAAAATTTTTTGTTTATTGATACATTCAGGATTCAAACTCAGATCCTTCCTGATGTGTTAATTACTATCTGACTGTGCTGCCCTTTTTGCATACATTGTCACACTGTGACCTTAACACTATAATATAGTGTTAAGGTCACAGTGTGACACGATATTCCTCAAAATTGACATATTTGTATAAAATACAGTTTAATTCCATAACACGCTAAAGTGCAAAACCTTGGATTAAGTATTACTAGACCTGAAATGTTGCTTATTTCTCCTTCTGCACATCTTATACAGTCATAACAGCAGACAGGTTTTCCTTTCTGGAGAACCTTGCGAGTTCCTGGGGGACATTTCTCACTGCAAACTGACACAGGAACCTGTATAAACAACATGAATTTTAGTCTAGTGTAAAGGCAGTCTTTTTTATCCAGTGTTGTTTTTATAAGTGTAATTTAACTGTATTTAATCCAAACTTTACAATAGGTTAAGAAAAATATATAATAATTAGCAATTATGCAACTAAAAATGTCTAGATAATGAGAGAAGAGATCCCTGCATAAAGAAGGAGGCAGATTGGTAGATTACTTGATAGCTTACCTGTTTTGAGTTTCGTGCCCAAATTATAGAATTATTTTGCAGACTCAGCTGTTTGTCTGCAGGTAAAGATGCATCATAAAGACCAACTGTGACAAAGTCCACAACACCATTTTCTGTTGGCTGCCAGTTTATAATTTCATACTTTGCTGGTGGGTCTCCATTCTCATTAAAGTAAACTTCATCCCCTTCCTTTGTTGTGAAATCAATCTTTCTTATGAGCTGTAGAATCTAAAATGAAATGCATAAATTTCAGTTAACTTTAACAAACATTGTGTAGGTCTGTTGGATCAAACCTATGATAGACTGCAACATTTTTTTTGTACTCTTAAGTCTGAAATGACCAACTTAATGAAATACTTTGTAGGCTTCTTGGCTAAAAAGCATGATGGAGTCCCACAACTGATTTTACAAAATGGTATCTATTTCTCTGGCAACTAGATGTAAAAACTCACTGTGAATTGATCCAGCTGCACTTTGCAGTTACAGGTTTTATTACACTCAAGCATACTATGAAGTGCATGGGCCACAGCATAGACTCCTTTATAGACATTGTTGAATATGGGCATGAGTGACATATCAGTGAAGCTGCTTTGCAATCCACTCAGATCTTCATGTCCAGTACATTCTCTCTGATTCTCTGTTGATGAAGGTGACTGTTTGAATTTACAGTTAAATAATGTCTCCCAGAACTCTGTAAATATTTCATGACCTGATGAATTGAGTGGCCTAACATCTAATATAAACTCTCTCATGCCTCTGACATGTGTGCTTTGGGGATGGACAGGCCTATGGCACCATCCAGAATGTGATTCTTATCCATTTCTGCAGTTTGAGAATCAAAGATCCAGGCCTCAGTGCCTACCCACTGGTACCCAGTTAGATTGTGTTGAGACAACACATATATTAACACGTCCATATCCATGTGTGAGAGGAAAGCAACAATCACCTTGGAAGTGGAAGCCCTGATAGTATGAATTATATTTTGTATTTTGTTTGGTGGATCTGTTCTAAAGAAAGATACAGAATATTCCAGACAAATTCCCAGTTGCTGTGCAGTTTCTGTGAATATAGCCATACCATTATTGCCATAATCATTATTGCTTCTTATAGCTCCAACCCACATCCAACTAAAGTGTTTGACCAACTGAGCCAGAGCTCTGCTCTGATAATAGTCACTGGGTATTGTTCTGAGGAAGGACGGGTACTTGGTTTTGTCACTGAGACAAGCACAGGTGGCAAAGTGACTTATCTGAAAGACAAATGGAATAAACTTGACTAATGATTAAAATGTAACAAAACATTCATAGTGTGACATTGGTATTAATCTAAAAGATTAAAAAAGATATTATGTCTTAAGATAAAGATTTAAAATACATACTAAATTCCATTTTAGATAGATGTAGAAAGAAACTTTCAAAGCTTGAAGAGTTATAGAAAAATAATTATTTTTATAAATAAAAATTTTACCCACCAGTGGGATAAGAAAGGGTCCGATGACAGTAGCTATAGCTAAGCAAGGAGATGAAGAGGTCTCTCCTATAATAGCCTGCATTTGTGTAGATCTGGTACATGGAGCCTCTGATGGTGCAGACACAGCTTCATTACCATTAGCCAAGGCCAGTGCAACCTTCACACTTCTGGCCATAGAGCCACAAGTATCATACATTTTATATCCCAGAGAGATTCCAGGTAGTAGGTCTGTGCTGTTATTAATTTCCTCAATGGCAAAAAGCATAGCCTGGGCAAACTGGAAATCTCTGAAATTCAAACTCAATACACACATGTTTTATAAAATATATTTTATAACTACTTAAAACACTTCACAACCTCATCTTAAATATTTTTAATTTGAAAAGAGTTTTAAAGAAATTTTACCTGGTGCATTCCAGTGGCAGCGGTTTGTTTGTGTAGGTTTCCTGTCTGTCCTTCCAGCTGCTGTGGAAAGAGAAGATTCCTCCCAATATAATGTCACCATCTTTAAATAACTGGGGGTTCTCAGGATCACCTCTTAGTTGGCACACCTGCTCCTCTGTCTGAGAGAAAGATGATACTAACAACAGCTGTAAAAGTGCCCAGCCACGCTCTGGCCATCTGTGTGCAGATGTCATACTGTCTCAGAGAAATAAACTGCCCGTTGATTTTACATGTACCCTAGTGTAGATCAAGCGATTTCACTGGTATTTATACATTTTAGATCAGCATAAAATAATGATGGAATACATTAATCTCTGCGGACCTACAAGTGGGTTGAGAGGAGGCTTTGCATAAAAATACAACAGGGGCTGTAGCCTAATGAAAGAATTTAAAATCAGTTAATTTAAATCTGAATCTGTATTCCTCATTTAAAGAGATGTCAGAACGAATGGGTACTGAGGCAAGCTCAGGCTAAAGAAATATTAATGACCACCATGGGGGAATAAGATGCATAGCAAAATTTCAGACAGCGAGTGAGGACAGCAGCTTTCTGCTATTGTTTTGTAATGTTTGAGTTGGAAAAAAAGAGTGAATGACTTCACAAATGCATTGCAATTTCTCCAGTGGAAAATAAGCTTTCATGTCAACACTCTCAACCCAGAATTTCTAAACTGGTTGTGGGGCCAAGAGGTTTTTCGTCTGACAAGATAATACCTAAAACATAATAAGTGGATTAGACAAGTTTGGAGAGAGAGCAACCACATTCATCCTGGGGGGAGTCTATAAGGAGGAAATCATGGAACAAATTAGGGACTGATGGTGGTTTAAAGTTGTTGAGCAGAATCCAGCAAAGGGCCTTTGACACCAGACTGAAAATAGCTGGGCTCCTTCTGCACCTGAATGTTAGCCTCGCTGCTTAATAATATTTTGAACTCCACCTAATGCTGAACAGGTGACACTATGAGAGGTGAATAGGCACTATTTTAAAGGCATCAGATATTTTGGTTTTTGAGAGCCAAGCACCTTGACCTGCCAGTTTTATTAATTTAATTGCATTGTCAAAAATCTGTCTAGTCCTGCCGGAGTATTGAGTATGAGTAGCAATACCAGTTGGACTGATTCAAAACAGGACAAAGGAAGAGAAGAGAAAAGGCTGCATCATAAGCCATGCAACACTTTATTCAACAGCTGCGACACTGCTACAGGCTCTTTAATAGCAGTTTGCAGATTTTTACACACAAAAGACTGCTGCAAAAAAACAGTGTGGGTGTTGGATTGGGCAATGTTGAAAACTGACTTGCTGGAAAAGGCTTTGTGATAGTAAAAAATGTTCCCCATGCTTTAAATTTAAATCAAGCTCTTGATGTCTGTCAGGGTAATGTGAGTGTATAACATTTCAATATATGCCAAAAGCTACCAGAAATCCCTTGATTAGCCTGAGTCTGGCCAGGTGAGGATCACAAGACTTCAGCAGAGACAGAGCAGATGCGCTGTTGCCAGAGAGTTTTTGTCGCACTAAGGGAATGGTAAGAGACGACTGAGGAGATTGATATGTCTAGCTTCGGAGATTTTAGTATGCAGCCTGTCAGAAATGTTGGCTGCTAGGGAATTAAAAGGTATAGTCAACAAGAATGCTGAAACCTTGCCTCTGCCCTTATTGGAAGACCGTGTTTTTTGCACCTTGTGTTTTTTGATCTCTATTTGCTCTCGTAGTTTTGACCTCCTGGATGATCCCTGACACTCTTATCTACCAGCTCTCAGGCCTGGACCTAACTATCTGGACTGGGATTTAGATACTGAACCTTGGGACCTCGATGTTATGAGTTTTTAGAACTTTTTTTCTGCCGTAGCTGCAGTGATTTTTTGTTATTTTCTATTTGGTGATCTCTGCACTTTTTGTTACCTATCATTTGGACTGAATTTGTTACCTTGTGAGATTTTAGTTGTTACTTTGTTCTTTTCTTTTTGAGCCTGTTGCAACATAATCAGCAACTCGCACCAGGCCGCACAGAGAATGCCGATAAGGCATCCGCCATTTTCAAGATCCAAGATTCAAGATTCAAAAAACTTTATTAATCCCAGAGAGAAATAGTTTTGCCTCTTTACAGTTGTTCTGAACAAAGACAGAAAGAAAGGGAACAACAACCAGGAAAGATCCACACCAACACAAATACAGAATAACATCAATACAGAGTACTCAATATATATACAGAATATGTAAAATAGATGAATGAAAATGGGTCAATAATTATAGTCCAGGATCGAATGACAGCAATTAGACATATGACATAAATTGTCAGTTCCCCCATCGCTTACAGAGGGGGGACAAATTGTAGAGATAGATGTCCACAGGTAGAAAAGACTTCTGTGGCCTTCTGTAGAGCACTTAATGTTAATAAGTCTTTGGCTGTACGTGCTCCTCTGTTCAGCCAACACACTGTGAAGTGGGTGGGAGAGATTGTCCAGGATTGAGAGTTTTGACAGCCAGAACAGAGCCAGCCCTTCGGATCAGTTTGTTCAGCCTGTTAGTGTCTGCCACCTTCATGTTGCTGCCCCAAAAGACCACAGCATAGAAGGTGACACTGGAACCACAGACTCATAGAACATCTGCAGCATGATGCTGCAGATGTTGAAGGCCCTTAGTCTCCTCAGAAAGTACATCCATACGACCTCCACCTCCTCCCCCTGTATAAAGAGAGGGCTCACAGGACTCCCAGATTTCCTGAAGCCCATCACCAGCTCCTTTGTTTTATTGATGTTCAGTCGAAGATGGTTGAGTCAACACCAGTCCACAAAACTGTCCACCACTCCCTGGTACTCTGTGACGTCTGCGCCCTGGATACATCCCAAAACTGCAGAGTCATCAGAGAACTTCTGAAGATGACAGGACTCTGAGTTGTACCTGAAGTCTGATCTATACAGGGTGAAGAGGAATGGAGACAGAACTGTCCCCTGTGGAGCACCTGTGCTACAGAACACAGTGTCACACAGTTCTGCCGGTGGGCATACTGTGGGCAGTTGGTGAGGTAGTCCATGATCCAGAAAATCAGGGGAGTGTAAAACCTGCATGTTTTTTATTTTCTCTCCCAGCAGTGGTGTTGAATGCACTGGAGAAATCAAAAAACATGATCCTTACTAGGTCCACAGGCTTGTCTAGGTGGGTGTAGGTGCGATGGAGCAGATGTATGATAGCATCATCCACTCCAACCTGAGATTGATAGGCTAACTGGAGGGGGTCAAGTGAGGGTTTGACCATGGACTCCAGTATCAGCCACTCAAAAGCCTTCATAATATGTGAAGGTAATAATATGTTACCTAGACCACAACTCCCACAATCCTCTGGTTTACCTGACGCATTGCCCAGGGCTGATCTGGTTTTCTTCCACCTCACAACAAATGTAATCTCCTCCACAATCACTCCCCCATTCATGATGTCACTACCAGAATTAGACATGACTAGAACTACCACTAGCAGGTGGAGAAGAAATTCAAGCATATCATGAGTTGTGTAAGCATAGGTGTGAGAGGTGGAATGACAGTGTTATTTGTGGACTGATGAGCTGACTGAACTTGAGAAAGTGAGAAGAAAGGTTTTTGTTTAGAGATGACGATCAAGAAACAGATTTAGTAGGGATACCTAGAAAGGGTAAGTGTTAAAGATTTTCCTTATTGAGCTTTCAGCTTTTTTCTATTTCGTAAGTCTTTCAATAGTCAAACAATAATAAATAAAATAAATAATAAAAAAAAAAAAACCCAAACATTTTAATATCATCTTTAAATGTTTGTATCAGTTCTTCATTCAAGAAATTTGATAAGAACGGCTATGCATTTAATTGTACTTAATTGTATACATATGCTGGTTAAATAATAAGCGTTGTTATACCCACATGCTATGTCACAAATGAAATAATATGCAATAGAATAATAGTATATAATCACATAGTAATAGAATGACACTAGAATGCCATTTTTTAAACAATCATATTATTTCAGAATGATTTTGGTGTCCCCTTTCCCATCATATTCCTTTTTGTGTTCTTCTCTGGTCTCAGTAAGATAATATAACATTTTGGGAAGAAAATACAAATTAACAGTCCAAAACTGGAGGCCAGAATAGCAAATATCTCTACAGCAACACTGAACTTCCCAGGAGAGCTGACATAAGCTGGAATAAAAGTGATCCACACTGCACAGAAGATCAACATGCTGAAGGTGATAAATTTGGCCTCATTGAAGTTATCAGGTAGTTTCCGAGCCAGAAAAGCAAGAATGAAACAGAAAGAGGCCAGAAGTCCTATGTACCCAAGTACAGCCCAAAATCCCACAGTTGAACCCAGAGCACATTCTAAGATGATTTTGTCTTTGATTTCTTTAAAGTTCTTAAATGGAAAAGGAGGAGAAATTGTTAACCAGAGGATACATATTACAACCTGGATGAGAGTGAAAGCCAGAACACTGAGTCTCTGCTGTGTTGGTCCAAACCATTTCATCACATTACTGCCTGGAAGTGAAGCCCTGAAGGCCATTAACACCACCATAGTTTTCCCCAGAACACAAGAGATACAGAGGACAAAGGTGATGCCGAATGCTGTGTGTCTCAGCATGCAGGACCACTCAGAGGGTCGGCCGATAAAGGTCAGAGAACACAGGAAACACAGAGTCAAGGAGAAGAGCAGCAGGAAGCTCAGCTCAGAGTTGTTGGCCCTGACAATAGGAGTTTTCCTGTATCTGAAGAAGATGAATGCTACAACAGCAGTCATGCATGTTCCAAATAAAGATGCTGCAGTGAGCAGTGCTCCCATAATTTCTACATATGAAAGATACTCTGCCTCCTTCTTTACACAGGTATCTCTTCTGTCACTGGACCAGAATTCAGGCTGACATCGCACACAGTCGATGGAATCTGAAAAATGTAAATAACAGGTGTTAGGCCTGCACAGTACATTTGTCTTTTGTTTTATTTGATTGTCAAATGCAATATACTATATTAAGAAAAATAAATAAATCATGAAATAAAAACAGGAAACAGGTGTTTTTGACTTTTGATATGAAAAATAATGATATTCCTTGCAAAAGATAATTTTCATTCATTAATTATAAATGATACATACATATACTTATGTTTCAAAATTTCAAAATCTGCATTTCTTGTAATTAGCACAACATACATATTCAATCTTAATCATTTACCACATTTAAATGGAGAAAACTAATCACTCTTGAATATTTGATATGGTGTGCTGCTCAAAAAGCAGCCGATAGAGTGACCTTGCCTACATGGAGGAGTGCAATATTGAAAGAAAAATTAAAAAGGCAGTCACTGTAGCTCTATGTTTACCGTGAAACATAGAAGCAGTTTATTATGTTCCATTATATTTGGGGCTGCTTAGCTGCATGTGTGCTGTCCTAGGTACATTTACTATATGCAGGGTGCAATGAAATCTCAAGACTATAAGATAATTAAAGGAAAATGCACTCTCTAGTGGTGGTGGAGTCATACTGGATATTAAAAATATGAAGATATTAAGAGGCATGTCTAAGGGTTTCACCAGTTACATAAATGAAGGGAGAAAACATCAGAAACACCAACCAACATGACACCTATATAAAACATTCATGATGAAGTAACATTCATGGCTTAGCTGCTGCAATTGATTGTATTATATTGTACAGCTATTCCTAATATAGTGGCAACTATATTTAAACCTGAAATGTTGCTTATTTCTCCCTCTGCACATCTTATACAGTCATAGCAGCAGACAGGCTTTCCTTTCTGGAGAACCTTGCGAGTTCCTGGGGGACATTTCTCACTGCAAACTGACACAGGAACCTGCATAGACAACATGACTGTAAGAAAAATGTATGGGAGGTATATTTGAACCTGTGAAGACTCCCTTACTAATCATGAACCAAAACAGTACGATACAGCAACAATTCTATAATATATAATTAAATATTACTGTTATAACTTACCAGTTTTGACTTCTGTGCCCAAACTAATGACTTATTTTGCAGACTCAGCTGTTTGTCTGCAGGTAAAGATGCATCATAAAGACCAACTGTAACAAAGTCCACAACACCATTTTCTGTTGGCTGCCAGTTTATAATTTCATACTTTGCTGCTGGTTCTCCATTCTCATTAAAGTAAACTTCTTCTCCTTCCTTTGTTTTGAAATGAATCTTTTTTATGTGCTGTAGAATCTAAAATCATATGCATTCATTTTGATTATTATGAAAAACATTGTATAGACCATGGCTCAAAAGAATCATAGACAGAGGGCACTGCTGTATTTAGCAGAACTTTTCATTGTTATTTTTCTCTTCATATAAATACTAAATTTTAAGTAATTAAATATACACTCACCATGAATGGATTCAGCTGAACCTTATAGTTACATGTTCCATTACAGTCAAAAATATTATGAAGTGCATGAGCCACAGCATACACTCCTTTATAGACATTATTAAATATGGGCATAAGTGACATATCAGTGAAGCTGTTTTGCAATCCAGTCAGATCTTCATGTCCAGTACATTCTTTGTGATTCTCTGCTGAGGACGCAGACTGCCTGAACCTACAGTTAAATAATGCCTCCCAGAACTTTGTAAACATTTCATTACCAGACAAGCTAAGTGGCTTCACATCTAATATGAACTCTTTCATTCCTCTTACATGTGCTTTGGGGATGGCCAAACCTATGGCACCATCCAGAATGTGCTGCTTATCCATTTCTGCTGTTTGGGAATCAACCATCCAGCTTTCGCTTCCCACCCACTGGTACCCAGTCAGGTTTTCGTGAGACAACTCACGTGTTAGTACATCCATATCCATGTGGGAGAGGAAAGCAACAATTACCTTAGAGGTGGAAGCCTTAAAAATGTCTATTATCTTTTGTATTTTGTTTGGTGGATCTGTTCTAAAGAAAGATACAGAATATTCCAGACAGATTCCCAGCTGCTGTGCAGTTTCTGTGAATATAGCCATACCATTATTGCCATAATCGTTATCGCTTCTTACATGCTCCAACCCAAGTCCAACCAAAGTGTTTGACCAACTGAGCCAGAGCTCTGCTCTGATAATAGTCACTGGGTATTGTTCTGAGGAAGGATGGGTACTTGGTTTTGTCACTGAGACAAGCACAGGTGGCAAAGGGGCTGACCTAAAAGATAAGAGATTACATCCAAAGATAAAAATGTAATATAAAAATAATACATAAATATATAAAAAAATATAAACCATTAGCAAAGTCACATTTACTTTTACCATCTGGAGGAAATGCAGTATAATATTTTTTTCACAAATATAATTTTCATTTCACTAATCTTACCCACCTGTGGAATATGAAAGGGTCCGATGACAGTTGCTATAGCCATGCAAGGAGAGGATGAGGTCTCTCCCATCATTACCTGTACTTGTGCAGATTGAGTACATGGAGCCTCAGAGGGTACAGACACAGCTTCATTACCATTAGCCAATGCAAGAGCAACCTTTGCACTTCTGGCAGTTGATCCACATGTATCATACATTTTATATCCCAGAGAGATGCCAGGTAGTAGGTCTGTGCTGTTATTTATTTCCTCAATGGCAAAACGCATAGCCTGAGCAAACTGGAAACCCCTGAAATTCAAACTTGATGCACACAGTTTTAACAATTTGTATTTGATAGAAACAACAAGATGATTGTACTAACACACAACATTGAATATTGTAGTTGTAAAAATATAATAATTAAATTCTAGCCGCAATGCTCAGTTTGGTAAATATTTTTGTATTTGTACCCATTTTCTCTAGGAAAGGAATTTAGTGTATTTGATGAAAACATTTTTACATGATAATTACCTGGTGCATTCCAGTGGTAGTGGTTTATCTCTGTAGGTTTCCTTTCTGTCTTTCCAGCTGCTGTGGAAAGAGAAGATTCCCCCCAATGTAATGTCACCATTCTTAAATAGCTGGGGATTCTCAGGATCACCTCTCTGCCAGCACACCAGCTCCGCTCCCTGAGAGAAAGATGCCACTAACAACAAGTGCAAAACTACCCAGCCCCTCTCTGACCACCTCTGTTTGGATGTCATACTGCCTGAGATAAATAACCACTGGGTGCACATGTACTTTAATGTAAATCAAGATCTTATGTTGACATTTATACGTTTTCTCTCACAAATAAAAAAAAAGAAAAAAGCTGTTATGTTTTATCTAGGATAAGTGAATCTAGGAGGTATCAAACCAATAAGATTTTTATCTTTAACCCTGTTCAAATATATTTTTTGCATACATTATCAGAGAGGAGTGTTTTTGTTGTTTTATTAGTTTTTTTCCTTTTCAAAATTTTATTCATTGCAAATTTCCAATAAATGAAGCCTGAGCTTGACACTCTAATCATGTCTCTCTGAATACAAAAATCCACAAGACCACTAATAGTTTAAAAAGTTTATTTAGACTCACTTATTCAAAAGAATTAACTGAACAGATGAGATACAGAGCTAGTGAGACGGGTCAAAAACTGTGTGGCTCCACTCTCCTCTCACCTGACCCCATCTTTTTTCTAAGACTATCAAAGTAAATATACATATACAGCAGGAAGCAACAGTCACAGTCACAATTTTTTATTATCCACACAAATTTAAAGTACAAGTAATATGCAGTACAATGAAGTTACTGCAATATTGTAAATATGTCCATGTGTAAATATTCCTTCAAATTATTTATAAATCAGAGAATCATGTAAATCACATACATGGTAAAATTCAAATTTAATTATGAACTTAAATAATGCCAATCAGGTAAACCTCAATAAACATCATTTAGACTCATTTAGATTGCATTATTGGTTTATTTTATACTAATCTACAGTTTCAACATTAAAAAGTAATATCAAATAACAGTTTATATAAGTTGTTGCATTAATTGATGTTTTTAAACAGCTGATCATTTATGAAAACACATTTCTTAGTGGGATTTCAACCATTAAGCTGTAAATTCTTAGTGGAAGTGAAGTCACTATAGAAAATATTCAGTCCATATTTTGGTTAAAAGTATAAAAATATTGCATAAAACAGGTTACCATGGTTAGCCATAAAAACAGTAAAAGGACCCAAAGCCCTGCCAATAGTACCACAACACTCGTATAAACTAGTATATCTACTAGCTACATGGCTTAGATATTATATTTAAAATGGGGAATGAGAAGGAGGAAATCAACAAGAGTTAAAATAAAACAAAAAATGAAATTCACTGTTGTTGAAGTTTTATTCATCACCAGAAATCCCATTGTATTGACTTCAAGATGACGCCAAGTGCATGGTGAAGAAAATGTGATGAATCTGTCAGGGAAAAAAATGAAAGAAAAACATCAACACAAAAACCTTTTCTTTATTATCACTGCCCATCCTATGCACATTTTCTTTGATTCTCAAAGAAATGGAGAGTGGTTAAATTGCCATGGCAAAGATGAGCGGAGGGAAAGGGGCAACCAGACAGAAGCCCTTGGGAAAGTGTAAAAGGTCTTACCTATGCAAAAAAATCTTACATAACCACACTTTTAGAGGATAAAAGAAAATCAACTTGATTGAAAATATTTAAAAACCGGCAAAGTATTTATGATACAAGCACCTGGATTCTGAGCTTTCCTGCAGTCATCATTTGTTTGCACACCAATTCCACATTATAGCCCAGTACTCACCTGAACAATTCTGCTGTGTATAACAATGTCTGTTATACTGTCCAGCAGAAGCTCTGAGTGTGTATCTAATTATGGATCAGGTGTTTGGATTGGTGTCCAAAGTCAGGTCGCAGTGGTAGCAGGTTCAGTAGGGTGAACTAATCAGTAGGGTTTCCCCAGTCAAATTCTGGCTCTGCCCCTGGGTCTTCTCCCAGTTCGAAGTGCCTGCAACACCTCCACTGGAATGTGCCCAGGTGGGATTCCCAAATTACCTCAGCTGGCTTTTTTTTAAATGAAGTTGTGGCAGTTCTACTCCAAGCCTGCTTCTGATGTCTAAACTCTTTACTGTAACTCTAAGGATAAGTTCGGACACCCTTCAAAGGAAGCAAATTTTAGCATATTGGTGATCTCATTCTTTCAGTCATTATCCAAAGGTCATGACCATAGGTGAAGGCTGGAACATAGATCAACCAGAAAATTCAAAGCTTTGCCTTCTAGCTCAGCTCCTTCTTCACCACAACAATCTGATACAACATCTGCATTACTGTGTATTCTGCAGCAATTGGTCTGTGAATCTCTTAATCCATTGTACCCAATTGCAATTCTGAGGTCCCCAAACCGAACGCTCTCCTCGCCCCAGCTCTACCTTGTGATCCTGTCCATAAAGAACACAAACAAGACTGGTGACAAGGGACCGCCCTGCCCAACACATACTAAGAATAAATCTGACTCTGCCAAGAATACAAACACAACTCACACTCTGGTTAAACAAAGACCAGATGGCCTGCATCAAAGTTCCCATCACCCCATTCTCCACCCACAAGGCAACCAGATGAACCTGGTCATAAGCTTTCTCTAAATCCACAAAACAACTGTAGACTGTATTGGCAATTTCCCATGACACCTGAAGCTGCCTTGCAAGGGTAAAAAGCTGGTCCACATTGTTCAATCAGAGATTCAACAATCAGTAGTAGTCGCCTTTCCAACACCCTGGCATAGGCTTTCCCAGGGTGGCTGAGCCTCTATAATTGGAGTACACCCTCTGGTCAATATTTTTGAATATGGAAACGACCCCCCCAGTAGGCACTGTCCCCTTCCTTTGCAACATTGTAGAGGCGTGTCAACCAAGACAGCCCAACAATATCCAGAGCATTTAGAGCCTTGTGTCATCCACACCCGGTAGCTTTTTGACTACCTCAGAGATATATGTCAAAGATATAGATGAGGCTTCCACCAGTGCCTCCACAGAGGACATGTTTGTTGGGTTCAGGAGTTCCTTAAAGTATTTCTTCCATTGCATGATGATGATATTTCAAGTATGAGTCAGCAGATGGCCTCCTCTGTGGAGAGGGACCCTCTTTGAGAGAAATTTAAACTCTTCTTGAGGTGAGAGTTTGAGACCATATGGACAGGAGCCTCAGCCAGATGTTCCCAGTTCACCTTCGCTACATGTTTGGGTTTACCAGGTCTGGAGTTGGCTCAGATAGCAGCCTCCCCTGCTATCTGAGCCAACTCTTCACTAGGTGGTGGTCAGTTGACAACTCTGTTCCTCTAAGATATATGACTGTCTAAGACATATGGCCTCAGATCTGATGATGCAATCACAAAATGTATAATTGGTTTGAAACCTAGGGCGTTCTGGTACCAAATATACTTTTAAACAACCCTCTGTTTGTTATGGCCAATCTAGGACTATCACAGAAGTACAGTAACAAACACTTTGCCTGCCACCTGATATGCTCCACACCAAACCTTGATTCCTATCTCTGTAAATCAGGGGTTTCAAACTCAATTTACCTGGGGGCCGCGGGAAGCAGAGTCTGGGTGAGGCTGGGCCGCATCAGGTTTTCCACAAGAAAAGATTTGTAAAAAAAAATCCTCTCTTCTCAAATCTCTTTATTTTTATTTTTTAATTCAAAATAAATAAAAACATACAAAAATTATAAGAAAATAAATCAGTAATAAATAAATAAATAATAATAAATAAAATAATAATAATAAAATTCCTCTAGTTGGCGACTATATGTGGTTTCTTCAGTCTTCAATATCTGCTGTATTCAGATTGAAATGTCTGTATTAACAGTTCTTTAACCTTTAACCTTCTTCTGAACATGAATTGAACATTGAAGAACATGAACTGTTCTTCTGAACATGCCTTCTCTTGTCTACTCCTACTCCTTGCTGCTACAGACCCGGCAGCGCTTCCTCTCGTATAGTCGAGCCACATTTGGCCTGAGGGAGGAAGCAGTTGAGACCCTCAGTATGGTTTAAAGATGATCATCAGTAAGCTTGGATCTGTACTTGGACTTATTGAAGTTCAAGGTGGAGAAGAGCTTTTCGCACAAGTATGTGCTCCCAAAAAGGCACATGGTCCGCTTGAACATTTGGGAAAGCCCAGGAAAGCGGGGGTCAATTCTCTCAAAAACTGCAAATAGCGCGATACAAATAAAAAACAATGACCCACAAAAAACGGTGCGTCCCTACAATTGGTCCGGGTTACCAGGGACTGTTATTGCAGATGGACAGGTGTCGCTATGTGACTGCAGACTACATCAGGCTGCATTGAGTTCCTTACTTTTCTTTTAACCCGCCACTAGCCAGGCTGAAACTCTCCATGGCAACGCTGCTGTGAGTCATTGTGAAAGGTTTCTCTGCTTGCATTGAGCCCAGCCAATGTCCCGCCCCCGAGAGCCATATACCCCACCGTGATTGGTTGGTTGGTTCAGCTCTGCACCAACACTGTAAAGTGCCAAACATCAAACTCAAGGGTCACACTAACATTAAACTCGCAAGTCCGCAAGTTTGAGACCTCTGCTGTAAATGGTGGGTCAACAGTGGCAGATCCATGTTGTTTTTCTGGCTGTGCTAGACCAGTCTCCATGGTTAGAGATCCAGCTATGTTTGCTGTCATCAAGGTTTTTGAATCGCTCTTTGACTGGTCCCTCCCCCGGGAGCACTTTGCCTTCAGAGATCCTACCAGGGGCTTTTGCACCAAATAATACAGTTACCAGGACAATGAAACCCCTGGATGGATGTTGTAATGGGTAGATGCGCTCTGAGATTGATTAAGACATAAAATAATTAAGTCAGTTTATGTTGAGCTTTAACTTGTTTGGTTCAGCCAGGTCTCCAAACTGGATCCATGTAGGATTCTGCTTCAGACATCTGTGCTAAGAGGGCATCTCAGGAGGTTCTGTCACTAACGCTGTTATGTTCAAACTTGCACTGCATCAATTAATCCGAATAAACACAGCCCAAGCCTCAACTCTTTACCCACACTGGACTAGTACTGAAGAAAAGTACATCATAACTGCATTTGCATGAACAGTGCAGGAAACATCCCAGAATCTTCATCTACCTTTTTTTACCTACCACAGCTGTGTCAGTTGCAACAAATGGTCAAATGCAATAACTGGTCCAATACCTGGTGGCATGTTCCAAGATGTGAAGATGTCCAGAACCATCAAAAAAGTTATAGATTTATTGTCAGTATCATTTGATTCTTGTTGTTGATAAACTGTGGCATATATAAATAGACCTTTAATAATGTAACACCTTATTGTAGAGGCTGGTCTAAAAATAAAATTGACTGGCTTCTCCATTAAGTCTATGGTCTTTTAGTCAGAGCAGATGTCAGTATAACATTGATTATATAAGGCAGCCTTTCAGAAATTCTATTGGAGGGATGGGCCCCACAAGCTACACAGTCAGTAAGATTCTTAGGAGGATCTACTGTCTGCGAATGCTGCCAGGTGGAAATTCTGTGCACTGGATTGAACATTGTATGCACCTATGTATAATACTACATTTTTGAATCATTCACTTGTGGAGAAAGTTCTGCATAGAGTAAACATGCTATTGTAAAACATGACAATAACCCCACAGAAATTACAATCCATACCTAATGCTAATGATTCATAGAATCAGTGTTTACAGTTTCAGAGACTTATGATGCTGTGTTAGCTTTGTTTTGTTTGACTAGTTAATCCTAATGAAAGCAATAAGGGGACACTTAGTAAGGTCCATGTTTTCTTCTTTATGGCTTCAGTATGGTAAAAAAAAAGTTGTATGATGTTCATCTGAAATTGTAATTGCCTTGTATTAAGAACGACTACAATCAGATTATTTTTATTATGTTTTATGCAAAAACAAACAAGCCAAATGTCAAGTCACAAGCTGAAAACACTACTGTATATGCATCCATACACTGTATAGTTAGCTACTGTAGAGTTGGAATGAGGAAGTGAATTTGTGATGCCTGGCAGCAGGATAGAAAACTGTACTGTAGGTTGTTTTTTTTTTGAGCCTGGTACAGGGTTAAAAGAAGTAGATACAATAATAACATCATTGCACCGCAACAGTGCTGTGCTAAAAAACACCAATACGGAATGATATGTCTGTAGATCTCAGTCCCTCATATTTGTTCTGTTTACGTTATCACTGATAATAATGGAAATTTCAGTGCTCACAACAAAGCTATAACAAAATCTTAATGGTCTTACCAAAATGGATTAGGTAAATTGTGAAATTAGAACAGCTTCTTGACTCTTAATATATTGTAGGATAACATTAAATCTATATTAAGGCCTTTCATACATACTAACTCATAAACTGTTAACAATAAATGTTCATTTTATGTCATCAGATGAAAACAACAACAGATAAAAAAGCAAGGTTTTGTCTGAGAAAATTTTAATTTATTCTCTCATTGCATGTTAGCTAAAAACTATATTAGATATATAATATATATTAAGTATTTTTACTTGATTACATATGTTAGTTGATATGACTATGTACATAACATTTTCTTGAATGCTATTAACTTGTCTTTGTATGCTATGTCTCAAATGAATTACAGTATAACAAGTGCAAAAATGAATAAGTGCTGCAGTACAGCTGTAAGAAACAATGAATGAAGTTATTACTTTTACATTAACTTTAACAAAATATTTTGTAAAGAAAACTGGAAGTAGAATTGCCAACATATGTCATGTAAATACACTTTTTAAGATGTCAGAATTTCTTGTAATGATCATTTCCCCATCATTTTCTTTTTTGTATTCTTCTCTGGTTTCAGTAAGATAATGTAACATTTTGGAATAAAAATACAAATTAACAGTCCAAAACTGGAGGCCAGAATAGCAAATATCTCCACAGCAACACTGAACTTCCCAGGAGAGCTGACATAAGCTGGAATAAAAGTGATCCACACTGCACAGAAGATCAACATGCTGAAGGTGATAAATTTGGCCTCATTGAAGTTATCAGGTAGTTTCCGAGCCAGAAAAGCAAGAATGAAACAGAAAGAGGCCAGAAGGCCTATGTACCCAAGTACAGCCCAAAATCCCACAGTTGAACCCAGAGCACATTCTAAGATGATTTTGTCTTTGAGTTCCTTTAAATTTCTAAATGGAAATGGAGGAGAAATTGTTAACCAGAGGATACATATTACAACCTGGATGAGAGTGAAAGCCAGAACACTGAGTCTCTGCTGAGTTGGTCCAAACCATTTCATCACATTACTGCCTGGAAGTGAAGCCCTGAAGGCCATTAACACCACCATAGTTTTCCCCAGAACACAAGAGATACAGAGGACAAAGGTGATGCCGAATGCTGTGTGTCTCAGCATGCAGGACCACTCAGAGGGTCGGCCGATAAAGGTCAGAGAACACAGGAAACACAGAGTCAAGGAGAAGAGCAGAAGGAAGCTCAGCTCAGAGTTGTTGGCCCTGACAATAGGAGTTTTCCTGTATCTGAAGAAGATGAATGCTACAACAGCAGTCATGCATGTTCCAAATAAAGATGATGCAGTGAGCAGTGCTCCCATAATTTCTTCATATGATAGAAACTCTGCTTCCTTCTTTACACAGGTATCTCTTCTGTCATTGGACCAGAATTCAGGCTGACATCGCACACAGGTGATAGAATCTGAAACATAATAATATAGCTGTATGTTACACTTTATAAATTTTTTGCATTGACTCTGTATATGAAAGCCAGATACAAAAGACGTTACGGACATTATTGTTTCATTTTAAGTACATAATGTCAAACTTGTTAGTTATTTTAATATATTGCCATGTTTGTTTTTTGTTTTTGTTTACTTTCCTAAAATATCATGGTATTGCCTGTTGCAAAATTACACTGATACACATGACACACAACAACACACACTTTGCCAATCTTTTGAACTGTATATATTTCTACATGTAAAAACAATTTTTTCACATTAAACCTAGAAACACTATATATTTTAATGGTATCCTGCTTTGACCTGTAGTGTTGCTTATTTCTCCCTCTGCACATCTTATACAGTCATAGCAGCAGACAGGCTTTCCTTTCTGGAGAACCTTACGAGTTCCTGGGGGACATTTCTCACTGCAAACTGACACAGGAACCTGCATGAACAACATGCCTATAAGAAAAATACATCTCCACTCAATTGGAAAAACAGTTGTCTTTCTAAATCGCTTATTAATTTTAATGCAACATTATGACAATACCTGTTTTGAGTTCTGTGCCCAAACTAACGACTTATTTTGCAGACTCAGCTGTTTGTCTGCAGGTAAAGATGCATCATAAAGACCAACTGTGACAAATTCCACAACACCCTTTTCTGATGGCTGCCAGTTTATAATTTCATACTTTGCTGGTGGGTCTCCATTCTCATTAAAGTAAACTTCTTCTCCTTCCTTTGTTGTAAAATTAATCTTTCTTATACGCTGTAAAATCTAAAACAGAATATAATAATATGAATTAATTATGACAAATGTAGCCGGGAGCTATTTAATTTTTATAATTTTAAGAAATGTTTTTGTGATTTAATGTACAGTCATTGAATAAATAAATATTTACTCACCTGGAATGAATCTAGCTGCACTTTGTAGTTACATGTTTCATTACAACCAAGAAAACTGTGAAGTGCATGGGCCACAGCATATACACTTTTATAGACATTGTTAAATATGGGCATGAGTGACATATCAATGAAGCTGTTTTGCAATCCACTCAGATCTTCATGTCCAGTACATTCTCTCTGATTCTCTGTAGATGAATTTGACTGTTTGAACTTACAGTTAAATAATGCCTCCCAAAACTCTGCTAACATGTCATTACCAGAGGAATGGACTGCCTTCACATTTAATATGAACTCTCTCATGCTGCTGACATGTGCTTTGGGAATGGATAGGCCTATGGCACCATCCAGAATGTGATTCTTATCCATTTCTGATGTTTGAGAATCAAATATCCAGCCTTCAGTGCCTACCCACTGGTACCCAGTCAGGTTGTAAAGAGATAACTTATTCATCAGCACATCCAGATCCAAAAAAGAGAGGAAAGCAACAATCACCTTAGAAGAGGAAAGCTGGATAATGTCAATTATCTTCTGTATTTTGTTTGGTGGATCTGTTCGCAAGAAAGCTACAGAATATTCCAGACAGATTCCTAGTTGCTGTGCAGTTTCTGTGAATATAGCCATACCATTATTGCCATAATCATTATCACTTCTTATAGCTCCAACCCAAGTCCAACCAAAGTGCTTGACCAACTGAGCCAGAGCTCTGCTCTGATAATAGTCACTGGGTATAGTTCTGAGGAAGGATGGGTACTTGGTTTTGTCACTGAGACAAGCACAGGTGGCAAAGTGACTGATCTAAAAGATAAAAGAAATGACATACCAAGATAAAAATGTAACATCCACAATGACACATTTTCTTTTAACACTGACATGTGGCTTGTAGAATAATGTGTATCCAGACATTATCTTAACATCTTTTCCTATTAACAGTTGTTGGGAAGAATAGTAATGTATAGATTTTTCAGAAATATATTTAAAATTTACTAATCTCACCCACCAGTGGAATATGAAAGGGTCCAATGACAGTAGATACAGCCATGCAAGTAGAGGAAGAAGTTTCTCCCATAATTGCTTGCACTTGTGCAGGTCTGGTACATGATGCCACAGATGGTGCAGACACAACTTCAATACCATTAGCCAAGGCTAGTGCAACCCTCACGCTTCTGGCAATAGAACGACATGTATCATACATTTTATATCCCAGAGAGATGCCAGGTAGTAGGTCTGTGCTGTTATTGATCTCCTCAATGGCAAAAAGCATAGCCTGGGCAATTTGGAAATCTCTGAAATTCAAACTTGATAAAGTTGCATTTGAATTAGAAACAATATAAAAGTACATGAAAATATAGATTGTATAAATACAAAAAAACTAATTATTTTAATTGGCAAAATCACTTTTGTACCTGTTTTGTATCTGTACCTGGTGCATTCCAGTGGCAGTGGTTTGTATGTGTAGGTTTTCTGTCTGTCATTCCAGCTACTGTGGAAAGAAAATATTCCTCCCAATATAATGTCACCATCTTTAGATAGCTGGGGGTTCTCAGAATCACCTCTTAGTTGACACACCTGCTCCTCTGCCTGAGAGAAAAATGCCACCAAAAACAGCTGTAAAAGTGCCCAGCCACGCTCTGGCCACCTCTGTGCAGATGTCATACTGTCTGAGAGAAATTCAGCATAGGGTGGACTCATATGTAACTTGTTGATCATCAGCTTGTGCTGGTATTTATGCATTTTGCATTACCTTAACAAATGATGTGATGTGAATGTGACGTGTAATTTCTGTTAATCTCCAAGTAAGGTGGTACAGAAGAGGTACCAAAATACTAGAGTTTTAAGGACTGTAAGCTTATTTTATATATATTTTGTACTTCATGTACTGTGCACATGAGCTGTGCTGCAACTTTTTTGTTTAAAATATTCATCTTTAGCTATTAATGTTTATTTTACAAAAATGCAATCATTAAAGTTGCAAATACAGTTTAAACACTGAAAAATGTATCAGCTATTTCTCTCCCCTGCGCATACTGTATTTACACACACAAACATTGTCATAAACTAATTAGTCTCTCAACTAATCAGTCTCATACTCCATTCTTTCCTGTCACTGGAGGCTTTGGCTAGAGGGGTCCAACTTGCCATTCCAAGTACAGACTGTGCTGCTAACAACATCAGCACATCGACATCAACCAGCCTATACCACTACACCACAGACCATGGACGCACATCTCTATAGACTTTGTCACCAGACTCCGTCCTTCAGACGGTTTTGGTCTACTTTCAGACTGTTTTTTTTGCCCCCCTGGGAGTCTCTGTCAGTCTCTAATGTGGCTTTTAAACAACGGCCAGACCGAAAAACTGAACCAACAGCTGGAGAATTTACTCTGTCTCCTCTGTGGCCAGGACATGTCCACCTAGTCGAAAAATGTTACATGGGTAGAATATAACTCCCTGCCCTAGTTCTAGTCATGAGGTGCCACAGGGCCTAGCTACAGGCACATCAGGCCCTCCTTCAGTCAGTTAATGGCTACTCGCAATGAACCAACCTTTGCTGCTCAACGGCCCCCGTGTACCAGACCAGTTAGAAGGTCTCGCTCTCCTCCCAAGACCTTCATGGTTAGTAGGGCCCTTTTAGTAGGGCCCTTTTCTGTCTTCAAGGTTATTAATCCTGTGGTGGTACATCTGTGTCTACTCAGGCCACTGCACATTCACCCAACCTTTGGTTGGTTCCAGGGTTAAACCGTCCCTCAACAATCGGCAACACTCCTCACATCCGGATTAGCCTGTCGACTGTCAGGGGACAACTGTTGCGGGAGTTCTTCCTTTTTCCTTCTGTGTCTTCCTGTGCTTAATAATCTCAGATTAGTTACAACTGTGCCCTGCCTGTTCATTTATAAGCTTCCGTCAGTTTACTGTTCCCCTGTCAGATCATCAGACACCGTTCAACCTTTCAGCTTTTGTTCTCCTGCCTTGTACCCCGCCTTGTGTTTACAACTGCCTTTGGACCTGTACCTTGTCTCTGCCTGTACCCCTTGAAAGACTGTGAGTTGTGCTTATCAGACCTCTGCTCTCATCCTTTATTTGTGGCTTCCTGGATCACATCCGACACCCCTGTTCCTGATTCTCATTCCAATTTCTTCACTCTCTGCTGCAAACCTTCCCAGTACACGCTAAAGGTCTTGCCAAATCAACAGGGCATCACAAAGCTGGGATAAAATATTGTGGTCCCCAAGACCTGGCTGTGCCTAGAAATTCCGTCCGTGAAAATAATGAACAGAACTGGTAACAAGGGGCAGCCCCGTCAGAATCTGACATGCACTAGGAACAGCAATGCAAATCAAACCCCTGCTCTGGTCATACAGAGACCAAACAGCCCTTAACAGAGGTCCCCCTACCTTATGCTCCTTGAGCACCTCCCACAGGATGTTACAAGGGACATGGCTGAACGCCTTCTCTAAGTCCACAAAGCACATGTGGACTTGTTGGGCAAACTCCCACAAACCCTTAAGAACCCTAGAGAGCGTATAAGAACGTGTCCAATGTTCCCCAATCTAGGTAAAAGCAACATAGTTCCTTCTGAATCTGAGATTTGACTATCTATCTACTATTTGACTGGCTATTTTTTTTCAAGACAGTCCCACAACATCCAGACATTTCAGGTAGATTTCAGGGTAAATTCACCTCTGGCGCCTTGCCACCGAGGAGCTTACTAACTCAGTGACTTCAGGTCGGGTGTATAAACCAGCCTCTGTCCTCAGCCTCCCCTTTCTCTACAGAAGACGTGTTGGTGGTGTTAAGGAGATCCTCCAAATATTCTTTCCACCTTACAGTTGTTGATTGACCTCTAATCCAAGGTGTCCTGGTGCCACATCCACTGTTGGACACCCTTATGCTTGAACATGGTGTTTGTTTTGGACAAGCTTTGACTAGCAATGGGATTGCTAGTCAAAGCAGAATGGGATTTGAAAATCCCATTCTGATTCACATCAGGGAGGCCAGTCCTCCCAGTCATACCCCTCCAGATGTCACTGTCATAGCCGACCTGGGCATTGAAATCCCCTAGTAGAACAATGGAGTCCCTAACCAGAGCACCTTCCAGTACCCCTTTCAGGCACTCCAAGAAAGCCAGGTACTGCTATTTAGCCCATAGGCACAAACAATAGGGATATCTCCCCTACCCGAAAGCACAGGAAAGCAACTTTTTCATTGACTGGGGCAAAATAATTGTACAACATATATCTTACACACAAACAAAAGTTTTGCACAGGATAATATTCATTAGGAGTTTTCAAAATGAACGTATAAAACAACAACTGCAGATTTCAAGATCATTAAAAGAAATCATCAATCATTGAACTATATGCTATGATTAAAGTTATTTTGGGTGTATTCAAAGTGTTTTAGCAAATTTTCATGATTATCAGTGTTAATTATTGGGGGCAATGCGTTGTGAACAAATGGGGATGGAACAAGAGTCAGAAATGGCCAATGAAATCAGTTCCTGTCATCCAATTTAAAAGCAGCAAGTGATGGTGAGTGACTGAGGTCCCTGAGAGAACTTTAATCTCTATGAATGAATTAAAGTTCCATAATAACATATACATTTATAAAAAAAAAAAAAAATAATATAATTATTAAAAACATATATATTCAAAAATGAAAGTATCCATCAGCTGATCAAAGTTGGTGCAGTAGCTGATAGAATCAGAATCTACTCATTCAATCAATAACCAAGTCCTGATGATTTTATGCACTGCTGGCACAGTGCATCTGTTTAAATACATGAAAAGTATATATATATTTTTTAATTCGTTTTATTTGTCTCTTTATTGTTTTGAAGAGACATATAGAAGAGAATATGAGTAAATTGTTAGAAAAACAAGTGATCTTAATCCACTGGAAAAAAAAAAAGTCCAACTGTCATGTTGAAATGTCCACAGAGTCCTCTAAAATCCAAATTCCAAAACTTTATTTGTCCCCTTTATTTAAAGTACACAGAACAGTTTACAACAAAAGCAAAGTAACAATAAATAGAAAATTTATAAAAAATAAAGAAATACAAAGGAGACAAGACAAGATTAACCTTAGATGAAGTTGTGGCATTATGTTTAAAATAAACAGCTGAACATGGCACTGACTGATTATAGAGGTAAAATATTTTATTAACAAACATAATATGATGATGAATACATAAACTACACATGACAGGACACACATGTTGTGTCACTGAAGACCAACTCCAAATGTTACAGTGCCAAAGCGGGCAATATATAAAACTCCTGTGTAAGGATACACGAAAATACGTAAGATGATAATTCACACAAGTATTAATGACGCGCGATTACACACCTCGGAAGTCACCAAAATTAATGTGGAAACGGTGTGTACATTTGCAATAAAATGACACTGGACTACTTTTCTTCTTCCCAGTCTGACCAGTGATTGCAGACGCATTGTCATCATTTAACCCCTTGTTGTTTAAGTGGTCAACCACAAATAACATGGGCTACATAAATAGTTGCCAAAGGTTTCGGGAAAAACCTGGGCTGATTAGAAGAGACGTCATCTGTCCCACTTTAGATGGTGCATCTCTACTCTCTAGAAATATTAGTTTATCAGACGACCTAAACCCTGACATCTCAGAGTGGAACCCAGATCGCAGAGACACAGTCTGGAACATGTGATTGGGATTAAAGAAACAACACTAGGCTGGTTTAATTTGTATCTATCAGATAGATTCCAGTTTGTGCATGTTAATGATGAGTCTTCAATGCACACCAAACTTAGCTACGGAGTTCCAAAGGGTTCTATGCTTGGACCGATTCTTGGACCAAGGCAATATTATTAGGAAGCACAATTTCCATTGCTATGCAGATGATACCCAGCTATATTTATCTATAAAACCAGAAGAAACTAATCAATTAATCAAACTTCAAGCATGCCTAAAAGACATAAAGGCCTGGTTGTCCTCCAATTTCCTTCCTTCCTAAATTCAGACAAGACAGAGGTTATACTGTTTGGGCCTAAAAATCTCAGAGACACTATGTCTAGTCATATTCTTACCCTAGATGACTTCGTATTGTCCTCAAGTAACACTGTAAGAAAAGTTATCTTTGACCAGGATCCTTTACTTCATACATTACAGAAATCTCTAGAACTGCCTTTTTCCACCTGTGAAACATTGTTAGAATTAGGAGCATCCTGTCCCAAAGTGATGCTGAAAAACTATTCCATGCCTTTGTTACTTCCAGACTGGACTATTGTAATTCATTATTAATAGGATGTCCCAGTAACTAATTAAAAAGCCTCCAGTTAATCCAAAATGCTGCAGCCAGAGTTCTGACTGGAATTAGCAAGAGAGATCATATTTCTCCTACGTTAGCTTCTCTCCATTGGTTACCTGTAAAATCGAGGAACAAATTTAAAATTCTTCTCCTCACATATAAAGCACTACCATATTTTCCAAGCAGAACTCTCCGTTCTCAGGCTGCACGTTTACTTGTGGTTCCTAGAGTTTCCAAATGTAGAATGGGAGGCAGAGCCTTTAGCTATCAAGCTCCTCTACTGTGGAACCAGCTCCCAGTTCAGGTTCTGGAGGCAGACACCCTCTCCACATTTAAGACTAGACTTTAAACTTTCCTTTTTTATAAAGCTTATAGTTAGAGATGGATCAGGTGACTCTGAACCATCTCTTAGTTACAGTATATTGCTATAGATTAGTCTACTGAGCTCCTCTCCTCTCTCCTATATCAATGCAAATGCCACCATTGCATGTCATTAACTTTGTGTCTTCTCTCTCTCATAGTTGTGTTTCCTCCTCTCTGTCTCCCTCTCTCTGTACTTTTCTGAAGGTATCCTCGGCCTGGAGCTGTATATCACCAGAATCCAGTTGACCTGCCCAATGTTCATGCTCCTTCTTCTTGTTTTTTATTGCCTGCTGTTCTTTTCTCTCTCCTCTTTCCACTCACCCCAACCAGTCGAGGCAGATGGCCGCCCACCATGAGCCTGGTTCTCCTGGAGGTTTCTTCCTCTCCACTGTTGCCTAAAGCTTGCTCAAATGGGATTGTTGGGTTTTCTATGTCATTGCTTATACAATTATAATCTGTAAAGTGAGATTACTTCTGTTGTTATTTGGCTCTATACAAAAAAAAAATGAATTGAATTAAAATTGAATGAAGTCTATGGTCTTTTAGCCAGAGCAGATCTTATTATGACAATTATTCCATAAGGCAGCATTTTCAGGAATTCTATTGGAGGGATTGGGCCCACAAGCTAGACAGTCTAGATTCTTGGGAGGACCACTGTGTGTCCCTACTGTCTACTTACAGAAAGTGGGAACACAAAATGGATGTGGGCAAAGAGGGCACAATCATCAATCAATCAATCATGTTCTTCATGTTTTAGTGATGCATCACAGACAGGGTATGTTGGATTAAATACTGTAAACAAATGCTGCCAGGTGGAAATTCTGTGCACTGGATTGAACATTGTATGCACCTATGTATAATACAATTTTGTATATCTATACATATACGTATATCTATCTATAAAAAAATTGGAATCATTCACTTGTGGAGAAAGTTCTACAAAGAGTAAACATGCTATTGTACAACATTACAATAACCGCACAGAAATTACAATCCATACCTAATGCTAATGATTCATAGAATCAGTGTTTACAGTTTCAGAGACTTATGATGCTGTGTTAGCTTTGTTTTGTTTGACTAGTTAATTCTAATGAAAGCAATAAGGGGACACTTAGTAATGTCCATGTTTTCTTCTTTGTTGCTTCAGTATGGTAAAAGAATTGTATGATGTTCATCTGAAATTGTATTTGCCTAGTATTAAGAACCACTACAATCAGGTGATTTTTATTATGTTTGATGCAAAAACAAACAAGCCAAATGTCAATTCACAAGCTGAAAACACTACTGTACTGTATATGCATCCATACACTGTATAGTTAGCTACTGTAGAGTTGGAATGAGGAAGTGAATTTGTGATGCCTGGCAGCAGGATAGAAAACTGTACTGTAGGTTGGATTTTTTTGAGCCTGGTACAGGGTTAAAAGAAATAGATACAATAATAACATCATTGCACCGCAACAGTGCTGTGCTAAAAAACACCAATACGGAATGATATATCTGTAGATCTCAGTCCCTCATATTTGTTCTGTTTACGTTATCACTGATGATAATGGAAATTTCAGTGCTCATAACAAAGCTGTAACAAAATCTTAATGGTCTTACCAAAATGCATTAGGTAAATTGTGAAATTAGAACAGCTTCTTGACTCTTAATATATTGTAGGGTGACATTAAATTCATATTAAGGCCTTTCATACATACTTACTCATAAACTGATAACAATAACAATACATTTTTATGCGTTTATATATCTGGAATTGATTAATCAGATGAAAACTAACACAAGATAAGATAAGCATGCTTTTATCTGTGAAAAGGTAAATTTATTCTCTGATATTAGCTAAAAACTATATTAGATGTTGTGAAATGAGTCAGCAATTATATATTAAGTAATTTTACTTAGTAGTACTTGATTATATATATATATATTACTTGATATGACTGTACATAACATTTTCTTATATGCTATTGATTTGTCTTTGTATGCTATGTCTCAAATGAATTACAGTATAGAAAGTATAAAAATGAATAAGTGCTGCAGTACAGCTGTAAGAAACAATAAATGCAGTTTTTACTTTTACATTCATTTTAACAAAATATTTTGTAAAGAAAACTGGAAGTAGAATTGCCTTATGTAGATACACTTTCTAAGATGTCAGAATTTCTTGTAATGATCATTTCCCCATCATATTCTTTTTTGTATTCTTCTCTGGTTTCAGTAAGATAATGTAACATTTTGGAATAAAAATACAAATTAACAGTCCAAAACTGGAGGCCAGAATAGCAAATATCTCTACAGCAACACTGAACTTCCCAGGAGAGCTGACATAAGCTGGAATAAAAGTGATCCACACTGCACAGAAGATCAACATGCTGAAGGTGATAAATTTGGCCTCATTAAATTTATCAGGTAGTTTCCGTGCCAGAAAAGCAAGAATGAAACAGAAAGAGGCCAGAAGGCCTATGTACCCAAGTACAGCCCAAAATCCTACAGTTGAACCCAGAGCACATTCTAAGATGATTTTGTCTTTGATTTCTTTTAAGTTCTTAAATGGAAAAGGAGGAGAAACTGTTAACCAGAGGATACATATTACAACCTGGATGAGAGTGAAAGCCAGAACACTGAGTCTCTGCTGTGTTGGTCCAAACCATTTCATCACATTACTGCCTGGAAGTGAAGCCTTGAAGGCCATTAACACCACCATAGTTTTCCCCAGAACACAAGAGATACAGAGGACAAAGGTGATGCCGAATGCTGTGTGTCTCAGCATGCAGGACCACTCAGAGGGTCGGCCGATAAAGGTCAGAGAACACAGGAAACACAGAGTCAAGGAGAAGAGCAGCAGGAAGCTCAGTTCAGAGTTGTTGGCTTTGACAATAGGAGTTTTCCTGTGTCTGAAGAAGATGAATGCTACAACAGCAGTCATGCATGTTCCAAATAAAGATGCTGCAGTGAGCAGTGCTCCCATAATTTCTTCATATGATAGAAACTCTGTCTCCTTCTTTACACAGTCATCTCTTCTCTGATTGGACCAGAATTCAGGCTGACATCGCACACAGGTGATAGAATCTGTAAGTAATAATAAAGTGGAAGTTAAACGTACTGAATATTTTAGTTTCAGTACTGCCTTTTTGCATAAACTGTATATAAGACAGACAGATAGACATTACTGTTTTATTTAGTTGTACTTGAATTTGTTATATATCTCACAATATTGTTTTGAGTTATATTTTGACACACCTGGAGTTTAAAACAATACAAATAAATTTTTTCTTAATTTTGCTTTGGAAATTAGAGAACAAAAATATTACATTTCTTAAAGTGCCCAAATTTCGCAAAATCTTTTTGATCATTTTGCTACCTTTATATGACTCAATTATAGCTGTAGACAAACAGCGAGCATGTAAAGAATATCCTTTTATTACATTTTCAGGATTTGTAGATGCCAGTCCCTGAATGGTCCATTCAAAGTTCCTGCTAGTAATTAGCTATTGTCAAGTCTCAGGGACCCAGTCCCCTGCTCAAGCTCGGTCCAAACACCAGCCATGACCAACACTCGCAGTGCAACATTGTCTATTCTGGCTGTAGCAGACACACTCCTCAAACGGCAAAATGTGGCAGCAGAGTACAAAGCACGGACAGAGCTCATCTTTTGGATATATTGGAACTTGCCAATCACTATATTCTACGAACCTTATGACATGACAGTATAAGGGCACTTTTGGGGACTTTACGAACCTGTTTTTTAATCCACAAGAGGCACAAAATATGAGCACTTTAAGCATTCTCAGCATGTGAGAATGACAATCAAGTCTACTAATTCACAACAGTGAAAATATTCCCAACAAGAGTATTTCTACACCTGTAATGTTGCTTATTTCTCCCTCTGCACATCTTATACAGTCATAGCAGCACACAGGCTTTCCTTTCTGGAGAACTTTACGAGTTCCTGGTGGACATTTCTCACTGCAAACTGACACAGGAACCTGTGTATGAACAACATGAGTATAAGAAAAATATATCAGCACTCAAATGGAAGAGCTGTTGTCTTTGCAAAGCTCTCACTGATTTTGTTTTATATGATGAAGACTGATCGCTTACCTGTTTTGAGTTCTGTGCCCAAACTAAAGACTTATTTTTTAGGCTCAGCTGTTTGTCTGCAGGTAAAGATGCATCATAAAGACCAACTGTGACAAAGTCCACAACACCATTTTCTGTTGGCTGCCAGTTTATAATGTCATATTTTGCTGGTGGGTCTCCATTCTCATTAAAGTAAACTTCATCTCCTTCTTTTGTCCAGAAATGGATCTTTCTTATGCGCTGTAAAATCTAAAATGAATTGAGTATCATAAACAACATAAACATATTGCAACAATAAAATAAAATGTAATCATTGCATTTCAACAAAAAGTAGAATTTGTGTATTTACACACCGTGAATGGATCTAGCTGCACTTTCCTGTTACATGTTTTATTACAGCCAAGAATACTATGAAGTGCATGAGCCACAGCATACACTCCTTTATAGATATTGTTAAATATCGGCATAATTGACATATCAGTGAAGCTGTGTTGCAAACCACTCAGATCTTCATTTCCAGTACATTCTGTCTGATTGTCTGTTGATGACTTTAACTGTTTGAACTTACAGTTAAATAATGCCTCCCAAAACTCTGTAAACATGTCATTACCTGAGAAATTGAGTGACTTCACATCTAATATGAACTCTCTAACACCACTGACATGTGCTTTGGGGATGGCCAAACCTACGGCACCATCCAGAATGTGATGCTTATCCATTTCTGCAGTTTGGGAATCAATGATCCAGCTCTCAGTGCCTACCCACTGGTACCCAGTCAGGTTATGATGAGACAACTTATTCATTAGCACATCCATGTCAAAATAGGAGAGAAAAGCAACAATCACCTTCGAAGTGGAAAGCTTGATAATGTCAATTATGTTCTGTATTTTGTTTGGTGGATCTGTTCTATAAAAAAATACAGAATATTCCAGACAGATTCCCAGTTGCTGTGCAGTTTCTGTGAATATAGCCATACCATTATTGCCATAATCATCATTAGTTATAACAGCTCCAACCCAAGTCCAACCAAAGTGCTTGACTAACTGAGCCAGAGCTCTGCTCTGATAATAGTCACTAGGCATTGTTCTGAGGAAGGATGGGTACTTGGTTTTGTCACTGAGACAAGCACAGCTGGCAGAGTGACTGATCTAAAACATAAGAGAAATGACCTCTCAAAATAAAAATGTAAAGTATAAGCCAACATTAACAACATTCAAAAACATTCATAACCATTTGCTCACAACAGAGTAAGAGTTTAAGAAATAAAAATAATTTTTAAATATTATAATTTTACATGTAATAATCTTACCCACCAGTGGAATATGAAAGGGTCCGATAACAGTGGCAATAGCAATGCAAGGAGAGGAAGAGGTTTCCCCCATAATTGCCTGCACTTGTGCAGGTCCTATGCATGGAGCCACAGAGGGTACGGACACAGTTTCATTACCATTAGCCAAGGCCAGTGCAACTTTCACACTTCTGGCCATAGAGCCACATGTATCATACATTTTATATCCCAGAGATATGCCAGGTAGTAGGTCTGTGCTGTTATTAATCTCCTCAATGGCAAAACGCATAACCTGGGAAATCTGGAATTCTCTGAAATTAAAACTTGTTGCAGACAGTTGTAAATATTTGGAGTAGAAGTACTTAGAATAAAAACAATATTGTAGTAAATAATACAGTATATTTGGTGGCACTGAAATACCATACTGTATATAACAGGGTTTTGTACTTTTTTTTATTTGTATCTATTTACTTTTATATACATTAAATATTTTAAGATTTCTACATAGAATATTTACCTTATGCATTCTAGAGGCAGTGGTTTGTGTGTGTAGGTATTCTCTCTGTCTTTCCAGTTGCTGTGGAAAGAGAAGATTCCCCCCAGTATAATATCACCGTCCTTCGATAGCCGGGGATCTTCTGGATCTCCTCTCCTCCGACATACCGGCTCCTCTGCTTGAGAGAATGATGCTACCAACAACAGGTGTAAAAGTGTCCAGCCCTGCTCTGGCCATTTCTGGGAGGATGTCATAATGTTTGAGAGAGATCAACTGCTGAGTGGCATGACATGTACCACAATGTAAATATAAGTCTTGCGTCGCTATTTATACATTAGAAGCAGCTGGGAAAACAAACAAAAACAAAAAATATGCAACAAAGTAATAAATAAAAGAAATTCATCTCTGCACACTGTGAGATGAGTGGAGGGAGGTGCCCAGTTGACTGTATGTTATCACATAACACTATTCAAACATGCTATACACGTTTGAACACCTATCAAATTTCAGTGCTGAGATATTTATTAAAATTAAATTTAAACAAGATAAAATATACATTATTGTCTGACCACAGTAAAATAACTGGTTCCATAGAAATATAATCTCTAAAGCGTTAAACATTGCCACTTTCTTCTAGTTTAAATAAAAATCGAGCAGATGCAGAGAAATATTGCCTGTTGCAGCTGAGAGTGGTGAGTTCATGGATTTTCAGTAAAGGTCAGGGAAACAGCAGAAATGGGTGAGAATTACGTATCTTTCACAATACATATAGACACATCAGTTTTTAATATTGAAGCTTTGAGTAGCAAGTGAAAACAGTAAAATGCAGGTGATCTGGCATATTCCAGGACGCCTTCTGCACCTCTTCTCACCACACAATGCAGGTTTCCAATTCCAAATAACGCAAAGCAGCCCCTAGAACATGGGTCACTAACAAGGTGGACCGTGGTCCGGATCTGGACCCAGACCCAGAAGCTGAGCCTAGTATTCCGTCAACTCTCAACAGCAATGATTTCATGAATTTCTTTACAAATAAAATCATAACTATTAGAGAAAAAATTGATCAGATCCTCCCTGCATACGGCAAGGATAGTCGCATTTGTACAACATCTCTAGATTCATTTTTTAAGACCACACTCGTACCTAGACTGCTTCCTCCCCGTAGATCATTCTGAAATAATTTCAGTAATTAATTCCTCTAAAGCATCAACATGTCAACAGACCCCATCCTGACTAGACTCCTCAAAGATGTCTTAACTTTGATCAGCACGTCCATACTAGATCAGATCAATCTATCTTTACAAATAGGCTACATACCACAGGCTTTTAAGGTTGCTGTAGTCAAGCCCCTACTCAAAAAGCCTGCTCTGGACTCAGGGGTCTTAGCGAATTATAGACCAATAGCCAAAATCTGCCCTTTATCTCTAAAATTCTTGAAAAGGTAGTTTCTAAGCAATTGTATGACCACCTGCGCAGCAGTAACTTGTATGAAGATTTCCAGTCAGGATTTAGAGTACATCATAGGACAGAAACAGCACTGATAAAGGTCACTAATGATCTTCTATTAGCATCAGACAATGGACTACTCTCCATACTCGTCTTGTTAGATCTTAGTGCTGCATTCGACACTATAGATCACAACATTTTATTACACAGACTGGAACATGTCATTGGGATCAAAGGAACAGCACTAGAGTGGTTTAAATCGAATCTATCAGATAGATTTCAGTTTGTACATGTTAATGATGAGTCTTCCATGCACAGCAATGTTAGCTACAGAGTTCCACAGGGTTCTGTGCTTGGGCTGATTCTTTTCACTTTATATATGTCCCACTTAGGCAACATTATTAGGACTCTATACATTTCAATTGCATTGTTATGCAGATGATACTCAGCTATACTTATCTATGAAACCAGAAGAAACCAATCAATTAGTCAAACTACAAGCATGCCTAAAAGACATCAAGGCCTGGATGTCCTCCACTTTCCTTCTCCTAAATCCAGAAAGACAGAGGTTATTTTGTTTGGGCCTAAAAATCTCAGAGACACTATGTCTAATCACATTCTCACCCTTAATGACTTAGTATTGGCCTCAAAAAATACTGTAAGAAATCTCTGCGTTACCATTGACCAGGATATCTCCTTCACTTCATACATCAAAGAAATCTCTAGAACTGCCTTTTTTCACCTGAGAAATATTGTTAAAATTAGGAGCATCCTGTCCCAAAGTGATGCTGACAAACTAGTCCATGGATTTGTTACTTCCAGACTGGACTATTGTAATTCATTATTAATAGGATGTCCCAGTAACTCCTTAAAAAGCCTCCAGTTAATCCAAAATGCTGCAACCAGAGTTCTGAGCAGACTACTCTCTATACTTGTCTTGTTGTCTCTTAGTGCTGCATTCGACACTATAGATCACAACATTTTATTAGACAGACTGGAACATGTGATTGGGATTAAAGAAACAACACTAGGCTGGTTTAAATCTTATCAGATAGATTCCAGTTTGTTTATGTTGACGATGAGTGTGCATGCACAAAATTTACAGTTCCACATGGTTCTGTGCTTGGACTAGATCTTCAAAAAGACCTCATAGTAGTATACTTTACCAGAAGAATGTTCTCAGAGTGCATGTCTACTTGTGGTTTCTAGAGTTTCCAAATGTAAAATGGTAGGCAGATATCAAGCTCCTTTCCTGTGGGAGCAGCTCCCAGTTCAGGTTAAGGAGGCAGACACCCTCTCTACATTTAAGACTAGGATTAGGACTTAACTTTTTTATAAAGTTTATAGTTGCATATATCTTATAGTGGAAATGAACCATCTCTTAGTTATGCTGCTATAGGTTAGTCTACTGACACACTGAGTTCTTCTCCTCTCTCCCCTTTTAATGCCACCATCATATATTTTTAAGTTTGTGTCCTCTTTCTCCCCTAGTTGTGTTTCCTCCTCTCTGTCTCCCTATCTCTGTAATTTTCTGTAGGCATCCTCAGACTTGGACCTGTGAAGTTACTGGCCCTAAAAACCTACCCAGTGTTTTTGCTGCTTGTTGTTGTTTTTTGTTGCCTGTTCTTTTCTCGCTCCTCTTTACATTTACCCAAACCAGTGGAAGCAAATGGCCACCCACCCTGAGCCAGATTTCTTCCATTAAGGGGAGTTTTCATCTCCACTATTACCTAGCTGGGGATGGGGACAACTGTGAAGTATTTCCATAGCTGGGAACTATGACACTGTCCACAGCTGCTCTGCACAGCACCGCAGAACATGGCCACATGATGTGTTCATTTTAACAGCAAATGGAACATTTTGTTCCATTTAACAACCTTTCGGAATTCTGAATGCTCTCAGGTAATACAATACAATGTTGTTTTTTTACCAGGAAACACTAACACAACACACTAACACAAAAAGGCTTTTGTTTCCAAAAGTCTACATTTTATTCTCTGATTACATAAATGCTGTTGTGTATGTTTAACACATATTTATTGTGTCCCTCTCCCCATCATATTCTTTTTTGTATTCTTCTCTGGTCGCAGTAAGATAATATAACATTTTGGAATAAAAATACAAATTAACAGTCCAAAACTAGAGGCTAAAATAGCAAATATCTCTACAGCAACACTGAACTTCCCAGGAGAGCTGACATAAGCTGGAATAAAAGTGATCCACACTGCACAGAAGATCAACATGCTGAAGGTGATAAATTTGGCCTCATTAAAAGAATCAGGTAGTTTCCGAGCCAGAAAAGCAAGAATGAAACAGAAAGAGGCCAGAAGGCCTATGTACCCAAGTACAGCCCAAAATCCTACAGTTGAACCCAGAGCACATTCTAAGATGATTTTGTCTTTGATTTCCTTAAAATTCCTAAATGGAAAAGGAGGAGAAATTGTTAACCAGAGGATACATATTACAACCTGGATGAGAGTGAAAGCTAGAACACTGAGTCTCTGCTGTGTTGGTCCAAACCATTTCATCACATTGCTGCCTGGAAGTGAAGCCCTGAAGGCCATTAACACCACCATAGTTTTCCCCAGAACACAAGAGATACAGAGAACAAAGGTGATGCCGAATGCTGTGTGTCGCAGCATGCAGGACCACTCAGAGGGTCGACCGATAAAGGTCAGAGAACACAGGAAACACAGAATCAAGGAGAAGAGCAGCAGGAAGCTCAGTTCAGAGTTGTTGGCCCTGACAATAGGAGTTTTCCTGTATCTGAAGAAGATGAATGCTACAACAGCAGTCATGCATGTTCCAAATAAAGATGCTGCAGTGAGCAGTGCTCCCATAATTTCCTCATGTGATAGAAACTCTGCTTCCTTCTTTACACAGGCATCTCTTCTCTCATTGGACCAGAATTCAGGCTGACATCGCACACAGGTAAAAGAATCTGATGAACAGTAATAAAATAGTTGTTTAACTTAATTACTGTTTTAGTTTCAATAGTTTCTTTTCACATTCACAAGTAAGAATAAAGTAAATATTAATTGTGCTATTGTGCTAAGTATTTTGGGATCATATTGACAGTGTTTTTGCAACAACGCTATGTATATAAGAGACAGTACATTATTACCAGATGTGACATGGATAATTGTACAGCAAACCTATGATATAATTATAATAATAATATTATATTATATATATTTTGATACACCTGGAGTTTAAAACAATACAAATAAATTTTTACGTAATTTTGCTTTGGAAATTAGAGAACAATAATATTAAATTTCTTAAAGTGCCCAAATTTCGCAAAATCTTTTTGATCATTTTGCCACCTTTATATGACTCAATTATAGCTGTAGACAAACAGCGAGCATGTAAAGAATATCCTTTTATTACATTTTCAGGATTTGTAGAAGCCAGTCCCTGAATGGTCCATTCAAAGTTCCTGCTGGAAATGAGCTATTGTCAAGTCTCAGGGACCCAGTCCCTGCTCAAGCTCGGTCCAAACACCAGCCATGACCAACACTCGCAGTGCAACATTGTCTTTTGTGGCTGTAGCAGACACACTCCTCAAACGGCAAAATGTGGCAGCAGAGTGCAAAGCAGAGCTCATCTTTTGGATATATTGGAAATTGCTAGTCACTATATTCTACGAACCTTATGACATGACAGTATAAGGGCACTTTTGGTGGACTTTACGAACCTGTTTTTTAATCCACAAGAGGCACAAAATATGAGCACTTTAAGCATTCTCGGCATGTGAGAATGACAAATTTGTCTTTTAGTTCACAACAGTGCAAAAATTCCCCAACAAAAGTGTTACTAGACCTGAAATGTTGCTTATTTCTCCCTCTGCACATCTTATACAGTCATAGCAGCACACAGGCTTTCCTTTCTGGAGAACCTTGCGAGTTCCTGGTGGACATTTCTCACTGCAAACTGACACAGGAACCTGCACAGACAATGTGTATAAAAAAATACATCAGCACTCAAATGGAAGAGCTGTTGTCTTTGCAAAGCTCTCACTGATTTTGTTTTATATGATGATTATATTGACATTAATAGTTGCATGATAAAGACTGATCGCTTACCTGTTTTGAGTTCTGTGCCCAAACTAAAGACTTATTTTTTAGGCTCAGCTGTTTGTCTGCAGGTAAAGATGCATCATAAAGACCAACTGTGACAAAGTCCACAACACCATTTTCTGTTGGCTGCCAGTTTATAATGTCATATTTTGCTGGTGGGTCTCCATTCTCATTAAAGTAAACTTCATCTCCTTCTTTTGTCCTGAAATGGATCTTTCTTATGCGCTGTAAAATCTAAAATGAATTGAGTATCATAAACAACATAAACATATTGCAACAATAAAACAAAATGTAATTATTGCATTGCAACAAAAAGTAGAATTTGTGTATTAACACACCGTAAATGGATCTAGCTGCACTTTCCTGTTACATGTTTCATTACAGCCAAGAATACTATGAAGTGCATGAGCCACAGCATACACTCCTTTATAGATATTATTAAATATCGGCATAAGTGACATATCAGTGAAGCTGTGTTGCAAACCACTCAGATCTTCATTTCCAGTACATTCTGTCTGATTGTCTGTTGATGACTTTAACTGTTTGAACTTACAGTTAAATAATGCCTCCCAAAACTCTGTAAACATGCCATTACCTGAGAAATTGAGTGGCTTCACATCTAATATGAATTCTCTAACACCACTGACATGTGCTTTGGGGATGGACAAACCTATGGCACCATCCAGAATGTGATGCTTATCCATTTCTGCAGTTTGAGAATCAAAGATCCAGCTCTCACTGCCTACCCATTGGTAACCAGTCAGATTATGATGAGACAACTTATCCATTAGCACATCCATGTCCAAATAAGAGAGGAAAAGCAACAATCACCTTCGAAGTGGAAAGCTTGATAATTTCAATTATGTTCTGTATTTTGTTTGGTGGATCTGTTCTAAAGAAAGATACAGAATACTCAAGACAGATTCCCAGTTGCTGTGCAGTTTCTGTGAATATAGCCATACCATTATTGCCATAATCATCATTAGTTCTAATAGCTCCAACCCAAGTCCAACCAAAGTGCTTGACTAACTGAGCCAGAGCTCTGCTCTGATAATAGTCACTGGGTATTGTTCTGAGAAAGGATGGGTACTTGGTTTTGTCACTGAGACAAGCACAGGTGGCAAAGTGGCTGATCTAAAAGATAAGAGATGACCTCTCAAAATAAAAATTTAAAATATAAGCCAACATTAACAACATTTAGAAACATATATAAACAGTCGTGAACAGAGTTCTTACTCTGTTCACAACAGAGTAAGAACTTCAGCCATAACAACAATTTAAGAAAATTATAATTTTACATTTTTTAATCTTACCCACCAGTGGAATATGAAAGGGTCCGATAACAGTGGCAATAGCCATGCAAGGAGAGGAAGAGGTTTCCCCCATAATTGCCTGCACTTGTGCAGGTCCTATACATGGAGCCACAGAGGGTACGGACACAGTTTCATTACCATTAGCCAAGGCCAGTGCAACTTTTACACTTCTGGCAATAGAGCCACACGTATCATACATTTTATATCCAAGAGAGATGCCAGGTAGTAGGTCTGTGCTGTTATTAATCTCCTCAATGGCAAAACGCATAACCTGGGCAATCTGGAATTCTCTGAAATTAAAACTTGTTGCAGACAGTTGTAAATAGTTGGAATCTAAGTACTTGAAATAAAGGCAATACAGTAGTAAACAATACAGTATATTTTGTGACATTGAAATACCATACTGTATATAACAGTGTTTGTTTTAATATTAATATTTAGTATGGTAAGCCCTTTGTACTTTTTTTATTTGTATCAATTTACTTTTATATAAATTAAATATTTTAAGATTTCTACATTCAGTTTTTACCCAATGCATTCTAGAGGCAGTGGTTTGTTTGTGTAGGTATCCTCTTTGTCTTTCCAGTTGCTGTGGAAAGAGAAGATTCCCCCCAGTATAATGTCACCATCCTTGGATAGCTGTGGGTTCTCTGGATCTCCTCTCCTCCAACATACCGGCTCCTCTGCTTGAGAGAATGATGCCACCAACAACAGCTGTAAAAGTGCCCAGCCCTGCTCTGGCCATTTCTGGGAGGATGTCATAATGTTTGAGAGAGATCAACTGCTGAGTGGCATGACATGTACCACAATGTAAATATAAGTCTTGCGTCGCTATTTATACATTAGAAGCAGCTGGAAAACAAACAAAAACAAAAAAAAAGCAACAAAGTAATAAATAACAGAAATTCATCTCTGCGCACTATGAGATGAGTGGAGGGAGGTGCCCAGTAGAAAACATTTCAGGTTATGCCTGTTTTTCTTTTAACTGTATGTTATGACATAACACTATTCAAACATTCTTTGAATAGTGTCTTTGAAAACCTATCACATTTCATTTTGAGATATTTATTAAAATTAATACTTTCTCATTTTTTAAATTGAAACAAGATAAAATATACATTATTGTCTGACCACAGTAAAATAACTGGTTCCATAGAAATATGAGCTCTAAAGCGTTAAACATTACCACTTTCATCTAAAATGATGGTTGTGTCTACCTAATTAAAATAAGCCCAATGTCATCTCTCTCTCTTTTTACCTCTACTTTAGTCTCCACCACCTTCCTAAAAAACAAAGTCACTTTTGCTTCTACTGTATATCCTATATATCTATATATACCATCTGTTGTCTGTGTGATACTAAGTATTTAACAGCAGTTTACACTGCATTTATACAATATATGTGTACTGAAATGTAGTTTATTTGCAGCTTTGGAGGCGAGGCTGACTGATTTGGAGACTCGGCTCCGCACCGTGGAAAACAAGCCAGCTGGCCAGGTCCCGGTAGCCGGTGTGGAGCCAGCTAGCGTAGCTCCTGTTAGCTGTCCCCTGGCAGTTCCCGAGCAGCCGGGAAGTCAGGCCGGCTGGGTGACGGTTCGTAGGAAGCATAACCCTAGACACTCGCCCAAGGTTCACCACGACCAGGTTCACGTTTCTAACCGGTTTTCCCCACTCAGCAACACACCTGCTGAGAAACCCACTCTGGTTATTGGCAGCTCCATAGTCAGAAACGTGAAGTTAGAGACTCCAGCGGCCATAGTCAAGTGTATTCCTGGGGCCAGAGCGGGCGACGTCGAATCCTATTTAAAACTCCTGTGTAAGGATAAACGTAAATATAGTAAGATAATAATTCACACAGGAGTTAATGACGCCCGATTACGCCAATCGGAAGTCACTAAAATTAACGTTGAATCGGTGTGTAACTTTGCTAAGACGATGTCGGACTCCGTAGTTTTCTCTGGACCCCTTCCCAATCTGACCAGTGACGACATGTTTAGCCGCATGACGTCATTCAACCGCTGGCTGTCTAAGTGGTGTCCCGCTAACAACGTGGGCTACATAGACAATTGGAAAACGTTTTGGAGAAAACCTGGGCTGATTAGAAGAGACGGCATCCATCCCACTTTAGATGGTGCGTCTCAACTCTCTAGGAATATGGCAGAGTTTATTAGACGACCTAAACCCTGACATGTCAGAGTGGAGCCCAGGACGCAGAGACGTAGTCTTACACACCTCTCTGCAGCTTCCTTACAGCCGTCACCCCCCAAAAACTACCATAACCCCATAGAGACAGTGTCTGCTCCCCGAGTACCTAAATTATTTATATCTAAAACTAACACAAGAGGAGTAATTCATAAAAACCTAATAAAAATAAAGACGACTCCTCTCTTAGAACAAAATAACAAGACAACAATCAAATGTGGACTTTTAAATATCAGATCTCTCTCGTCTAAATCCCTGTTAGTAAATGATTTCATAACTGACCATCAAATAGACTTATTCTGTCTTACTGAAACCTGGCTGCAGCAGGATGAATATGTCTCTCTGAATGAGTCGACCCCCTCAAGTCATGTTAATTATCATGTTCCTAGAAGCACAGGTCGGGGTGGAGGAGTAGCAGCAATCTTCCACTCAAGTTTGTTAATCAACCCCAGACCTAAACATAGTTTTAATTCATTTGAGAGCCTCACTCTTAGCCTCTCTGATCCTATCTGGAAAAATCAAAAACCAGTCCTGTTTGTTATTGTGTACCGTCCTCCTGTCCCTTACTCTGAGTTTTTAACTGAATTCTCAGAGTTTCTATCTGATTTAGTTCTTAGGGCAGATAAAGTCATTATAGTGGGTGACTTTAATATCCATGTAGATGTTGATGATAACTGCCTCAACACTGCATTTAATTCACTATTAGATTCCATTGGTTTTACCCAAAATGTAAATAAACCCACTCTGTCACCATTTCTGCATATTCTGTTCTCTGCCATTCCTGTCTGTACTCATTTATGGTCCCCTTTCTCATTTCAGATACCCTGCATGTTCCTGCTTCTCTACCTCCAGGCACCTTATTAAACACTCATCTGGTTCACCTGTGTCATTGTCTCTGCCCCATTGCTATATAACCCACTCCACAACTCTGCTCCCCTGTCAGTTCGTCACCTTCTCTGGAAAGACCACACCTGTCTGCCTGAAACCAGCTCAACTAAAACGATTTTCTGAACCATTAACTCCGGACTCTATGTATGTCTGTCTACCTGCCCGTTAGAGCAGCCGCTTTTAGTTACTATCCTGTTTTTGGACTTTTTCCCCTGCCAGTGCAGTTATTCAGTTATTGTATTTTTGTTTTCTTACACTCCTGCCGGTTAGTGCAGCGTCCTTAGTTTACTCCGTTCATCTCTTTGTTTATATCTACCACCTGCTGAATAAAAGACACTTGCTCTCCAGCCTGCCTCAGCTTGTGCTTTTGGGTCCACGCACCTACTTGTGATAGAACGAACTGACCAACATGGACCCAGCAAACCTGGGCAATGTGGCTGGTGAGTTGGAAGCACAGGCGAAAGCAATCAGATGTCATGAGCAACAGCTGGAGGACCTTACTCTGCAGCTCCAGCACCTTACACTCCAGCAGAGATCGGATACCTCGCCAGTGGCGGCTGCCGCCCGGGAGCCACATCTTCCTCCGCCCGAACGGTTTTCCGGTGACCCCGAGGTATGTGCACCATTCATCACCCAATGCACTCTGATCTTCGCTCTGCAGCCGTCCTCATTTCCATCGGAGGACGCACGGATCGCCTACATCATCTCGCTGCTGTCAGGACCGGCTCGGCAGTGGGGAACGGCGGAATGGGACCGGCGTTCCACCATTTGCTCCTCTGTCCAAGCATTCACGGAGGCCATGAGGAAAGTTTTTAACTGTACAGCGCCTTCCAAAGACGCCTCACGCCGGCTGCTACGTATAGCTCAAGGGGCTCGGTCCGTGAACGATTACGCCGTGGATTTCCGCACGGTGGCAGCAAGAAGTAAGTGGAATGAGGACGCACTGTTTGATGTGTTTTACCAGGGTTTGTCTCCGACGATCAAGGATGAATTGGCTACTAGAGACTTACCGGATTCGTTAGACGATCTGGTGGACCTCGCTACCCGTGTGGATCTCCGACTACGGGAACGGATGGAAGAGCGACGGCAGGAAAACGCAGTTCGGCGTCGTCCTCTCCCGGCTCCTCTCTCCTCTGCACCTCCACCCCGTCTCCACAAACCTGCACCCGATTCAGACGCACACTCGGTCCCGGCGGGTGATGCCCCAGAGCCTATGCAGTTGGGCCGCTCCCGTCTGTCTCCCGAGGAGCGGCAACGGCGCATTAAAGGTAACCTGTGTCTATACTGCGGTTCTGCGGGACATTACCTGAACAGGTGCCCAGCAAAAGACCGGGCTCATCAGGGGCAGTGAGGGTCCTGGTGAGCCGAACCCACAGACTGTCTTCTCCCTCACGTCCGACCATGCATGCCTTAATCTGTGGTGGTTTCCAGTCTCTCCGTCTCCCAGTGTTTATTGATTCAGGGGCCGACGCCGACTTTTTGGATGAGGATATCGCTAAACAGCTGGGGGTGGAGCTAGTGCGCCTGCCGGAACCGCTACGAGCCGAGGCCATTGATGGCCGACCTCTTCCTGCGATCACACACCGGACCCAGCCTGTGTCTACCACAGTTTCAGGTAACCATAAAACCAACATCACTTTCCTTGTTACTAAGTGTCCTCAGAATCCTGTAATCTTGGGTCACCCCTGGCTTTGTCAACATCGTCCCCACATTGACTGGGCCACTGGCGCCATCTTGGGGTGGCACCCCCATTGTGCATCATCCTGTCTGTCATCAGCCTCCAATGCGGTTTCCAGTGTTGATTCCTCCTCTGATTCATATCCCTGTTTGGACTCCGTGCCCTCTGAATATCTGGACCTGAAGGAGGTCTTCAGTAAACCCCGAGCTACAGCTCTTCCACCGCACAGGCCATATGACTGCTCCATAGACCTTCTACCAGGGTCCATCCCACCCAGAGGTCGTCTTTTCTCCCTTTCTTCCCCAGAGAGGCTGGCTATGGAAAAGTATATCGCAGAGTCTCTGGCCGCTGGAATCATTAGACCCTCCTCTTCACCAGCTGGTGCAGGATTCTTCTTTGTCGGTAAGAAGGACGGAGGTCTCCGTCCCTGCATTGACTATAGAGGCCTCAATGACATTACAATAAAAAACAAATATCCACTCCCACTCATCTCCTCTGCCTTTGAGCTCCTTCAGGGAGCCACAGTCTTCACCAAATTGGACCTACGGAACGCCTACCATCTGGTGAGGATTAAGGAAGGGGACGAATGGAAGACTGCCTTCAACACTCCGAACGGCCATTACGAATACCTGGTGATGCCTTTCGGGCTCACAAATGCTCCCGCTGTATTCCAGGCCCTAGTGAACGACGTGCTCCGAGACATGGTCAACATCTTTGTATTTGTGTATCTCGATGATGTCCTGATCTTTTCCAAGGACCTGCAGGAGCACATAAAGCATGTTCGCATGGTACTGCAAAGACTTTTGGCTAATGGGCTTTTTGTAAAAGCAGAGAAATGTGCTTTCCATGTGTCATCCACAACCTTTCTCGGATACATCATCTCCCCTGATCGCATGGAAATGGATCCAGGAAAAACCAAGGCTGTCCTCGATTGGCCTACTCCCACCTCCCGGAAACAGCTGCAGCGCTTTCTGGGGTTTGCAAATTTCTACAGACGATTCATTCGTAATTATAGCTCAGTCGCCTCACCCCTCCACCAACTGACCTCCAACCAGTCTCCGTTCTTCTGGACCGCCGAGGCTGACCAAGCCTTCCGGGACCTCAAACACCGCTTCACATCGGCTCCTGTCCTTACCATCCCTGACCCCAAGAGGCAGTTTGTGGTTGAGGTGGATGCCTCAAGTTCTGGCGTAGGAGCAGTCCTTTCTCAAAGGTCAGTGTCGGACAACAAATTACACCCCTGTGCCTTCTTTTCTAGAAAGCTGCTTCCTGCTGAACGCAACTACGATGTGGGCAACAAAGAATTGCTCGCCATCAAGTTGGCGCTGGAGGAGTGGCGCCACTGGCTGGAGGGGAGCGAACAGCCGTTTGTGGTCTGGACTGACCACAAGAACCTGGCATATCTCCGTTCTGCCAAGAGGCTAAACGCACGACAGGCTCGGTGGGCTTTATTCTTCACCCGGTTCAACTTCTCTATTGTCTACCGGCCGGGTTCCAGGAATACCAAGGCTGATGCCCTGTCCCGCCAGTTCCCAGACACTGAGGACTCTGAGCCAGCAGATCTCATCATCCCCTCATCCTGCTTCATCGGTGCTGCACGTTGGCCCATAGAGAAACAGGTAGCTGATGCAGTCACCAATCTCCCTGTTCCACCTAACTGTCCTCCCCGCTGTCTGTTTGTTCCTGATGCTCTCAGGTCACAGGTTTTGCAGTGGTCCCATTCTTCTCGCCTCGCCTGTCATCCTGGATCTGATAGAACCCTAGCCATGATCAAACAACGGTTCTGGTGGCCGACTCTCCATGCCGACGTCAGGGAATTTGTTGCAGCCTGCTCTACCTGTGCTCAAAATAAAACCTCCAACAGAGCTCCTGCTGGGCTCTTGCACCCACTCCCAATTCCGCGGCGTCCTTGGTCACACCTCTCTCTGGATTTCATAACAGGCCTTCCTCCATCTGAAGGTAACACTACCATACTCACTGTTGTCGACAGATTTTCTAAAGCCGCACACTTTGTTCCCCTTCCAAAGCTGCCCTCTGCCAAGCAGACAGCTGAGGTCATGCTGTCACAGGTGTTCCGGCTCCATGGTCTCCCGTCGGACATTGTCTCTGACAGAGGGCCCCAGTTTGTAGCGAGGTTCTGGAAAGATTTCTGCCGACTCCTGGGGGCTACAGCCAGCCTCAGTTCTGGGTTTCATCCCCAATCAAACGGCCAAACCGAAAGGATGAACCAGGATCTGGAAAGGACTCTCCGCTGTCTCTGCTCAAAAGAACCTTCCACGTGGTCAAAATCCCTTCTCTGGGCAGAATATGCTCACAATTCCCTTCCCTCCTCAGCAACTGGCTTCTCACCTTTCCAGGCAGCCTATGGTTATCAACCTCCCCTTTTCCCATCCCAGGAGCAAGAATCGGACGTGCCCTCTGTTCAGGCCTTCATCCGACGCTGCCGAAGGACATGGATCAGAGTCCGGAACTCCCTTATCAGAACATCCCACCGCTATGTTACGGCGGCCAACAAACGCCGCTCTCCAGCTCCCCCGTACGCCCCGGGACAGCGTGTGTGGCTGTCCACTCGCGACCTACCATTGAGGGTGGATTCCAGAAAGCTGGCTCCCCGCTTTGTGGGTCCTTTTCCTGTATCCAAGATTGTCAATCCGGTGGCTGTGATGCTCAGGCTCCCTCGGTCCCTCCGGGTGAATCCCACCTTTCATGTCTCTCACCTCAAGCCGGTTCGGACCAGTCCTCTGGCTCCCGCCTCCGTGCCCCCTCCGCCCGCCCGGCTTGTTGGTGGTGCGCCGGCCTTCACGGTCCGCCGTCTCCTCCGTTCCCGCCGGCGCGGTCGGGGTCTTCAGTATCTGGTCGACTGGGAGGGGTACGGTCCTGAGGAGCGTTCCTGGGTTCCTGCCCGGTCCATCCTGGATCCGGCTCTGGTGCGGTCCTTCCATCGTGCCCATCCTGATCAGCCTGGTGGGCCGTCCGGTGCCGGCCGTTGAGAGGGGGGTTCTGTCACCATTTCTGCATATTCTGTTCTCTGCCATTCCTGTCTGTACTCATTTATGGTCCCCTTTCTCATTTCAGATACCCTGCATGTTCCTGCTTCTCTACCTCCAGGCACCTTATTAAACACTCATCTGGTTCACCTGTGTCATTGTCTCTGCCCCATTGCTATATAACCCACTCCACAACTCTGCTCCCCTGTCAGTTCGTCACCTTCTCTGGAAAGACCACACCTGTCTGCCTGAAACCAGCTCAACTAAAACGATTTTCTGAACCATTAACTCCGGACTCTATGTATGTCTGTCTACCTGCCCGTTAGAGCAGCCGCTTTTAGTTACTATCCTGTTTTTGGACTTTTTCCCCTGCCAGTGCAGTTATTCAGTTATTGTATTTTTGTTTTCTTACACTCCTGCCGGTTAGTGCAGCGTCCTTAGTTTACTCCGTTCATCTCTTTGTTTATATCTACCACCTGCTGAATAAAAGACACTTGCTCTCCAGCCTGCCTCAGCTTGTGCTTTTGGGTCCACGCACCTACTTGTGATACACTCACTGTTTTAATCACACCCTTGATCTTATTCTGACATACGGTGTGGAAGTTGATCAGTTAATAGTTTTTCCCCAAAACCCTCTTTTATCTGACCATTTCTTAATTACATTTGAATTTACAGTACCATACTTTACTAAACCTACAGATAAGATTCACTACAGTAGATGTTTATGTGAAAATGCTGTTGACAAATTTAAGGAACTGATTCCATCTTTTATTTCAGAGCCATGTACCAACACAGAGGAAGGCAGTTATTTCAATGTTACTCCAGCACAATTGGACTATCTTGTTAATAGTACTGGTGCTTCACTTGGAACAATACTTGATACAGTTGCTCCTCTGAAAAAGAAACTAGTGAGTCAGAGGAAGTTAGTTCCATGGTACAATTCACAAATCCGTAGCTTAACCTTCCTCTCGTGTTAGGGTCGGTACCGACCCATTTTCAGTTTTAAAAGCATAAAAGTACCAAAAAAAATTTGTTTATTGCTTCAAGGCTTTTTGACTTTGTCAGTAACCTTTAACTCAACAAAATAAAAAAATAAAATAAAATCTAACCAAATTATAAAATCTTCCTATTGAAATTATAGCGTTTGTGTTGTTAGGGTCGGTTTTGACCCGCTACTAAAGTGTAAGATTTTAAATCAATAAAAAAGTCAAAACTAATAACTTATAAGTTCAATTTCAGCCCAAACACTAACAGCCAGCTCTTCTTCCAATCATGTGCTGTGTTTACCTGCACAAAAACAAACAAACAAATCTGAAGTTTTTTTTTTGTTGGCCAACAATGTCACTTCAGATGTTCCAAATGATATCAAGAGTCATCAGATTTGAAAACAGAGATACTACAGCAAGATGTGATCTTGCAGGTGAAGAATAGGGCTTCACTTTGCCTGTACAGACACTACCACTGTTGAAGTATGATACTTATGTCTACTCTTCGCAAAGATGTAGCTGTATCAGCAAGAAGTGACAAAAAAACGGCAATTATTCTTGACTATAACAAAAAAAAAAGGAGGAGTGGATAACCTGGACAAGCTGACTGCCACCTATACTTGCCAGTGCAGGATTAGGAGATGGCCAACGGTTGTGTTTTACAACCTCCTTGACGTGTCTGCATATAATGCATTTGTATTGTGGACCCACAGAATGCAACAAAAAAAAAAAAAGGGAAGAATGTTTCTTGAGGAGCTGGGAATCTCCCTTGTCAAGTCGCACACTGCGCGAAGGGAAAGGGTCCCACATGATAGATGCTGCAGCCTAGGTCAGATAGCACTATGTCCACCACATCAGTACCACAAAAAGCACCTTCATCGTCATCCTCAGCTAGCCATGCATCAACACCAACCAGATCAGCCAGAGATACAATTCCACTCAGGCCACCTGATTCTAAAAGAAAAATGTATCAGATCTGCCCAAATAGTAAATACAAAAAGACAAATGTGCTGTATATCAACTGCAAGAAATATCTTTGCAAAGAACACACTAAGAGTGACACTTTTTGCCACACATGCATCTAAACACAGAGACTAGATTTGTCTGTTTGTTTTTTGTTTGTTTGCTTGCAAATCTATATTTGTTGTTCTGACTTGTTCTGCTTTTCATTTGTATTTATATTTAGTTTTGTAAGTGATAGAAAAAATTAATTTTTTCTCCTTTTCTTGAAGCTAATGTCTACGGGTCGAAACTGACCCCAACACCATAAGTGCTACGATTGGTAATAATATTAATAAATAAATTAATTAAACAAAATTAAATTTAAAAATAATTAAAGAGATGTGTTGTAATGTCCCCCAATGATAGTAAAGTAACAAAACAACCTTTTATTTATTAATGTGATTTTTTTGAGGTACATTTTACCATATTTCAAAAATCGAAATTTAGGAGTATACTGAAAAAAAAGGTAAAAAAGCCCAGACCAAAAACATTGAAACTAATAATTTCATGGATGAGGAAGCCTAACAATATAACCAAGAGATCCAAAAATGTTTGAATGATAAATAATGTTTTTTGTGTATTTTATAGCTGATTTAAGATGCGGGTCAAAACCGACCCGTTAGCATAAGGCATGGTAACAGAAAGCTAACATAAGAGGAAGGTTAAAGCAGAAATCACGTAAGCTGGAAAGGAGGTGGCGTTCCACCAATTTAGATGAATATTGCCTAGCCTGGAAAGATAGTTTAATAATATATAAAAAAGCCCTGCGTAAAGCTAGAACTTCATATTACTCCTCATTAATAGAGGCAAATAAGAACAACCCTAGGTTTCTTTTCAGCACTGTAGCCAGGCTGACAAAGAGTCATAGCTCGGTTGACCCTAGTATTCCCTCAACTCTCAGCAGCAATGACTTCATGAATTTCTTTACAAATAAAATCATAACTATTAGAGAAAAAATTGATCAGATCATCCCTGCATATAGCATGGATTGTACAACAACTCTAGATCCACGCTCGTACTTAGACTGCTTCCTCCCTGTAGATCATTCTGAATTAATTTCAGTAATTAATTCCTCTAAACCATCAACATGTGTCTTAGATTCCATCCCGACTAGACTCCTCAAGGATGTCTTACCTTTGATCAGCACGTCCATATTAGATCAGATCAATCTGTCTTTACAAATAGGCTACGTACCACAGGCTTTTAAGGTTGCTGTAGTCAAGCCCCTACTCAAAAAGCCTACTCTGGACTCAGGGGTCTTAGCGAATTATAGACCAATATCCAATCTGCCCTTTATCTCTAAAATCCTTGAAAAGATAGTTTCTAAGCAATTGTACGACCACCTGCGTAGCAATAACTTGTATGAAGATTTCCAGTCAGGATTTAGAGTACATCATAGTACAGAAACAGCACTGGTAAAGGTCACTAATGATCTTCTATTAGTATTAGATGAGTATAGTATTCTATACTCATCTTGTTAGATCTTAGTGCTGCATTCGACACTATAGATCACAACATTTTATTACACAGACTGGAACATGTCATTGGAATCAAAGGAACAGCACTAGAGTGGTTTAAATCGTATCTATCGGACAGATTTCAGTTTGTACATGTTAATGATGAGTCTTCCATGCACAGCAAAGTCAGCTATGGAGTTCCACAGGGATCTGTGCTTGGACCGATTCTTTTCACGTTATATATGTCCCCTATAGGCAATATTATTAGGAAACACTCTATAAATTTCCATTGTTATGCAGATGATACCCAGCTATATTTATCTATGAAACCAGGAGAAACTAATCAATTAGTCAAACTTCAGGAATGCTTAAAAGACATAAAGGCCTGGATGACCTCCAATTTCCTTCTCCTAAATCCGGACAAGACAGAGGTTATACTGTTTGGGCCTAAAAATCTCAGAGACACTATGTCTAAACACATTCTCACCATTGATGACTTAGTTCTGGCCTCAAGTAATACTGTAAGAAACCTCGGAGTTATCTTTGATCAGGATATCTCCTTCACTTCATACATAAAAGAAATCTCTAGAACTGCCTTTTTTCACCTAAGAAACATTGCTAAAATTAGGAGCATCCTGTCCCAAAGTGATGCTGAAAAACTAGTCCATGCATTTGTTACTTCCAGACTGGACTATTGTAATTCATTATTAATAGGATGTCCCAATAACTCATTAAAGAGCCTCCAGTTAATCCAAAATGCTGCAGCCAGAGTTCTGACTGGAATTAGCAAGAGAGATCATATTTCTCCAACGTTAGCTTCTCTCCATTGGCTCCCTGTTAAATCCAGAATTGAATTTAAAATTCTTCTCCTAACTTATAAATCCCTTAATAATCAGGCTCAATCTTATCTTAAAGACCTCATAGTTCCTTATCTTCCAAGCAGAACTCTCCGTTCTCAGACTGCAGGTTTACTTGTGGTTCCTAGAGTTTCCAAATGTAGAATGGGAGGCAGAGCCTTTAGCTACCAAGCCCCTCTCCTGTGGAACCAGCTCCCAGTTCAGGTTCTGGAGGCAGACACCGTCTCTACATTTAAGACTAGACTTAAAACTTTCCTTTTTTATAAAGCTTATAGTTAGAGATGGATCAGGTGACTCTGAACCATCTCTTAGTTATGCTGATATAGGTTATTCTGCTGGGGGACCTCTACTGATAAACTGAGCTCCTCTCCTCTCTCCTTTCTCCTGTATCAATGCAAATGCCACCATTGCATGTCATTAACTTTGTGTCTTCTCTCTCTTTTAGTTGTGTTTCCTCCTCTCTGTCTCCCTCTCTCTGTACTTTTCTGCAGGTATCCTCGGCCTGGAGCTGTACATCTCCAGAATCCAGTTCATCTGCCCAATGTTCTTGATGCTTGTTGTTGTCTTTATTGCCTGCTGTTCTTTTCTCTCTTCTCTTTCCACTCACCCCAACCGGTCAAGGCAGATGGCCGCCCACTATGAGCCTGGTTCTGCTGGAGGTTTCTTCCTCTAAAGGGAGTTTTTCCTCTCCACTGTTGCCTAAAGCTTGCTCAAATGGGATTGTTGGGTTTTCTCTATAATTTTTTGTATAAATATTTTCTGTAAGGTCTTAAACCTTACACTGTAAAGTGCCTTGAGATAACTTCTGTTGTAAATTGGCGCTATACAAATAAAATTGAATTGAATTGAATTGAATTGAATACAGCCCGTTGCAGCTGACACATCAGTCTTTCGTATTGTAACTCTGAGTGGCAAGTGAAAACAATAAAATGCTGGTGATCTGTTTAGTCTGATCTATTGTTGTAATCTCCTATCTTATATTTATTACCTGAATAAAAGGTTTTAGCCTTGCTAATTTCCTACACTTCCTTTTTAAAAAAAAAAAAAATTATTCACTACAACAACAACAGCAATAAAATTGTGGAAAAGGTGATTTGATTTTAATTGTTTGATTTTGTAATAATTTCTGCCACAAGAGTGCACCACAACACCATGTTGCAAATAGAGAGCAGGTTCCGCAAGGTCGTGAGGTCGTTTTCTTCCATGACAGTTTTAAGGTCTCCAGTCCAAACATTGTAAACACAAGTTAAATATAATATGTAAGTTGTTATGTGACAATGTAAAAAAATTACCTGTTCTTAATTTAAATGCATGGGAAAGAAAAAAAATTGTTAGCACTTGTAAGACTTAGGCTGTTTGAACCTTTTATATGACACATAGGATTATTTCCTGAATTACAGTTGCTCTCAAAATTATTAATGCCCCATTGCAAATGAGGTATGTGCCAAAATATACAAACTTTCAGCTTGTTTGCACTTAACAACTTAAGCAAGAGCAATTAAAATAGCTCAGCCCAACTACTGTTGCATGTTGTTCCTTCAAATTCAGCACAAAATGCAACTTTTAATGACTACTGATGGCAATTACGCCCAGTCAAATATTCTTAGGCCTGTGTATTTAAACTGCCTTCTTCAAATCCTGGTTCTAGTCAGGTTATTGTGACAGCAACTTTAACATATTCCAGGAGGTCGTCTGCAAGTCTTCTTGCCCACCACATATTGCAGGTTTCCAATTCCAGAGAAGGCAAAACAGCCCCAGAACATCACTGACCCACCCTCGTGCTTCTGTTCAGCGCATACTTTTTTCCTCCAGGCATGTCCCTGACTGCTTGACTTAGCTATTTTTAAAAATGCAATAAATTGTGACACTTACCAAATCTCTATCCAGTTCAAGTGTTTCATGTCTTCTATCTCAAGCACATATACATTTAAGTAGTCAATAAAAGTTGTCTATTCTTAGGAACCACTTGTAACATTAGTTGTGCTGATCTATTTGCATTTGATTTGTTCACTACAGCTTCAGTCAAACATGTTTTTGTCTTTGATGTAGATTTTGTCCAGAGCAGAAAGGTATTGCAGTGGTACAATGGAGCTGTTACAAATAAATTTAGATGGTAGAATGTCTTTGCAGTCAATGATTTCTATATATATATATATATATATCTCAGATTGTCTTTGATGCTCCTTTCCCCATCATATTCTTTTTTGTGTTCTTCTCTGGTCTCAGTAAGATAATGTAACATTTTGGAATAAAAATACAAATTAACAGTCCAAAACTGGAGGCCAGAATAGCAAATATCTCTACAGCAACACTGAACTTCCCAGGAGAGCTGACATAAGCTGGAATAAAAGTGATCCACACTGCACAGAAGATCAACATGCTGAAGGTGATAAATTTGGCCTCATTGAAGTTATCAGGTAGTTTCCGAGCCAGAAAAGCAAGAATGAAACAGAAAGAGGCCAGAAGGCCTATGTACCCAAGTACAGCCCAAAATCCTACAGTTGAACCCAGAGCACATTCTAAGATGATTTTGTCTTTGATTTCTTTAAAGTTCTTAAATGGAAAAGGAGGAGAAATTGTTAACCAGAGGATACATATTACAACCTGGATGAGAGTGAAAGCCAGAACACTGAGTCTCTGCTGTGTTGGTCCAAACCATTTCATCACATTACTGCCTGGAAGTGAGGCCTTGAAGGCTATTAACACCACCATAGTTTTCCCCAGAACACAAGAGATGCAGAGGACAAAGGTGATGCCGAATGCTGTGTGTCTCAGCATGCAGGACCACTCAGAGGGTCGGCCGATAAAGGTCAGAGAACACAGGAAACACAGGGTCAAGGAGAAGAGCAGCAGGAAGCTCAGCTCAGAGTTGTTGGCCCTGACAATAGGAGTTTTCCTGTATCTGAAGAAGATGAATGCTACAACAGCAGTCATGCATGTTCCAAATAAAGATGCTGCAGTGAGCAGTGCTCCCATAATTTCTTCAAATGATAGAAACTCTGCTTCCTTCTTTACACAGGCATCTCTTCTGTCATTGGACCAGAATTCAGGCTGACATCGCACACAGGTGATAGAATCTGAAAAGTAATAGTTGTTAACTTATTTAATGTTTTAGTTTCAATAGTTTCTTTTCACAATGATTGTATGCATATCCAACAGTACATTTCTACATACATATATCATAATATTGTGTGGTTCCCACTACCAATAATTGTGGACTTGCTGGTGCTGGCATTGTTAAAAGAGGTTGAAGAGCTTGACTTGTTTATAACTGTACCCGAGAAGTTTTGAGTTTGTGGATGAGTTCCCAAGTAAACAAGTTCAATATGACTTTGGAAGACCATCAGGTCTCAGATCAAAGAAATCATGAACAATATTATCCTAACCTTGCTAACCTTTTAGTCCATCTACAAAAAATCGGGCTCTGGAGCTGGAAACAACACAAACTTGACCTGTCTGTTGACTCTGACTTGTCATTTAAGTAAAGTAAAAGACATTTCTATCTTGTAAAAAATTTAAATCAACCACAGAATGAATATACATTGTAATGTCATCTTAATTTGGAAATTAGAAAATAGAACTATTACATTTCATATGATTTGCATCTTAGGATAACTGCTTCTGTGGTTTACTAAAGTGCAAAACCTAACAAAAGTATTGCAAGACCTGTAGTGTTGCTTATTTCTCCCTCTGCGCATCTTATACAGTCATAACAGCAGACAGGCTTTCCTTTCTGGAGAACCTTGCGAGTTCCTGGTGGACATTTCTCACTGCAAACTGACACAGGAACCTGCATGAACAACATGAATCTGAGAAAAACGCATGAAACTCACTTTGAAAAGCTGCTGTCTTTGCAAACCTTATTATTTTTGATGCAATATAAAGACGTTTATACTATAATTGATAGAATCAAATAATAGGCTCAGGTTACCTGTTTTGAGTTCTGTGCCCAAACTAAAGATTTATTTTGCAGACTCAGCTGTTTGTCTGCAGGTAAAGATGCATCATAAAGACCAACTGTGACAAAGTCCACAACACCATTTTCTGTTGGCTGCCAGTTTATAATTTCATACTTTGCTGGTGGGTCTCCATTCTCATTAAAGTAAACTTCTTCTCCTTCCTTTGTTTTAAAATGAATCTTTCTTACGTGCTGTAAAATCTAAAACAGTATGTATTAATTTATTTATGTGTTCAGTGAAATATGATATATATTATTGTTATTATTATTATTAATAGGCCCTGTTGGGTCAGCACAAAGACTGAAGATGTGTGCAGCAATCCATGTTTCAAAATGTTGTAAAAAGTATTTTGCTATTTGTTGCAAAATGTTGCAGTATGTAATTAGATATTTACTCACCATGAATGGATCTAGCTGTACCATGTCATTGCATGTTTCATTACAGCCAAGAATTCTATGAAGTGCATGAGCTACAGCATACACTCCTTTATAGATATTATTAAATATGGGCATAAGTGACATATCAGTGAAGCTGTGTTGCAATCCACTTAGATCTTCATGACCAGTACATTCACTCTGATTGTCTCTTGATGAATTTAACTGTTTGAACTTACAGTCAAATAATGCTTCCCAGAACTCTGTGAATATTATATAACCAAAAGAATTGAGTGGCTTCACATTTAATATAAACTCTCTCATGCTGCTGACATGTGCTTTGGGGATGGACAAGCCTATGGCACCATCCAAAATGTGCTGCTTATCCATTTTTGCAGTTTGGGAATCAAATATCCAGCCTTCAGTGCCTACCCACTGGTACCCAGTAAGATTGTGGTGAGACAACTTATAAAGTAGCACATCCAAATCCAAAAAAGAGAGGAAAGCAACAATCACCTTAGAAGTTGAAAGCTTGATAATTTCAATTATGTTCTGTATTTTGTTTGGTGGATCTGTTCTAAAGAAAGACACAGAATACTCCAGACAGATTCCCAGTTGCTGTGCAGTTTCTGTGAATGTGGCCATACCATTATTGCCATAATCATCATTGGATCTAATAGCTCCAACCCAAGTCCAACCAAAGTGCTTGACCAACTGAGCCAGAGCTCTGCTCTGATAATAGTCACTGGGTATTGTTCTGAGGAAGGATGGGTACTTGGTTTTGTCACTGAGACAAGCACAGGTGGCAAAGGGACTGATCTAAAACATAAAAGAAATTACCTCTCAAAGATAAAAATGTAAAATATAAAGCTTTTAAAAAAATCAAATGTACTTTTTATAACTAGAGTAACAGCTTGCAGATTTTATAGAGTATAATTTGAAATTCACTAGTCTTACTGACCTCTGGAATATGAAAGGGTCCGATGACAGTAGCTACAGCCATGCAAGGAGAGGAAGCGGTTTCTCCCATAATTGCCTGCACTTGTGAATTTCTGGTACATGAAGCCTCTGAGGGTGCAGACACAACTTCGTTACCATTAGCCAAAGCCAGTGCAACTCTCACACTTATAGCTGTAGAGCCACAAGTATCATACATTTTATATCCCAGAGAGATGCCAGGTAGTAGGTCTGTGCTGTTATTAATCTCCTCAATGGCAAAAAGCATAGCCTGAGCAAACTGGAATGCTCTGAAATTCAAACTTTAAGCACACATTTTAAATATTTGTATTTCCAGTTCCAACGTTGAAATAGAATAAATACAATTATAAATTAAAGCATGTTATAGTCTTAATACACATATCAGGAAATATTTTGTCTAAATTAAATCATTAAAATTAAAAAACTTTTGTACATACTTTTTATATGTGCAAATCTTTTTTAAATATATATTACATTTCAAAAGTTTATTACAGCTAACTTACCTGATGCATTCCAGTGGCATTGGTTTTTGTGTGTAGGTATCCTGTCTGTCTCTCCAGCTGCTGTGGAAAGAGAAGATTGCCCCTAGTATGATGTCGCCATCTTTAGATAACTGGGGGTTCTCAGGATCAGCTCTTCGCCTGCACACCATATCCTCTGCTTGACAGAAAGATAGCACCAACCACAGCTGTAAAAGTGACCAGCTACACTCTGGCTGCCTTGTTGTGTATGTCATAATGTCTCAGAGACATACACCATTGGGTGAAATCATATGTACCCCAATGTCGTTGAAAAGCTTGTGTTCGTATTTATACATATTGGATGACCTTACAAAACAGTAATGTTTTATCTCTGTGGACCAGCACCACTGTATAGAAGGTGGGGTGGGAGGAAGGTAGGAGGATACTAACTACTGTATGTTCTTGGATTGCAGCGATTTAAATTCTTGCTGTAGGTGTCATCATAAGCTGTATTTTTTAAAAATGAAATTATTAATATAGCTCATTAATATTTATACAGATTGTATAAATGGTATACATATGGTAGAAGTATTAATTTAAAACAAAAAATGTGTGAAGGTTATCTACTTTTACATTTTGCAACTTACAACCTGAATTTTAAAAAAAGTTGGGACTTTGCTGCTGTAATTTGCAATTGTCACAAACTTATATTTTAGTCAAGATAGAAAGCAAACAAAACAATTTAAGATTTTTACACCAGTTGGGTTCAAGAAAAACACAACAAGATATTTTAAATGGCTCTGGTCAAGATGAGGGAAACAGGAACTCGGAGGGGTCAGCCTGGGCACAAGTTGCTCCTGGTCTAGGGAATAGAAATGCTGAGCAGGGGGGTGGGGTAAGTGGAGAGGCAGAAACTAAAGCAGAGGATTCTGGGAGTCCTAGTCCAGCAGGTGAGTACGAAACAGGAGGGAGATCCACAGGAGACAGGGAACAATAAAACCACTACCCAAACCCAGCAGGTAAAACAAAACAGCACAGAATAAACAAAAAGGCAAGTACACAATCCAAAGGTTTGTAATCCAAAACACGAGATTCAAATCATGACAGGGTTTAGGATGGGAAACAAAGGGAGGACAATAACCATAAACTATTTCAAAAGGTGACATTCAATTATACAGGCAAAAATTTTAAATCACTTACAAATTTCTTTGTTTTATCAAGGAAAAACACAATTTCATGCAATTTACAAACAATTCAATTTCAATCAGTCTCCGAATAAAAAAAATTTGTCCGATGACTTTTAAAGAATAATCTACATTTTTGCATTGAGACCTATTGTTATGCACGTGCAAACTAGAGGATCCAAATGCAGAAAGACAAGCTAGACGGTATGCATTCTGATAATTTTATTCACAAATAAATTCAGTACTGTAATGGGAATTTAAGCTTTGTATCTTCTGGTATCTAACTTCCTCAGACAACCAACATTCTGTTTTCTCACCAAAGTATAAAAACAAATTTTGTCTTTTGATCATGCTGTCTGAGCCTCTCAGGAACTGTCACCTGGGTGTGAAATCCTGCGGTAAACTCCTGCAAACCCACATCTCAGGAAGTCAGTGGTAACACCTACAGCAGACAAAAGGTGGTGGCACCAACCTGGGGATGTTCCCCAGTTATAAAAACCCTGATTTCCCTTTGTTCAGGGTCTTTCTCGCGTGTTGTTCGACCTTCTTTGCAAAGAATAAAAAACTTTGTCGGCCAGCAGAAGTCTCTATTTCATTCTTCACTAGCAGATGAGAAATTTCCACAACAGTACAAAAACAGACAGGCTGTAGAAATGCAAAGGAGACAAAGCTGGGGAAAGAAAAACAAAACTAAGGATCTCAGCAATGCTGACAAACTAAAGATATCTAAATAAGAATGAAAAATTGCTTTACCCTGTACAGACAGGAGAAGAACACTATGACTTTGGAAAACAAAATTACAGCACAAGGCCAGAATTAAAAATCATCCAACAAATGAAAAATAACCCTCAGAATTTGGGAGAGCCAAATAACTCTCTTGAATTCCCCAAATGCGAATTGGGTTATTACAATAACTGCAAAGCAGGAACAAACAATTGCTAAGAAAACAGGACTAACCACAGAAACAAAGAGCACAAGACCAACTAACCAACTGCCTAAGCTAAGGCTATATTTACTAAATTGATGTTATCAAGAGCCAGAGGTTGGGGAAAACATATGAAAACGAGTAGGACAAACAAGGTTGAATACATTTCTAACTTAAATACCGCAATCACAATGACTGAACAAAACACCTGCTAAAAACACCCACCTGATACCACTTAAAACAGCTGAGTTTGGAAGATGTCTGGGGCATTGGTGAGGGATGAATGAGTTCAGCTTCAGGATCTTGCAAATATACTTGGTTAAAGCCTCGATTTCAGGAGGAGAAAGGAAGTGGTATGGTGCCGTACAAGAGATGACTACCACAATTGGAGGGACGATGTGGGGGTAAAGAGATGGGTGAAGAGTCAGGAACTGTTATCAGGCCACTCTATCTGACAGGAGAGATCCCAACTGAAAACAATCCCAACAACAACAAATGGTCAATGGTTAAAGAGAGTTCAACAGTTCTATAACTAGCCTCATGCATTTAGTCATTAGTCATTATCTTATGTATCCAACATTGTCTTATCATCGATCTAGTCAATCTAGTCTATCGCCTAACCCAATTTCTTCCCTGACCTCCACTCTAGGTGAGGGTTATGTTTTAGAAGAGAGATGGCACCTAGAACTAAGGGGAGCTGGGGTGATTTGATGACATGAAAGGGAATTCTTGGTGGTTATCAATGGACATTCTGACAGAAAATTTACTTTTGGAACAAGGATGAATAAGATGGTTATTCACGGCATATAATGGAGGGGAAACTACAGGGCTTTTCTCTCTCCCGTAACCCTAGGACATCATGAAAGATGTTTTTTGCTCATAGCGTGCAGTGAGTGAGTGGGATTGTAGAGCAGGATGAGGGTGTTTGGGTAAGCCGGTGCTGTTGAGTTGATCTTAGGTCAGGTCTTTGAACCTGATGCGGACGGCTACAGGAAGCCAGTGCAGAGGTGTAAAAAGTGGTGTAACATGCCCTTTTTGGCTCATCAAAAATAAGAGTGCAACTGCATTTTGGATTATGGTGCATGCTGGTAATCACGTCAGTAAGACATTGCAGTAGTCAAGACGCAATATGACCAAAGCCTGCACAATGGGATGTGGTCAGTTGCTCACACCCGGGTGTGTGGACCCCCAAGGAGTGCAGTGATCTGGGTGCCTTCTGTTAGAGATGTGTTAATGATTTGTGTAATGGCTGGGATTAGTGGGGATGCAGATGTTTGAAGGAGAGTGGAGGAGATAGAATCAAGAGAACAGGTGGTAGGATGGTTTGAGAGGAGGAGGGTGGCTGCAGAGTCAGAGTAGCAAAGGAGGCAAGAGATGTGCTCTTAGATGAGGTTGGTATCATGTCTCTGTTCAAAAAAGAACTGGGAGCTGATGGATGCCACCTTGGTAAAGAAGGCGGCTAAGTCATCAGAAGTGAGAAAAGAGAAGGGGGGAGCTGGAGGGAGGTGGAGGAGGGACTTGAAAGTGCAGAAAACGTTCCTGGTGTCAGCGGTGTTGCTTTTTTTTTTTCTGGTAGTACTCTGTTTTTACATTTGTGATGCTGTGAGTGTCACAGTTTTAAGGGAGGGGGACGAGGCAGGAATTAACTGAAACAGGATTTTAATAGGAAACTACAAAAACAGGGAAACTAAGGTGGGTGTCATCAGACACTACAAAAGCAGGCAAAACACGAGGACAAAGTAACAACAGAAAACTACCCAGATGGCGGAGAACAAAGTAACAAAACAGGAACCAAAGTACAAAACCAAAAACCACTGCTCGATGGCAGGAAAACACTCACGGGAACAGGTAACAATGTCCAGAGTTCAGAGGGGGGAACATAGTCCAGGGAATCCAGAGAGGAAAGCACAAAATCCAGAGTGCAGGGGGGGAAGCAAAACAGGGCTGAGGAGGAGTGAGCAGGAGCAGGCAAGGTTGGGCAACAGTCAAGGAAAGCAACAGGCAAGGAACCACAGGCTGGAGACAGGAAGGGAAACAAGAAGGGGGAATGACGACGATCTGACAGGGGAGGAAGGTCTGAGGAGAGCTTATGTAGTGTGAGGGGAACACAGGTGAGTCCAATATGCCGCTGATTGGCAAGAGCAGAGGGAGAGAACTGGCTGGTGGGCGGAGTCCAGAGGGAGAGTGAGGTGGAGCAGTGAGGGAAATCCTCAGCTTGGCCTGATGCCAGGCCGAAATCATGACAGTGAGAAAATGACGCCAGAAAGGTCAATCAGCTCTAGCAAATGGAGCCTTGGATTTGCTCCACTTCCTCTCACCACTCCTGAGCGTAGTGCATTTTGCACGGATCTGGTCAGTGAGCCATAAATTATGAGCTGATATACAGGCAGGCCACAGAGAGAGAGGGCAGGGATTATTCAGACAAGTTGAAAGTGTTGTGCATAATGAGTCAATAGCTGTGTCTGTGTCAAGGGTAGAGAGGTCATGTGGTGGTGGTATGGTAGCAGAGATTCCCCAAGATGATGAGAGGAGTGCCATCTTCGGTGAAGTGGGAGAGCAACATTTCAAGCCAGTTTTCCAAACAGGCCCAGTCTTATGGACTGTAACTGGTGCAGAAATCATGGCGGCATGATATTCCAGTGACAGGGTACTGCTTTGGGGTGCCTGGAGGAAAACTTCCAGGTGTCACTGATGAGCAGTCCTGCCCCCTCCTGATGGGCGAGTGTGAGAAAAAGTGAAATGTGGAGAGTGCAGTTGGGGTGGCCGTGTTTGGTGGAATGATCAGGTCTCTGTAAGTGCCAGTAACTTACCAGCTGACTATATATTGAAATCTAGAATAAAGGAATGTGGAAAGTTGGAGGCCAAGTGAACACCTTAAAGTTGTTATTGTGCTCCTTAAACTATTCCTGAATCATTTTTGCTTTACGGAAGGGTGCATTATCCTGCTGAAAGAGGCCACCGCAAACAGTGAATATGGTATGGTGCTCATGTGCGCATTGTTGGTGCTTTTGGAAGTGGATAGGGGTCAGCATGGGCACTCTGTCTGGTCTGTGGCTAAGCAGCCATACACAACAAACTATAATGCACTATAATGCACTGTGTATTCTGACACCTTTCTATCAGAACCAGAACTTCTTCAGCAGTTTGAGCTACAGTAGCTCGTTGGGTCAGGCCACACGGGCCAGGCTACTCTCCCCACATGCGTAGATAAGCCTTGGCTGCCCGTGACCCTGTCACCAATTTACCACTGTTCCTTGCTTGAACCACTTTTGATAGACACTGACCACTGTAGACCGGGAATATCCCACAAGACCTGCACTTTTTGAGATGCACTGACCAAGTTATCTAGCCATCACAATTTGGTACAATTTGGTCAAACTCGCTCAAATCCTCATGCCTGCTTATTTTTCCTGCTTCTAACACATGAACTTTGTGGACAAAATGTTCACTTGCTGCCTAATACGTTTCAGCCACAAACAGGAGGCATTATGAAGAGATAGTCAGTGTTATTAATAATGACAAAATGTATTCATCTGATGGGATTAGACAGCTGCAGTAGAACTTAACTGCAGCTTTACTCATCTTTTGACTGTTGGCTGTCTGTATTTTCCTCTATAATCTAATCTATTTAAAATTATTTGGGGGAATATTTGAATCAGTATTCACATTGGTTGAATATCTATAGTTATCAATATCATTTTTGTCAAATTTTCAAATAATAAAAATATTACATCCTCATAAAAACATTCTCCCCCTGTTTAGCATTTCACCTCTCTGTGTAAACACGAAAGTCATAAAATTTGAAAACTGAAAACTCCTTAAAGTCTTATGTCCTACAACCCTTTTTACTTTTTACTTTTTACTAGCTATTTGGTTAGTTGTTACTCTAGTTTCATAAGCACAGGGACAGATTGGATGAATTCATTCTCTTTTTGTCCTGTATTTCATCACCATGTTGTCATGTCATTTTTTACATGATTGCGTGTACAGTATATATACTAATACAACACAACAGCCACTCATTTATTTCTCTCAGAAAGGATGACATTTACACAGTGGCCAGAGAGGAGCTGGGCACTTTTACAAGTGTTATTGGTGGCAGCTTTCTCTCAGTCAGAGGAGCAGGTGTGCCGACTAAGAGGTGATCCCGAGAGCCCGCAGCTATCTAAAGATGGGGACATTATATTGGGGGGAATGTTTGCTTTCCATGGTAGCTGGAAAGACAGACAGGATACCTACACATACAAGCCAATGCCACTGGAATGCACTAGGTAAATTAGACTGTAATATGCTTTAAGATTGAATATATATGTATAAATAGATTCACATATAAAAGAAGTAGACTAGTTACTAGAAGATTAAAATGAAAATCTAACATTTTATTTTGATTTTGATTAAACATTTCCTGTTGTATGTATAAATAGCAACAATACAATGCACACAAACAACAATGCAAACTTTCATTTACTATTCTATTACTTTTAACTTATACTGCTAGTACAAATATTTAAAACTGTGTTTAAAGTTTGAATTTAGGAGCATTCCAGTTTGCCCAGGCTATGCTTTTTGCCATTGAGGAGATTAATAACAGCACAGACCTACTTCCTGGCATCTCTCTGGGATATAAAATGTATGATAGCTGTAGTTCCATTGCAAGAACTGTAAGAGTTGCACTGGCCTTGGCTAATGGTAACGAAATTGTATCTATGCCATCGATGGTTTCTTGTACCAAACCTGCACAAGTGCAGGCAATAATGGGTGAAACCTCTTCCTCTCCTTGCATGGCTGTAGCTACTGTCATTGGACCTTTTAACATCCCACAGGTGGGTAAGATTATTACATTTAAAAGTATATTTGTAAAAAAATGTCAATATTATTAAGTGTTTACTTCAGCTGTTAAAAAAATGTTTTGTGAGAAATTATTTTTCTAAAAGTTTTCAGATGTTATGAGCAAACATGACTTTGTGAATGTTTTAAGTTTTACATTTTTATCTTGGGAGATCATGTGTCTTGTCTTTTAGATCAGTCCCTTTGCCACCTGTGCTTGTCTCAGTGACAAAACCAAGTACCCGTCCTTCCTCAGAACAATACCCAGTGACTATTATCAGAGCAGAGCTCTGGCTCAGTTGGTCAAACACTTTGGTTGGACTTGGGTTGGAGCTATAAGAGCCAATGATGATTATGGTAACAATGGTATGGCTACATTCACAGAAACTGCACAGCAGCTGGGAATCTGTCTTGAGTATTCTGTATCTTTCTTTAGAACAGATCCACCAAACAAAATACAAAAGATAATTGACATTATTAAACATTCTACTTCCAAAGTGATTGTTGCTTTCCTCTCCTATTTGGACATGGATGTGCTTTTGTATACGTTGTCTCTTTACAATCTGACTGGGTACCAGTGGATAGGAACTGAGTCATGGATCATTGATTCACAAACTGCCAAAATGGATAGGCATCACATTCTGGATGGTGCCATAGGTCTGTCCATCCCCAAAGCACATGTCAGAGGCATTAGAGAATTCATATTAAATGTGAAGCCACTCAATTCATCTGGTCATGAAATTTTCACAGAACTGTGGGAGATATTATTTAGTTGTAAGTTCAAACAATTAAAGTCATTAACAGAGAATCAGAGAGAATGTACTGGACATGAAGATCTGAGTGGATTGCACTACGGTTTCACTGATATGTCACTTATGCCCATATTTTACAATGTCTATAAAGGAGTGTATGCTGTGGCTCATGCACTTCATAATATTCTTGGCTGTAATGAAACATGTAACTACACTGTTCAGCTTGATCCATTTACGGTAGGTGAATTCCTAAATCTTTAAAGTCTCCTACTTCAAAAAGAATTGCAATCTCTGTTTTCCTGCTGCTGAACCAACAGACAGATACAATGTTTCTTGTACTTACATGAGAACATACTGTTTTAGATTTTACAGCATGTAAGAAAAAATCATTTCAGAACAAAGGAAGGAGATGAAGTTTACTTTAATGAGAATGGAGACCCACCAGCAAAATATGAAATTATAAACTGGCAGCCAATGGAAAATGGAATTGCAGACTTTGTCACAGTTGGTCTTTATGATGCATCTTTACCTGCAGACAAACAGCTGAGTCTGCAAAATAACTATATAATTTGGGCACAAAACTCGAAACAGGTAAGCTATCATTTCAACATTGCAATTAATATTTACAGTAAACTGATCATAACATTGCAGTTAATTAATAATACTGAGGTTTGTAAAGAAAACTGTTAAAGTGAGTGCTGATGTATTTTTCTCACAGTCATGTTGTTCATACAGGTTCCTGTGTCAGTTTGCAGTGAGAAATGTCCTCCAGGAACTCGCAAGGTTCTCCAGAAAGGAAAGCCTGTCTGCTGCTATGACTGTATAAGATGTGCAGAGGGAGAAATAAGCAACATTACAGGTCTAGTAATACTAAATGCAAAGTTTGGGACTACATAGAACCAGAAAACAAAGCTGTCACTCATGCAAATCAATCTTAAGACCTGAAGGTTTTGTTGATGTTTTGTATTCCAAAGAAGGATTAAATAACAAAATATAATTGTTCCAGCAAACTACTAGTTTCACTTTCACAAGAAAGCATTTTGTTTGTAAAGTTTGTTTGGTTTTCAGGCTTTGTGATAAGTGCACACACTATCACGACATATTTGACAATGAAACAACACTGAAAAAAGAAAAAAGAAAAAAAAAAAAGGAAAGCGCTTAAAATAAAAAGTCTAACTTCCATTTTATTTTTATTTTTCAGATTCTATCACCTGTGTGCGATGTCAGCCTGAATTCTGGTCCAATGACAGAAGAGATACCTGTGTAAAGAAGGAGACAGAGTTTCTATCATATGAGGAAATTATGGGAGCACTGCTCACTGCAGCATCTTTATTTGGAACATGCATGACTGCTGTTGTAGCATTCATCTTCTTCAGATACAGGAAAACTCCTATTGTCAGGGCCAACAACTCTGAGCTGAGCTTCCTGCTGCTCTTCTCCTTGACCCTGTGTTTCCTGTGTTCTCTGACATTTATCGGCCGACCCTCTGAGTGGTCCTGCATGCTGAGACACACAGCATTCGGCATCACCTTTGTCCTCTGCATCTCTTGTGTTCTGGGGAAAACTATGGTGGTGTTAATGGCCTTCAGGGCTTCACTTCCAGGCAGTAATGTGATGAAATGGTTTGGACCAACACAGCAGAGACTCAGTGTTCTGGCCTTCACTCTCATCCAGGTTGTAATATGTATCCTCTGGTTAACAATTTCTCCTCCTTTTCCATTTAAGAATTTGAACGATATCAAAGACAAAATCATCTTAGAATGTGCTCTGGGTTCAACTGTGGGATTTTGGGCTGTACTTGGGTACATAGGTCTTTTGGCCTCTTTCTGTTTCATTCTTGCTTTTCTGGCTCGGAAACTACCTGATAACTTCAATGAGGCCAAATTTATCACCTTCAGCATGTTGATCTTCTGTGCAGTGTGGATCACTTTTATTCCAGCTTATGTCAGCTCTCCTGGGAAGTTCAGTGTTGCTGTAGAGATATTTGCTATTCTGGCCTCCAGTTTTGGACTGTTAATTTGTATTTTCTTCCCAAAATGTTATATTATCTTACTGAGACCAGAGAAGAACACAAAAAAGAATTTGATGGGGAAAGGAGCAAAGAATTTCTAAGATGTATAAAAAACATATACAAAAAACATGGTGGCAAAGTAGGACTAGGTGAAAATATCTCTTCTAAATTACCTTGTCCTGAGTAGAACTTGGTGGAGACATACATATATATATATATATATATATATATATATATATATATATATATATATATTTTTTTTTTTTTTTATAGGGAGGATACATTCTAAAAACTTGCTCTGTTGATAAGCATAACCCTCATCCCTTTTTTTTTTATAAAGACAACGTAATTCAATATTGGTAACAGGAAATAATAGGTCAAGCTGTATTTGACCTACTCTACAAAGCCACAAAGTCATTCTTACATACATTAAGCCACCTTCAAGTGATGATCAAAATCAGAAGTTCCGAATGTCAAATTGCTCCCTAAAAAGTACATTTGCTTAATCAGACCCATATCCTCAATAAAATTTTTTCATACTGAAACCTGAATAGATCAGTCTGGTAGGTTAAATTACCAGTAGATTAATGTTACTGCAGCCACACACTATAAATAGCATACATTATAGATATACAGTTTGTTCCTTAAATAACAGAATTTTATTTTTATTTATTTAGTTTTTTACATCTAGCCACTGTACACCATCACATTGAATCTAAGTAAAATTAAACTTTAATTCCAGGGGTTTGACTGAATCTTCAGTAATCACAGCCATTTTCACACACACACACACACACACACAATTAAAACATAAGGATTGCTTTTAATATATGGAAAAAATGTTTATGTCTGACCGGTGTCAAAACAAAATGCAATGATTTGCATCTAGTAAACCCATATTTTTACAATAGTGCGAATAGAGTAATAAAAGCTGGAACATTTCATGACACTTGTGCAGTAATAGCCACCAGAGTAATGGTGGATGATGGTCATTATGTAGGCATCATTTAATGTATGAGGTGTTACCTTTCAAAATTTACTTCCACAGTCTTGTAGTTAACCCTTTCTACATCAAACATAGTGGACTATCGCTGTACAGGTTAGCTACATCTAGTTAGCACACAAGTTAACATTACATACACTGCTTGTTGTGTATGCTGATATTTAGCTTAATGAAGTGACAGTGGAAAAAGATGTCTGGATACCTCAGGTCTTTAGCCCCAGCTTGTGTCTGTCATGTTCAGGTATAAGTTACGTTTGAGTCACACAGAACTATACATTACCAATAAATCAACATATGACAACACTGTCCACAGATAATTAAACAAACAGATCTGCTGCAAAAAAACAAGATCTAGAATTTCTCATATAGTAACTTCTGAACTTGAATTTAAGAGCTCTATAAAACATATAAAACATATAACATCTTGCATGGTTTAAAATGAGAAAATGTGCTGTTTTAAAAATGACTGCAGCCTTTCTCAAAAAAGTTGGAACAGAGACAAGAAAAGGCTGGAAAAGTAAGTGGTACTGACAGGGAAGAGGTGGAAGAACATTTTGCAGCTAATTAGATTAACAGGTTAACAGGTCAGGTTTCCAGCAAATTTAATGTTACATTATGTTTCTATGCATGAAATTGCAGACGTAAGTATCATCATCTGCAGTACATAATGTCATCAAAAGGATCAATAAGATAATCTGTGGAAATCTCTAATCTCTAAAGCTGATATCTGATATTGGATTCCTGTGATCTTCAGGCTCTCAGATTTCATTGAAAACAATCAATTCTGTGATACATAGCAATGCATGGGCTTCACTGTGAACACAGTCTACCTTACGATCAAAAATTTCAAATTAAAGCTCATGCGAAGAAGAAGCCATACAGATTTTCACAGAATCCTTTATGTCTGTCCACTTGCCTGTGTACAGTACATTTTAACATTCAGCATAAACAAAAAATTAAAACTCTCAGGACTGACAAGTTCTAATGAACAATGTTGTGCAAGAAATCATAAAACTGTTCAGAATTTAAGAAGTAAGGAAATAGTAAAATAATAAGTATAATGTATATGAATAAACATTGACAAAACCTTCCTCCTCTCTAGAGTATTATTTTTAGCTAATTTGCTACCTTCAATTCGACAAATGACCAGAAAAGTGAAAATAAAAGAACTGATAAATGTAAAAAGCATGTGGGTTTAAGCAATGAAGATTTAGATTTAGAATTTAGAAAGGATTTAGAAAAACATGGCCAGCTGCCATCTCCATTGTTGCTCTTTTTAGTGGTAATGAAATGGAAGAGCAAGACATGGTCCTTTTCGTAGATTTAATTTTTTTATTTAATTTAATTGAATCACATGTAAAAGAGATGATTGGGATCTTAATAATAACAAAAATATAGATAAGCTCATCAGAGATGACCATTGGTTAATTTACGTTGGAAGAACCTCCTGTCAGAGGGAGCATAGTGATGTATGGTGATGTATTGGTGTCTGGTCACTGTCTCCTCACAGCTTAAAGGACCTGGATTTTAAATCACGGGTTAACTTTTCTTTGTAGAGTTTGCATGTTTTCCCTGTGTCTGTGTGGGTTTTCTCCATGTACACTGGCTTCCTCCCACTAAAAGTCAGACATAATAGGCTTAGGGTAAGGTGTAATCGATGACTCTAAATGGCCTATAAGTGTGAATGTGAGTATGAGCCCTATGATAGACTGCAGACCTGTCCACAGTAACCTGTCTCACCAGGCCCATAGCCCACCATATAATCCACAGGGTAAGAAGAGCAAAACCTTCATGAGGCTAGATGACACATGGTCAGGAGGGAAGACACAACCCTTAACATCAAGCCATCATTCACAAAAATCACAAGGCCCCTTGTATTAAGTGAAGAAAAAAAAAAAAAAAACTCAAAACGCTCATTCTGACATAGTTCCGAATCGATTGAGTCAGAAGAGCGCTTAGGTCTTAAAAAATAATAATAATAATAAAAAACAAAGCACTATAGGATTGCAGAAATATAAGAAATGTCTTTTACAATGCACAAGAATAGGAAGAGGAAAGGAAGAATACAAGCTCCTTCTGGTCAGTCAGTTCAGCAAGGTACAGTGACTACACACCCCTGCCACTGCTATATCAAACCAAGCAGAACATGCAGCCTAATCACTATGTTCACCAAGCACAATCTCCGATTCTTCAGTCTGAACATATCTACTGACAATTACACAGTATGAAAAATAGTTTTTCTATTTTTCTGTAGATTTGCTGATTTGACTGCTGTTTGCAAGTTAAAGAGCAATATGTTTCTGTTCCTGTATAGATGTGTATTTTTTCTTTATTATTCTCTATTATCCTTGTAGTAGTGGTAAGATTGCTGTCCTCCATGTGGGTGACGGGGTTCAAATCCCAGCTGTGGCCTACCTCCAGTAGGAGCCCTTGGGCAAGACCTCCTTATGCTTACTCTGCCTTGGCCTTGTACCTTGTATCTCACTTGTCAATATTCTGATTAATCATTTTAACCCTTTGTCAGAAGGAAACAAGTACAGAAACATTAGGTAGTTTCAAGTAATATAATGTACAATTTTGAAGCAATTATTTTTCAGTTTTGTTCAACAAATCAAGACAGCTAAAGATCTCATCTCAAATTCTGCATTCTGCATAGTATTTATTTCTCTTTTTTTTTGCATTAGAAACACAAAAAATGGTTTCTTGGCTTTTACCTTTCCACAAAAAACAAAAAAACATTTCTGGTTAAGCTTCTTTAGGCTGCGGAAGGACCAACTTGGCATTCACATGAAGCTGCCAGATGCTGAACCAGGTCCTTGCTGGACGTCTGATCTCTTAAAGAAGAAACTCTGGAAAACTTCTCATCAGATCTTCCACTTCTGTTTTTATCCTTGACTTGTCCAGATTCCCCTACAGAGGTTACACTTATTGTCACTTCAGCCAACATAATGTTAAAACAAACATGTTTATTCTGATATTTTTGTGTTTTTTATCACTGTGAACATATTTCCTATGTACACTAGCTGTATTCTAATCAACTGACTACAATATAAATAGGTATATAGCACTGCCAAATCAAAGAAAAATGCAATAGTGCCCAAGGCTTTTGCACAGTACTATGTATATATATGGCACACAACAAACAATAAATCAAATCTATTTGGTTACATTTTCTTTGGTCAATTCAGGCTATACCATTCGCCATGAAACCTCGTGCAGGTCATGAAAAAGGTCTTAGAAAGCACTTGCCATTTTTCACACTGCTGCTTTCCAGCCACAGATTCTTTGCAACAGGGCACTCTCTTAGCTCCGTTTAATCAGCTGTAGGTTTGCATCTTCAGAATCTCCATGGGCAGGACAGAGGTATGCATCAGATCATGTCTCTCTCAATTAGCTGTGAAGGCACAGACATGTAATGGCGCTGCTTGCTACCTTGTTAGGCTTCAGACAAATAATAAACTGGAGGCAATTTGCTAAAATGTAAAAGTATTTTTTTTCAACACTTTGCACTTGAAAGATGGCTGTTGTAGATTTTTTCATTTTGAGGCTGAAAGGGATTTGGCTTCATTAGATCGTATCTCACTGAACAGATACGAACAGGCCACATTGCAGGCCATATAATGCTTCCAATGCTAAACTGAAATTGGAATGTGAGTTAAATGGCTAACGTATCAAAGTAAGCACAGGCTATCAAGATTAAAAGAAAAGTCAAAAAACAGTTGAAGCCCTGTGAGTATTTCCAATAATACAAAAGATTATTACTAGTACGTGATTATTTGTGAATAAATCACACATGTCATATAAACAAGGTAGTTAGTATACTGTATTGTTCCACATTATTGTAAATTGTAAGTTTGTTTGTGTAGTATTTTATTGTGTATGTTGCACACTTTACATAAAATTAATAGCCTAATAAACTTGTTTAAAAATTTAAATTTAATAAGTGCAATTAGTGCAATTAAATAAGTGCAATCAGTGTAAAACATTTAGTAAGGAACAAGTTTGAAATTTTAATGTATAAATAATGTAATTACCTGGAAATGTATGTAATATTAAAACATTATTTCAACCAACTTACTTGAATCTAATCCGAAATGAAAAACAATCACATTTACTAGTAATTACAGAGTATTTAGCAAACAAATAAAAGTTAGACAGAATCAGTAATCAAAGTGGGGCAACAGACTGAGACACTGAATACTATGGGGTTTATATTTTAAAGTCTATGGAAAGTTATTATTTATATTTCAAACTGATTTACTGCAGAGATTTATGTTGCCCAATGATTACATAAATATGTAATACTGTAATATCAAAAGACTGAAGGCTTATAAGATGATACACAACATTTTATTAGTAGAACCATACATTACATAAAAATTTCATGTGTTAAATGTTTGTAATTTTATTACACATTTGGAGTTGAAAGTGACTAGTTTTACACTAATTGCACTTTTTCATTTTGCAATTTAATTTATACAATGAAATAATAACAGGGTCATTATTTACTAATTAGTGGGCTGTAATTTACTAGACTACCAAGATATTAAATAATAGTATTATAACAATATTACTATAATGATTGATAATAATAATAATAATAATAATAATAATAATAATATATGATAATTAACTTAACTATTAAAAAGAGGTATACCACAGATCATTAAAATAATCATAGCAGAAAAATATATACAAATAATATATAAATAACCCTTTAATGACATGACTGTTATAAGTTAACATATCTACAAGACAAGAATGACAGTCTTGCATTATCTTTTGCTACATTTCGCAAAAGAAAATCCTTTTTTTTGACTCCAACTCGGTCAAAGCAAAGATTGTTACTAGAGCAAATTTTAATTTTCTGAAAAGGTTATGTATTCTGGATAAAATGCATCTTGGTCATAAACAGAAAAACAGAAAAAGACCCTTTATACATTCTTTTAGTTTGTTTTACATTTTTGTACTTCTGTATTTCTTTAAACTTTAATTAATCAGGAAGCTTCATTAACACATCAGTCATAGGATAACCAACAATAAAAAAAAAACAAAAGACATTAGAAATATCAACAAGTCACACAAAATTAAAATAAATATCTATAAGTTTACAGAAAGTTAGGTAGATCAGGTTGTTTTTGGTGCCTCTCTCCCCATCATATTCTTTTTTGAATTGTTCTCTGGTCTCAGTAAGATAATGTAACATTTTGGAATAAAAATACAAATCAACAGTCCAAAACTGGAGGCCAGAATAGCAAATATCTCTACAGCAACACTGAATTTCCCAGGAGAGCTGACATAAGCTGGAATAAACGTGATCCACACTGCACAGAAGATCAACATGCTGAAGGTGATAAATTTGGCCTCATTGAAGTTATCAGGTAGTTTCCGAGCCAGAAAAGCAAGAATGAAACAGAAAGAGGCCAGAAGGCCTATGTACCCAAGTACAGCCCAAAATCCTACAGTTGAACCCAGAGCACATTCTAAGATGATTTTGTCTTTGATTTCTTTAAAGTTCTTAAATGGAAAAGGAGGAGAAATTGTTAACCAGAGGATACATATTACAACCTGGATGAGAGTGAAGGCCAGAACACTGAGTCTCTGCTGTGTTGGTCCAAACCATTTCATCACATTACTGCCTGGAAGTGAAGCCCTGAAGGCCATTAACACCACCATAGTTTTCCCCAGAACACAAGAGATACAGAGGACAAAGGTGATGCCGAATGCTGTGTGTCTCAGCATGCAGGACCACTCAGAGGGTCGGCCGATAAAGGTCAGAGAACACAGGAAACACAGAGTCAAGGAGAAGAGCAGCAGGAAGCTCAGCTCAGAGTTGTTGGCCCTGACAATAGGAGTTTTCCTGTATCTGAAGAAGATGAATGCTACAACAGCAGTCATGCATGTTCCAAATAAAGATGCTGCAGTGAGCAGTGCTCCCACAATTTCTTCAAATGATAGAAACTCTGCTTCCTTCTTTACACAGACATCTCTTCTGTCATTGGACCAGAATTCAGGCTGACATCGCACACAGGTGATAGAATCTGACAAGTAATAATAAAACAGATGTTAGACTTTTCATTTTAAGTGCTTCCCTTTTTTTGTTTTTTTTTTGTTTTGTGTTTGTTTTAGTGTTTCACTGTCTTCAAATATGTCATGATAGTGATGATTAACACACAGCCTGAAAACCACATAGACTTTTTACAAATATGTCTTAGATTTTTCTTATTTTTCAAAAAAAGAAAATGCTTTCTTGTGAAAGTGAAACTAGTAGTTTGCTGGAACAATCATATTTTGTGATTTAACCCTGCTTCGGAAAACAAAACATCAACAAAACCTTCAGGTCTTAAGATTGATTTGCATGAGTGACAGCTTTGTTTTCTGGTTCTATGTAGTCCCAAACCTTGCATTAAGTATTACTAGACCTGTAATGTTGCTTATTTCTCCCTCTGCACATCTTATACAATCATAGCAGCAGACAGGTTTTCCTTTCTGGAGAACCTTGCGAGTTCCTGGGGGACATTTCTCCCTGCAAAATGACACAGGGACCTGAATAAACAACATAACTGTGAGAAAAGTATGAAATCACTCAATTAGAAAAGCTTTGTCGCAATATTTTAACTATTATAGAATAATTGATCAAATGATAGGTTACCTGTTTTGAGTTCTGTGACCAAATGATATAATTATTTTGCAGACTCAATTGTTTGTCTGCAGGTAAAGATGCCTCATAAAGACCAACTGTAACAAAGTCCACAACACCATTTTCTGTTGGCTGCCAGTTTATAATTTCATACTTTGCTGGTGGGTCTCCCTTCTCATTAAAGTAAACTTCTTCTCCTTCCTTTGTTTTAAAACGAATCTTTCTTATGTGCTGTAAAATCTAAAATTATATATTTTTATGTAATTATGACAAAGGTTTGTTTGTTCAGCAACATGGTACAAATTTTAAGGATATAATTTTTCACCCACCATGAATGGATCTAGTTGACCCTCGCAGTTACATGTTTCATTACAGTCAAGAATATTATGAAGTGCATGAGCTACAGCATACACTCCTTTATAGACATTGTTGAATATGGGCATAAGTGACATATCAGTAAAGCTGTGTCCACTCAGATCTTCATGTCCAGTACATTCTCTCTGATTCTCTGTTGGTGACTTTGGCTGTCTGAACTTACAGTTGAATAATGTCTCCCAAAACTCTGTGAATATTTCATTACCAGTTGAATTGAGTGGCTTCACATCTATTATGAACTCTCTCATGCCACTGACCTGTCCTTTCGGGATGGACAGGCCTATAGCACCATCAAGAATGTGATTTTTATCCATCTCTGCAGTTTGATAATTAAAGATCCAACCCTCAGTGCCTACCAACTGGTACCCAGTCAAGTTGTAAAGAGACAACGTATACACAAACACATCCATGTCCAAATAGGAGAGGAAAGCAACAATCACTTTGGAAGTTGAATGTTTAATAATGTCAATTATTTTTTGTAATTTGTTTGGTGGATCTGTTCTAAAGAAAGATACAGAATATTCCAGACAGATTCCCAGCTGCTGTGCAGTTTCTGTGAATATAGCCATACCATTATTGCCATAATCATTATTGCTTCTTATAGCTCCGACCCAAGTCCAACCAAAGTGCTTGACCAACTGGGCCAAGACTCTGCTCTGATAATAGTCACTGGGTATTGTTCTGAGGAAGGATGGGTACTTGGTTTTGTCACTGAGACAAGCACAGGTGGCAGAGGGACTGATCTAAAAGAACAATGACTTCTCAAAATGAAAAAAAAGTTGTATATAAAAACCATTCACAAACTCCCATTTGATCTTAACGTCTGAAAGCATTTAGAAAAATAATTTCAAACCAAAATATTTTTAAACTTAGTAATAAAAAGTTAGTAATTTTACAGACCTCTGGAATATGAAATGGTCCGATGACAGTAGCTATAGCCATACAAGGAGAAGAAGATGTTTCTCCTATTATTACCTGCACTTGTGCAGATCTGGTACACGGAGCCTTTGACAGTGTAGATACAACTTCATTACCATTAGTCAAGGCCAGTGCAACTTTTACACCTCTTGCTGCAGAGCCACAAGTATCATACATTTTATATCCCAGAGAGATGCCAGGTAGTAGGTCTGTGCTGTTATTAATCTCCTCAATGGCAAAAAGCATAGCCTGGGCAAACTGGAATGCTCCTACATTTAAACTTGATCCACACAGTGTTTGATGATATTCACAAATACAACAGGAAATACAATGACATTGTCAAAATAAAATACTTTAGATTTATACCTTTTATTCTGGTAAACCTATGTAGTTCCTTTATATATCTTAACAGTATATTTCAGTATAATTTACCTGTCGCAGTTAAGTGGCAGTGGTTTGCTTGTGAAGGTATCTTTTCTGTCTTTCCAGCTACCATGGAAGGCAAACATTCCCCCAAATGTGATGTCACCATCTTTAGATAGCTGGGGATTCTCTGGATCACCTATTAGTCGGCACACCTGTTCCTCTGTCTGAGAAAAAGATGCCACCAACAACAGCTGTAAAAGTGCCCAGCCACGCTCTGGCCACCTCTGTGTAAGTGGCATTCTGATTGAGAAGAATAAACGAGTGGGTGTATTCTCAAGAACCTCAATGCGAAGCAAGAGATTGTGTTACTATTTATAAGTTTTGAATAAAAAAAATGAAAAGAAAAAAGTAATTTAATCCCTTAAAATATATCAAATTTACACTGATGATGTCTTAAACCTTATCACTTTATGATATGATTTATACCATATTAACCATATGGTATAAATTTGGTTGGTTGGTTGATTCAAGAAAATCTTTGAATAATAACAAAGATAAAATCGAGGGATGAGTAATGTTGGACAACCTGAGTATTGTTAAAAATGCAAATAATGGAAAAAAAATGGAAATGGAAATAGAAAAATAAAAATACTAATTCTAATTAAAGAATAAATATTGTCAAAACTTTCCTCTTCTCCAAAATACTGTTTTTAGCTTATTTACATTCTCCAAGTAAAAAATATTTTTTTTTAGGTTAGATTCAAACTTTGGGATATGCATATATATGTTCATTACATAGGAAGTGGTTTTCCAATTCTGATATTCAGATATTGTTTTTTTTCCCCTAAGTACACCGCTTGTAAAAATTTAATGAGCACTTTTTAAGTATGACACAAAGTCAATTAAACCACTAATCCTCCACTGTCAGATCCAGTTCACCAGCAGGTAATGATTGATTGACAGCTTAGCCCCTCTTTTCACCCGAGTGCTGAAGACATAAGGTCGGAGATTAGATGACATGACCACGAACTCCATTGACCTCCAGCCAAGGGTATACTGTTACACTGATGTACTTATGCTTGGACATGGTGTTTGTTATGGACAAACTGTAACCAGCACAGAAGTCCAATAACAAAACCCTGCTTGGATTCAGAACTAGGAGGCCGTTCCTCCCTGTCACACCCCTCGAGGTGTCACTGTAGAATGACAGGTCTCTAGTTGGGGCATCTTCCAATAACCCTTTCAGGGACAGAAAGTCGTGTACTCTACCGGGAAGAATTCCAGCATATGGTGGCTGAGCTGGGAGGCCAATCCAGGTGACATAACGTCCTTCACCTAGGACCTGTTTGGACCCCCTCAGCCAGATCATCACAAAGACTGGCTACGGATACCGACTACGGAATGCCACAACCATCAGCCACCTCCTCTACATGGATGACATCAAGCTGTATGCCAAGAGGGAACGAGACATCAACTCGCTGATACATACCACCAGGATATACAGCCACGACACAGGAATGTCATTCAGACTGGATAAGTGTGGTCGCATGGTAGCAAGGAGAGGAAAGGTAGTCAGAACTGATGGGATAGAACTACCAGAAGGCAAGATAGCAGATGTTGAAGATAGCTACAAATACTTTGGAATCCTACAAGCAAATGGTAACCACAAAGTACCTCCAAAGGGTAAGGCAAGTCTTGCAAAGTCAGCTGAACGGGAAGAACAAAATCCGGGCAATCAGCACCTACGCCCTCCTGGTCAACAGGTACCCCACTGGTATTATAAGCTGGGCATAAAAGGAGATGGAAGAAACTGACATCAAGACAAGGAAGCTCCTTACAATGCACGGAGGGTTTCACCCCAAATCCAGCACCCTGAGACTCTTCGCTAAGCGGAAGGAAGGAGGCCGAGGATTAGTGAGTGTCAAAGCCACTATCCAGGATGAAACAACTAAGCTCCATCAATACATCAGGAAGATGGCCCCAATTGATGATGTGCTTAGTGAATACCTCAGGCAGCAAAAACCAGCGGAGCAAGGGAAGGAAGAGGAGGAACCCTCATGGAAGGACAAACTCCTGCACGGCATGTACCACCGGCAGATAGAAGAAGTGGCTGATATTGACAAATCCTACCAGTGTCTGGACAAAGCTAGACTGAAAGACAGCACAGAGGCACTAATCCTAGCAGCACAGGAGCAGGCTCTGAGTACAAGATCAATAGAGGCTGGGATCTACCATACCAGGCAGGACCCCAGGTGCAGGCAGTGCAAAGATACCCCTGAAACAATCCAGCACATAACAGCGGGATGCACGATGCTAGCAGGCAGGGCATACATGGAACGCCATAACCAAATGGCCGGCATAGTGAAAAGGGACATCTGTGCTGAGTACAGACTGGAAGTCCCAAAGTCAAAATGGGACACACCATCAAAGGTGGTTGAGAATGACAGCGCTAAGATCCTGTGGGGCTTTCAGATACAGACTGACAAACTGGTAATGGCCAACCAACTCGACATAGTAGTGGTGGACAAACAACAACAAGATGTGGAAGGTGAAGGCACAAGTGGTACCCGTGGTGATAGGAACACTGGGGGCTGTAACTCCCAAACTTGGAGAGTGGCTCCAGCAGATCCCAGGAACAACATCTGAGATCTCTGTCCAGAAGCGTGCAGTCCTAGGAACAGCTAAGATGCTGCGCAGGACCCTTAAGCTCCCAGGCCTCGAGCTTGTAGGAATAGGAGTGCTCCCAGGAAGGGGCGAGTGGGGATTTTTTACACACATATATATATATATATATATGGCACACACCAAACAATAAATCTAATCTAACTGATTACATTCTCTGTGGTCAGTTCAGGCTATACCATTTGCCATGAAACTTCCTGCAGGTCATCAGAAAGGAAAGGTATTAGGAAGAACTTGCCATGTTTCACACTGCTGCTTACCAGCCACAGAGGAGATTCTTGCTACATAGGCAGGACAGATGTATGCTTATGATCATATCTGTCATATCTGTCTGGCAGCACAATTTTTCTCAGTGTAGTGCTTCCAATGCTAAACTGAAAATGGAATGTGAGTTAAATTGCTCATGTATCAAAATCAAATCAAATCAATCAAAATCAAATAACTTTATTGTCATTGTACGTTGTACAACGAAATTAGAGTGGAATCATTTCGGTAGAATAAAATTGTCATAAATAAATAAAAACTAAAAACTGCTAAATTAGAAAATACAAAACACCAGTAGGTTACACATACTCCAGGTATTGCACGGTTCCCTTACTAAATTAACCTTTTTTTTAGCAGTGTTTAAGACAAGGATGGCTCTTGGATAAAAGCTGTTTTTTATTCTGCTTGTTCTTGTTTTAATTGCACTGTATCTTCTGCCTGAAGGCAGCAGTTCAAACAGAGAATGTTCAGGTTGTGATGGGTCCTGCAGAATGTTCTGAGCTTTTTTTAGGCAGCGGGAGTTGTACAGTTCTTCCAGGGATGGGAGCTGCAGCTGTGCAACTGGCAAACCAGGCACAGGCACAGTATGTTAAAATGCTCTCTTTTGAGAGAGAGAGACACTACCAGTTTCTCATTCAGGTTGTTTTTCTTTAGAAGACTGAGAAAGTACAGTCTCTGCTGGGCCTTCTTCACCAGAGGAGTGGTGTTGGCACCCCAGGTCAGGTCCTGCTCAATGGTGACGCCCAGGGGCTTGAAAGCAGCCACCCTCTCCACACGATCTCCACACGATAAAGTGCCTGAATGTCTGTTTTGTTCCTCCTGTAATCCACCACCAGTTCCTTGGTCTTTGTTGTGTTGAGGATCAGATTGTTTTTTCCACACCAGACAAAGAGCCGCACCACCTCGTCCCGGTAAGCGGACTCATCATTTCCAGAGATAAGCCCTACCACTGTGGTGTCATCAGCAAACTTAATGATGGTATTGCTGGGGTGGGTGGAGGTGCAGTCTTGTGTGTAGAGGGTGTAGAGCAGGGGGCTCAGCACACAGCCCTGTGGGGAGCCAATACTGAGGATGAGAGCTGTCGATATGTGGGACCCTACTCTAACCCTCTGGGGGTGGGCTGTCAGGAAGTCCAAAATCCAGAGGCATGTGGAGGTGGAGAGTCCGAGGGCCTCTAGTTTGGACACAAGTCTGTGAGGAAGGATGGTGTTAAAGGCAGAACTGAAATCCACAAACAGCAGCCTCACGTAGCTCCCCGGCTGCTCCAGATGGGACAAAGCAGTGTGGAGAGTGGTGGTGATGGCGTCTTCTGTGGACCTGTTTGCCCTGTATGCGTACTGGTAGCTGTCCATTGTAGATGGAAGGCATGAGGTAATGTGACTACGTACCAGTTTCTCAAAGCATTTCATGATAACCGGGGTCAGGGCAACAGGTCTGTAGTCCTTAAGGCCCCGCCATTTGGTCCGCGCAGTCCTTCAGCCCCCGACCAGTGATGCCATCAGGTCCGGCAGACTTCCTCGGGTTCATAGACCTCAGCGTGCGCCTCACCTCATGTTCCTCCACACTGAGTGAGGGGCCGCTGTGGGCTGATGCCTGTAGTGCTGCTGTCTCTGGTGGCTCCACCTTGAAGCGGGCGAAGAAGAAGTTAAGCTCCTCTGCCAGTGAAAGGTCCCCATCGATAGCAGCGAGGTTTGGTCTGTAGTTGGTTAAATGCTGGATCCCTTGCCACACCTGCTGTGTGTTGTTTGTGCTGAGGTTGTCCTCAATCCTCTGTTTGTAGTCCAGTTTGGCCTGTCGGATGCCTCTCTTCTGGCAGAGCTGTACAGGTTCATGTCACCGGACCTGAAGGCTGTGTTGCCCTCCTGCAGCAGTCGCTGGACCTCTCTGGTCATCCAGGGTTTTTGGTTTGGATACACTCTGATGCACTTGTCCACAGTAACAGTGTCTGTGCAGTGGTTGAAAAAGCACAGGACTGCTGCTGTGTGCTCCTCCAGGTCTGGGTGGTCAGAAATCTCCCAGTTGGTTCTCTGAAAGCAATCCTGCAGCTGGTGGGAGGCACCTTCGGGCCAAGTTTTAATAGTCATTCTTTTGGTAAGAGCCTGTTTACTGAGGGGGGTATATGCTGGTGCTAGTAGCAGGGACATGTGGTCTGACTGGCCCAGGTGTGGGAGCAGTATAGCTCTGTAGCCATGTTTTATGTTGGAGTAGACCTTATCTAGTGTCTTATCTCCTCTGGTGGCACATTTCACAGACAGTTTTTAATTGAGCATGGTTAAAATCCCCGGCAATAATTTGCACAGCCTTAGGGTACTTGGTTGCTGCTAATCGTGGTATGCAGGAGTCCCAGTGCCAACTTAACATTAGCATCTGGTGGTATGTACACAGCAGTTGCCATGACAACAGTGAACTCTCTTGGAAGATAAACAGGTCTGCATCTGACAGTCACATATTCCACATCTGGGGAGCAGTGACTAGCTACAGTACAGTCTTGGAGTTGGTGCACCAGTTATTGTTCACATATATGCAAGTATCAAAGTAAGCACAGGCTATCAAGATTAAAAGAAAAGGGAGTGAAATAAATCACACATGTAATGTCATAGAAACAAGGTAGGTAGTATGCTAAGCTCTAAACATTGCACACTTTACATAACATTGATAGCCTATTAAACTTGTTTCAAAATTGAAATTAAATAAGTGCACTCAGTGTAAAATATTTAGTAAGAAACAAGTTTGAAATTTTAATGTAATTACCTGGAAAGCTGTGTAATATTAAAACATTATTTTAAACAAATTACTTGAATCTAATCTGAAATTAAAAACAATCACATTTAGTAGTAATTACAGAGTAATTAGCAAACAAATAAAAGTTAGACAGAATCAGTAATCAAAGTGGGGCAACAGACTAAGACACTGAATACTTTGGGGTTTATATTAGTTTTACTAAAGTCAATGTAAAGTTATTATTTATATTTCAAACTGATTTACTGCAGAGATTTATGTTGCCCAATGATTACATAAATATGTAATACTGTAATATCAAAACACTGAAGGCTTATAAGATAATACACATCATTTTATTAGTTGAACCATACATTATATTAAAATTTCATGTGTTAAACGTTTGCAATTTTATTACACATTTGGAGCTAATGCATAATTATATGAAAAGTGACTAGTTTTACACTAATTGCACTTATTTAATTTACAATGTAAAATAATAACAGGATAGATTTTTAGTAATTAGTGGGCTGTAATCTACTAGGCTACCAAGATATAACATCATAGTATTATAAAAATATTACTGTAATAATGAATAATAATAATATATGATAATTAACTTAACTATTAAAAAGAGGTATACGACAGATCATTAAAATAATCATAGCAGGAAAACATATGCAAATAACATATAAATAACCCTTTAATGACGTGACGTGAGACCTAACAACAATAACATGTTCATAGTCATAGGAGGATAACCAATAATAAAAAAAACAAAAGACATTAAAAATATCAACAAGTCACACAAAATTAAAATAAATATCTATAAGTTTACAGAAAGTTAGGTAGATCAGGTTGTTTTTGGTGCCTCTCTCCCCATCATATTCTTTTTTGTGTTCTTCTCTGGTCTCATTAAGATAATGTAACATTTTGGAATAAAAATACAAATTAACAGTCCAAAACTGGAGGCCAGAATAGCAAATATCTCTACAGCAACACTGAACTTCCCAGGAGAGCTGACATAAGCTGGAATAAAAGTGATCCACACTGCACAGAAGATCAACATGCTGAAGGTGATAAATTTGGCCTCATTGAAGTTATCAGGTAGTTTCCGAGCCAAAAAAGCAAGAATGAAACAGAAAGAGGCCAGAAGGCCTATGTACCCAAGTACAGCCCAAAATCCCACAGTTGAACCCAGAGCACATTCTAAGATGATTTTGTCTTTGATTTCTTTAAAGTTCTTAAACGGAAAAGGAGGAGAAATTGTTAACCAGAGGATACATATTACAACCTGGATGAGAGTGAAGCCAGAACACTGAGTCTCTGCTGTGTTGGTCCAAACCATTTCATCACATTACTGCCTGGAAGTGAGGCCCTGAAGGCCATTAACACCACCATAGTTTTCCCCAGAACACAAGAGATACAGAGGACAAAGGTGATGCCGAATGCTGTGTGTCTCAGCATGCAGGACCACTCAGAGGGTCGGCCGATAAAGGTCAGAGAACACAGGAAACACAGAGTCAAGGAGAAGAGCAGCAGGAAGCTCAGCTCAGAGTTGTTGGCCCTGACAATAGGAGTTTTCCTGTGTCTGAAGAAGATGAATGCTACAACAGCAGTCATGCATGTTCCAAATAAAGATGCTGCAGTGAGCAGTGCTCCCATAATTTCCTTCAAATGATAGAAACTCTGTCTCCTTCTTTACACAGGCATCTCTTCTCTCATTTGACCAGAATTCAGGCTGACATCGCACACAGGTGATAGAATCTGAAAAATAATAATAAAATGGATGTTAGACTTTTTATTTTAAGCGCTTTCCTTTTTTTTTTTTTTTTTTTTTTTGTTTCAGTGTTGTTTCATTGTCAAATATGTCATGATAGTGTGTGCACTTATCACAAAGCCTGAAAACCAAACAAACTTTACAAACAAAATGCTTTCTTGTGAAAGTGAAACTAGTAGTTTGCTGGAACAATTATATTTTGTTATTTAATCCTTCTTTGGAATACAAAACATCAACAAAACCTTCAGGTCTTAAGATTGATTTGCATGAGTGACAGCTTTGTTTTCTGGTTCTATGTAGTCCCAAACCTTGCATTAAGTATTACTAGACCTGTAATGTTGCTAATTTCTCCCTCTGCACATCTTATACAGTCATAGCAGCAGACAGGTTTTCCTTTCCGGAGAACCTTGCGAGTTCCTGGGGGACATTTCTCACTGCAAACTGACACGGGAACCTGTATGAACAACATAACTGTGAGAAAAATATAAAATCACTCAACTAGAAAAGCTTATCAAATTTGTCGCAATATTGTAACTATTAATAATTAATTGATCAAATGATAGCTTACCTGTTTTGAATTCTGTGCCCAAATGATATAATTATTTTGCAGACTCAATTGTTTGTCTGCAGGTAAAGATGCATCATAAAGACCAACTGTAACAAAGTCCACAACACCATTTTTTGTTGGCTGCCAGTTTATAATTTCATACTTTGCTGGTGGGTCTCCCTTCTCATTAAAGTGAACTTCATCTCCTTCCTTTGTTTTAAAACGAATCTTTCTTATGTGCTGTAAAATCTAAAATTATATATTTTTATGTAATTATGACAAAGGTTTGTTTGTTCAGCAACATGGCACAAATTTTAAGGATATAATTTTTCACCCACCATGGATGGATCTAGTTGCACCTCGTAGTTACATGTTTCATTACAGTCAAGAATATTATGAAGTGCATGAGCTACAGCATACACTCCTTTATAGACATTATTAAATATGGGCATAAGTGACATATCAGTGAAGCTGTGTCCATTTAGATCTTCATGTCCAGTACATTCTCTCTGATTCTCTGTTGGTGACTTAGAGTGTTTAAACTTACAGTTAAATAATGTCTCCCAAAACTCTGTGAATATTTCATTACCAGATGAATTGAGTGGCTTCACATCTATTATGAACTCTCTCATGCCACTGACATGTGCTTTGGGGATGGACAGGCCTATAGCACCATCCAGAATGTGTACGTTATCAATTTCTGCAGTTTGCGAATGAATGATCCAGGACTCAGTGCCTACCCACTGGTACCCAGCCAAGTTGTAAAGAGACAACATATACAAAAGCACATCCATGTCCAAATAGGAGAGGAAAGCAACAATCACTTTGGAAGTTGAATGTTTGATCATTTCCATAATCTTTTGTGTTTTGTTTGGTGGATCTGTTCTAATGAAAGATACAGAATATTCCAGACAGATTCCCAGCTGCTGTGCAGTTTCTGTGAATATAGCCATACCATTATTGCCATAATCATCATTGGATCTTATTGCTCCAACCCAAGTCCAACCAAAGTGCTTGACCAACTGGGCCAAGACTCTGCTCTGATAATAGTCACTGGGTATAGTTCTGAGGAAGGAGGGGTACTTGGTTTTGTCACTGAGACAAGCACAGGTGGCAGAGGGACTGATCTAAAAGAACAATGACTTCTCAAAATGAAAAAAAAGTTGTATATAAAACATTCACAAACTCCCATTTGATCTTAACATCTGAAAGTATTTAGAAAAATAATTTCAAACAAAAATAATTTTTAAACTTAGTAATAAAAAGTTAGTAATCTTACAGACCTCTGGAATATGAAAGGGTCCAATGACAGTAGCTATAGCCATACAAGGAGAAGAAGATGTTTCTCCTATTATTACCTGCACTTGTGCAGATCTGGTACACGGAGCCTTTGACAGTGTAGATACAACTTCATTACCATTAGTCAAGGCCAGTGCAACTTTTACACCTCTTGCTGCAGAGCCACAAGTATCATACATTTTATATCCCAGAGAGATTCCAGGTAGTAGGTCTGTACTGTTATTAATCTCCTCAATGGCAAAAAGCATAGCCTGGGCAAACTGGAATGCTCCTTCATTTAAACTTGATCCACACAGTGTTTGATGATATTCACAAATACAACAGGAAATACAATAATATTGTCAAAATAAAATACTTTAGATTTATACCTTTTTATTCTGGTAAACCTATGTAGTTCCTTTATATATCTTAACAGTATATTTCAGTATAATTTACCTGTTGCATTCCAGTGGCGGTGGTTTGCTTGTGAAGGTATCTTTTCTGTCTTCCCAGCTACCATGGAAGGCAAACATTCCCCCAAATGTGATGTCACCATCTTTAGATAGCTGGGGATTCTCTGGATCACCTATTAGTCGGCACACCTGTTCCTCTGTCTGAGAAAAAGATGCCACCATCAACAGCTGTAAAAGTGCCCAGCCACGCTCTGGCCACCACTGTATAAGTGACATTCTGGTTGAGAAAAATAAACGAGTGGGTGTATTCTCAAGAACCTCAGTGCGAAGCAAGAGATTGTGTTACTATTTATAAGTTTTGAATAAAAAAAATGGAAAGAAAAAAGTGATTGAATCCCTTAACATTTATCAATTTTACACTGATGATGTCTTAAACCTTATCACTTTATGATACAATTTATACCATATGTTTAATTTAAGAAAATCTTTAAAAAACAACAAACATAAAATCAAAGGATGAGGAATGTTGGACAACCTGAGTATTGTTAAATGTGGAAACAATGAAAAAAATGGAAATGGAAATAGGAAAATAAAAATACAAATTCTAAAAACTAAAGAATATATATTGTCAAAACTTTCCTCTTCTCCAAAATACTGTTTTTAGCTCATTTACATTTTCCAAGTAAGAAAATAATTTTTTTTTTAAGGTTAGATTCAAACTTTGGGATATGCATATATATGTTCATTACATAGGTAGTGGTTTTCCAATTCTGATATTCAGATATTGTTTTTTTTCCCCCTAAGTACACCGCTTGTAAAAATGTAATGAGCACTTTTTAATCAAAGTATGACATCAAGTCAATGAAACTTCAGCAATTATTTTTTTAATGAGTTACATATCAAAGGGGGTTGTTTGATTACTGAAATCATTTTCAGCTGCTTTTGGGTAATGAAATTAAGTGCACTAGTGGGGCAACAATGCAGAAATGTTTTTTTCTATGAAGGTGGCCTTAGGGCCTGATGTTCTCTTGTGGCTCCTGTGGTCACTGCCCACCACTGTGGAGGGAGTTGAAGACCGCCTTCACAAATGCTTCTGCCATACATTCCCAACAGTCCTTCACACTGTGTTTGGGTCTGCCAAGTCTGTCTAGCATTCTCCTCTACTGTCAGATCCAGTTTACCAGCAGGTAATGATTGGTTGACAGCTTAGCCCCTCTCTTCACCAGAGTGCTCAAGACATAATGTCGGAGGTTAGATGACATGAACACGAACTCCATTGACCTCCGGCCAAGGGTATGGTGTTACACCGATGTACTTATGCTTGGACATGGTGTTTGTTATGGACAAACTGTAACCAGCACAGAAGTCCAATAACAAAACCCTTCTTGGATTCAGATCTAGGAGGCCGTTCCTCCCTGTCACACCTCTCGAGGTGTCACTGTAAAACAACAGGTCTAGGGCTTAACACTTATCTTGGAGATGGGAACAGAATTTAACACTGGTATCTGTTCTGAGGTTGAACAGTTTTGTAGACTGTGTATTGTAATTAATAATTTAAATGGGATTCGCTGACAAAATGAATATTAACACAAGCTAAACATTATTTTTGTCTGCAAAGATTTGGTTGATTGTTTGTGTGACGGTTGTGGTTTTGCAGGCCCAATTAAATTAAAGGGAGTTTATTGTATTGAGAATCATAGTAGAGCAATACAGAAATTGGACATGGGTAGCAGGGAACCCTGGAAGTTGCAGACTGCAAAACAGAAAATGGCAGCAGCCAAAATGGCGATCACCACGTGACAGGGGGCTTGGTACACAGACAAGGAGCGAGGCAAAAAAAAAAAAACAAAGCAACAATTAAAAGTGGCTAGACACAAAAGTTCAAAGTAGCAACAAAAATTTCAAAAACAAATTCTAGAATAAAAACTAAGGGTGTGTTGAAAACCAAAAAAGTAAACTGAAAATTACTGCCAAAACAGGTAGGCTATAACACAGGGGCATAGGTTGAATTCTGCAATCTGATCCAAAAGAGATCAAGGTCCAAATACACTGGGCATGCATCTCAGTAAGATAATGTAACATTGTGTAATAAAAATGCAATATTAATATCCAATATAATTAAAGTTATCATGCAGTTTTAAGCAAAAATGAAACACAATGCAGCCAGAAGACCTATGTACCTAGCTGTTATTATAGTATTTTGATTTCAGGCTATGTATATAGTCTATTCAAAATATTTGTCTAAAATTAATAAGTTACACTTGGATACATAAGAAGTTTAAAACAACACAGAGGTAGTACTTTAGTAATCCTTAACATATAATGCATTTTGTGAAATCCAAAATAAAATGTAGTTATACATTACAATGTAATGCTGCTTTGGAAATTAGAAAACTATTCTATTTATTATTAGACCTGTAATGTTAATTTTTTCTCCCTCTGCACAACTTATACAGTCATAGCAGCAGACAGGCTTTCCTTTCCAGAAAACCTTGCAAGTTCCTGGGGGACATTTCTCACCACAAACTGACACAGAAACCTGCAAAGACAACGTGACTATGAGAAAAACGTATCAGCACTCACTTTAAAAACAGCTCTCTTTATATGCATCATAAAGACTAACTGTGACAAAGTCCACAACACCATTTTCTCTTGGCTGCCAATTTAAAATTGTATACTTTGCTGGTGGGTCTCCCTTCTAATTAAAGTAAACTTCATCACCTTCTTTTGTTTTGAAATAAATCTTTCTTATATGGTGTAATATATCTCTCATACCATTATCCTCAGTAGACTATTCTTCATTGGCATCACTCCCCTTCAAATACATGTTACCATCTTTAGATAGTTAGGGGTTCTTGTATTCCTGCTAAATTCAAATTGCATAAGAGGCTAATTCATCTGCTGTCTGGGACCCAGAATCACCCTTCTAAAATACGAACCAACCAATCACGGTGGGGTATATGGGTCTCGGGGGCGGGACATCGGCCGGGCTTAATCCAATCAGAGAAGCATTTCTCAATGAGTGACAGCAGTGTTGCCATGGAGAGTTTTCATCCTGGCTAGCGGCGTCGTTTCTATGAAGCTCACGCGGACATTCGTCCCAGCGCGCTGCGTTCACAACACTTCAAAAAAAAAAAGTTTTTTTAAGTTGCCCCCCAGCGGGACACTATAAGTCAGAGTGATGCGTTCGCGGCGGGTTAAAAGAAAAGTAAGGAACTCAGTGCAGCCTAATGTAGTCTGCAGTCACAGAGCGATGTTCAGAAGAACGTTAAAGAACTGTTCATTCAGACATTTGAATCCGAATACAGCAGATATAGAAACCACATTTTGTCGCCGACTAGAGGAATGTAATTATTATTTTCATTATTATTATTATTATTATTATATTTATTCCCGATTTATTCTTATTTTTTATGTTTGTATTTATTTTGTATTAAAAAATTAAAAATAAATAGATTTGAGAAGATAGGATTTTATTTTATTTTTTTAAAACAAAGCTTTTCTTGTGGAAAACCTGATGCGGCCCAGCCTCACCCAGACTATGCTTCCCGCGGCCCCCAGGTAATTTCAGTTTGAGACCCCTGCTCTACAGGGACCATACAGCAGACCACCTTGTCCTCTCAGACTAGTCCACTATTTTGTCTTCCCCACTGGGGACCAGCCTCCTGACAGCTCAACCTTCTCACTCACCTGCATCTCACCTCTATAGCTTGCTTGAGCGCTGCACACTGGTCAGGAGGTTGGAAGAATACGCTTCCGCCACTGCTTCTGCCCTAACCTACTGTTTATGCTTATTCACATGCACTTTCATTAATGCTTTCAAATTTATCGTGTTAGTCCAGTTCTCCTCAGAGAGGAGAGTAGTTACACCTACATAAAAATGTTTAAAACTAACAAAACACTGAGAACATTTAGTCAATTACCTGGATTTCAAACCACAAAAACGGTCAATAACAAATTTTAAGCATATTTAAGCACAGGATAATTTGCATGATAAACTTACACAGTGGGAATAATACTGTGTCATTGTCTTGCTGTAACCTCACACTTGGTTGCAATCATAAAGTGCACTGTTGGTGCATCTTGGACCTCTGCAATTTTTTTTTTTTTTTTTTTTTTTAAATCAATTTACAAAAAGCTTTTTTCTATTACATACTAAGACCATAAAAGAGGGCATTTGTAGGTTCTTTGACTCCTGCGGGATATGGCTTTATCAAGTCACATCTGAATGAACGGGCCTCATCAACAAATAGGGCACTACCATTGGCAGTGGGTCCTCAAGAACGTAAATACACCGACATTGAGATTATACCTTAACTGACCATGCTTGAATACAGTCAGGTAGTAGCATTAGTAGTAGTCAGGACAATCAATAAAACATATAAACAGATAGATGTAAACTGTTGAAACAATCACAAAAACAAGCAAAGAAATATCAGAATATTTAAATAAACAATCCCTGGGTCTAAGAGAAATCAAAAAGCCTAACCAAATAGTTTGCAGCTTTAATGGGTGCATAGCACCTAAAACTATTCCAATCAGTGTTATACACAAATTTGAAATGTCTAATGGAGTCATTCGGCACGAGCACCATGAAGGACTCCATGGCCAGAGATCAGACAGGACAGAACAGGGTAGTCAATCTTTATCTATATTGACAAAACAGTAAATCAACAAATTGAATGAAACAGTCACTAGATGGGAGGAGATGAGGTAGGGTGAGTATGGTGGTCTCGTTGGACACCGGAAGTGATGTCAAAACCAAGATGGCCGACCAACAGAGAGCACATGGACAGAATGGAGGACAACAGAGAAAGTTCAGTACAGTAACAAAAGTGTCACACAAGCCACAAGAATATAATCCAAACAATAATCCACAGGGCTAAACTCAGAGGTCTAGGGGAATCCAGGTCATACACAAGTAGGCAGTTCAGAGATAAATCCGACAGGCAAAATCCACAACAGTAAGACAATTCAGGTCGAAACACAGGGAGATCCAAACAGAAACAGAGCAGAGAAGGGAACAACGAGGGGAAACTCACAGAACCAGAGGGGTAGACAGGAAGCAGGGTCAGGTCAGGCTGGTCCAGTGAGGGGGAATCCAGGGTAGAAGGGGTGCAGGTCAGAGAAGGGGAATCAGGTAGATACAGGGAGAGGTCTGGTACTGTGAGCAGGGGGAATAACCAGGAATAAACAAAACTCACAGCACCAGGGGGTCAGGCAAGAGACGGGGTCCAGAGCAGGCAGAGTCCGAGAAATCCAAAACAAATCAGTCCAAGAGAAACACTGGATAGTGTCCAGGAGTTAAGAACAGACTATATGGCAGGGGAGACAGGTGAGCAGGCCGGTATTTATAGAGTGGGGGAGACCAGGTGTAACCAATTAGGTAAGTGCATGTGATCAGACTGGGAAAGGGAAACAGGAAGTTGTCAAAATAAGAGCTCGGGGGAACTACAAGCAGCAACGAGGCTGAAACCATGACATTATTAGATCATGAATTGGGGTTCCAGGATTTAAATGTGATTCTCTGAACAAAAAAAAACTAAGACAAGCCAGTCAGTTTGTATATTTATATATTTTATACTTTTATTTTAAACTTTTAAATATTTATTTGAACTTCATCACATGTATTTTTTTGTGACTGTATATTATATTGTAGTAAATGCAGTCATTCTAATATGGTATATCAAAAATGGATTATACCACATAAATTACAACAAAAATTACATTAACAGTATTGCAGTGGTAAAAAATAGCTGTTGAATAAAATGAATACAATTGCCAATTTGATGTGTTATGTGTTTCAGTCATTATTTTGCAGAAACTAGAACTCACGAATAGTATAATAGTATTTCTTCATTATCATATTTTATATGATGATTTTTTTTTTACATTTCAGACTGTTGATGCCTCTCTCCCCATCATATTCTTTTTTGTATTTTTCTCTGGTCTCAGTAAGATAATATAACATTTTGGAATGAAAATACAAATTAACAGTCCAAAACTGGAGGCCAGAATAGCAAATATCTCTACAGCAACACTGAACTTCCCAGGAGAGCTGACATAAGCTGGAATAAAAGTGATCCACACTGCACAGAAGATCAACATGCTGAAGGTGATAAATTTGGCCTCATTGAAGTTATCAGGTAGTTTCCGAGCCAGAAAAGCAAGAATGAAACAGAAAGAGGCCAGAAGGCCTATGTACCCAAGTACAGCCCAAAATCCCACAGTTGAACCCAGAGCACATTCTAAGATGATTTTGTCTTTGATTTCTTTAAAGTTCTTAAATGGAAAAGGAGGAGAAATTGTTAACCAGAGGATACATATTACAACCTGGATGAGAGTGAAAGCCAGAACACTGAGTCTCTGCTGTGTTGGTCCAAACCATTTCATCACATTACTGCCTGGAAGTGAAGCCCTGAAGGCCATTAACACCACCATAGTTTTCCCCAGAACACAAGAGATACAGAGGACAAAGGTGATGCCGAATGCTGTGTGTCTCAGCATGCAGGACCACTCAGAGGGTCGGCCGATGAAGGTCAGAGAACACAGGAAACACAGAGTCAAGGAGAAGAGCAGCAGGAAGCTCAGTTCAGAGTTGTTGGCCCTGACAATAGGAGTTTTCCTGTATCTGAAGAAAATGAATGCTACAACAGCAGTCATGCATGTTCCAAATAAAGATGCTGCAGTGAGCAGTGCTCCCATAATTTCTTCATATGATAGAAACTCTGCTTCCTTCTTTAAACAGGCATCTCTTCTGTCATTGGACCAGAATTCAGGCTGACATCGCACACAGGTGATAGAATCTGACAAGTAATAATAAAACAGATCTTAGATTTTTTTTCAGTGCTTGCCTATATCATTGCTATCTGCATATCAACTAGTGTAAGAAAGACAGTACTATCAACCTATATGGCAACCCCATGCTGTTATAATTATTAATTCGATATTTTTATGTATTATTAAAATAATGTATCACACACAGTATTTTTAATGGTAATGACTTTATTTCACTAGTGTTGTTTAGTTTAGTTTGTTTTCTACTGTCTTCAAATATTTCATTATAGTGTATGTGGAAAAGTTACATTTGCTGGCAGAAACTTGTGTCGGGAATTTTTGTGATTTTCAAACAAATTAAAATGCTTTTCTGAAAGTGAAATTAGTAGTTTGCTGGAACAATTATATATTATGACAGCTTTCTTTTCTGGTTCACTGTAGTCCCAAACCTTGCATTTAGTATTACTAGACCTGTAGTGTTGCTTATTTCTCCTTCTGCACATCTTATACAGTCATAACAGCAGACAGGTTTTCCTTTCTGGAGAACCTTACGAGTTCCTGGGGGACATTTCTCACTGCAAACTGACACAGGAACCTGTATGAACAACATGAGTATAATAAGCCCAATGAAAATAATTTTTATACATTATTAATGCAATTGTATTGTAATTGAGATGTATAATGGTGATATAATAGCTTACCTGTTTTGAGTTCTGTGCCCAAATTAAAGAGTTATTTTTCAGACTCAGCTGTTTGTCTGCAGGTAAAGATGCATCATAAAGACCAACTGTGACAAAGTCCACAACACCATCTTCTGTTGGCTGCCAGTTTATAATTTCATACTTTGCTGGTGGGTCTCCATTCTCATTAAAGTAAACTTCTTCTTCTTCCTTTGTTTTAAAACGAATATTTCTTATGTACTGTAAAATCTAAAATTATATGATATCATGAAGTTATTACAAAGGTCTGTTGGTTCAGCATCATGTAAGTAAGTAAGTAGATTTCAAGGATTTAAGCATTTACTCACCGTGAATGGATCTAGCTGCACCTTGTAGTTACATGTTTCATTACAAACCAGAATATTGTGAAGTGCATGAGCCACAGCATACACTCCTTTATAAACATTGTTGAATATGGGCATAAGTGACATATCAGTGAAGCTGTTGTGTAATCCACTCAGATCTTCATGTCCAGTACATTCTCTATGATTCTCTGTTGGTGACTTTGACTGTTTAAACTTACAGTTAAATAATGACTCCCAAAACTCTGCAAACATTTTATTACCAGGTGAATTGAGTGGCTTCACATCTAATATGAACTCTCTCATGCCACTGACCTTTCCTTTGGGGATGGACAGGCCTATAGCACCATCCAGAATGTGATGCTTATCCATCTTTGCAGTTTGAGAATCAAAGATCCAACCTTCAGTGCCTACCCACTGGTACCCAGTCAAGTTGTAAAGAGACAATGTATACAAAAGCACATCCATGTCCAAATAGGAGAGAAAAGCAATAATCACCTTACATGTGGAAAGCTTGATTATTTCAATAATCTTTTGTATTTTGTTTGGTGGATCTGTTCTAAAGAAAGATAAAGAATATTCCAGACAGATACCCAGTTGCTGTGCAGTTTCTGTGAATATAGCCATACCATTATTGCCATAGTCATCATTAGTTCTAATAGCTCCAACCAAAGTGCTTGACCAACTGAGCCAGAGCTCTGCTCTGATAATAGTCACTGGGGATAGTTCTGAGGAAGGATGGGTACTTGGTTTTGTCACTGAGACAAGCACAGGTGGCAAACGGACTGATCTAAAAGAAGAAAATGTAAAATTAAAAATATTCACAAAATCACATTTGCTCTTAACAGTTGGAAAAACAGATTGAAGAATAAAGAAGATAATTTCTCATGAATAGAATTTTACATTTAGTAATCTTACCGACCTCTGGAATATAAAAGGGTCCAATGACATTAGCTATAGCCATGCAAGGAGAAGAAGATGTTTCTCCTATTATTGCTTGCACTTGTGCAGGTCTGGTACATGGAGCTTTGGACAGTGTAGATACAACTTCATTACCATTAGTTAAGGCCAGTGCAACTTTCACACTTCTTGCTGCAGAGCCACAAGTATCATAAATTTTATATCCCAGAGAGATTCCAGGTAGTAGGTCTGTACTGTTATTGATCTCTTCAATGGCAAAAAGCATAGCCTGGGCAAACTGGAATGCTCCTAAATTCAAACTTCATTCACACAGTGTTTTATGACACATACAACACAAAATATTAAAATTGTCAAAATAAAATTTTATGAATAAATACTTTATTTAGATTCATTTTTTATTCCTCTGCACCTGTTTTATATTTATATCTATCATTTAATCCTAGATAGATTAAATCTTAACAGGATATTTCAGTATAATTTACCTTATGCATTCCAGTGGCAGTGGTTTGCTTGTGAAAGTATCTTTTCTGTCTTTCCAGCTACCATAGAAGGCAAACATTCCCCCAAATATAATGTCACCATCTTTAGATAGCTGGGGATTCTCGGTATCCCCTCTCAGTCGACACACCTGTTCCTCTGTCTTAGTAAAAGATGCCACCAACAGCAGTTGTAAAAGTGCCCAGCTCCGCCCTGGCCACTTCTGTGTCAGTGTCATTCTGTTTGAGGGAAAAATTGAGTGGGTGGATGAAGTATCTTACTGCAGAGCAAGAGCTTGTGTGACTATTTATACATTTTGAATACCCTAAAAGATAAAAAAAAAAAAGACCTGAGGCTATTAAACAGTCCTTGTCAGAACAGTATATTTTATGTACTAGTGATATTTGAAACCACAGACATTTAATCATTATAAATAATGTGTAAGAAATTAGCCAAATTAAATTATGAAATTGACAATGTAGTAATTAGAGTTTTGGGTTAGTATACTGCATATGTCTTACACTTGCGTACAGAAAGTAGTCACGGCGACCTAAGGGATACAGGAAGAAATGGGGTGACTGGCCAAAAAAAAATTATGGTGGACAAGAATTATTAATTTTGTCCAGGTTTAGCCAGAAATGGGGAAGGATAGAAGAAAAAAAAATGTGGATTGGATGGGAAGGACATGATAAAAAGAGGATGTTAAGTGAAAATAGAAAGACAAGAGCACTCCAGCCCGAGGCATTTCACTATTTTTTCTTCTTTTTCTAGCTGGGGGAAATGTGAACTCGCATCCTGTCTGAATAATTAGTATTATTTTATAATAAATGCTCATTTGAACTGTATTGATTTGACTGAGGTCTATTCTGTAATACTACAAGAAAATTCAAGAAAAAACACAAATGTGCATCCACAGGATGATTCATGTTAGTGTCAATAAAAGGATGAAACATCCAAAAAGTAATCATACTTTTTATAGGCACTGTATAATGAGTTTATATGAATTTTATTTGAATGGAAAGTCTATGGGAGTGTTCTAAAACAGTGGTTTTCTCAAAAACTATATAACCTACTGTAATGAAATTTTATGGAAAGCTGCCCTGTGTTGAAATTCTTCACATACTACATACATGCCTCTATGATGCTACCATGTGGACAGTTATTACAGTTTTATCATGACTCATAATTCCTAAATGGTAGGAGTATAATCTTTTTTTCTCTGTGCTCTTCGGATGCATCTGAAATTATTTGTAATTGGGACCGCCCACATTTGTCTGACTAGATTTTCCAGCATTTAGATTTTTTTAAAACACTCCCTATTCTTCATGCTTCATCAAACCTTCTTCAAATTTCGTATAAAACCTATTTGGACCACTGTGGATTCAATGGTACCAACCATTCTGCAACATACTTGAAATGTTTCTTTTAATTTCTGAGAAATTAAATAGCTTAACTCTTCAAAACAATTAACCAGGCAAACCAAACATTGCATTCGGTTGTACAATCGTACTCTATGTATGCCTTCAGAGATTTAAACAGCAAGAGCTTATGTTTTCACATTTATTGCTTCAAAACTGTGATTTCCACAAGTTTGACATTTTTACACTGCCACAATTAGCTGATGGTCATAAGATAATCTTAAGAACTTGCGATAACTTGTCATTGGTCAGTGTCTTTTCTTAAAAAGATCAGGTCTCCCATTTTAATTGGGATTCTCTGACCAAATTAAAATTAATACAGGCTAAAGATGTTTTTGTCTGTAACAAAAATAAAGTATATTATCCAACTAAACTATGAACTATTTTAAGTGTTGTGAACTCACAGAGCAATTAGGTATTATATCTGTATACTCATTAGTACATAATTACAAGTAGTATTACATATAATTAGATTACAAATGCTGCCATTGCCATAGCCTATGTTACAAATGGATGGTATGCAATAGATTACACCCAACTGTTGCAATGAATGAACAGACATATATTTCTAATGTGTTGTGTGTTAAAGGAATTCCGCAAGAAACAGAAGAAACTAATGTTTTGTTTTAAGCATATTTTAGATATATTCTGTAGTATTTCATATTGTATTTTTTACCTCTCTCACCATCATATTCTTTTTTGTGTTCTTCTCTGGTCTCAGTAAGACAATATAACATTTTGGAATGAAAATACAAATTAACAGTCCAAAACTGGAGGCCAGAATAGCAAATATCTCCACAGCAACACTGAACTTCCCAGGAGAGCTGACATAAGCTGGAATAAACGTGATCCACACTGCACAGAAGATCAACATGCTGAAGGTGATAAATTTGGCCTCATTGAAGTTATCAGGTAGTTTCCGAGCCAGAAAAGCAAGAATGAAACAGAAAGAGGCCAGAAGACCTATGTACCCAAGTACAGCCCAAAATCCTACAGTTGAACCCAGAGCACATTCTAAGATGATTTTGTCTTTGATTTCTTTAAAGTTCTTAAATGGAAAAGGAGGAGAAATTGTTAACCAGAGGATACATATTACAACCTGGATGAGAGTGAAAGCCAGAACACTGAGTCTCTGCTGTGTTGGTCCAAACCATTTCATCACATTACTGCCTGGAAGTGAAGCCCTGAAGGCCATTAACACCACCATAGTTTTCCCCAGAACACAAGAGATACAGAGGACAAAGGTGATGCCGAATGCTGTGTGTCTCAGCATGCAGGACCACTCAGAGGGTCGGCCGATAAAGGTCAGAGAACACAGGAAACACAGAGTCAAGGAGAAGAGCAGCAGGAAGCTCAGTTCAGAGTTGTTGGCCCTGACAATAGGAGTTTTCCTGTATCTGAAGAAGATGAATGCTACAACAGCAGTCATGCATGTTCCAAATAAAGATGCTGCAGTGAGCAGTGCTCCCATAATTTCTTCAAATGATAGAAACTCTGCTTCCTTCTTTACACAGGCATCTCTTCTGTCATTGGACCAGAATTCAGGCTGACATTGCACACAGGTGATAGAATCTGACAAGTAATAATAAAGCAGATTTTTGTTTTCAGTGCTTCCCTATATCATTGCTATCTGCATATCAACTGGTGTAAGAAAGACAGTACTATCAACCTATATGGCAACCCCATGCTGTTATAATTATTAATTCAATATTTTTATTTATGAGATGTCAAAAAGTGTCTTACACCCAATATATTTAATGGTAATAACTTTATTTCAATAGTGTTTTTTGGTTTAGTTTGTTTTCTACTGTCTTCAAATATGTCATTATAGTGTATGTGGAAAAGTTACATTTGATGTCAGAAACTTGCCAGTGTGTCTGGAATTTTTGTGATTTTCAAACAAATTAAAATGCTTTTCTGAAAGTGAAATTAGTAGTTTGCTGGAACAATTATATATTATGACAGCTTTCTTTTCTGGTTCACTGTGGTGCCAAGCCTTGCATTTAGTATTACTAGACCTGTAATGTTGCTTATTTCTCCTTCTGCACATCTTATACAGTCATAGCAGCAGACAGGTTTTCCTTTCTGGAGAACCTTACGAGTTCCTGGGGGACATTTCTCACTGCACACTGACACAGGAACCTGTATGAACAACATGAGTATAATAATCCCAATGAAAATAATTTTTATACATTATTAATGCAATTGTATTGTAATTGAGATGTATAATGGTGATATAATAGCTTACCTGTTTTGAGTTCTGTGCCCAAATTAAAGATTTATTTTGCAGACTCAACTGTTTGTCTGCAGGTAAAGATGCATCATAAAGACCAACCGTGACAAAGTCCACAACACCATTTTCTGTTGGCTGCCAATGTATAATTTCATATTTTGCTGGTGGGTCTCCATTCTCATTAAAGTAAACTTCATCTCCTTCCTTTGTTTTAAAACGAATCTTTCTTATGTGCTGTAAAATCTAATATTATATATTTTCATTTAGTTATTACAAAGGTCTGTTGGTTCATCAACATGTAAGTGTGCAACAAATAATTTTTTGAAGTAGATTTCAAGGATTTAAGTATTTACTCACCGTGAATGAATCTAGCTGCACATTGTAGTTACATGTTTCATTACAAACCAGAATATTGTGAAGTGCATGGGCCACAGCATACACTCCTTTATAGACATTGTTAAATATAGGCATGAGTGACATATCAGTGAAGCTGCTCTGCAATCCACTCAGATCTTCATGTCCAGTACATTCTCTCTGATTCTCTATCCATGTATTTGACTGTTTAAATTTACAGTTAAATAATGTCTCCCAAAACTCTGCAAACATTTTATTACCAGGTGAATTGAGTGGCTTCACATTTAATATAAACTCTCTCATGCCACTAACATGTGCTTTGGGGATGAAAAGCCCTATGGCACCATCCAGAATGTGATTCTTATCCATTTTTGCAGTTTGTGAATCAAAGATCCAACCTTCAGTGCCTACCCACTGGTACCCAGTCAAGTTGTAAAGAGACAATGTATACAAAAGCACATCCATGTCCAAATAGGTGAGAAAAGCAATAATCACCTTACATGTGGAAAGCTTGATTATTTCAATAATCTTTTGTATTTTGTTTGGTGGATCTGTTCTAAAGAAAGATACAGAATATTCCAGACAGATTCCCAGTTGCTGTGCAGCTTCTGTGAATATAGCCATACCATTATTGCCATAATCATCATTGGATCTAATAGCTCCAACCCAAGTCCAACCAAAGTGTTTGACCAACTGAGCCAGTGCTCTGCTCTGATAATAGTCACTGGATATAGTTCTGAGGAAGGATGGGTACTTGGTTTTGTCACTGAGACAAGCACAGGTGGCAAACGGACTGATCTAAAAGACAAAAACAAATGACCTCTCAGAGTTAAAATTGTAAAATATAAAATATTCACAAAATCACATTTACTCTTAACAGTTGGAAAAACAGATTACAGAATATAGATAATTTCTCATAAAAAGAATTTTACTTTTTTAGTAATAAATGTAGTAATTTAGTAATCTTACCGACCTCTGGAATATGAAAGGGTCCAATGACAGTAGCTATAGCCATGCAAGGAGAAGAAGATGTTTCTCCTATTATTGCTTGCACTTGTGCAGGTCTGGTACATGGAGCTTTGGACAGTGTAGATACAACTTCATTACCATTAGTTAAGGCCAGTGCAACTTTCACACTTCTTGCTGCAGAGCCACAAGTATCATACATTTTATATCCCAGAGAGATGCCAGGTAGTAGGTCTGTACTGTTATTGATCTCTTCAATGGCAAAAAGCATAGCCTGGGCAATCTGGAATGCTCCTAAATTCAAACTTCATTCACACAGTGTTTTATGACACATACAACACAAAATATTTATATAATATATAATTGTCAAAATATTTTTTTTTATTTAGATTCATTTTTTATTCCTCTGGTAAACATGTGCACCTGTTTTATATTTATATCTATCATTTAATCCTAGATAGATTAAATCTTAACAGGATATTTCAGTATAATTTACCTTATGCATTCCAGTGGCAGTGGTTTGCTTGTGAAAGTATCTTTTCTGTCTTTCCAGCTACCATAGAAGGCAAACATTCCCCCAAATATAATGTCACCATCCTTAGATAGCTGGGGATTCTCGGTATCCCCTCTCAGTCGACACACCTGTTCCTCTGTCTTAGTAAAAGATGCCACCAACAGCAGTTGTAAAAGTGCCCAGCTCCGCTCTGGCCACTTCTGTGTCAGTGTCATTCTGTTTGAGGGAAAAATTGAGTGGGTGGATGAAGTATCTTACTGCAGAGCAAGAGCTTGTGTGACTATTTATACATTTTGAATACCCTAAAAGATAAAAAAAAAAAGACCTGAGGCTATTAAACAGTCCTTGTCAGAATAGTATATTTTATGTACTAGTGATATTTGAAACCACAGACATTTAATCATTATAAATAATGAGTAAGAAATTAGCCAAATTAAATTATGAAATTGACAATGTAGTAATTAGAGTTTTGGGTTAGTATACTGCATATGTCTTACACTTGCGTACAGAAAGTAGTATAAACACAGTTATGTAAGTTTCAGCTGTTTGAACTTTTTGCTAGATGGAATGTACTGCTGGAGTGGAAGACAGTGGATGCCTCAGGATCAGAGCAATTCATTAGATTGCTGCTTGGGTCACGGCGACCTAAGGGATACAGGAAGAAATGGGGTGACTGGCCAAAAAAAAAATTATGGTGGACAAGAATTGTTAATTTTGTCCAGGTTTAGAGCCAGAAATGGGGAAGGATAGAAGAAAAAAAATGTGGAAGGATGGGAAGGACATGATAAAAAGAGGATGTTAAGTGAAAATAGGAATCCAATAGCATTCCAGCCCGAGGCATTTCACTATTTTTTCTTCTTTTTCTAGCTGGGGGAAATGTGAACTCGCATCCTGTCTGAATAATTAGTATTATTTTATAATAAATGCTCATTTGAACTGTATTGATTTGACTGAGGTCTATTCTGTAATACTACAAGAAAAAAAAAAAAAAAAAAAAACACAAATGTGCATCCACAGGATGATTCATGTTAGTGTCAATAAAAGGATGAAACATCCAAAAAGTAATCATACTTTTTATAGGCACTGTATAATGAGTTTATATGAATTTTATTTGAATGGAAAGTCTATGGGAGTGTTCTAAAACAGTGGTTTTCTCAAAAACTATATAACCTACTGTAATGAAATTTTATGGAAAGCTGCCCTGTGTTGAAATTCTTCACATACTACATACATGCCTCTATGATGCTACCATGTGGACAGTTATTACAGTTTTATCATGACTCATAATTCCTAAATGGTAGGAGTATAATCTTTTTTTCTCTGTGCTCTTCGGATGCATCTGAAATTATTTGTAATTGGGACCGCCCACATTTGTCTGACTAGATTTTCCAGCATTTAGATTTTTTTAAAACACTCCCTATTCTTCATGCTTCATCAAACCTTCTTCAAATTTCGTATAAAACCTATTTGGACCACTGTGGATTCAATGGTACCACCCATTCTGCAACATACTTGAAATGTTTCTTTTAATTTTCTGAGAAATTAAATAGCTTAACTCTTCAAAACAATTAACCAGGCAAAACAAACATTGCATTCGGTTATACAATCGTACTCTATGTATGCCTTCAGAGATTTAAACAGCAAGAGCTTATGTTTTCACATTTATTGCTTCAAAACTGTGATTTCCACAAGTTTGACATTTTTACACTGTCACAATTAGCTGATGGTCATAAGATAATCTTAAGAACTTGTGATAACTTGTCATTGGTCAGTGTCTTTTCTTAAAAAGATCAGGTCTCCCATTTTAATTGGGATTCTCTGACCAAATTAAAATTAATACAGGCTAAAGATGTTTTTGTCTGTAACAAAAATAAAGTACATTATCCAACTAAACTATGAACTATTTTAAGTGTCGTGAACTCACACAGCAATTAGGTATTATATCTGTATACTCATTAGTACATAATTACAAGTAGTATTACATATAATTAGATTAGAAAAGCTGCCATTGCCATAGCCTATGTTACAAATGGATGGTATGTAATAGATTACACCCAACTGTTGCAATGAATGAACAGACATATATTTCTAATGTGTTGTGTGTTAAAGGAATTCCGCAAGAAACAGAAGAAACTAATGTTTTGTTTTAAGCATATTTTAGATATATTCTGTAGTATTTCATATTGTATTTTTTACCTCTCTCACCATCATATTCTTTTTTGTATTCTTATCTGGTCTCAGTAAGACAATATAACATTTTGGAATAAAAATACAAATTAACAGTCCAAAACTGGAGGCCAGAATAGCAAATATCTCTACAGCAACACTGAACTTCCCAGGAGAGCTGACATAAGCTGGAATAAACGTGATCCACACTGCACAGAAGATCAACATGCTGAAGGTGATAAATTTGGCCTCATTGAAGTTATCAGGTAGTTTCCGAGCCAGAAAAGCAAGAATGAAACAGAAAGAGGCCAGAAGGCCTATGTACCCAAGTACAGCCCAAAATCCCACAGTTGAACCCAGAGCACATTCTAAGATGATTTTGTCTTTGATTTCTTTAAAGTTCTTAAATGGAAAAGGAGGAGAAATTGTTAACCAGAGGATACATATTACAACCTGGATGAGAGTGAAGGCCAGAACACTGAGTCTCTGCTGTGTTGGTCCAAACCATTTCATCACATTACTGCCTGGAAGTGAAGCCCTGAAGGCCATTAACACCACCATAGTTTTCCCCAGAACACAAGAGATACAGAGGACAAAGGTGATGCCGAATGCTGTGTGTCTCAGCATGCAGGACCACTCAGAGGGTCGGCCGATAAAGGTCAGAGAACACAGGAAACACAGAGTCAAGGAGAAGAGCAGCAGGAAGCTCAGCTCAGAGTTGTTGGCCCTGACAATAGGAGTTTTCCTGTGTCTGAAGAAGATGAATGCTACAACAGCAGTCATGCATGTTCCAAATAAAGATGCTGCAGTGAGCAGTGCTCCCATAATTTCTTCAAATGATAGAAACTCTGCTTCCTTCTTTACACAGGCATCTCTTCTCTCATTGGACCAGAATTCAGGCTGACATTGCACACAGGTGATAGAATCTGACAAGTAATAATAAAGCAGATTTTTGTTTTCAGTGCTTCCCTATATCATTGCTAATGCATATCAACTGGTGTAAGTAAGACAGTACTATCAACCTATATGGCAACCCCATGCTGTTATAATTATTAATTATATATTTTTATTTATGAGATGTCAAAAAGTGTCTTACACCCAGTATTTTTAACGGTAATAACTTTATTTCAATAGTGTTTTTTGGTTTAGTTTGTTTTCTACTGTCTTCAACTATGTCATTATAGTGTATGTGGAAAAGTTACATTTGATGTCAGAAACTTGCCAGTGTGTCTGGAATTTTTGTGATTTTCAAACAAATTAAAATGCTTTTCTGAAAGTGAAATTAGTAGTTTGCTGGAACAATTATATATTATGACAGTTTTCTTTTCTGGTTCACTGTAGTGCCAAGCCTTGTATTTAGTATTACTAGACCTGTAGTGTTGCTTATTTCTCCTTCTGCACATCTTATACAGTCATAGCAGCAGACAGGCTTTCCTTTCTGGAGAACTTTACGAGTTCCTGGGGGACATTTCTCACTGCACACTGACACAGGAACCTGTATGAACAACATGAGTATAATAAGCCCAATGAAAATAATTTTTATACATTATTAATGCAATTGTATTGTAATTGAGATGTATAATGGAGATATAATAACTTACCTGTTTTGAGTTCTGTGCCCAAATTAAAGATTTATTTTGCAGACTCAGCTGTTTGTCTGCAGGTAAAGATGCATCATAAAGACCAACTGTGACAAAGTCCACAACACCATTTTTTGTTGGCTGCCAATGTATAATTTCATATTTTGCTGGTGGGTCTCCATTCTCATTAAAGTAAACTTCATCTCCTTCCTTTGTTTTAAAACGAATCTTTCTTATGTGCTGTAAAATCTAATATTATATATTTTCATTTAGTTATTACAAAGGTCTGTTGGTTCATCAACATGTAAGTCTGCAACAAATAATTTTTTGAAGTAGATTTCAAGGATTTAAGTATTTACTCACCGTGAATGAATCTAGCTGCACATTGTAGTTACATGTTTCATTACAAACCAGAATATTGTGAAGTGCATGGGCCACAGCATACACTCCTTTATAGACATTGTTAAATATGGGCATGAGTGACATATCAGTGAAGCTGCTTTGCAATCCACTCAGATCTTCATGTCCAGTACATTCTCTCTGATTCTCTATCCATGTATTTGACTGTTTAAATTTACAGTTAAATAATGTCTCCCAAAACTCTGCAAACATTTTATTACCAGGTGAATTGAGTGGCTTCACATCTAATATGAACTCTCTCATGCCACTGACCTGTGCTTTGGGGATAGACAGGCCTATGGCACCATCCAGGATGTGATGCTTATCCATCTCTGCAGTTTGTGAATCAAAAATCCAGGCTTCAGTGCCTACCCACTGGTACCCAGTCAAGTTGTAAAGAGACAATGTATACAAAAGCACATCCATGTCCAAATAGGTGAGAAAAGCAATAATCACCTTACATGTGGAAAGCTTGATTATTTCAATAATCTTTTGTATTTTGTTTGGTGGATCTGTTCTAAAGAAAGATAAAGAATATTCCAGACAGATTCCCAGTTGCTGTGCAGTTTCTGTGAATATAGCCATACCATTATTGCCATAGTCATCGTTGGATCTAATAGCTCCAACCCAAGTCCAACCAAAGTATTTGACCAACTGAGCCAGTGCTCTGCTCTGATAATAGTCACTGGGTATTGTTCTGAGGAAGGAGGGGTACTTGGTTTTGTCACTGAGACAAGCACAGGTGGCAAACGGACTGATCTAAAAGACAAAAACAAATGACCTCTCAGAGTTAAAATTGTAAAATATAAAATATTCACAAAATCACATTTACTCTTAACAGTTGGAAAAACAGATTACAGAATATAGATAATTTATCATAAAAAGAATTTTACTTTTTTAGTAATAAATGTAGTAATTTAGTAATCTTACCGACCTCTGGAATATAAAAGGGTCCAATGACAGTAGCTATAGCCATGCAAGGAGAAGAAGATGTTTCTCCTATTATGGCCTGCACTTGTGCAGATCTGGTACATGGAGCTTTGGACAGTGTAGATACAACTTCATTACCATTAGTTAAGGCCAGTGCAACTTTCACACTTCTTGCTGCAGAGCCACAAGTATCATACATTTTATATCCCAGAGAGATTCCAGGTAGTAGGTCTGTACTGTTATTGATCTCTTCAATGGCAAAAAGCATAGCCTGGGCAATCTGGAATGCTCCTAAATTCAAACTTCATTCACACAGTGTTTTATGACACATACAACACAAAATATTTATATAATATATAATTGTCAAAATATTTTTTTTTATTTAGATTCATTTTTTATTCCTCTGGTAAACATGTGCACCTGTTTTATATTCATATCTATCATTTAATCCTAGATAGATTAAATCTTAACAGGATATTTCAGTATAATTTACCTTATGCATTCCAGTGGCAGTGGTTTGCTTGTGAAAGTATCTTTTCTGTCTTTCCAGCTACCATAGAAGGCAAACATTCCCCCAAATATAATGTCACCATCTTTAGATAGCTGGGGATTCTCGGTATCCCCTCTCAGTCGACACACCTGTTCCTCTGTCTTAGTAAAAGATGCCACCAACAGCAGTTGTAAAAGTGCCCAGCTCCGCCCTGGCCACTTCTGTGTCAGTGTCATTCTGTTTGAAGGAAATAAATGAGTGGGTGGATGAAGTATCTTACTGCAGAGCAAGAGCTTGTGTGACTATTTATACATTTTGAATACCCTAAAAGATAAAAAAAAAGACCTGAGGTTATTAAACAGTCCTTGTCAGAATAGTATATTTTATGTACTAGTGATATTTAAAACCACAGACATTTAATCATTATAAATAATGTGTAAGAAATTAGCCAAATTAAATTATGAAATTGACAATGTAGTAATTAGAGTTTTGGGTTAGTATACTGCATATGTCTTACACTTGCGTACAGAAAGTAGTATAAACACAGTTATGTAAGTTTCAGCTGTTTGAACTTTTTGCTAGATGGAATGTACTGCTGGAGTGGAAGACAGTGGATGCCTCAGGATCAGAGCAATTCATTAGATTGCTGCTTGGGTCACGGCGACCTAAGGGATACAGGAAGAAATGGGGTGACTGGCCAAAAAAAAAATTATGGTGGACAAGAATTATTAATTTTGTCCAGGTTTAGAGCCAGAAATGGGGAAGGATAGAAGAAAAAAAATGTGGATTGGATGGGAAGGACATGATAAAAAGAGGATGTTAAGTGAAAATAGAAAGACAAGAGCACTCCAGCCCGAGGCATTTCACGCTTCTTTCTTCTTTTTCTAGCTGGGGAAAAATGTGAACTCGCATCCTCCAATAATTAGTATTATTTTATAATAAATGCTAATTTGAACTGTATTGATTTGACTGAGGTATATTATTAATAATAATAATAATAATAAATTTATTTATAGAGCACTTTTTTAAACATATGTTACAAAGTGCTTCACAAGACAGACAAGAAACACATGTAGCCCAACAAGATCAACTTGAGCAAGCACTAGGCTAACAGTGGAGAGGAAAAACTCCCCCTAGGGGAAGAAACCTCCAGCAGAACCAGGCTCAAGTTAAACGGCCATCTGCCTCGACCGGTTGGGGAGCAGGAAACAGTTATACAAACAAAACAATAATACAAACAACTACCACATCGAAGTTGTGGGAGTCTTCTTTCTTCTTCTTCTTTCGGCTTTTCCCATCAGGGGTCGCCACAGCGAATCATCCTTTTCCACCTAAATCTATCATGGGCATCTTCTACCCTAACACTAGCCAACCTCATGTCCTCTGTTAAGACACCCATATATCTCCTCCTTGGTCGTCCTCTTGCCCTCCTGCCTGGCAGCTCCATCTCCAACATCCTTCTACCAATATACTCACTATCCCTCCTCTGAACATGTCCGAACCATCTCAATCTGGCCTCTCTGACTTTGTCGCTAACACAGGCAACGTGAGCCGTCCCTCTGATGTACTCGTTCCTTATTCTGTCTAACCTGGTCACTCCTAAGGAGAACCTCAACATCTTCATCTCTGCTACCTCCATCTCAGCCTCTTGTCTCTTTCTCACTGCTACCGTCTCTAACCCATAGAGCAGAGCTGGTCTCACCACTGTCTTGTACACCTTTCCTTTGAGTCTTGCTGACACTCTTCTGTCACACAACACTCCTGACACTTTCCTCCACCCGCTCCAACCTGCCTGTACTCGCCTCTTCACCTCTTTTCCACACTCCCCATCACACTGAACTGTTGACCCCAAGAACTTAAACTCCTGTACCTTCTTCACCTCAGCCCCCTGTAACCTAACGCTTCTACCTGGATCCCTCTCGTTCAGACACATGTATTCTGTCTTACTACGACTGACCTTTATGCCTCTTCTTTCCAGAGCAAACCTCCACCTTTCCAGCTGTTCCTCTACCTGCTCTCTACTCTCACTGCAAATCACAATGTCATCCGCAAACATCATTGTCCAGGGTGATTCCTGTCTGACCTCATCTGTCAGCCTGTCCATCAACATAGCAAACAAGAAGGGACTCAAAGCTGATCCTTGGTGTAGTCCCACCTCCACCTTGAACTCCTCTGTCTGACTTACAGCACATCTCACCACCGTCATACTTCTCTCATACATGTCCTGAACTAGTCTGACGTACTTCTCTGCCACTCCAGACGACCTCATACAGTACCACAGCTCCTCCCTCGGCACCCTGTCATACGCCTTCTCTAAATCCACAAAGACACAATGCAGCTCCTTCTGACCATCTCTGTACTTTTCCATCAACATTCTCAAAGCAAAAATGGCATCAGTGGTGCTCACAACTCTCCACCTTCTTCCTAAGCCTGGCTTCCACTACTCTTTCCCACAGCTTCATTGTGTGGCTCATCAACTTTATTCCTCTATAGTTGCTGCAGTTCTGCGTGTCACCCTTGTTCTTAAAGATCGGAACTAGAACACTTCTCCTTTCCACTCTTCATCCTTTTCAGAGCCTTCCTAACCTCATCCTTTCCAATCTCTGCTATTTCCTGCTCCACAACATCCACATCTTCCTCTCTTCTTTCCCTGTCATTTTCCTCGTTCATCAGCTCCTCAAAATACTCCTTCCATCTTTTCTGCACACTCTCCTGGGTTGTTAGTACCTTTCCATCTCTGTCCTTAATCACCCTTATCTATTGTACATCCTTCCCATCTCTATCTCTCTGTCTGGCTAGCCTGTACAAGTCCTTCTCTCCTTCCTTTGTGTCTAACCTGTCATTCAGCTCATCGTAAGCTTTCTGTTTGGCCTTTGCCACCTCCCTCTTCACTCTACGCTGCGCTTCCTTGTACTCCTGTCTACTTTCCTCAATCCTTTCTACATCCCACTTCCTTCTAGCCAACCTCTTCCTCTGGATGCATTCCTGTACTTCCTCATTCCACCACCAAGTGTCTTTACCTTCTTTCCTCTTTCCAGATGACACACCTAGCACCTTCCTACCTGTTTCCCTGATAATCTCTGCTGTAGTTTCCCAGTCATCTGGAAGCTCATCCTGACCACCCAGAACCTGTCTCAACTTCTGTCTGAATTCCTCACAAGTTTCTTCATTCTTTAACTTCCACCACTTGGTCCTCTTTTCTGTCTTCCCTCTCTTCTTCTTCCTGACCTCCAGAGTCATCTTACACACCACCATGCGGTGCTGTCTGGCTACACTCTCTCCTACCACCACTTTGCAGTCACTAACCTCTCTCAAATGACCTCGTCTACATAGGATGTAGTCCACCTGTGTACTCCTACCTCCACTTCTGTATGTCACTCTATGTTCCTCTCGCTTCTGGAAGTAAGTGTTGACTACAGCCATTTCCATCCTCTTAGCAAAGTCCACCACCATCTGTCCTTCCAGATTCCTTTCCTTCACACCAAACCTGCCCATCACCTCCTCATCACCTCTGTTGCCCTCACCAACATGCCCATTGAAGTCTGCTCCAACAACAACTCTCTCTCCTCTGGGGATACTCTCTATGACCTCATCAAACTCACTCCAGAATCTCTCCTTCTCTTCTAACTCACAGCCAACCTGTGGCGCATACCCACTGACTACATTCCCCATCACCCCTTCAATTTCTAGCTTTAGGCTCATCACCCTGTCTGAGACTCTTTTCACCTCTAGAACACTGTTTACAAACTCCCCCTTCAGGATCACTCCTACCCCGTTTCTCTTCCTATCCACACCATGGTAGAACAGTTTGTATCCTCCTCCAATGCTACGTGCCTTGCTGCCCTTCCACCTTGTCTCCTGCACACACAGTACATCTACCTTCCTTCTCTCCATCATGTCTGCCAGCTCTCTGCCTTTCCCTGTCATTGTGCCAACGTTAAGAGTCCCTATTCTCAGATCTATGTCCCTGCCTTTCCGCTTCTCTCTCTGACCACGAACCCTTCTGCCTCCCCTCTTTCTTCGACCAACAGTAGTCAAATTTCCACCGACACCCTGTGGGTTAACAGCATCGGTGGCGGTCGTTGTTAACCCGGGCCTCGACCGATCCGGTATGAAAGTCTTGTGGATGATTCGCATGGTTATTTTGGCAATTTTTACGCCGGATGCCCTTCCTGACGCAACCCTCTCTATTTATCCGGGCTTGGGACCGGCACAGAAATCACTGGCTTGCAACCCCTGTGGCTAGATTTGTGGGAGTATATTCTGTAATACTACAAGAAAATTCAAGAAAAAACACAAATGTGCATCCACAGGATGCTTCATGTTAGATATTGAGCAGATATTGTTAGATATTGTAACAGAAAATAGGAAAATAAAAACACTAATTATACCTCAAGAACATTAGCAAAACTGTTTTAGTTATTTAGCTTTTTCCAAGTAAGAAAATGGTCATTTAAATTAATAAACAGTGTGTTACTTTAGGAATGCATCCAAATTTACACATATCCTTTCTATTTAAAAACTACATAAACAATATCAGTAATAAGCTCACATTTTACTACACACTTAAAATGTGGAAATACATAGGCTATTTCTCAGCTTGGGTAGCTGACATCCCTCTCACTCACTACATTGAATGTGGGGACACAAAGTCCACTCTGTCCCACTTGCATGAGGGAAACAAAACAACGACCGCTATCCAAAACACTGGTTTTTGTATGCTAGCGTTATCCAGCCACTTAAACCCTTTCGCATTCCATTTTTTCAAAGGCTGCTACACTGAACAAGGAGAGACGTTTGCTTTTAGCAGAGAATGTTTTATTATACTTTTATTATAATTATTGGATTCCCATGATCGTTGGGCCCTCAAGCAGTACTGCATTAAAAACAGCCATGATTCAATAATGGACATCAAAATCACATGGCTACATCCCAACTTTTGAAACCAACAAACATTTTCCTTGCTACAACTATACTGCTACTGCATATGTTCCTGGCAAACAGCCAGTTCTTGCGTGAGAGTAAGATGAAGTAATGGGTGAAACAAGCAGCAATTCAGCACAAGGACCTGTAGATGTTGTGTCAGTATGTCACCAGCAGTTGGGCCAAGCATGAGGTCAGTGCCTCTAATGGAGTGAAGCAAAATTAATTAATTAAAATAACTTTGTCTTTTTTCAATTATGTGCAAGAAGTAGCCTGCAGCAGTACACAGTGGTCCACGTACGTCAGGGGTGCCCACATTTTCTTTCTCATAAAATGACCTGTCAGGTGTTAGGTTTTTCTCTTCTTTTGGTTGCTTTTTGTTTTTGACTTCTATGTCTGTTTTTTCATCTCTTGTCTGTATGTGTCCCCGCAGTTCTCTATCCTGCCAGCAGCAGCCTCTTCTCTACCTCAGCCTGTCTCCGGTCCCTCTTGGTTCCCCACTCCTCTGCCTGCATCGCTTAACACACCTGCCTGTTATCATCGCTTCACCCCCGTTATAAGCACCCTCATATCCATTTGCTGGTTGCTAGTGTGTCACTCATGTTCCTTGTTGTTCCCTGTTTCGTCTGTTTTCCCCACTGAGCGTTGTTTAGTTTCGTAGTGCTCTAGGGTTGTGCGAGTTAGGTTTTATATTTCTCTCAGTTTGTTTCCTACGTTTTTGTAGTGAGCGTTTTTCTTTTCTTACCTTTTGTTTTTCTGGTCGTTTTTCCTCCTAGAGAGTGAGCGCTTTTTGTTTATTTGCCTCAGTGTGTCTGCCGTGTATTTGTATTGTCTCTATTTCATTATTGTTAATAAATTTAAGTTTGACACTGACACTGAGTGTGTACCAGGTTCTCACAGAACACACTAGCCACTATGGATCTAGCAGGATCATAGCAGGCTTGGCAGTCTCAGGAGGCTCAATTGAGCCAGACACAGCAGCATGTAGAGGAGAATAGCCGTAGATTGGATTCGTTGAGCAGGTGCTCAGCGTATCGAGTTTTTCCGCCTCCCCCGAGTGTAGGATGGCACCACCGGGACGCTTTTCTGGAGACTCCGGTAAGTGCCGGCCTTTTGTTTCGGCACTGTCACTCTTTTTTGATCTGCAGCCCCTGTCATATTCTACGGAGCGCAGTAAGGTGTCGTAGGGGAGACCGGGGTTGGTTGTCACACTTTTTATTTTTTTACAGATTCTTCAAAAACCGTGACCCTAACATATTAACTTTCACTGGAAAAACGAAAGGGTAAAGTGTCAACTAAGAATAGAGTGTCTTTACTTTCCATAACCTTATTCTGTTCAAAACATATTGCCTTTTAAATACATCGTGTGCATTTTTGACAACCATCCCCGTTGTAGGGTTGGTTGTCACACACTATGGGGTTGGTTGTCCCTATGTATTTTATTGCAAAAAAACACAATCATAAAATTTTATTTAAAATTTTTTATTTTATTAAATGCAAAAGCCTAATATCACATAAGAACATATGCAGGACGAACTCTTTCCTGAAAGTGTTTTTTTAACCAATATATAACACTAGAAAGAACAACAGACAACAACAATACATTGATAATATTTCATTTATCTTGTCAGTCACTACCGGACCCAGAGTCACAGTTCTGACAGATATAGACTGACAGTCCAGGGGTGCAGTCCCTGTGTGCCCACTGTTTGCACATGATGCACTGCAACCATTTCTCCCTGGGGCGGCTGTTTGAGAAGGGCTCCACACACACCAAGCAGAAACATTCTTCTTCATCTGAGGATGACTCTGTATTCTGCTCTTTTCTTTTCTTGCTTGTTTTTGTTGATGTCTTACTCTTTTTCTTTTCAGTTTTAGAGAAGAGGGTCTTTTTCATTCTCTGCTGAGTAAATGTTTTTTCTGCCTCAATCCTCTCTTTCACTGGGGTATCTGTGAGTATGGAACTCGTCAGTGTTTTTCTTTTTCGCGTCTCCTTCGTGGGTCCAGCCTTTGGAAATGGCCTCAACTCCACTGGAGTAGTTACTCTATGTCCAGAGCTAGTGGGAAGGTCTGATGAATGGACAGTGTTAGTAGCCTGTGATTGGGGGATTGTAGGTGCCCCGTTCTGTGTGTCATTTAGCACCAATGCATCGGAAGCTGGGCAGGGGTCAGTATTTGGATGGTCAGTCACAAAGGCAGGAGCAAATGCCGACTGAGGAAACACCTCCCTATCAGGGGATATATTCCACTTGCCTGGAAGCCTGCCTGAATGTTGGCCATGTTAACTGCAAGAGGGAAGGCTGCAGCTACAATTCTTGATATTTCGTGAATGGTCATTGTTTTTCCTGGATTATTGAACATCCAGACAGATGAGGCAGTGTTGATGTGCTTCTTCAATGGGCCAAAGACAGCCACATCCAGGGGCTGCAGGCGGTGAGAGCAGTGAAGGGGGGATGATAGCATCACAATCCCACTCTCTTTTGCATAATTAAGGCCATCGACAGACAGGTGGGAGCTGTGGTTGTCCAGCAGCAGGAGACATGGTCTGTCTTTGCTGCACTTTGTGTGAACTACAAAATGCTTCAAAAAGTCTACAAAATGCTCCTCCTTCATCCACCCACTTGGATTTGCCCCTCCTGCACTTCCTGTGGGAGCAGAAATTAGAAAATGGTCAAAAAAGTTGACTCGCGGGAAAATAAAGAAGGGAGGTTTACTGTTTCCAGTGGCAGAGACAGCACAGGAGACAGTAACCAGGGTTCCCCTCTCAGCTGATGTCAAAGATCCCACCTGCTTGTAGCCTTTCCTGGCTACCACTTTGTTTGGTTTATGGACCGTGGTAACGCCAGCTTCATCCATATTCCTCCTCCAAGTTGTCAAAGAACTGGTCCACATTATGCTTGTTAAAAGCTGTGGCACGTGAAAGGCTAGTGGCCTTCGGGGTCCTGATTGAAAGTGATGGATGTCTTTTCAGAAAGCCAGAGAACCAGTCTGCACCTGCCATCTTCTCTGCCAAGTTTGTGCGGACTGCAACATTATTGTGGACTGCATACATGTATGCAAGTTTGCGGACTTCAATAGGAGAGAGGCCAAAATAAATGTCCGATGCAGTGATGACGTACTCTGCCAAATGGTTTTCCTGTTCCTCACTGAAAACTGAACGATTTTTGATATATCCTACTGGCAAGAATGGGAAAATTCCATCTCCAGCAACTTCAGCTGGACTTATTTTATTACAATATCTGGCCAGTGTTCAATAGTTTATCTGAAATTCTTTAGCCATTCCTCTGAGCTTCACCTCTCTGACTGCCCTGAGCATTACATCTGGTGGAGTCTGTCCGTTCTTTGTCTTCCTCACAAACTTTCTGCCCATTTTTCTATTGGGCAACAAAAAGGGTCTGGTAGGTCACACCATGCACGTCTATTTAAATGAAGGGTTGGTTGTCACATGTGTCACATGTGACAACCAACCCCGAAGAGAATGTGACAAGCATTCCCAACTGGACTTTTTAGCTAACATCAAAGCTAGCAGCTACATTTTGTAGCGTAGCATAGAAAAAAACTATGTAAAATATAGCTAACACTTCAGGCTTTTAACAAAAATTTATTTTATTTATTTTAACAAATTTTCTTATAAACTATATGAAAAATTTCACATTGTTAAAAATGTCCATTTTGCCATGAAAAAAACTAAAAGTTCTCTCACCTCAGTATAAAGTGTGTTAATGCAGAATAGTCATAGTAGGTGATCTTTAACCCAAATTCCTGAAAATCTGGCGGTAAAATTTTTTAACAGTGCCCCCTAGCGACTGAGTTATAATCAATGTGACAACCAACCCCGTTCTCCCCTGTACCATTTCCCTACTCTCGGGGAACGGCGGAATGGAAAAGCAGGTCAGCATGTTGTCAGTTGTTTGAGGCTTTCTCTTACGAACTAACTTTTGTTTTCAACCCGTTAGCACCTCGTAGGGTGGCAGCTTCGAGCCTGTTTAAACTGTCTCAGGGATCTCGTTCAGTCACGGACTACACTGTTGAGTTTCATATGCTCGCCGCCTCTGCCAACTGGCGTGAGGAAACATTGTTTGATAAATATTACAAAGGTTTAGCCGGTCGCATTAAGGATGAGCTGGCAGCTCGCAACCTCCCCTCCTCCGTGCGTGGTCTGATTGGGCTGGCGGTGTCTATCGATCATCTTCGTTAGGCTACGGACGCCGTAGCGACGTCACTTTTTGATCCTTCGATGTCGGCTCTTCCTATCATTGTGAAGCAGAATTCACCAATCGTTGGATTGTTCACCCACTAATAGAGAACGTGAGCTGGGGTTAGACCGTCGTGAGACAGGTTAGTTTTACCCTCCTGATGATGTGTTGTTGCAATAGTAATCGCCGTCGCCCCTCTGCTCATCCCCCAGCCCCCCAGCCGAGTCGATATCATTCCCTCCTGAGGAGCCCATGCAGGTGAGGAGGTTGCGGCTACCACCCAGCGAACAACAACAGTGCCTGATCGGAGGGTTGTGTCTCTATTGTGGGGAGGCCGGTCACAGAGCCCGTCAGTGCCCGTTAAACAGCAAGGCTCATCAGCTAGCAGGGGGGCGCTGATGAGCCGTTACACTCAACTCAGCTCCCCATGTCGACCCACTATACCAGCCCTCATCACTGGACCACGGGCATCCAAGGAGTGTCCTGCCTTTACTGACTCCAACTTCATCAACGAGGCAGTGGTTCATCTGTTAGGGCTGGAAGTTGAGGACCTCCCAGCCAGACTTCAGGTAAAAACTCTTGATAACTGTATCACTCATCACATTCAGTCTGTTTGTTACAAAGCCTGTTAGGATTAAGTTGTCTGGCTAACTGTTTACGTGCCGCTGAGTCTCGTCCTCATAAGGCTGTTAGTGCTTCTGTGGAACCCACTGACCTGACTGTAGTCCCTCCTGACTATCACGACCTTGCTGATGTGTTCAGCAAGGCACGCGCTACGTCATTGCCTCCCCACAGACCCTATGACTGTGCCATTGAACTGTTGCCTGGCACTACGCCCCCTCGAGGTTGTGTATTTTCACTTTCCCAGCCTGAGAAGGAGGCCATGCAGGAATACATAGACAGTTCCCTCAAGGCAGGGGTTATTCGTCCTTGCTCCTCTCCGGCGAGGGCTGGGTTTTTCTTTGTTGAGAAGATGGACAGGGGGGCTTAGGCCATGTATTGACTACCGAGGGGTAAACAGCATTACCGTTAAGAATAAATATCCCCTTCCCCTTATGTCATCTGCTTTTGAATTACTGCAGGGGACCACCATCTTCACAAGACTGGATTTGCGGAATGCCTACCATCTCGTCTGCATTAGGGAAAGGGATGAGTGGAAGACTGCCTTCAATACCCCCAATGGACATTACGAGTACCTGGTCATGCCCTTCGGCCTCACTAACGCTCCTGCTGTCTTTCAGGCCATCGTCAATGTTGTCCTCCGGGATATGATTAACATTTGTATTTGTTTATTTAGATGACATTCTCATCTATTCTAGCGACCTGAAGGCACACAAACACCACATGAGGACCGTGTTGCTACGCCTCCTGGAGAATCAGCTATTCGTCAAAGCTGAGAAATGTGAGTTTCACACTTCCCTGACCACTTTTCTAGGGTTTGTCATCACCCCTGGGAAGATTGCTATGGACAAAAGGAAGATGAAGGCAGTAACTGCATGGCCAGTCCCAGCTGACCGGAAGCAGTTGCAGCGGTTCTTGGGCTTTGCTAACTTTTATCGCCGTTTTATTAGGGGCTACAGCAAAGTGGCGGCTCCTTTGCATGCCCTCACCTCCGTCAACACGCCGTTCGTATGGACGGCAGAAGCAGAGAAGGCCTTCGATCACCTCAAGACCTTGTTCACCACCGCTCCTATCCTCCCCCTCCCGGATTCACAACGGCAATTCCTTGTAGAGGTTGATGCCTCTGGCATGGGAGTGAGAGCGGTGCTGTCCCAACGCTCGGGGGTGGACAACAAAGTGCACCCCTGCGTCTTCTTCTCCCCCGCCTCACGGACGCCGAGAAAAACTACGACATAGGCAACTGAGAGCTCCTTGCTCTCATGTTGGCGTTCGAGGAATGGAGGCACTGGCTTGAGGGGGCTGTGCAGCCGGTGCTTGTGTGGACAGACCACAGAAACCTGGAGTACATCAATTCGACTACACGCCTCAATGCTCGTCAAGCGCGTTGGTCACTCTTCTTCTCCAGGTTCAACTTTATCCTGTCGTATCGCCCGGGGTCTTGAAACACCAAACCTGACGCCCTGTCACGCCAGTTCGGCAGTGAGACAGACTGTGACGCACAACAGGAGACCATTTTGCCACCTTTGGTACTGGGGGCGATTCGATGGGACCTGGAGAAGAAGGTAAGGGATTTTAAGCACGTTAACCATGTTCCTGCTGGTTGCCCTCCGGGGTGTTTGTTTATTCCTGTGTGTCTTCGTCAGCAGGTGGACTGGGCTGGTTATGGTCCGGAGGAGCGGTGCTGGTTTCCCTCCCGGTTTTTCCTGGACCCCTCCCTCCTTGCTGATTTCCACCGGGCTCATCCAGATCTGTGTATTTGTATCATCTCTATTTCGTTATTGTTTATACATTTAAGTTTGACACTGCCTGTGTGGCTTCTGCACCTGGATTCCCGAGTGTGTACCAGGTTCTCCAAGTCAAAATGACCTACCCACTATAAAAATGCAAAACATATATTTAAAAATATATTGTGAGTATTCTTTACAATATATGTTTATGTATCTTGCATTACTGCATGAAGCCATATTGTACAACAATGAGTCAGCTGTTTCTGCGAATGCCTCTATTACCATCTCTGCGTCTTGGAAGGACTTCTTGTGCTTAACGATGAAGTGACTGACCCGGAATGATGCTTCGGTGGCTGCCTTCGTTTTTGTGGTCAACTGTGAGAAAAATGACTGCTGTTCGGATAACTGGGATTTGGCGTTTCACATTTCCCTTCTTTGGAATAGCAATGGTAGACTGGCAGATGAGGCAAAAGCACTGTGAAAAAAGTCCTCCCATTCAGTATGGAAATGGTAGGTTTTTGACTTCTTACTTGGTCCAGCTCTCCCACTCATTTTTATACCCTTTCTTGAGTTTAGAAGAAATAAATTGGAGGCTAACTAGGCAACTCGGTAGCTTGATAGAGCTTTTGGTGTGGTTGTATGCGCATGCGTGGTGACCCATGTGTCAGAAAAGGTTAGATGTCAGACTGGCTGCCCTGTATGTCAATCAAGTGACAAATTTCATAGTGAGGATAGATGAAAAGTTGAAGTCTTTTTTTTATATGCCCTGTGATCTACCCACACTACCTTTGTGATCGACTGGTAGATCGTGATCAACGTATTGGGCACCCCTGACCTACATCATGTTTGCTTAATAGTGTGAGAGCTGAGCTCTTTATTAGTGGGACAGCTAGAAACATGGTTCCAAAGCTCAAATGTGGAAAGCTCACTGAGGAAAGGAGTGCTATTACTGTTAGTGCTGCTATCTATAATTGTTTAGTTTGTATGAATTCTATTTGAATGGAAAGTCTATGGGAGTGCTCTAAAACAGTGGTTTTCTCAAAAACTGTAAAACCTACAGTAATGAAATTTTCTGGAAAGCTGCCCTGTGTTGAAATGTTCAATGGTAATGACAATGGACTGCAGATCTGACTTCTTCCTCCTGTAGTCCACGATCACTTCTTCTGTTTTTGAGGTCCCTATTCTTCATGCTTCATCAAACCTTCTTTAAATTTGGTATAAAACATATTTGGACCACCATGGATTCAATGGTACCACCCATTCTGTAACATACTTTAAACTTTTCCTGTAATTTGCTAGGAAATTAAATGGCTTAACTCCTCAAAACAATTAACCAGGCAAACCAAACATTGTATTCGGTTGTACAATCGTACTCTATGTATGCCAGAGATTCATACAGATGACTCACTAGGTGGCGCTACAGCAAGAGCTTATGTTTTCACATTTATTGCTTGAAAACTGTGATTTCCACAGGTGTGACATATTGTACACTGCCACCATCTGTTGACATGCTTAAAATACTAAAGAATTAAACTTGTCACGCCACCGTCTGGCTAGTTATGGAACTGCAAATATTGAACATATGGTTAAGATTATGTAATAGAAACAACTCACTGTCAGTGAGTAAGTGTAAATCATACTGAAGCCTGATACCATACTGCCATCTGCATAAGTTTACGTAAAAAAAATTAGAACTTTTCATGCTTAAATTCTGCAAGGAGCAGCTGATACTACTGCTTTCAGCAATCACACATAGTGTCTGTGTTTCTTCTGATCCATTATGTTTCTCTTTCTGGTTATCACTTTTCCCCTAACTAACATCTTATCTTAGTCAACTTATTTTGTTTTTTGTCACATTTACATTTAATTAGGTGTGCATGTCTATATTCACTAACAGTCTGTGTCTTTGTCTTGATTATATTTGTCCTCACCTGTTATGACTGCAGTATATGCCTCACCCTTCGACTCATGTTTGCCTTGGTTCCTCATGAACCTTTTTCTATAATTTACCTGTTACACATGTGTGTCTATACCTAAAAGTTAACTTTCACCATATTGTCCTGCTTTTACAAAAAAGCCCTGATACTTAAATTCTAAAAGGAAAGGCTTAAAGTGGCTGAAATATTCAAAATATTAGCACCACTTAAAAAAATGATAGTATATGATAGTGTGAAGTGTGCTAGAATTTCAAGCTAAAAGCATATAAAATTTTATAAAAATTTCTTCTTCTATCATTTGATGTCTACGTCTTGTTTTTTACTGGCTTGTGTCTCTTTTATTCAAACGTCTTTTCTGCTTTCAGCTTCTTTTCAACACTGTCTTTCTTTTCTTATTGCTTTTTCTGTCCATCATTTTCTTTTTGCCTTCATTGCACCTTTTTTTCCATTTTTTCTGCCATATATTTTTAGCCTCACCTCTGTCCACTAGGTGTATTTTTTTGTCAGCTTTTTCTTATACTCAACCTTTTATTTTTGTGAACTTTTTCAGCTTGATAACTTTTCCTGTTATCAACTTTCCCTCTTTAACAACTTTTCTTTGTGATGTTCTTTTAGATAAGAACTTGCGGTAACTTGTCATCGGTCAGCGTCTTTTCTGCAACAGCTCAGATCTCACATTTTTATTGGGATTCTCTGACCAAATTAAATTAACACAAGCTAAACATGTTTTTGTCTGTAAAAATATAAAGTATATTATCCAACTACACTATGATCTATTTTAAGTGCCGTGAACTCACACAGCAAATAGGTATTACACATTTGTACTCATTAGTACATAATTACAAATAGTATTACATATAATTAGATTACAAATACTATCATTGCCATAGCCTATGTTACAAATTGATTGAATGGAATAGATTACATTCAACTGTTAAAAGATATGAACAGAAGTGTCTATCTAATGTGTTGTGTGTTTAAAGCATTACGCAAGAAAAAGAAGGAACTATGTTTATTGTAAGCATATTTTATATATATTCTGTAGCATTTCATAATGTATTTTGTGCCCCTCTCCCCATCATATTCTTTTTTGTATTTTTCTCTGGTTTCAGTAAGATAATATAACATTTTGGAATAAAAATACAAACTAACAGTCCAAAACTGGAGGCCAGAATAGCAAATATCTCTACAGCAACACTGAACTTCCCAGGAGAGCTGACATAAGCTGGAATAAACGTGATCCACACTGCACAGAAGATCAACATGCTGAAGGTGATAAATTTGGCCTCATTGAAGTTATCAGGTAGTTTCCGAGCCAGAAAAGCAAGAATGAAACAGAAAGAGGCCAGAAGGCCTATGTACCCAAGTACAGCCCAAAATCCCACAGTTGAACCCAGAGCACATTCTAAGATGATTTTGTCTTTGAGTTCCTTCAAATTCCTAAATGGAAAAGGAGGAGAAATTGTTAACCAGAGGATACATATTACAACCTGGATGAGAGTGAAAGCCAGAACACTGAGTCTCTGCTGTGTTGGTCCAAACCATTTCATCACATTACTGCCTGGAAGTGAAGCCCTGAAGGCCATTAACACCACCATAGTTTTCCCCAGAACACAAGAGATACAGAGGACAAAGGTGATGCCGAATGCTGTGTGTCTCAGCATGCAGGACCACTCAGAGGGTCGGCCGATAAAGGTCAGAGAACACAGGAAACACAGAATCAAGGAGAAGAGCAGCAGGAAGCTCAGCTTAGAGTTGTTGGCCCTGACAATAGGAGTTTTCCTGTATCTGAAGAAGATGAATGCTACAACAGCAGTCATGCATGTTCCAAATAAAGATGCTGCAGTGAGCAGTGCTCCCATAATTTCTTCATATGAAAGATACTCTGCTTGCTTCTTTACACAGGCATCTCTTCTGTCATTGGACCAGAATTCAGGCTGACATTGCACACAGGTGATAGAATCTGTAAGTAATAATAAAGTAGAAATTAAACTTACTGAATATTTTAGTTTCAGTACTTCCTTTTTGCATAAACTGTATATAAGACAGACAGACAGACATTACTACTAGATACTACATTTCTAACTGTATCACAGTTGCATGATATAAACATTATTGATTTTAAGTATAAAATTTCAAACTTATTACATGTCTTATTATTGTTTCATCTTTTTAAATTAGTTTTTAGCTATTTCATTACATGTATTCCAAAATTATACTTGGATCCACATAGACTTAAAACAACACAAAAAACTAACAATTTACCTTGGCGTTTTCTCATTTTTTAAGAAGAAAAGACAAAGCTTTCCTGAGAAAGATATTAGTTTAATCTATTTACCTTCTTAAGATAACTTTAGCAGTGGTATAATATTACTAAACCTGTAATGTTGCTTATTTCTCCCTCTGCACATCTTATACAGTCATAGCAGCAGACAGGCTTTCCTTTCTGGAGAACTTTACGAGTTCCTGGGGGACATTTCTCACTGCACACTGACACAGGAACCTGTAAGAAAAATATATCAGCACTCAAATGGAAATGCAACAGATGTTGTCTTTGCAAACCTCTTTTTTCTAAACATTATAATGTCAATAATAGTTCAAATAATAGCTTACCTGTTTTGAGTTCTGTGCCCAAACTAAAGACTTATTTTTCAGGTTCAGCTGTTTGTCTGCAGGTAAAGATGCATCATAAAGACCAACTGTGACAAAGTCCACAACACCATTTTCTGTTGGTTGCCAGTTTATAATTTCATACTTTGCTGGTGGGTCTCCATTCTCATTAAAGTAAACTTCATCTCCTTCCTTTGTTATGAAATGATTTTTTCTAACATGCTGCAAAATCTAAAACAGTATGTATTTATTAAATTATAAAAAACATCATGTAAACTTGTTAGTTCAACAGCATTTTATACACCTTGCAATAATTATTTTATCAAATGTAAGTATTTACTCACCATGAATGGATCTAGCTTCACCTTGTAGTTACATGATTCATTACAGTTAAGAATATTATGAAGTGCATGAGCAACAGCATACACTCCTTTATAGACATTATTAAATATGGGCATAAGTGACATATCAGTGAAGCTGTTGTGTAATCCACTCAGATCTTCTTGTCCAGTACATTCTCTTTGATTCTTTGTTGATGAACTTGACTGTTTAAACTTACAGCTAAATAATGTCTCCCAGATCTCTGTGAATAATTCATGGCCCCACAAACTCAGTGGCTTCACATCTAATATGAACTCTCTAATGCTGCTGACCTGTGCTTTTGGTATAGACAGGCCAATGGCACCATCTAAAATGTGATGCTTATCCATCTCTACAGTATGTGAATCAAAGATCCAGGCTTCACTGCCTACCCACTGGTACCCAGTCAAGTTGTACTGAGACAAGTGATTAATTAGTACATCCATGTCAAAGTAGGAGAGGAAAGCAACAATAACTTTAGAAGTGGAAAGCTTGATCATTTCAATTATCCTTTTTATTTTGTTTGGTGGGTCTGTTCTAAAAAATGATACAGAATACTCCAGACAGATTCCCAGTTGCTGTGCAGTTTCTCTAAATGTAGCCATACCATTATTGCCATAATCATCATTGGATCTAATAGCTCCGACCCAGGTCCAACCAAAGTGTTTGACCAACTGAGCCAGAGCTCTGCTCTGATAATAGTCACTGGGTATAGTTCTGAGGAAGGATGGGTACTTGGTTTTGTCACTGAGACAAGCACAGGTGGCAAAAGGGCTGATCTAAAAAATACAGGATAAAACACTTAAAGAAAGATAAAATAAAAACATTCACAAAGACACATTTGCTCTTATTAGCTGGAGTAATTGCTTGCAGAATAATATAACAAATATAATTTAAAATTCACTAATCTCACCCACCAGTGGAATATGAAAGGGCCCAATGACAGTCGCTACAGCCATGCAAGGAGAGGAAGAGGTTTCTCCAATAATTGCCTGCACTTGTGTAGATCTGATACATGGAGCCTCAGAGGGTACAGACACAGCTTCATTACCATTAGTCAAGGCAAGTGCAACCCCTACACTTCTTGCAGTAGAGCCACATGTATCATATATATTATATCCCAAAGAGATTCCAGGTAAAAGGTCTGTGCTGTTATTAATCTCCTCAATGGCAAAAAGCATAGCCTGGGCAAACTGGAATGCTCCTAAATTCAAACTTGATGCACACAGTTTTAAATATTTGTACTAACATATTTGTAGCAGCATTTGAAGCTCAACAAAAGTATTTTTTATGCATTTGATTCTATGAATAAATACCATATAATTATTCACATGTTAATTTTAATACTTACTTTTGTACCAAATTTGTGTACACATTTTTACTGTAATGCTTAGATGTTTTAAATTATTACAAATTTCTGTATAATTTACCTGGTGCATTCCAGTGGCAGTGGTTTGTTTTTGTAGGTATCGTTTCTGTTTTTCCAACTACCATGGAAAGCAAAGATTCCCCCCAATAAAATATCACCATCTTTAGAAAGTTGAGGATTTTCAGGGTCACCTCTTCGTTGGCACATCTGCTTCTCTGGCTGAGAGAAAGATGCCACCAACAACAACTGTAAAAGAGCCAAGCCCCACTCTGGCCACTTCTGTGTGAATGTCATACTATCTGAGAGAAATAAATGAGTGGGTGGAATCATGAAGTGTGTTGTGTTGGTATTTATGCAGCATATGTTGAAAAAAATGTCTCTACTGTATATTATAGAGTGCATATATTACATCTAAGAGACTGCCCTGTTTTACTTTAGCTTTCTGGTTGGAGAAGTTTAAAATAAGAAGTGAGAGAAGTCTTTAAGCAATCAGTTTGGATAATGTTACAATGTATATGGTTTCTGAATTGTATCTGTTAAACACTAATGAGCGTTTAATTGTATCTGTTAAACACTAATGAGTGATGATGGCTTAGATCTTAAGACTTCCCTTTTTAATTAAGATTTACATAGAAATGAAAAGTGAAACAGTTTTCACAAATGTAATGGAATGTATTGTGTTTATTATATAAAGAGATCATGAAAATTATTTATAACTGCAAACATTTAATCATTTTGAATACAGACTGTAAAACCTTCCAACACGATTTTAAATAGATTAAATGATTAAATGACTAGTTTAAAAAAATAATTATTAAAAAAAGATATAACAAACATGCAATCAAAAGAAAAATTATGTTGGACAACTGGAATATTATTAGAGAAATTATACTTACTTCTTACTTAAACCAAAAGGAAGAGATTATTTGTCAGAGGTAATGGACTTCTGTCTTATATTTTTTTGTTTGTTTTTTTTATTCAAGTGATTAAAATTCTTTATGTTAAATGTATCTTTAACAATACTGGTAACAATGGTTTAAAAGAGTAATTTGAAGTTAAGAGAGGTGTAAATCACGGCTGTTAAACCATAACAAAACAGAAGGTGTCTGGATCCCAGCAGGATAACCAACAAAATACTATCCTGGGATTGACAAGTTTGAATAAAGAATTTATAAACTCAACAGAATATTAGTCTGGACAGACATTTATGCCAACTACAACTTTGGCAGTTGAAGAACATGCAAACTCAACTGAGAAAGGCACCTGGGCCAGTAGATTTAATCCCAGGCCCTCCTAGTTGTTAGGCAAGCTGTGAGTTGTGCAGTTTCTTGCAGTAATGTAAAAACCACAAACACAGATGCTCTATGGTAAGGAAGAAAATGCAGTATTTCTAATTTTTCTTTGGAAAACAACAGAAATGGACAATCTGCCCATAAAAATCCTGTAAACAGGAAGAGTTTAGGGGAATTTTTTTGTCCCCTAATTTAACCGGGAAAATTTAAAGAATAGTCATTTAATTGGTAAAACAACATAACTACAGTTAAAATACTAAGAAAAACCTCCAACAATAGCCATTAACTCAAATAGGTACCATTGTGTGCAAGTTGGTAAAACCTTATCATATACATTGTAATAAATTATTCCCCTTATGGTGCTATCAACACAAACTTTTAAAATGTATGTTCCACTACATTATTAAATAAAACATAACTATTATAGGTAAGCAAGCAAATTATGTACTATAAACTTTTTCACTCATTGTGTTTAGGATGAATAAAAAGCGAAGACAGAAAAGAGCAACAACCAACAAGAGAACAACAAGTAGCAGACAATGACACTGGGCAGGTTAGTAGAGCCAGTAACTGCACAGTTAACAAAGCTAATAACGCAGATACCTGCAGAAAGGTACAAAGAGAGGGAGACAGAGAGAAAGGTAATTTTACAGCATCATCACTAAGAGATGCACCACAGTCACCTGAGCCAGCTCTGACTATTGGTTTTATCAAAAATAATTTTTTAAACTTTGTCTTAAAGGTAGAGAGATTTCTGCCTCTCAAATCTGAAAATAAATAATAGACGGCTCTACCTCCCATCCAACATTTAGAAACTCAAAGAACCACAAGTGGCAGACCTGCATAATTGCTGTTCTTTAAGCCAGGAACAACACATGGTGTCAGAAGGTCGAGGAATGGTCAAGCAAGTCATCTGTTGAGCTCAATTGTCAACAGTTCAAAAGCTTACAAGCCCATGTGGTGGTTAGACTGTTGAAAATACAACTCCAAATTGCTGTTGAGTGGCTTAGACTTGCTTTAGGTTCTTGAGGATGTTTAACCCTAGATCTAGAAGTGTTCATCAGTTCTGAAGAACAGGTCAACTTAAAGAATCTTCAGACTTAAAGACTTGTGAACAGAGATGTTAACCCACTCCAATGACTATATTGAGTCTCTAGCTGTTACATTATAGTTATTTTTCACCTCAGTGAGCATTCTGTATTGTGACTTTGGAGTGCATTTTTTCTAAAAATCAATTTGTGGTCTGATGAAAATTGAAACCCTTTGAGATTACTCTTTAATCCTTTGCAGCTACATTCAAGTCAATCTAGATTACTGGTATTCTAAGATCTTTTTTTGTGTGATATGGCTGAAATCAGATGATGCAGTTTGTAAAGAACAAACTGCCACTGGGTTAAAGTAGCTTAAAAACACACCTCCATCCTTGTATTATTGATTGGACTGTAGGTTTGCACTCGGTGTTTAGTGACATCAGGGAAGTAGCGTTTCACTTTTTCCACCATGATATTGTATGTTTAATGGGTGTGTTCAATATAGACATGAGCGATCAGTACAGTTTATTAGTTATTCCATGAAAATGAAGTATGAGATCACACTGAAACCCTGAAAGAGGCAGTCAGGTTCGGGATGTCATATGTCTATTACAGTGTTGAAGTAAAACAGGTAGGTAGGCAGATGTTGTGTGACTACATAACCAGTGGTTGGCCTAACATGTGGCCATTGTCTAGTAATGCAACATCACATGCTCTGATCTTAGATCCTCCAGAAAGAAAGAGGTGTCCTCTATAGAAACAGATGAGACCTGAGATTTATACGAACATCATCCTGGCGCTGGAGACAGAACTTAACACTGGAGATGGAGTATTTTGTCTAAACTAGATAATTATAGCTCGCTAATTACTAAAGAATTACCCAGTAATTGTTCCACAATAAAATGAAATACAGTAAGTGCAAATAGTGTGAAACAAGTTTGAATTTTTTACATTATTATTAAGTAATTTGCTCAAAATTCCTGCTCTCTCAGCTTGTTTATTGTACTCTGGCTCTATTTGCCTCTATTTGTCTGACTTTACCACAGACATTTGACTCTGAACTTAACTTTTGCCTTTAGTTTTTCTTTGTTTGTCTGCCACTGCAAGAATTCAAAGTACTCACCTGAACATTTCTGCCAACATAACATATACAAAATCTTTGATAACATTCTAGATTTAATACATTCTTTTTAATGTAAAATATAACTTTTTGTCATTACAAAAAGTAATGGTTTTTGTCCTTATCCCTTTTTGTCCTTATCCCTTGATACAACCTATAGGATTGCTTTGTGAATCAGTGACAAGAGGTGTACCACAGATCAAATATCACAGTGGAAAACCAAATAATGTGACAGTGTTATGGCATATGTTTTAGGCACAAAAGAAGTAGTGGAGTATCAGTTTTGCTGCAGTTATCATCACTTTTTCCTTTGGTCTCCAGTTCTGTAGGGCAGAACAGAGCACGTATAACAATGGTTTCTATAGGCAGCATTTCTGAAATGTTATTGCCCTCAGTTATAGATATATATAACATCACTACTACTTTTCATTTAAATTTTCTAAAATGTTTGGATTTTTTTTCCAAAACACAACATATGTCTATGTTAATGTCACAAAAAGGAAAAGACACAGACAGATTGATTGCAAAAGAGAAGATTTTTATTTAGTGATTGCATGTGCAATGCACAAACTAGATGTAAATCTTACGTACGTCATTATTACATACAGAATATTGTATATTACACTGGAAAAAAAATTGAAATACAATCTCCAGATATTATGTCACAAATTTAGACTATAGATAATAGAGGCATCTGAAAGTGTGTTTCATTACTGTGCAAAAATTTGAATTTTAATTAAAATTCCTATTTTAAATATATTTTGTAATATTTCAGAAGGTCTTCTGCCCCACTTTCCCCATCATGTTCTTTTTTGTATTATTCTCTGGTCTCAGTAAGATAATATAACATTTTGGAATAAAAATACAAATTAACAGTCCAAAACTAGAGGCCAGAATAGCAAATATCTCTACAGCAACACTGAACTTCCCAGGAGAGCTAGCATAAGCTGGAATAAAAGTGATCCACACTGCACAGAAGATCAACATGCTGAAGGTGATAAATTTGGCCTCATTGAAGTTATCAGGTAGTTTCCGAGCCAAAAAAGCAAGAATGAAACAGAAAGAGGCCAGAAGGCCTATGTACCCAAGTACAGCCCAAAATCCCACAGTTGAACCCAGAGCACATTCTAAGATGATTTTGTCTTTGATTTCTTTAAAGTTCTTAAATGGAAAAGGAGGAGAAATTGTTAACCAGAGGATACATATTACAACCTGGATGAGAGTGAAAGCCAGAACACTGAGTCTCTGCTGTGTTGGTCCAAACCATTTCATCACATTACTGCCTGGAAGTGAAGCCCTGAAGGCCATTAACACCACCATAGTTTTCCCCAGAACACAAGAGATACAGAGGACAAAGGTGATGCCGAATGCTGTGTGTCTCAGCATGCAGGACCACTCAGAGGGTCGGCCGATAAAGGTCAGAGAACACAGGAAACACAGAGTGAGGGAGAAGAGCAGCAGGAAGCTCAGCTCAGAGTTGTTGGCCCTGACAATAGGAGTTTTCCTGTATCTGAAGAAGATGAATGCTACAACAGCAGTCATGCATGTTCCAAATAAAGATGCTGCAGTGAGCAGTGCTCCCATAATTTCTTCATATGATAGAAACTCTGCCTCCTTCTTTACACAGGCATCTCTTCTCTCAGTTGGCCAGAATTCAGGCTGACAATGCACACAGGTGATAGAATCTGTCAAATTATAATAAAGCAAGCTTAGACTTGCTAAGAATTTTATTTCAGTGTCATGCTACAATAATTATTGATTCATTCATTTTAAATATGAGATGTTAAACAGGTTTATTACATACAGCATACGTCTTTTTTTTGTTTGCTTAAAATTGTTTGGTTTAGTTTTGTTTCACTGTCTACAGATATATCATGACAGTGTGTGTTTCAAAGTTAAATTTGTAAACTGTAAATTCTGCCTTTCAATGTTATTTTCTGATAAGTTGAAAAGAAGTGCTTTCCCGTTCAAATAAACCAAAACATATTATATGTTTGTTTTCTTGTTCTCTGAAATGCAAAACCTAAATAAATATTACTAGACCTGTAGTGTTGCTTATTTCTCCCTCTGCACATCTTATACAGTCATAGCAGCAGACAGGCTTTCCTTTCTGGAGAACTTTACGAGTTCCTGGGGGACATTTCTCACTGCAAACTGACACAGGAACCTACATGACCAACATCACTATGAGATAGATCATTATACTGTAATAAATTATTATAGTGATCAAACGATAGCTTACCTGTTTTGACTTCTGTGTCCAAATTATAGAATTATTTTTCAGACTCAGCTGTTTGTCTGCAGGTAAAGATGCATCATAAAGACCAACTGTGACAAAGTCCACAACACCATTTTCTGTTGGCTGCCAGTTTATAATTTCATACTTTGCTGGTGGGTCTCCATTCTCATTAAAGTAAACTTCATCTCCTTCCTTTGTTTTGAAGTAAACATTTTTTAAGTGCTGTAAAATCTATTATATGATGTGAAAAAATAAAATGATATGACAGAGATTGTGCAGGTTTTGATTCATTATTACTATATTTCTTGTATGCTATCTTCAAATTCATGGAAAACCAAAGTAAGTATATTTAATTATTCACTCACCGTGAATGGATCTAGCTGCATCTTGTGGTTATATGTTTCATTATAGGCAAGAATACTGTGAAGTGCATGAGCCACGGCATACACTCCTTTATAGATATTGTTGAATATCGGCATAAGTGACATATCAATGAAGCTGGGTTGCAATTCACTCAGATCTTCTTGTCCAGTACATTCTCTTTTATTCTCTGCTGATGGATTTGACTGGTTAAACTTACAGCTAAATAATGCCTCCCAGAACTCTATTAACATGTTATTATCTGGCAAATTGAGTGGCTTCACATTTAACATAAACTCTCTCATCCCACTGACATGTGCTTTAGGGATGAATAGGCCTATGGCACCATCGAGAATGTGGTGTTTATCCATTTCTGCAGTTTGGGAATCAAAAATCCAGGCCTCACTGCCTACCCACTGGTACCCAGCCAGATTGTGACTAGACAACTTACTCATTAGCACATCCATGTCCAAATAAGAAAGGAAAGCAACAATCACTTTTGAAGTGGAAATCTTGATAATGTCAATTATCTTCTGTATTTTGTTTGGTGGATCTGTTCTAAAGAAAGATACAGAATACTCCAGACAGATTCCCAGCTGCTGTGCAATTTCTGTGAATATAGCCATACCATTATTGCCATAATCATCATTGGTTCTAATAGCTCCAACCCAAGTCCAACCAAAGTGCTTGACCAACTGAGCCAGAGCTCTGCTCTGATAATAGTCACTGGGTATAGTTCTGAGGAAGGATGGGTACTTGGTTTTGTCACTGAGACAAGCACATGTTGCGAAGGGACTGATCTAAAATATAAATGATCCTCCATAACAGTAATTTAAAATTTAAAACATTCACAAAGTCACATTGCTCTTATTAACCAGAACAAAACCTTACAATTTATTAAACTTTTACAAATTGAATTTTAAGTCTACTGATCTTACCCACCTGAGGAATATAAAAGGGTCCAATCACAGTAGCTACAGCCATGCAAGTAGAAGAAGAGGTGTCTCCCAGTATTGCCTGCACTTGTGCAGGTCTGGTACATGGAGCTTTTGAAGGTGCAGATTCAACTTCATTGCCATTAGTCAACGCCAGTGCAACTCTCACACCTCTAGCATTGGAGTCACAAGTATCATACATTTTATATCCCAGAGAGATGCCAGGTAGTAGGTCTGTGCTGTTATTAATCTCCTCTATGGCATAAACCATAGCCTGGGCAGTCTGAAAATCTCTGAAATTCAGACTTGATGTACACAGTTTTAAAGAGATTTATATTAATAATAGATTTGTAAATACATTTTTAAATACAACAAAAACTAAATAAAAATTCACTTGTAAATGTAAGCATTTGAATATATTAACAAACAAAACAGGTAATATTCCTTTTGACATTATACTAAACTTGGTAAACACATATACCTATTTTGTGTTTGTACACATTTTCTCCAAACTAAATTAAATCTGATTTTTTATACATTATTATTTACCCAATGCATTCCAGGGTTTCTGGTTTGTGTGTATAGGTATCCTGTCTATCTTTCCAGCTACTATGGAAAGCAAAGATTCCCCCCAAGATAATGTCACCATCTTTAGACAGCTGAGGCTTCTCAGGATCACTTCTCTGCCTGCAAACAAGTTCCTCTGCCTGAGAGAAGGATGTCACTAACAACAGTTGTAAAAGTGCCCAGCCCCACTCTGGCCACCTCTGTGTGGATGTCATACTGTCTGAGAAATAAACAGCTGAATGCAGTCATGTGTGCCTTAATATAGATCAAGATAACATGTTGGTATTTATAGATTTTGGATAAATTAAAGCATGTTTACATCTGTAGAGGAAGTGTGTGTCTAACAACTAATATATTTTGGGAATGTAAGCCATCTTCAATTACATAATTCACACTGCATGTGTTATGAGAAAAGAATTTTAAAATGTTTTAAAAAATAAATTTTAAAATGAAGAATTCAACAATAAATAATCTTTACATTATGAAGATGGAATTAGGATTGTAAACAAGACATATATTGTCTTGTTTACCCTGAACTTTTTTGGGCACTGGGTGTAGTACAACAAAATAAGTAATAATCTTAAACTTGCTGGCAAACAATGACGTAGTTACACATCCTTATCTCTTTCAAGTGATAAGGGCACTAGGCCTGTACATTGTTTAGGTGGAATTTTACCCCCAAAACTGCTTTAGCACTGTCCCATTGTGTTGTCTGTTTGTGGCTCTCTTAAAGCCATTCCATAGCAGGTCTGGGATATGACTTGGCCACACCAAAGGGCAGGTTTTGTTTTTCTGAAGGTATTCTGTTGTGTATTTGGTTTCATTTGACCTACAGAGATTCTCACATCATCCTGAAGAATTTTTGATACACTGCCCTTCAGTCACTGCAAGCTGGCCAGGCCCTGATGCAGCAGGCCCAAATCATGATGTTTCCTTCAACGTACTTTGATTGAGGATTAGGATGATGCCACAAGTAAAAAGGATCTCGTGTGGCATTCTGTAGAGCACTTCATGTTGATCAGTCTTTGGCTGAATGACGTGCTCCACAGAACACCACAAGAGATCCTTTCTACCTATGGCCATAAATCTTTACAATCAATCCCCTGTCTGTCACATAAGCATCTTCTTCTTGTGCTGAGCGAACTCAAAAAGTTTGAGTGTTTTTTGTCAGGCAAAGCAGCTGTAGTCCACACTCTCAAACAATTTTTTTTTCTAAGTATGTTAATGCCTGACTCCAATTCGCTTTTTTTTTTATTATTATTTTAGGCACATTATATTTGTTAATACTCAAACTTAGTTTTGATTGATGTTAATTTAGTAACATCACTACATTTTTATGTTAGTTGGGAAGTACCTGGTAATTTTTTTTTTAAAAAGGACAAAAACTTACAAGCTCATACAAAACAGGACTGTTATGGCAACATGACTCAGCATGATTCAACAGCAGTACTGATGCCAAACAAGCACAACTAGATTTAGCAGGGATGACATTGATACAGTAATACAAAAAAGCCTCACTGTGTCTCTTTCTTCTTCTAACAGATCCCTGTTCCCTCATTACTCCATGACCACATATGAAAACTAAGGTGGATGACTGCAGAATGTTGTCCATTAGAGATAGACGTTTAGTTGTTAAAGTCTACAGTCAAGATATGTTTTATATATGTAAAAACAGATGCAAATACTGGTAACAGTCATGAACAGAAAGACCAGATTATATTTTGCCAGATAACACCTACAAGTCCCTGAAACCAAATTAACATGAGCATGAAGAAGGAAATAAACAGCTCATGATCCAAAGCATCTTTGCCACCTAAGAGTTTCTCAAAGCAAAGAGAGTTTCTTCTTAGATTTATTCATACAGACACAAATAACATTAGCTCAAAATCACAGTGAATAAGCAGTTGACAATTATTTTAAAGGGACCATATTATGCTTAATTTATGGTTTATGATTTACTTTAAGGTTATATTGAGGCAAGGTTATATGGTTTTCAAGGAAAAAATAAAGCAAATATATATTATAATGTCTCTTGCAGAAAAATCCTCTGGCACTGAGACTGAAACAACTTATTTGAGCCCTACGCCAAGACCACTGGCTTAAGATAGCATCTTAGTCAATTGTAAAAACCAATATCAGAGACAAATGAGTTAGGGTTAGGGTTATGAGCAACATGGTAACTGACAATTGGCATATTCATAAACCATGAAAGAAAATAACTGATACCAAACTTTTCTTTGCTGTCTTTGACAATCTTCCAGTCTGTCCTGGAACTTATTATTGTTATTTTTCAGGTTCCATATCAGGGCATTAGTTATTTGTTCCTTAATAACTACTCAAACTTCTGTGTACAGTATTATTAGTTTTAAAGTGTTCTACTGTTCCACTGAACTAAAATAAATCTTTGTTGATATGAACCATTAAAAAGATACCAGAATGAAAACCGGTCCATTTGGCAACATTTTTGATTTTATTGTTATCAATTATAGCAAAGAACATTGGTTTTACAGATATTACATTTTTAAAGCTAGCTTGAGGAAACAATGGTTTAAATATATCTATCTTTATTAAATATATCCTTAAGATCTCAAATACAGATAGTTACACAAAAATGCAACAAAATGTTTGTGTATATTTTGCAAATGTCAAATGCTTGGAATAAGAGAGTCACTAAGCATTGCTGTATGTATTTCTGCATAATTAAATTAATTATGATCGTATATTACATTGTATAAACTGCAATTAAGCCTTTAATATATGATCACAAAACAATTACATACAGTGGAAAAAAACATAGATCTGTAAAATACCACTATTAAGTATATTTTTTCATATTTTTTATAATTTCAGACTGCTTCTGATGCTTCTCTCCCCATCATATTCTTTTTTGTATTCTTCTCTGGTCTCAGTAAGATAATGTAACATTTTGGAATAAAAATACAAATTAACAGTCCAAAACTGGAGGCCAGAATAGCAAATATCTCTACAGCAACACTGAATTTCCCAGGAGAGCTGACATAAGCTGGAATAAAAGTGATCCACACTGCACAGAAGATCAACATGCTGAAGGTGATAAATTTGGCCTCATTGAAGTTATCAGGTAGTTTCCGAGCCAAAAAAGCAAGAATGAAACAGAAAGAGGCCAGAAGGCCTATGTACCCAAGTACAGCCCAAAATCCCACAGTTGAACCCAGAGCACATTCTAAGATGATTTTATCTTTGATTTCCTTCAAATTCTTAAATGGAAAAGGAGGAGAAATTGTTAACCAGAGGAAACATATTACAACCTGGATGAGAGTGAAAGCCAGAACACTGAGTCTCTGCTGTGTTGGTCCAAACCATTTCATCACATTACTGCCTGGAAGTGAAGCCCTGAAGGCCATTAACACCACCATAGTTTTCCCCAGAACACAAGAGATACAGAGGACAAAGGTGATGCCGAATGCTGTGTGTCTCAGCATGCAGGACCACTCAGAGGGTCGGCCGATAAAGGTCAGAGAACACAGGAAACACAGAGTCAAGGAGAAGAGCAGCAGGAAGCTCAGCTCAGAGTTGTTGGCCCTGACAATAGGAGTTTTCCTGTATCTGAAGAAGATGAATGCTACAACAGCAGTCATGCATGTTCCAAATAAAGATGCTGCAGTGAGCAGTGCTCCCATAATTTCTTCATATGATAGAAACTCTGCTTCCTTCTTCACACAGGCATCTCTTCTGTCATTGGACCAGAATTCAGGCTGACACCGCACACAGGTGATAGAATCTGACAAGTAATAATAATAAACTAGATGTTAAACTTGCTGATAATTATTTTTCACTGCTTTCTTATTGAATCACATATCATACATACAAGACAGATAGTCCATGATCACCAGATGTTTTACAGATACAGGAACTATATGATCATGAACATGAACTATGTGGCATGAATGTATTCAAAGAAAGCTGAGTTTCCAAAACAGTCTAAATATGTAATGTAAAACAGATAAAAATCTTACTCTTTACAGCAAATGCAAATGTTTGTTTTTCCTTTGTGCCACTTAGAATGAGCAAATGTGACAAAAAATATTCAGAAAAAAGAAACACTGCAAAAGCTTATTGCACATAAATCATTTTTCATAATTCTGGTATTACTTGTTGTATAAACACCATTTTGTTTGAAGTATGCACTGTCCAGTGATTGTTGAGGGCTAAATATATGATGCTGTATATTTCAATGTACTTATTTATGTATTATATACAAGGTTTGAGTTGTTTTCCTATAAAGGTAAAAAAAAAGAAAAAAAAACAGCACGCTTAAGAATAGCTATATTGCATATTGTAAAATTTAATGAAAAACCTAAATTAAATATTCTCTTAGGATTTGAACTTTTTCATTTGAAAGTTTTGTTTGCTGGTTCGTTGATGTGCAAAACATGTTACTACTACTTTTAGTAGACCTGTAATGTTGCTTATTTCTCCCTCTGCACATCTTATACAGTCATAGCAGCAGACAGGCTTTCCTTTCTGGAGAACCTTACGAGTTCCTGGGGGACATTTCTCACTGCAAACTGACACAGGAACCTGCATGGACAACATGACAACGTAAAAAAATATATCAATACAAACTTTTACTATCCTGTACTTTAAATTACAGTGACTATCTGATAGGATTACTTGGTTTAAGTTTTGTGCCCAAAGCAAAGACATATTTTGCAGACTCAGTTGTTTGTCTGCAGGTAAAGATGCATCATAAAGACCAACCGTGACAAAGTCCACAACACCATTTTCTGTTCGCTGCCAGTGTAAAATTTCATACTTTGCTGGGGGGTCTCCATTTTCATTAAAGTAAACTTGTTCTCCTTCCTTTGTTCTGAAATCAATCTTTCTTATGTGCTGTAATATCTAAAACAATATAACATGAGAGATTGTAATAATTCATTTATAATTCATTTTTTATAATTTTGCAACATAATGTAAAAACTAGAAATTATGTTTTAACTTACTGTGAATGGATCTAGCTGTACATTATAGTTACATGTTTCATTACAGTTAAGAATATTATGAAGTGCATGGGCCACAGCATCCACTCCTTTATATACATTGTTGAATATAGCCATAAGTGACATATCAACAAAACTGTGTTGCAATCCACTCAGGTCCTCATGTCCACTGCATTCACTCCAATTCTCTGTGGACATTGACTGCTTCAACTTACAGTTGAACAATGCCTCCCAAAACTCTGCTAACATGTCATTACCTGAAGAATTGACTGGCTTCACATTTAATATAAACTCTCTAACACCACTGACATGTGCTTTCGGGATAAACACCCCTATGGCACCATCCAGAATGTGATTATTATCCTTTTCTGCAGTTTGTGAATCAATGATCCAAGATTCACTGCCTACCCACTGAAAACCAGTTAGATTGTGGAGAGACAACATATTCATTAGTACATCCATATCTAAATGGGAAAGAAAAGCAACAATCACCTTGGAAGTTGAAAGTTTGATAATGTCAATTATCTTTTGAATTTTGTTTAGTGGATCAGTTCTAAAAAAAGCTACAGAATATTCCAGACAAATTCCCAGCTGCTGCGCAGTTTCTGTGAATGTAGCCATGCCATTATTGCCATAATCATTATTGCTTCTTATAGCTCCGACCCAAGTCCAACCAAAGTGCTTGACCAACTGAGCCAGAGCTCTGCTCTGATAATAGTCACTGGGTATAGTTCTGAGGAAGGATGGGTACTTTGTTTTGTCACTGAGACAAGCACAGGTGGCATAGTGACTGATCTAGGAGATAAATGAAATATCTTACTAAATAGAGAGTCTATTCACAAATACACATTTCCTCTCAACAGTTTGTGAATGTTTTTCAAAAATATAATATTTAATAAACTTACCCACCAGTGGGATATGAAAAGGTCCAATCACAGTAGCTATTGCCACAGTAGGAGAGGAAGAGGTTTCTCCCATAATTGCCTGCACTTGTGCAGGTTTGGTACATTGAGCCTTGGAAGATGTGGAAATTCTTTCATTGCCATTGGCTAAGGCCAGAGCAACTCTTACACTTCTGGCAATGGATCCACAAGTATCATACAGTTTATATCCCAGAGAGATTCCAGGTAGTAGGTCAGTCCTGTTATTAATGTCCTCAATGGCAAAAAGCATAGCCTGGGCAATCTGGAAATCTCTGAAATTCAAACTTGAAATACACAGTTTTCAATGTTTGTTCTGCTTGAAATATAAACAACACAATAGTAAATTAAACTGATAATAACTGCATTAACATAGAATCACAACTTTTGTCAATTTTTTTCAGAAATACATACCTAATACTATTATAATTTCTGTCCGGTAAACATTTATACCTGCCTTGTATCTGTACCTGGTGCATTCCAGTGGCAGTGGTTTGTGTGTGAAGGTTTCCTGTCTGTCTTTCCAGCTGCTGTGAAAAGAGAAGATTCCCCCCAATATAATGTCACCATCTTTAGATAACTGGGGGTTCTCAGGATCTCCGATCTGCCTGCACACAAGCTCCTCTGTCTGAGAGAAAGATGCCACCAACAACAGTTGTAAAACTGCCCAGGTGTGTATGTCCTTCATGCCGTGTAAAAAAACAATGAACAATTAACAATCAAGTTGAGTCATATGTAACTTAATGTACATCAATTGTTTGTGTTGGTCTTTATACATTGTGAATCACTGTAAAAAAAACAAAAAAAAACAAAAGCTAAATGATAGACGACCAATCCAAAGTTAATTAGGACACTTTCATCCTATGATGTGCTCCTTGCTTGTGAATATCCGCAACAGGACGACTGAGCAAAAATAATTTCCAAGACAAACATCATACTTTATTCAACTATTTTGTTTATATGCATTATTCTTTTTTCTCTCTCTCAAATCCTTACTTATTTGTACACCCATTTGGTCCTTGTATGAACAAAGGGGGGGTAACCCTAATCCATAATCCAGTGGTACCCCCCTATGACACGCCTTAAGCACATAGTCAGTAACCATTTTACCTCTCACCTGAGATCACAAGTTTCAATCATAAATACGTGGCCAAAATAAGCTTTCTTCATGTGGTGTCCGAGCTTAACCTTAAATGAGCACTCAGGTGCAAATGTCACTTTTTAATATTTCTTAAACACATTTCTGTGTAAATGCTTATAACACAGGACTGGACACAAACCTTTGTGATAAATACCAACTCTTTGTTTGGAAGATGATCACCAAGCAAGTTTGTGTTTACTAACTGCATAGTGACAGAGGTCTGTAACAATGTAACGTTAGGTATTACCATTGTCTGTGGAAATACAAGTGACCAATTACCTATTAGTATGTTAACGATGTGTAAAATAAGCTTGTGAATGTAACTTATGATGCTAACCACAACATAACACACTTATGGGGAAAGTTGTATCCAACTCACACGTAGCTTCAGAATCAGAATCAGAATCAGAATCAGAATCAGAAACATTTTATTGCCAGATGCGATAAAGGGCATTTTACAGCACTAGGAATTTGTCCTGATGTTAGGTGCAGACATAGGATAGAATAGCTGGAAAAACAAACAAACAAACGTAAATACGCATATTCACAGTCGGTTGGGAGGGGGGGATTTGTGCAGAGGTTATCTGGGGGGAATTGGGGAACTGTTCAGCAGGCTGACAGCAGCAGGGAAGAAACTGTTATTGTGGCATGAGGTCCTGGTCCTGATGGACCGGAGTCTCTTGCCAGAGGGGAGAGGTTGAAATAGTGCTACGTCACTTTAACCTTTCTCCCCATGTTCAATAAAACAAGGTTAATTCAAATAACAAAATGTTTAACTGACCATGCAAAAACATTTTCACCAAACCTTTGGCCTTGCTCTCACCCTTGTTCTTGGTCTTTGTTTTCTTGTGCAATTCATGTCTATGTCTGTCTGCCAAAGTCTTATGCAGACGGAATTTCAAATTACCAACAGACATATTGCAACTTACTAGGTGCAGGACTTACCAGTCTACAAGCTGCCAACATGTGACTACTTGGCCAATGTAATGTAGCTTAAATAAACAAATTAGCTGTTAACATTCTTCCATTATGTGACGCTGATAGTGTTTGGTTATCATTACTATTTCAAGACTTTCTACTTCAAAGTAAAAAATCTCTTCAGCTAACTGGCTGATAGAGAATGTGTTACTCATGCACATCATGTGGTTTTCGCAGTGATTGCCATATTTTAGGATACATCTTTTTAAACACAAAATATAAAAAAATAATGATAAACTATGAAAATATAAGATAGTAAGACTAGCTGAATAAAAAAGCACGGAGCAATACTTTGAGAAACAAAATTTAAAGTCCATCCACACTGCGTCCATAAAAGGCCATCAATCTGTGTTATACCTCACAGAAAATAGTAAATTGATGCAAATGTTGTAGGGATTTGTTAAGTTCTATCTACCTTCCTTAGGTCATCCCTGTTTCCTTTTTACTAGTACCTGTATTGGTGAAGATTCTCAGATGAGGTTATCTGGAACACAAGCTGATTCTGGTCGCGAGGTGTGCTTGCCCAACCTCCTGTTTAGTGGCCCCTTCCCATTGTACTTTGGTGTGTGGTCACTTGTCATATGTTTCATAAGATATGGGCCTGTTGTGCAAGGCTGTAAAGGGGTACATAGTCAATGGTGCAGGTGCCTTTCCTAAGACAGACCAAAAGGCCTTCCCAGAACAATCTAGCAAAAATCTATGGTTTTTATGTTGTTTTTCACTCTTTATGATGTCCTTATTTTGTGAAAAAAACTGTAATAGAAGTTATGTATTGTGACAGACACAGATTACATTTCATTACAAGAATAGTTGAGAATGACTCAATTAACTTTTATCATTAGTGAACCAATGAATAAATAAGGTATCAAGGAATGATTTAGTGGTCAATTTTATCTACATAAATGTTACTTCAATAATACAAAAGAATAGGAAATTTCTTACTAAAGTCATGCGAGGAATAAAAGATTCTTCTATCAATGTATTTTCTGGTCCTACTGCTGTGGAATGCTGGTGATGTCTTACCTGATTGATTTTGGGTTTTTAAACACATTTTTCATTTTAAGCATTTGAAAGTGGCCCTCGATTTTTGTATTTCACTTACTTCCTAAGTGGTCAGATGAGGTCACATACCCAGACAATGTGTTGTCAGCTCTTAGTTCTCTCCACCAGAGGGCAACACCCTGCTGCCTCCATCAAATAGTGCATCACTCACCTAATTTTTTGTGTTGTCTGAAAATAACACAACTCAACTCCTCCTATGTAGAGAATTACAGAATTTCCTCTCTTCTATTCCTGGCTAACATATTTAAAGAAGCAGTCTTCAACCAAATCTCATATATTCTACCTCTTAATGCCTTCTTAAAGTGAAATAGTCATCCTAGAGTTTCATTCTGCCTTACTGACAGTCAAGGAATCTTTGCGGAGAGGGCAGTCCTGGTCTTAATTCAATTGGATTGTTTGCAGACTTTGACACTGTACATAAACAGATCCTTAATTTGGCATCTCTGGTAGAGCTATTGGCTTAAATATTGGCTTATCTACCTATTTTGGCAAAAAAACCAAGGTTTGTAAACAACTATCCAACTCTAGTGTGCCATAGGGCTCTGTTCTTGGCCTTTTCTCCATAACATGTCTCTTGGCTCCTTCATCCACTTACATAGTTTTTCCTATCACTGATATGCTGATGTCACTCAACTCTTTCTATATTTTCCACCAGATGACTGTACTACCTCAGGAGTAATTTCTACCTCCATCATCCACTTACATAACTTTTCCTATCATTGATATGCTGATGACACTCAACTCTTCCAACCTTTTCTACCAGATGACTGTACTATCTCAGGAGTGATTTTTACTACAAGCATCCACTCACATAGCTTTTCCTATCACTTCTCTGCTGATGACACTCAACTCTTTCTATATTATCCACCAGATGACTGTACTACCTCATGAGTCATTTCTGCGTAGAAAGTAATTTCATTTTTATTTTAGGTGTCATATTGTAATATTATGTTCTATTATTCCCATCAAAAAGAACAGATAGTAAATGATGCAGACAGATTGTAAAAATTAAAATAGTTTGGTATTTGTACTTCTGGAGTGGTCCTACTTGTAGAAAACAATTGAAGGTAAATTTAGACACCAAGGTGTAATTGTTGGCTAAAGTCACTTCAGTCATATTATATGGATTTGATTAAGATGGAAGTAGTAAAGGAATGTTTTATGTCAGTACTCGCAAATCAGTAAAAGCAGTTTGCATGTTAGATACTTTAATCTTTTAATTAAGGCATGAAGGGAGAAAAGTCTTGACAGGACCAATTTTTCTATAAGCAGTTTTAGAGTTAGATGATAATTAGATACATGAAACATATGAAAAGTGTTTATTTACAGTGACACAATCTATTTCATACTTCTGATATTACAAGCAATTAGGAGGAATTTTGCAAAAATATTCCTTTTCCTAAGAGATAAAAAAAATCTTTTTTTTTCAATATGCAGGTTGATGCATAGTATTGCAATTTTGTCATTGTCATATGCTTCTGCAATTAATTATGTGGAAAATGTTACAGCAAAGCTACATAACAACTTTAAGTAAAAGATGTGGGTGTTAACATTTTATGTTAACTTATTAAAATAAAATTAGTATATCTCTGTATATATGTATATATATATATATGTATTTTGTCATATTTCACATGCAGTTTTGTCAATAATTTAGGCTGGCTTTAGTGGCCTTTCCCCATCATATTTTTTTTAGTATTTCTATCTGGTTTCATTAAGATAAGATAACATTTTGGAATAAAAATACAAATTAACAGTCCAAAGCTAGAGGCCAGAATAGCAAATATCTCTACAGCAACACTGAACTTCCCAGGAGAGCTGACATAAGCTGGAATAAACGTGATCCACACTGCACAGAAGATCAACATGCTGAAGGTGATAAATTTGGCCTCATTGAAGTTATCAGGTAGTTTTCGAGCCAGAAAAGCAAGAATGAAACAGAAAGAGGCCAGAAGTCCTATGTACCCAAGTACAGCCCAAAATCCTACAGTTGAACCCAGAGCACATTCTAAGATGATTTTGTCTTTGATTTCTTTAAAGTTCTTAAATGGAAAAGGAGGAGAAATTGTTAACCAGAGGATACATATTACAACCTGGATGAGGGTGAAAGCCAGAACACTGAGTCTCTGCTGTGTTGGTCCAAACCATTTCATCACATTACTGCCTGGAAGTGAAGCCCTGAAGGCCATTAACACCACCATAGTTTTCCCCAGAACACAAGAGATACAGAGGACAAAGGTGATGCCGAATGCTGTGTGTCTCAGCATGCAGGACCACTCAGAGGGTCGGCCGATAAAGGTCAGAGAACACAGGAAACACAGAGTCAAGGAGAAGAGCAGCAGGAAGCTCAGTTCAGAGTTGTTGGCCCTGACAATAGGAGTTTTCCTGTATCTGAAGAAGATGAATGCTACAACAGCAGTCATGCATGTTCCAAATAAAGATGCTGCAGTGAGCAGTGCTCCCATAATTTCTTCATATGATAGAAACTCTGCTTCCTTCTTTACACAGGCATCTCTTCTGTCATTGGACCAGAATTCAGGCTGACATCGCACACAGGTGATAGAATCTGACGATTCAAAAAAAAAAAAAAAGCAGATCTTAAATACATTTTACTGAGTATTATTGAGTATTTTGAATCCAGTGTCTTTTTTGAAATGTGAAATGTATGTAAAATGTATGTATGTAAAACAAACCTATTAGATATAACATTTTTCTTTATTTGAATTTTGCTTGACTTCAAATCCATCATTTTATTTTACTACACTCAAAATATTGAGTTTGAAACAACACAAGCTTGACTATTCCGTAACAGATATTGTTTGTGAAATCTAAAATATTTAATTGTAATGTAATGATGCTCTGAAGAGTATAAAACTATTCTGTCTCTGTGTGAGGGACAGCTTTGCTTTGCAGTTCACTGAAAGAATTACTAGACCTGTAGTGTTGCTTATTTCTCCCTCTGCACATCTTATACAGTCATAGCAGCAGACAGGCTTTCCTTTCTGGAGAACCTTGCGAGTTCCTGGGGGACATTTCTCACTGCAAACTGACACAGGAACCTGAATAAACAACATGACTATTATATAGGCATTTATTTGTCAACACTTGTCTTGACAAATTTCTTTTATTTTGACTGTCATTTTAATGCAGTATTTTGATGATCATACTGTAATTAATAATCACTGTAATTAAGGGATAGCTTGCCTGTTTTGAGTTCGGGGCCCATACTAAAGACTTATTTTGCAGACTCAGCTGTTTGTCTGCAGGTAAAGCTGCATCATAAAGACCAACTGTGACAAATTCCACAACACCATTTCCTGTTGGCTGCCAGTTTATAATGTCATACTTTGCTGGTGGGTCTCCATTCTCATTAAAGTAAACTTCATCTCCTTCCTTTGTTCTGAAATCAATCACTCTAATGTGCTGTAAGATCTTAAAGGATATGTATTTATTTAATTATGACATTGTGTTACCCTGTTCATTTGACAGCTTAACAGACATCCTGCAATCGTTTATTAATTGAAAACAGAATTTAAGTATTCACTCACTGTGAATGGATCTAGCTGCACTTTGTAGTTACATGTTTCATTACAGCCAAGCATAATATGTAGTGCATGGGCCACAGCATACACTCCTTTATAGACAGTGGGCATAAGTGACATATCAATAAAGCTCTGTTGCAATCCACTCAGGTCTTCATGTCCAGTACATTCTTTCAGATCTTCTGTAGGTGAGCTTGGCTGCTTGAATTTACAGTTAAATAATGTCTCCCAGAACTCTTTGAACATTGCGTTGCCCCACAAACTCAGAGATTTCACATCTAATATGAACTCTCTAACACCACTGACATGTGCTTTGGGGATGGACAGACCTATGGCACCATTCAGAATGTGATTTTTATCCATTTCCGCAGTTTGTGAATCAAAGATCCAGGCTTCAGTCCCTACCCACTGGTACCCAGTCAGGTTATACTTAGACAAATTGTAAATTAGTACATCAATATCAAAGGATGAGAGGAAAGTAACAATCACTTTGGAAGTGGAAATCTTGATAATTTCAATTATTTTTTGTATTTTGTTTGGTGGATCTGTTCGAAAGAAAGCTACAGAATACTCCAGACAGATTCCCAGCTGCTGTGCAGTTTCTCTAAATGTAGTCATACCATTATTCCCATAGTCATCATTGGATCTAATAGCTCCAACCCAAGTCCAACCAAAGTGCTTGACCAACTGAGCCAGAGCTCTGCTCTGATAATAGTCACTAGGTATTGTTCTGAGGAAGGACGGGTACTTGGTTTTGTCACTGAGACAAGCACAGGTGGCAAAAGGGCTGATCTAAAAGATAAGAGATGACCTCCCAAGATAAAAATGTAAAACAATAACGTACTTTATATATTTACTTATTAGCTGAATTCACTTATACAATAATTATTCTTCACAACTCAGTTTTAAATGTAATATTCTTACCCACCAGTGGGATATGAAAGGGTCCAATCACAGTAGCTATAGCTACACTAGGAGAAGAAGAGGTTTCTCCAATAATTGCCTGCACTTGTGCAGGTCTGGTACATGGAGCCTCAGAGGGTACAGACACAGCTTCATTACCATTAGTTAAGGCCAGTGCAACTCTCACACTTCTGGCTATGGAGCCACACGTATCATACATTTTATATCCAAGAGAGAGGCCAGGTAGTAGGTCTGTGCTGTTATTAATCTCCTCAATGGCAAAAAGCATAGCCAGGGCAAGATGGTATACTCCTAGATTCAAACTTGGTGTACACAGTTTAAAATATTTGCATTAGCATTACAAGTTGTAATAGAAAAACAAAAAAACAAAAAAAGAATAGGAAAGGTATTTGATGGTAAGAATATATGAAATACCATATTGAATATTTTATTTGTCAAAATGATTGAAATTTTAATTATCACGTAGGTATATAAAATTTAATACTAAGAGCTTATTGCAATGTAAATTTACCTGGTGCATTCCAGTGGCAGTGGTTTGCTTGTGTAGTTATCTGTCCTTTCTTTCCAGCTGCTGTGGAAAGCGAAGATTCCACCCAGTAATATGTCACCATCTTTATACAACTGGGGTTTCTCAGGATCCCCTCTCAGTCTACACACCTGCTCCTCTTGCTGAGAGAAAGATGCCACCAACAACAGCTGTAAAAGTGCCCAACCCTGCTCTGGCCACTTATGTGTGAATGTCATACTGTCTGAGAGAAATAAATGAGGGGGTGAAAGCACAAGTGTCCTAAAATATGTTGTGTTGATATTTATATTTATTTGATTTCCCCAAGGGGATCAATAAAGTATGTAAAGTATACAAAAAAAATCCAGGATCTACATTAAACAGTACTTTTATCAAATCCATTATATGCAGAGATGAAAAATCAAAAACCAAACCTAAGTTGGTGAGAAAACCGTTATGTCAGGTTTTACAATGTTGTGACTGTTTGTTTTGGTCTTTCAAGTGTCTTTTTGATTACTCCATTCTCTGTGGTCAGTTTGGTCTATACCATTCTGTCTTGTATGGTGATAGGTGATAAAACACACTGCAGCTTTACAGCTACAAAGGGGTTTCCTGTTCTCCCGCTTGCTGCATACAACAATGTGGCCTCTCATCTCCAAGCCCTTTTAATCAGCTGGTGGTTAGCACCTATGTACAACACTTATGCAAAATTGTTATTTTTTGTTGGCTTTATTCAATAAAATTTACATAAATGGATTACAAAACACGTTACCTTTACCTATTTTTAAGCAAAATTGAGTACATAATAATGATCAGATCAAACACGCGTGACAAACTTTACTTTCTTTGAAAATAAAACACCCGTTGACATTCCACTGATCAGTTCTTGCTGATATTGAGGTGTGATATCCTCCTAGGTTTTGTAGCAATTACCAAAATAACCAGTGCATTTATGATCTGATGAAAGCAGGCCAAATAATTTCAAAGAGTATTCCAGCATCTCTCCAAATACTTTTTACACAACTTTGACAATGCTTGAGGTCATTGTAGCGCTGCAAAATGAAGTTATTCCACATGAGTGGAATGGTGTCTTCAGTATACGGTGGTCTCCATGCTGATTGAGGATGAACACATGGACACAATGCAGACCACCCACCGTCTCATTGTCAAAGCATTCACAGATCACCACATTTCCACCTCCACACTTTACTGATGGTGGCTGGCACCTATCATCTTTTCATGAGCTCTGATTCTGAGCTCTGTACTGTATGTGGTTTGCTTGACTTCCACTTCAAACAAACTTGGTTGAGTTGTGCTGTGATTACAGGATTTTAAATGTGATTCTTTGACCGAAGGAAACCAGCACAAAAAGATGTTTTTGTCTGATTTGATGTTAGAAACTACATTTACATTTGCTGTGAAAACACTAAGCAATAATGTATAAAGTTTATACATTTATTTGTATTGAATTACACATATTATTGATATGAATCTAGCCACAGGGGTTGCAAGCCAGTTACTTCTGTGCCGGTCCCAAGCCCGGATAAATAGAGAGGGTTGCGTCAGGAAGGGCATCCGGCGTAAAAATTGCCAAAATAACTATGCGAATCATCCACAAGACTTTCATACCGGATCGGTCGAGGCCCGGGTTAACAACGACCGCCACCGATGCTGTTAACCTACAGGGTGTCGGTGGGAATTTGACTACTGTTGGTCGAAGAAAGAGGGGAGGCAGAAGGGTTCGTGGACAGAGAGAGAAGGGAAAAGGCAGGAGCATAGATCTGAGAATAGGGACTCTTAATGTTGGCACAATGACAGGGAAAGGCAGAGAGCTGGCAGACATGATGGAGAGAAGGAAGGTAGATGTACTGTGTGTGCAGGAGACAAGGTGGAAGGGCAGCAAGGCACGTAGTATTGGAGGAGGATACAAACTGTTCTACCATGGTGTGGATAGGAAGAGAAACGGGGTAGGAGTGATCCTGAAGGGGGAGTTTGTGAACAATGTCCTAGAGGTGAAAAGAGTCTCAGACAGAGTGATGAGCCTAAAGCTAGAAATTGAGGGGGTGATGGTGAATGTAGTCAGTGGGTATGCGCCACAGGTTGGCTGTGAGTTAGAAGAGAAGGAGAGATTCTGGAGTGAGTTTGATGAGGTCATAGAGAGTATCCCCAGAGGAGAGAGAGTTGTTGTTGGAGCAGACTTCAATGGGCATGTTGGTGAGGGCAACAGAGGTGATGAGGAGGTGATGGGCAGGTTTGGTGTAAAGGAAAGGAATCTGGAAGGACAGGTGGTGGTGGACTTTGCTAAGAGGATGGAAATGGCTGTAGTCAACACTTACTTCCAGAAGAGAGAGGAACACAGAGTGACATATAAGAGTGGAGGTAGGAGTACGCAGGTGGACTACATCCTATGTAGACGAGGTCATTTGAGAGAGGTTAGTGACTGCAAAGTGGTGGTAGGAGAGAGTGTAGCCAGACAGCACCGCATGGTGGTGTGCAAGATGACTCTGGAGGTCAGGAAGAAGAAAAGAGGGAAGTCAGAGAAGAAGACCAAGTGGTGGAAGCTAAAGAATGAAGAAACTTGTGAGGAATTCAGACAGAAGTTGAGACAGGTTCTGGGTGGTCAGGATGAGCTTCCAGATGACTGGGAAACTACAGCAGAGGTTATCAGGGAAACAGGTAGAAAGGTGCTAGGGGTGTCATCTGGAAAGAGGAAAGAAGGTAAAGACACTTGGTGGTGGAATGAGGAAGTACAGGAATGCATCCAGAGGAAGAGGTTGGCTAGAGGGACGTGGGATGTAGAAAGGACTGAGGAAAGTAGACAGGAGTACAAGGAAGCGCAGCGTAGAGTGAAGAGGGAGGTGGCAAAGGCCAAACAGAAAGCTTATGATGAGCTATATGACAGGTTAGACACAAAGGAAGGAGAGAAGGACTTGTACAGGCTAGCCAGACAGAGAGATAGAGATGGGAAGGATGTGCAACAGGTAAGGGTGATTAAGGACAGAGATGGAAAGGTGCTAACAACCCAGGAGAGTGTGCAGAAAAGATGGAAGGAGTATTTTGAGGAGCTGATGAATGAGGAAAATGACAGGGAAAGAAGGGAGGAAGATGTGGATGTTGTGGAGCAGGGAGTAGCAGAGATTGGAAAGGATGAGGTTAGGAAGGCTCTGAAAAGGATGAAGAGTGGAAAGGCTGTTGGTCCTGATGACGTACCTGTGGAGGTGTGGAAGTGCTTAGGAGAGGCAGCAGTGGAGTTTCTAACCAGTTTGTTCAATAGGATTCTAGAGAGTGAGAAGATGCCTGAGGAATGGAGGAGAAGCGTTCTGGTTCCAATCTTTAAGAACAAGGGTGACACGCAGAACTGCAGCAACTATAGAGGAATAAAGTTGATGAGCCACACAATGAAGCTGTGGGAAAGAGTAGTGGAAGCCAGACTTAGGAAGAAGGTGGAGATTTGTGAGCAGCAGTATGGTTTCATGCCCCATAAGAGCACCACTGACGCCATTTTTGCTTTGAGAATGTTGATGGAAAAGTACAGAGATGGTCAGAAGGAGCTGCATTGTGTCTTTGTAGATTTAGAGAAGGCGTATGACAGGGTGCCGAGGGAGGAGCTGTGGTACTGTATGAGGTCGTCGGGAGTGGCAGAGAAGTACGTCAGAGTAGTTCAGGACATGTATGAGAGAAGTATGACGGTGGTGAGATGTGCTGTAGGTCAGACAGAGGAGTTCAAGGTGGAGGTGGGACTACACCAAGGATCAGCTTTGAGTCCCTTCTTGTTTGCTATGCTGATGGACAGGCTGACAGATGAGGTCAGACAGGAATCTCCCTGGACAATGATGTTTGCGGATGACATTGTGATTTGCAGTGAGAGTAGAGAGCAGGTAGAGGAACAGCTAGAGAGGTGGAGGTTTGCTCTGAAAAGAAGAGGCATGAAAGTCAGTCGTAGTAAGACAGAATACATGTGTCTAAACGAGAGGGATCAAGGTAGAAGCGTTAGGTTACAGGGGGCTGAGGTGAAGAAGGTGCAGGAGTTTAAGTACTTGGGGTCAACAGTTCAGTGTGATGGGGAGTGTGGAAAAGAGGTGAAGAGACGAGTGCAGGCAGGTTGGAGCGGGTGGAGGAAAGTGTCAGGAGTGTTGTGTGACAGAAGAGTGTCAGCAAGACTCAAAGGAAAGGTGTACAAGACAGTGGTGAGACCAGCTCTGCTCTATGGGTTAGAGACGGTAGCAGTGAGAAAGAGACAAGAGGCTGAGATGGAGGTAGCAGAGATGAAGATGTTGAGGTTCTCCTTAGGAGTGACCAGGTTAGACAGAATAAGGAACGAGTACATCAGAGGGACGGCTCACGTTGCCTGTGTTAGTGACAAAGTCAGAGAGGCCAGACTGAGATGGTTCGGACATGTTCAGAGGAGGGATAGTGAATATATTGGTAGAAGGATGTTGGAGATGGAGCTGCCAGGCAGGAGGACAAGAGGACGGCCAAAGAGGAGATACATGGATGTTATAACAGAGGACATGAGGTTGGCTAGTGTTAGGGTAGAAGATGCTCACGATAGAGTGAGGTGGAAAAGAATGATTCGCTGTGGCGACCCCTGATGGGAAAAGCCGAAAGAGAAGAAGAAGAAGACACATATTATTGATATGATTATAAATTACGTTTCATTAAAGCAGCATGAACAAAACAAATGGATTATATACAGTGAAAAAATAGTTCCATGATACAAAAGAAAATGAAAAGATTTGTCTAATTGATGTGTTCTGTGTTCAAGATATTATTAATCACTAAAGAGGAATTATTCTTTTTTATTATTATTTATTATTCTTTGTAATTAAAGTTCATACATATTTTTTATGTTTCGGACTGTTATTGATGCTCCTTTCCCCATCAAATTCTTTTTTGTGTTCTTCTCTGGTTTCAGTAAGATAATGTAACATTTTGGAATAAAAATACAAATTAACAGTCCAAAACTGGAGGCCAGAATAGCAAATATCTCTACAGCAACACTGAACTTCCCAGGAGAGCTGACATAAGCTGGGATAAACGTGATCCACACTGCACAGAAGATCAACATGCTGAAGGTGATAAATTTGGCCTCATTGAAGTTATCAGGTAGTTTCCGAGCCAGAAAAGCAAGAATGAAACAGAAAGAGGCCAGAAGGCCTATGTACCCAAGTACAGCCCAAAATCCTACAGTTGAACCCAGAGCACATTCTAAGATGATTTTGTCTTTAATTTCTTTAAAGTTCTTAAATGGAAAAGGAGGAGAAATTGTTAACCAGAGGATACATATTACAACCTGGATGAGAGTGAAAGCCAGAACACTGAGTCTCTGCTGTGTTGGTCCAAACCATTTCATCACATTACTGCCTGGAAGTGAAGCCCTGAAGGCCATTAACACCACCATAGTTTTCCCCAGAACACAAGAGATACAGAGGACAAAGGTGATGCCGAATGCTGTGTGTCTCAGCATGCAGGACCACTCAGAGGGTCGGCCGATAAAGGTCAGAGAACACAGGAAACACAGAGTCAAGGAGAAGAGCAGCAGGAAGCTCAGCTCAGAGTTGTTGGCCCTGACAATAGGAGTTTTCCTGTATCTGAAGAAGATGAATGCTACAACAGCAGTCATGCATGTTCCAAATAAAGATGCTGCAGTGAGCAGTGCTCCCATAATTTCTTCATATGATAGAAACTCTGCTTCCTTCTTCACACAGGCATCTCTTCTCTCATTGGACCCAAATTCAGGCTGACATTGCACACAGGTGATAGAATCTGAAAAATAACAAGTTGAACTTGCAGAATATTTTAATTCCAGTACTGACTTGGATAAACTGCAAATAAAACAAACAGACTGACATTACTACTAGACACTTCATGTCTAAATGTACTACAGTTGTATGATATAAAGATTATTGATTTTAAGTGTGAGATGTCAAACTTATTACATGTCTTATTATTGTTTCACCTTTTAAATTAGTTTTTAGCTATTTCATTATATGCATTTCAAAGTTATACTTGGAACCACATTGACTTAAAACAACACAAAAAAAACTACCAATCTCCATTGGCGTTCTCTCATTTTTTAAGAAGGAAAGACAAAACTTTCATTAGAAAAGTTTTAGTTTGATCTTTTTAACTTCTTAAGACAACTTTAGTACTAGTATAATATTACTAAACCTGTAATGTTGCTTATTTCTCCCTCTGCACATCTTATACAGTCATAGCAGCAGACAGGTTTTCCTTTCTGGAGAACCTTGCGAGTTCCTGGGGGACATTTCTCACTGCAAACTGACACAGGAACCTGCATTGAAAACATGACTGTGAGAAAAAAAAATATAAGCACTATTTTAGGAAAAGATGTTGTCTTTGCAAACCCTCTTTTTTTTTTAAAATTATAATATCATTAATTGCTCATTTGTGGCAGCTTACCTGTTTTAAATTCTGTGCCCAAACTAAAGACTTATTTTTCAGGCTCAGCTGTTTGTCCGCAGGTAAAGATGCATCATAAAGACCAACTGTGACAAAGTCCACAACACCATTTTCTGTTGGCTGCCAGTTTATAATTTCATATTTTGCTGGTAGGTCTCCATTCTCATTAAAGTAAACTTCTTCTCCTTCCTTTGTTATGAAATGACTTTTTCTTACATGCTGTAAAATCTATAACAGTTTGTAGTTATTAATATATATATTGTTGTACAGTATGATATACACCTTGCAATACTTATTTTATCAAATCTAAGTATTTACTCACCATGAATGGATCTAGCTGCATCTCGTAATTGCATGATTCATTACAGTTAAGAATATTATGAAGTGCATGAGCAACAGCATACACTCCTTTATAGACATTGTTGAATATGGGCATGAGTGACATATCAATGAAGCTGTGTTGCAATCCCCTCAGATCTTCATGTCCAGTACATTCTCTCTGATTCTCTGTTGATGAACTTGACTGTTTAAACTTACAGCTAAATAATGTCTCCCAGATCTCTGTGAATAATTCATGGCCCCACAAACTCACTGGCTTTACATCTACTATAAACTCACTCATGCCACGTACATGTGCTTTGGGGATGAACAGGCCTATGGCACCATCCAGAATGTGATGCTTATCCATCTCTGCAATTTGAGAACCAAAGATCCAGGCTTCACTGCCTACCCACTGGTACCCAGTCAAGTTGTACTGAGACAAATGATTAATTAGTACATCCATGTCAAAGTAGGAGAGGAAAGTAACAATCACCTTAGATGTGGAAATCTTTACAATGTCTATTATCTTTTGTATTTTGTTGGGTGGATCTGTTCTAAAGAAAGATACAGAATACTCCAGACAGATTCCCAGTTGCTGTGCAGTTTCTCTAAATGTAGCCATACCATTATTGCCATAATCATCATTGGATCTAACAGCTCCGACCCAGGTCCAACCAAAGTGCTTGACCAACTGAGCCAGAGCTCTGCTCTGATAATAGTCACTGGGGATAGTTCTGAGGAAGGACGGGTACTTGGTTTTGTCACTGAGACAAGCACAGGTAGCAAAGGGGCTGATCTAAAAGATACAGGATTAAATAAGATTAAAGGTTAAATAAAAACATTCACAAAGACGCTTGTATTAGCTGCAGTAATTATAGTGGTATGTATACACATATTTCACAAAAAATAATTTTTATTTTACTAATCTCACCAACCAGCGGGATATAAAAGGGCTCAATCACAGTAGCTACAGCCATGCAAGGAGAGGAAGAGGTTTCGCCGATAATTGCCTGCACTTTTGCAGGTCTGTTACATGGAACGTCGGAGGGTACAGACACAGCTTCATTACCATTAGTCAAGGCCAGTGCAACTCTCACACTTCTGGCAACAGAGCCACATGTATCATAGAGTTCATATCCCAGAGAGATGCCAGGTAGTAGGTCCGTGCTGTTATTAATCTCCTCAATGGCAAAAAGCATAGCCTGGGCAAACTGGAACTCTCCTAAATTCAAACTTGAGGCACAGTTAAATATTTGTACTAGCATTTAGGATTAAATTGAAACATGATTTTCGTACCAAATTTGTGTAGACATTTTTACTATAATGCTTAGATGTTTTAAATTATAACAAATTTCTGTATAATTTACATGGTGCATTCCAGTGGCAGTGGTTTGTTTTGGTAGGTATCTTTTCTGTTTTTCCAACTACCATGGAAAGCAAAGATTCCCCCCAATAAAATATCACCATCTTTAGAAAGCTGAGGATTTTCAGGGTCACCTCTTCGTTGGCACATCTGCTTCTCTGGCTGAGAGAAAGATGCCACTAACAAAAACTGTAAAAGAGCCAAGCCCCACTCTGGCCCCTTCTGTGTGAATGTCATGCTGTTTGAGAGAAAGAGTGGGTGGAATCATGAAGTAGATTAAGTTGTTCGTGTTGGTATTTATGCAGCATATGTTTGAAACATTTATCTACAAAATATAAGTATATAAGTACATTCATTATGTCTAAAAGACTGTCCTGTATTACTTTAGCTTTCTGATTTGAAAAGTTAAAAAAGAAGAAGTGATAGAAGACATTAAACAATACATTTGGATAATTTCATGGTTTCAGAATTTTCTTTAAATCTTTTATACACTAATGCGTGATGATGGCTTAGGTATGGATCATGTCTACTGGCTAAAGAAGCTAACCTCACTCTATGAGTGCCATATGGTAACAGATAAACAATTTACTAGTGCAGGAGTCAGCAACCTTTAACACCCAAAGAGCCATTTGGACCCGGTTTGACTGGGAGCCGCAAATACTTTTTGACATCTAAAATGAAGATAATATTTTTATACCTTTTCACTTTGTATAAACAACTATAGTGTGTACACTGTAGTGTCATAATGTGGTAGAGAGAAAATTTGATTTAATTTATGTAAAAGAAAAAAAAAATCACACCGAGTTGAAGCTCTCTTTGAAACAAATTAAAAAGCTTAACTTAAATTATCCATGTAGCATCCTTATATCGCCTGCAGGGTTTGGAGCGTGTAGCGGATGGAAAAAATAAATTAGAAAAAGGCATTTGCAAACAATGATAAATGAATATTTGTAAAATATCTGCATAAATATTTATTTTACCTGCTCCTGAACCTCTGCGCACAGCATCTGCAAATTGGGGCTGTACGAAGTCACTTTTCATCTTTACGTAAGCTGAAAATAGAAGAGAGGCGTGAGTGTTAGAGTGCGATGACTGTCACTATAGACGATCTCTATGTACATACGTCATTGACTGTTCTGTACGTTGAATAAAGGAGACGCCCCTCCTTGACCTCTCGATGGTGAGAAGCTGAGCGGGCGGAGCGATGCAAACTGAGACAAGAGCAGGTGTCCATGTGTCTTATTAGCTAGAGGCTAATATATCTGTGTCAGGGATGTCTACTTCGGCTGAAGCGACTGGAGAGAGTTCCCGGGCGGCAAGAGAGACAACCGCTGCAAGAGAGCCAACAGTGAACGGTATTTGTTTTTAACGTACGTCATGATGGAGTATAGCTGCTCACATACGCATGTGGATGCATGCGTTTATGTAGTTGTTGGGGATGGATTCCGTGTTTCAAACATTATTTTTCTGGTCTTGGAAGGTTCTGAGTATCAATCTATTTGTGATTCTGTATTCAATCAAATACTTATAATTTTCCCAACCCACGCGGAGCCGCAGTATAAGAGTGATAGAGTCGCAGGTTGCCGACCCCTGAACTAGTGGATGGAACCCACCATGAATGGCTAACGGAAGGCTGGACAGTCCTGATCTGATCCTGAAGAAGCCCCAGAAGAGAGCAGTCCCATACAACAACCACCCAATAACATGCCTCTGCACAACATGGAAGCTCCTGTCAGGCATCATTGCAGCCAAAATGAGCAGGCACATGGACCAATACATGAGCAGTGCCAAGAGAGGAATTGGTAGTAACATCAGGGGAGAAAAGCACCAGCTACTGGTAGACAAAACGGTCCCCAGAGACTGTAAGACCAGACATACCAACCTGTGCACTGCCTGGATTGACTACAAGAAAGCTTATGACTCAATGCCTCACACATGGATCATGGAATGCATGGAACTGTACAAGATCAGCGGGACTCTAAGAACCTTCATCTGGAACTCAATGGGAAAGTGGAAACCAACCCTAGAGGCCAACTTAAAGCCGATTGCCCAAGTCAACATCAAGTGTGGCATATACCAAAGTCTCTGTCCCCACCACAGTTCTGCACAGGCCTAAACCCCCTCAGCCAGATCATTCCCAAGACTGGCTACGGATACCGGCTACAAACTGCCTCAACAATCAGACACCTCTTCTGAATGGATGACATCAAGCTATATGCCAAGCCTGAAAGAGACATTGACTTGCTGATCTGTACCACCAGGATACAGAGCCAAGACATCCAGATAAGTGTGGTCGGATGGTAGCAAGGAATGGAAAGGTAGTCAGAACTGAGGAGATAGAACTACAAGAAGGCAAAATAGCAGATGTTGAGGATAGCTACAAATGCCTTGGAATCCCACAGGCAGATGGGAACCATCTGAAGAGGCTGCTAGGGAAACAGCTACCACTAACTACCTCCAAAGGGTAAGGCAAGTCCTGAGAAGTCTGAATGGGAATGGGAGGAATAAAGTCTGGGCGATCTCGCTGGCATAATAAGCTGGCCAAAAGAGCAGATGGAAGCCACTGACTTGCTCCTTACAATGCAGGGAGGGTTCACCCCAAATCCAGCACCCTGAGACTGTGCGCTAAGCGGAAAGAGGCCAACGATTAGTGAGCGTCCAGGATGAAACAACTAAACTCAGGCAGCAGGCTCCAGAGGAGCAAGGGAAGGAAGAGGAGGAACCCTCATGTAAGGACATGGCGTGGTATGTACCACCGGCAGATAGAAGAAGTGGCTGATGTCGACAAATCCTACCAGTGGCTGGATAAAGCTGGACTGAAGCTGGACAGCACAGAGGCACTAATCCTAGCAGCACAGGAGCAGGCTCTGAGTACAAGATCGATAGAGGCTGGGATCTACCATACCACACATGACCCCAGGTGCAGGCTGTGCAAAGAAGCCCCTGAGACAATACAGCACATAACAGCAGGATGCAAGATACTAGCAGGCAGGGCATACATGGAACACCATAACCAAGTGGCCGGCATACTGTACAGTATCATCTGTGCTGAGTACAGGCCGGATGTACCAAAGTCAAAATGGGACACCCCTTCAAAGGTGGTTTAGAATGACAGAGCTAAGATCCTGTGGGACAGTCTGAGATACAGCTTCAAAAACTGGTGATGCCCAACCAATCCCAGATAGTAGTGGTGGACAAAAAGGAGAACAAGGGTGTAGTGATAGATGCAGCAATCCCAGAAAACAGTCTCGAAATAGGTGTAATCCATATGCAGCCTGTAGACAAATGCATTCTCTACTTCAATGTGCTCCTAAACTCACAAATGGAGGGGGTCCTTCACCTCAGTGACCTCTAACCTCAGAAGACACGAAGCAGATGCTGCAAGGTCATTTTAATATGTGAACCACTTGTAAATATTCATTTACAGTGCCTATAAAAAGTCTTCAATGTGTTGGATGTTTTATCCTTTTATTGACATTATAAATCATTGATGGTCAATAAAAGTTGGCAACTCTGAAAAATATCTCATTAATGTCAAAGTGAAAACAGGTTTCTGCTAAATAATGTCAATTAAACAAAAATATATAAGGTAAAATCAGTGTTTGTTCTTCTTTGCAAAACTGCTCAAGCTCTTTCAGGTGCATAGACACTGGGTGTGAAGAGCTCTTTTTAAGTCCATCCACAAATTCTCTATTGGATTGTGGTATGGGCTTTTATTCAGCCACTCCAGAAAATTCACCTTCTTGCCGTTAAGCCATTTTTTGTAACTTTGCTGTATGTCTTTGGGTAATTGTCTGGCTGGAAATCAAATCTTCTCCCAAGCCGTAGTTGTCTTGCTCACTGAATAAGATTGTCATATATATTGCAGCATTTATTTTACCTTCTACCTAAACAAGCCTTCCAGGGCTGGCTGTCAAGAAGCACCCCCTCAGCATGATGTTGCCACTACCACGTGTGTTTGTGGTGATGTGCAGTGTTTGTCTGATGGCCAAAAAAATGTTAATGTCGTTGTCTTGCGTCTGTATCAGTACGGTCCATTCTGTATACTCAAATCAGTCCCTGAGGGACTAACTGGCCTCCATCACTGATGTACTATCAGGCAAACTTAAATACATATGGTCTGAGTGGATTGTAGAGAAAACAGATACCTTGAACTTTTCAGTCTCAACTTAACTTATAGCTTTAGTTTTTCTTTGTTTGTCTGCTACTGCAAGTATTCAAAGTACTAACCTAAACAATTCTGCCAACATAACATATACAAAACACACATATACAAAATATTTGATCAAATCTTCTATTTAATAGTTATCTTCAGTGTCTTCCATGTAATATTACTTTTTTTGTGTCTTTATGATAACCACATATTGTGCATAAGTGTAAAGTAAAAATTACTTCAAATAACATTAAAGGCACAAAAGAAGAAGCATGGTGTCAGTTTTGCTGCAGTTATCATTACTTTTCACTTTTCACAAGATTACTTTTAGTACTACGTTTGATGAAATTTAACTTGTGTGCATGATGATGTTACAAAGTCAAATACAATAGAAAATGCACTGATAGACACATTAAATGGTAATCAAGGTAAATGTGTTTTGTCTACAAAAAATAGATTTCATTCAGTAAATCCACGAGCAAGTATTGAACCAAATTAGATATCAATCTTGTGTACTGATTTCACTATAACATAAAGAATATTGTATTTTAAACTAGATAAAATGCAAAAACAATCTCCAGATATCATGTCATAAATTCAGTCTATATAAAATAGAAGCAACTCAAAGTTTGTTTCAGACATTACTGTGCAAAAATTTGAATTTTAATTAAAATGCCTATTTTGAATATATTTTGTCATATTTCAGAAGGTCTTCTGCCCCACTTTCCCCATCATATTCTTTTTTGTGTTCTTTTCGGGTCTCAGTAAGATAATGTAACATTTTGGAATAAAAATACAAATTAACAGTCCAAAACTGGAGGCCAAAATAGCAAATATCTCCACAGCAACACTGAACTTCCCAGGAGAGCTGACATAAGCTGGAATAAAAGTGATCCACACTGCACAGAAGATCAATATGCTGAAGGTGATAAATTTGGCCTCATTGAAGTTATCAGGTAGTTTCCGAGCCAGAAAAGCAAGAATGAAACAGAAAGAGGCCAGAAGGCCTATGTACCCAAGTACAGCCCAAAATCCCACAGTTGAACCCAGAGCACATTCCAAGATGATTTTGTCTTTGATTTCTTTAAAGTTCTTAAATGGAAAAGGAGGAGAAATTGTTAACCAGAGGATACATATTACAACCTGGATGAGAGTGAAAGCCAGAACACTGAGTCTCTGCTGTGTTGGTCCAAACCATTTCATCACATTACTGCCTGGAAGTGAAGCCCTGAAGGCCATTAACACCACCATAGTTTTCCCCAGAACACAAGAGATACAGAGGACAAAGGTGATGCCGAATGCTGTGTGTCTCAGCATGCAGGACCACTCAGAGGGTCGGCCGATAAAGGTCAGAGAACACAGGAAACACAGGGTCAAGGAGAAGAGCAGCAGGAAGCTCAGTTCAGAGTTGTTGGCCCTGACAATAGGAGTTTTCCTGTATCTGAAGAAGATGAATGCTACAACAGCAGTCATGCATGTTCCAAATAAAGATGCTGCAGTGAGCAGTGCTCCCATAATTTCTTCATATGATAGAAACTCTGCTTCCTTCTTTACACAGGCATCTCTTTTCTCATTTGGCCAGAATTCAGGCTGACATTGCACGCAGGTGGTAGAATCTGACAAATAATATACAAATAACATGTATATATAAGAGACAATCCATGATCACCAGTTGCTATAGAGATACAGTAACTGTGTCATACTTTACATGATCATCATCATTGCTTTAGTTATTTTAGCTCTTTGAAATCCAAGATATATTCTTCCATTTTGTGACTACTTTTTTTTTTTTAACTTAGTATTTACAAAACACTTCAAGGTATCATAGTAAGCACATTTGGTTCTTTTGTGTCACCTCATGAATGATAAAAAGGTCAAAAATTCATACATTATGGTACTGAAGTCTGAAGTGTGCACTTATGACACACATTGAAAGCAAGTCTCACAGTTTGGATTAAAGATGAGGTGTAATACTTTAAAAGTATAAACTTTTTTTTTTTTTACTTTTAACCTTTAAACCTCTAACAAACACATATTATATGTCATTGTAGAATATATATGTGTATATATATAATAATAATAATTATTGTTATTTTTTAATCAGAAAACAAAAAGAATGCTTGATTGGCATGTCGGACCGAAAGGTTAGTTCACTACTGTGCTAAACAAAAATATTACTAGACCTGTAATGTTGCTTATTTCTCCCTCTGCACATCTTATACAGTCATAGCAGCAGACAGGTTTTCCTTTCTGGAGAACCTTGCGAGTTCCTGGGGGACATTTCTCACTGCAAACTGACACAGGAACCTGTATGAACAACAACTATAAAATAAATTTGTCTTTTTAGCGTACTCACGCTGAAAAGCTGTAGTGGTGGTGACCCGTTCAATAGTTATGATCGGTTAAAATGATTTTTTACACAATATTAATGCAATTATATTATAGCAATTAAAAGGCTTAGTAGTGAAATAATAACTTACCTGTTTTGAGTTCTGTGCCCAAACTAATGAATTATATTGCAGACTCAGCTGTTTGTCTGCAGGTAAAGATGCATCATAAAGACCAACTGTGACAAAGTCCACAACACCATTTTCTGTTGGCTGCCAGTGTATAATTTCATACTTTGCTGGTGGGTCTCCATTCTCATTAAAGTAAACTTCTTCTCCTTCCGTTGTTTTGAATTCAATCTTTTTTATGTGCTGTAATATCTAAAACAATATAGCATGATAGATTGCAATACCTTTAAAAAGAATTGTAATATTTTTGCAACATGATGTAAAAACTAGAATTTAAGTATTCACTCACTGTGAATGGATCTAGCTGCACCTTGAAGTTACATGTTTTATTACATTCAAGAATATTGTGAAGTGCATGGGCCACAGCAAAGACTCCTTTATAGACATTATTAAATACAGCCATAAGTGACATATCAACAAAGCTGTGTTGCAATCCACTCAGATCTTCATGTCCTGTACATTCACTCTGATTCTCTAATGATGATGGAGACTGCTTAAACCTACAGTTAAATAATGCCTCCCAAAACTCTGTTAACATGTCATTACCCAACAAATTGACTGGCTTTATATTTAACATAAACTCTCTAATGCCACTGACATGTGCTCTGGGTATAGACAGGCCAATCGCACCATCCAGAATGTGATTGTTATCCTTTTCTGCAGTCTGCGAATCAAAGATCCAACCCTCACTGCCTACCCACTGGTACCCCGTCAGATTGTGATGAGACAATTTATTCATTAGCACATCCATATCTAAATGCGAAAGGAAAGCAACAATAACCTTGGAAGTTGAAAGCTTGATAATGTCAATTATCTTTTGTATTTTGTTTGGTGGATCTGTTCTAAAGAAAGGTACAGAATATTCCAGACAGATTCCCAGTTGTTGTGCTGTATCTGTAAATATCGCTATACCATTATTGCCATAATCATTATTGCTCCTTATTGCTCCAACCCAAGTCCAACCAAAGTGTTTGACCAACTGAGCCAGAGCTCTGCTCTGATAATAGTCACTGGGTATTGTTCTGAGGAAGGATGGGTATTTGCTTTTGTCACTGAGACAAGCACAGGTGGCATAGTGGCTAACCTAGAAGATAAAAGAATTGAGATCCTAATTAAAGAAAATAAAATATTCACAAGCACACATTTGCTCTCAAAAGATGGAGAAATAGTTTGTAGAATAATGCATTTCATAAATATAATTCTAAATAGCTTACCCACCAGTGGGATATGAAAGGGTCCGATGACAGTAGCTATAGCTACACTAGGAGAAGAAGAGGTTTCTCCAATAATTGCCTGCACTTGTGCAGGTCTGGTACATGGAGCCTCTGATGGTACAGACACAGCTTCATTACCATTAGCCAAAGCCAGTGCAACTCTCACACTTCTGGCTATGGAGCCACAAGTATCATACAGTTTATATCCCAGTGAGATTCCAGGTAGTAGGTCTGTGCTGTTATTAATGTCCTCAATAGCAAAAAGCATAGCCTGGGCAATCTGGAAATCTCTGAAATTCAAGCTTGATGCACACAGTTTAAATTATTTGTACTAGTTGAAATGTAAACAACACAATTAAACTATTTTAATTGTAGTTACACAAAGACTAGAAAATATTTTGTCTAACATAAGTATTACAATTTTAATATAAATGCTCAGTTCTCTTTCTATTTTTTTATTGTGTCTGTACCTGGTGCATTCCAGTGGCAGTGGTTTGTGTGTGTAGGTTTCCTGTCTGTCTTTCCAGCTGCTGTGGAAAGAGAAGATTGCCCCCAATATAATGTCACCATCTTTAGATAACTGTGGATTCTCAGGATCCCCGCTCTGCCTGCACACAAGCTCCTCTGCCTGAGAGAAAGATGCCACTAACAAGAGTTGTGATAATGCCCAGGCTCGCCCTGACAATTTCTGCCTGTACGTCATACTGTGTGAAAGAAATAAATAAGTTAGTGGAATCACATTCGTCAAATGTAGATCAACTGTTCATGTTAGTATTTATACATTTGGAGAAAAAAACAAAACAAAATCTCAATACACACTAACACTTTCATCCTATCATGTTCACTGAGCAGAAAACACTAATGGAACCAACGTAACAACCCTTACTGAAAGAAAGTTTATTAAAGAGTATTTTGTAATACATAAAAATAATGGTACATTAATTAGAATTACTTATTGCAGTTGTAATTATTATTTAATAAGTAAGTAAGTAAAGTTAACTAATGCATATACTAATCATTTATTAAAGGTTTTTATGTTAACTACATTACTAATGTAATACATTACTTTTTGTTTATAACAAGCCTATTAGCCTTCCTTTAATTAGTTATAGGCACTAACTAACGGAGAAGAAATACACTAAAAAGTGTTGTCTATTGCTGCTATCTATCGATTTATATGGAGTTGAGTCATGGCAACTGGAAGTCTTAGTTGTAAGGCCTGAGGAAAGATAATAGGAGACCTCTTATGTATCCTCCAGGTTGGTTTCATCTAATACCCGACATGAAAACAATGAAAGTGGTCTGTGTGAATAGGCCGCAGTCACACCTCTTCCAATCACTTCTAGCCCCAATAATATGAGTCATTAATTATGCCTTTCTGGTGGTTGTTTAAAGTGGTCTTGATTTTCCTAGGGAAGGAGGAAATGGAGGCATGATCCATGATCCTTCTGTGCTAGGCCGTCCTCCTGTAGAGTGTTTTTGCAAAAATAGAGTTCTTAACACTCTTCATTGCATTCATCTGCATACACCGTATTATCTGTAATGTGTTTTGGTGTATAGTCAGCAGGCTTTTTGCCTATGGGCCTGTGGGCCACGCTATAATGGGGTACTTGTTGTAGAAATGTTTGTAAGTCAGTGTGTTTACCTACACCAGGGGTTGGCAACCTGCGGCTCTTTCATCCTTATATTGCGGCTCTGCATGGTTTGGGAAATTAAATTATAAGTATTTAATTTAATACAGAATCACAAATAGCGTGATACTGAGAACCTTACAAGACCGAAAAACTCGTGTTTGAAACATGTAATTCATCCCCAACACTTACATAAACACTAAGAAATCTGCATTTTAAGTCCTGTCGATCTTCGGATCCACATACATATGTGAGAAGCTATTCTCCATCATGAACTACGTTAGAAACAAACACCGCTCACGCCTCATGACAGCTCACTGCGTAAAGATGAAAGTGACTTCATAAAGCCCCGATCTGCAGACGCTTTCTCAGAGGTTTAGGTGCAGAAGTCCCATCAACCAAGTAAAATAGGTATTTCTGCAGATAAATTGCAAATATTTATTTTTCATTGTTTAGTGACGTAGTGCTTATTTTCCCCATTTATTTTTTTAATCCAGGTCAAAGCTCAGCTACACGCTCCGAAAGCCCAAAGGCGATATGAGGATGACGGCTCACGGCATTTTCTGTTTGCTACATAGATAATTTAAGTTCAGCTTTTTAATTCATTCTTAAGAGACCTTCAACTCGTCATGTACAGAGAGAATAAGATTGGCACCAACACTGCACCTTGAGCTACTCCGTACTTTACAGGAAAAAAGGATAACTTGTAAGTATTAACGGTAGCACAAAACAATCTATTGGACAGGTATGAAGAGAAACAGTCTAGTGCAGTACTTTATTCCAGGCCAGTACATAACAAAATGTGGTGATCTACTGTATAAAAAGCAGCACTAAGATCAAAGAGTAGAAGAACAGAGCACATATCAGCGTCAGAGGCCATCAGAATATCATTAGTGTCATGAGCTGGAGGATGGACTCTATGGCCAGAGATATGACAGGACAGAACTGAGTAGTTAATCTTTTATTTAAAATGGCAGAACAACAGTCAATCGATGAATTGGATGAAACAGTCACCAGGTGGGAGGAGATGAGGCAGGGTGAGTATGGTGATCTGGTTGGAAACCGGAGGTGATGTCACAACTAAGATGGTCGACCAACAGAGCACATGGGCAAAATGGAGGACAACGGAGAAAGTTCAGGACAGTAATACAAATGTCACAGAAGCACCACGAAAAGATAGTCCAAACAATATTCCACAGAGCTAACTCAGAGGTCGAGGGTAATCCGGGTCATACACAAGCAGGCAGTTCAAAGATAAATCCGACAGGCAAATCCACAACAGGAAGACAATCCGGGTCGACACACAGGGAGATCCAAACCGAAACAGAGTGGAGGGGGAACCACAAGGGGAGAACACAGATCAGAGGGGAAACCCACTGAACCGGAGGGATAGCCAGGAAGCAGGGTCAGGTCAGGCTGGTCCAGAGAGGGGGAATCCAGGGTAGGAGGGGTGCAGGTCAGAGAAGGGGAATCCGGTAGATACAGGGACAGGTCTGGTACCGTGAGCAGGGGAAAAGACAGGGGATAAACAGAACTCACAGTACCAGGGGGTCAGGCAAGAGACAGGGTCCAGAACAGGCAGAGTCCAAAATATCCAAAATGAGTCAGTCCAAGAATGATGCGGGATAGCATCCAGGTAACAAGAACAGTCTATCGGGCAGAGAAATCAGGTGAGCGGGCCGGTATTTATACTGTGGGGGAAAACCAGGTGTGACCAATCAGGTGAGTGCGTGTGACCAGAACGGGAAAGGGAAACAGGAAACCGCCAAAATAAAAGCACGGGAGGAAGCACCAACAGCAACAAGGCTGGAATCATGACAATTAGTCACTTTCGGTCGCCAGATTGGAATTTATCAAAAATTTTATGTTTTTCTGCAGCTAGAAAAAAGTGTTTAGACATGAACTTTTCTAAAATATTTGATATGAAAGGTAGTTTGGAGATTGGTCTTTAGTTTTCTGGGAAAAGGGTATCTAGTCCAGGTTTTTTCAAAAGAGTTTTCACACATGAAATTTTAAAACAATCTGACACTTATCCAGTGAACAGAGAAGTACTGAAAATATTCAAAGGAGAGGGAGCAAGCAAATCAAAGCAGAGATTAAGATTTAGTTGGAATGACGTCAACTGTTACACTTCCCCCCTCTGCCCATGTCTGTGGGTTTTGTTTTGTTCTGTTGCTCACTCTCCTGCCACACCCGTATATGGACTTCCTACACTCTCCACTCTCAACTCACCTGACTAATTACCGGACTAATTACTGACTCATATCAACTGTTGGTCCCTTTGTTTTAATAACACCCCTCAGTCCTCTGTTCATTGCTGGTTTGTTCACACTACTCTGCACATTTCACATGGATCTACTCAACTCGTCCGTTCGTTCGTTCGTGTGTCTGTCTGTCTGTCTGTTAGTCACTCAGTCACTTCGCCATTTTGGATAACCCTGGACTGCACTTCGTTTGTTTGAGCCTGGTTTTCGTTTGTGAGTTGCCTGCCTTCTGCAGTGATTTTTGTTTGTTACTTTGTACATGTAGTTTGTCTGATAGTTTTTGTCCACGATTGTATGTAGTTTTTTGTTGCTACTTTGTATTTCTTGTTCGTGAGTTCGTTTGTGTTCATATCCTGTTTTGTGGTAGAGTGTTGGTTTCTAGTTTAACTATTGCCTGTGTTTCCACTGTGTTTTCAGTTCTTCCTGTGTGAGTCAGGTTATGATTTCGGTATTTTTCCACCGTGTTTTCGGGTCTCTTTAAGTTGATACGTTGTTGGTTTGTGTTAGTTCCCTTTGTCCCCTGCCCTTTTTGTTACAAAAAGATCCTTTTTGTTCGAACCTGTTTGGTCCCTGTCAGTCCTGGTTGTAACAGTCAACTGGGCTAGAACATGGTTTCATGCTTGAGGCAGTTTCCAGTAGCTCAGATAAGGACATGGGAGGAAAATGGTTTAATGTACTTTCTCCAGAGGCGCGAGAAACTATGATTGGTGAGGAGTTAGGGATAATAGAAGCTCTTACTGATTTAATTTTTTATTAAAATATGGGGGGGGGTTGGGTTTACTAACTTACCAACATTCTGAAATAGAAACTTAGGAGGTGACGAGGAGCAGTGAACAGGTCTGAGAAGTATTCAACTCTGGCATTCTTTACAATCATATTGTAGTGGGTGTGTGTCATCTTTAGCTTCATAATACAATTGAAGTCCAGTTTTCTTCCATGTCCGCTCTGCTTTCCTACACTTAGCTTTACAACTACGAATGCATGACTTGTAAGTCGCTTTGGATAAAAGTGTCTGCTAAATGACTAAATGTAAATATAAGAAAAAGAAGTCATAAACGAAGTATTATTGAGGGGAGGAGTGGAAAAGATCCCTGAGGTGAAGGTAGGAGGAAAAATACCCAGATGTTAAGTGGAGGGTCCTTCAGTGATGAGGAGTTCAATGGCATGCTGTATAGTAGCAGTGAGCATGTGGCTGCCATGATGGTTGGGGTGCAAATCATTATTCCTGAAGATTGAGGGTCTTTCCCAGAAGAGACTTGCAGGCAGACTGGAGTCATTTATGTTGAAGTGCCCTATTCTTCTGCCTATGGTGGAAATGGGGACAGAAATAAAGACGGACTTTCCACAGAACTTTAAAAACTTAAAAATGGCATAAAGATCCTTCTTAGTCAGTTCAGAGTGCTGGCGAGTGGTGTCACAGGATCCCACATGAACATTCAGCCGAAGAGTTACGAACCCGAGTTTTGCATGCATCCGATCAGTAAAGTGCCAAGATGGCCACAGGAGGAGTGTGAGCAGTGCCTTGCAGACATCTAAATAAGTCACTGGCTTGAAGCCAACAAGAGCAGACATGAAATCCTGTGACTCCCAAACCAGACTCCCTGCAAGTCCCACAAGCCAACCAGGCCAACCTGATTAGACTCCTTCTTCAGCTTGACGGCATCACTTACTTCTGGTGTCCACCACTGGGTCTGGGGATTTCCACTACAACAGACACCAGACAGCCACAGCTTCGAACAGCCACATTGACATTAAGGGAGAACATGGTCAACTTGAACTCTGTGTCCTTAAACTCCCTTGGGATCCCTCAGGTAGTCTGCACTGCTATTCAGCCTATATGCGCAAACAACAGTGAGAGACCTATCCCCTATCCAAAGGGTGCAGTGATGCAACTGTGTCATTCCAACACTTGTAGCTGAGCTGGGGAACTATAAGCAAGCCCATCCCAGGCCGCCGCCTCTCACCGTGGACAACTCCAGAGTAGAAGAGGTTCTCTCTACGGGTTGGGTTCCAGAGCCCAGGCTGAGAGTAGAGGTGACTCTGAGGGTCAGGCCGGTAATGCCAATCGGAGTGTTGTAGCGGTCCTTTGATTGATTGTAATCATAAAGTGTTTATGAACTGTTTTTAGCCTAGCCAATCACCTAAGACCTGATTGACTTGGGAGACCTGAGACAACAGGATTGCCAGGATTGCCCCTGGCAACATTGCTCCTGTGGTCATACCCCTGGGGCATTAAAGTTCACTTTCACCTTTTTATTTTTTTATGAAACTATGATGTTAATATTTTGAATATTCACAATTTTATCTTCTTTAATTTAGACACCTAGTTGTTCCGTAAATGTTAGACCTCATTGGAAAGCTCGGTATAGTTGTCTAGCCATCATTGTAGGTAGGGTAAGATGTACAACATGGATGAGGTGATATATTGTTTTACAAAAGTACATGCAAATCCGTCAAAATAGCTTAGATATTTATTTTTCTTTAATAAAGATGTTATTTTAACCCTCCACCAATTAAGCAGTTCTAGATCCAGAAAGAAAATTATATGCATGAAACACATAGAAAATGGTGCACAGTGACACAATGGAAATGCATAACTATCTCATTGTTTTGGAATTACACACAATTAAGACTAAAATAGGAACATTTTGAATTCGGCAAAAATCTACTGAAGGGAATAAAAATATTTATTTATCTACACTACTGCTAAATGACTACAACACTATTTAACTATGTGGAAAACAAAAAGATAAAAAATATGGAGGTCTGCTTAACAATATGTAAAAATTAAACTTGTATAAACGAATATTTTAAAAAAAAATGTATCATCTCTGCAGTCATATTTTACGCAATGGCTTTATTAATTTTTCACTCTGGCTTTGGTGCTCCTTTCCCCATCATATTCTTTTTTGTGTTTTTCTCTGGTTTCAGTAAGATAATGTAACATTTTGGAATAAAAATACAAATTAACAGTCCAAAACTGGAGGCCAGAATAGCAAATATCTCTACAGCAACACTGAACTTCCCAGGAGAGCTGACATAAGCTGGAATAAAAGTGATCCACACTGCACAGAAGATCAACATGCTGAAGGTGATAAATTTGGCCTCATTGAAGTTATCAGGTAGTTTCCGAGCCAGAAAAGCAAGAATGAAACAGAAAGAGGCCAGAAGGCCTATGTACCCAAGTACAGCCCAAAATCCCACAGTTGAACCCAGAGCACATTCTAAGATGATTTTGTCTTTGATTTCTTTAAAGTTCTTAAATGGAAAAGGAGGAGAAATTGTTAACCAGAGGATACATATTACAACCTGGATGAGAGTGAAAGCCAGAACACTGAGTCTCTGCTGTGTTGGTCCAAACCATTTCATCACATTACTGCCTGGAAGTGAAGCCCTGAAGGCCATTAACACCACCATAGTTTTCCCCAGAACACAAGAGATACAGAGGACAAAGGTGATGCCGAATGCTGTGTGTCTCAGCATGCAGGACCACTCAGAGGGTCGGCCGATAAAAGTCAGAGAACACAAGAAACACAGAGTCAAGGAGAAGAGCAGCAGGAAGCTCAACTCAGAGTTGTTGGCCCTGACAATAGGAGTTTTCCTGTATCTGAAGAAGATGAATGCTACAACAGCAGTCATGCATGTTCCAAATAAAGATGCTGCAGTGAGCAGTGCTCCCATAATTTCTTCAAATGATAGAAACTCTGCCTCCTTCTTTACACAGGCATCTCTTCTCTCATTGGACCAGAATTCAGGCTGACATTGCACACAGTTAGTTGAATCTGAAAAGTAATAATAAGCAGAAGTTATACTTATTGAATATTATATATAAAGTTAGACTTACTTCTAGTCTTTTTTGTTTGTTTGTTTGTTGCATCACAGTATGCACAATGTATAAGACAGACAGCATCCTAAACAGTAAGTAAATACTACATGGGTTACTATCACATGCCCATGGTCATTTTTAATTCAGTCATTGTAAGTAGGAAACTCACAGCTTTGTTTTGCTGCTCTCTGAATACCTAAATAAATATCACTAGACCTGTAGTGCTGCTTATTTCTCTCTAATGCATTTAGAGTTTCAAGTGATATCCTAAACATTTTTCATCCTTTCATTCCTTTTTCATCTGTTTTATGAGTCTGGGGTTATACAGTCTTTTTTATGTGTTTCAATTTCTATATTTTCCTTTGTGTTTCAACTCACCAAGACTTTGAATTTCCAAATCTTTCAACTATGAAAAAACAATGCTTTATCTAGATTATAAAATAGATTATTATGCAATTCTACTTCAGAAACAAGAAAACAAAACTATTCCATTCCATTAGACTTGCATGTTAGAATGATAGCTTAAGTTTTTAGTTCGCTGAAGTGCAGCTTGACATTAAGTTGTACAAACCTGTGGTGTTGCTTTATTTCTCTTTCGGTCTCCCTCTGCACTTCTTATACCAGCCAAAACAGCAGAAGGCTTTCCTTTCTTGAGAACCTTGCGAGTTCCTGGGGACATTTCTCCTGGCAAACTGACCCGGAACCTCCATGAACAAAATTTGAAAAAACATATGTACAAAGCTCTCATTGCTCTTCAATATTTAATATTATGATCCTTTTATAATTGAGACCAGTGATCAAATGATTACCCGTTTCGAGTTCTGTGCCCAAACTAAAGATTTATTTTCCAGACTCAGCTGTTTGTCTGCAGGTAGTGAAGCATCATAAAGACCAACGTGACAAGTCCACAACAAATACACCATTCAGTTTCCCGCCTCGCTTCCAGTGTATAATTTCATATTTTGCTGGTGGGTCTCCATTCTCATTAAAGTAAACTTCATCTCCTTCCTTTGTTTTGAATATAATATTTTTTATGTGTTGTAAAATCTAAAACAACATTTATCATTTTGAATAATCAAATGTTGGCTGTACAGCATAATGGTCACAGCAATATTTTTCAAACTTAAAATAAATATTTTGTAAATTAATGTAAAAACTAGAGTTTAATTAACATTTACTCACCATGACTGGATCTAGATTAGGCTTATAGTTGCATGTTTCATTACACTCAAGAATACTATGAAGTGCATGTGCCACAGCATAAACTCCTTTATAAATATTGTTAAATATGGGCATAAGTGACATATCAATAAAACTGTTGTGCAATCGACTCAGTTCTTCATGCCCAGTACATTCTCTCTGATTCTCCATTGAAGAATTTATTAGTCTGAATTTACAGTTAAATAATGTCTCCCAGAACTCTGCTAACATGTCATTACCTGATGAATTGAGTGGCTTCACATTTAATATAAACTCTCTCATGCCACTAACATGTGCTTTGGGGATGAAAAGCCCTATGGCACCATCCAGAATGTGATTCTTATCCATTTTTGCAGTTTGTGAATCAAAGATCCAACCTTCAGTGCCTACCCACTGGTACCCAGTCAGATTGTATTGAGACAGCATATACATTAGAACATCCATGTCCAAGTAGGAGAGAAAAGCAACAATTACTTTTGAAGTTGAAGCCTTGATAATGTCAATTATCCTTTGAATTTTGTTTGGTGGATCTGTTCTAAAGAAAGATACAGAATATTCCAGACAAATTCCCAGCTGCTGTGCAGTTTCTGTGAATGTAGCTATGCCATTATTACCATAATCATCATTGGTTCTTATAGCTCCGACCCAGGTCCAACCAAAGTGCTTGACCAACTGAGCCAGAGCTCTGCTCTGATAATAGTCACTGGGTATAGTTCTGAGGAAGGATGGGTACTTGGTTTTGTCACTGAGACAAGCACAGGTGGCAAAGGGACTGATCTACAAGATAAAAGTAAATTCTATAACAAAAATCACATTTAATCTTAATAGCTAGAGTAACAGCTTGCAGAATAAACTTTTCTTTCCAAATGCAATTTTAGATTTGCTGTCATCACCCACCAGTGGGATCTGAAAGGGTCCAATCACAGTAGCCACAGCCATGCAAGGAGAGGAAGAAGTTTCTCCCATTATTGCCTGCACTTGTGCAGATCTGGTACATGGAGTGTTGGAGGGTGCAGCAGCAATTTCATTGCCATTAGCCAAAGCCAGTGCAACTTTAACACTTCTGGCATTGGAGCCACATGTGTCATAAATATTATATCCCAGAGAGATTCCAGGTAGAAGGTATGTGCTGTTATTAATCTCCTCGATTGCAAAAAGCATAGCCTGGGCAATCTGGAAATTTCTGAAATTCAAACTTGTTGCACAGAGTGCAAAAAATATATGTACTAGCAGTAGAAAGTGAAATCAAACATTATAATACCAACAATAAATATTATTTTTTGCCAAAACACAGAGATGTAGTCTCTGCATAGCTATTTATAAATCTATATCTTTTTTTATATTTTCATATGCATACAATTTTTCTATTACCTAAATAACTACTAAATGTACATACATACATACATACATTTGAAATGCTTTTTACAGTATAATTTACCCAATACAGTCCAGTGGCTGTGGTTTGCTCATGTAGGTTTCCTGTCTGTCTTTCCAACTACTGTGTAAAGAAAAGATACCTCCCAATATAATGTCACCATCTTTAGATAACTGGGGGTTCTCAGGATCTCCTCTCCGCCAGCACACCAGCTCCTCTGCCTGAGAGAAAGATACTACTAACAACAGCTGTAAAAGTGCCCGGCCCTGCTCTGGCATCTTCTGTGTGGACATCATGCTGTTTAAGAGAAGTAAATCCCGGGTGGAAGAACACTTAACTTAGATTACATTAGAGCTTGTGTTTATTTTTATACATTGCATGATTGGGTGTTTCATGTCTGTGAGGTCAGAGGAAGGTGGTGTCTAAAGCTAAAACCTATGCTTTGAGCACAGGACACCAAATGTTCTATTAATTAACGATAGTCAATGTCAATTTTAAATGAATGAATCATCCAATAATGTCTTTACAGATTGCCTTAAAAATGGTTCCACTGAAAAAAATAAAGTAATATTAGGTTTTATAGGTATCAGCTCATTGCAAAGTGTGAGAATCAGTGACATTTGACCAAATTCACAGCAGTCTAAACCAACAGATTCCCATAGTTTGATGTGACTTTGTATAGTGATTAAACCCTTTAACAACAACAACATCAACAACAATACTAATAATAATAAGTGACAAAAAGGCCAGAAATTTGAAGGTAATATCTGTGTGTATGAGTGTACAGTATGCATAACATTGAGCAAGCAGGGTGTCTATGGCAGGACACCACGAAAGAAGCAGCTTCTCAAAAGAATATAACTGCATGCACATTGACACTCCTTTGTTATTTTTGTGTGTGGTTGTTAAATAAAACCGACCCATAAATTATGTAGCCTAATGAATGAATGCAAAAATGCTGAGGAGTTTACTTGTAATTAAATGTTTACTCGTGCCTACGCCCCACGCCACGCCCCCACTCTCAATGTAACAAATAACAAATTAAACTAAATAAACATATAAACAGAAAGAAAGAAAGACACAAAATGAATTGTGAAATGAATTATTTTATTTTGCAAATCAAGCACAGAGCTTCAAAGCCGTTCTCTATCAATCTAATATATATATATATATATAAATATATATAATAATTATATATTATCTTTTATATCATCTTTTAGTAAAAATGATAATGTGCACAAAGTGTATAAGTGTTAAACTATGTTTGTTATTGAGAGAAGAGATGGTTTGTGTAAACTTTAACTGTCCTGTCAGCACAATTTAGCAATTTACTGCCCCCCATGTTTCTGTTATTTACAAAGTTTGTGTTAATTTGTGACAAAACATATATAAATACTATTTAAGTTTAGATTGATTATTGTTGCTGTGACATGTGATTCAATGTTGAATGTGTGCAAAACAGTAATGCTTTGTTATTTAGACCTACTGGTACTGAAAACAAACTAAATAGAAAACAAATATTTTCTTAACCAATCAACATCCAATACTCTCACCTATGGAATTGGCTATTGATCAAAGTTTAAGAAATACATTACTTTATTACATATACTCTTATTACCTTTTTGATATTTTTTTTTTACTTCTATTTACAAGGCAACCACACCCAAATGCTATATTATTAATTAATTACAAACAGGGCTGTGTTACAACTAGTAAATTGAATTAATATAGGTGTCTCTTTTGACAGTGTTTTAACATTTTTGCTTTTTCATAATTGGAATAGGACTAAAATGTCTTTGGTCTGCCACTAAAGTGTAAGTATATTTGTATCTTATAAATGTTCAGAATATTTTTGTGCCCCTCTCCCCATCACATTACTTTTTGTGTTCTTCTCTGGTTTCAGTAAGATAATATAACATTTTGGAATAAAAATACAAATCAACAGTCCAAAACTGGAGGCCAGAATAGCAAATATCTCTACAGCAACACTGAACTTCCCAGGAGAGCTGACATAAGCTGGAATAAAAGTGATCCACACTGCACAGAAGATCAACATGCTGAAGGTGATAAATTTGGCCTCATTGAAGTTATCAGGTAGTTTCCGAGCCAGAAAAGCAAGAATGAAACAGAAAGAGGCCAGAAGGCCTATGTACCCAAGTACAGCCCAAAATCCTACAGTTGAACCCAGAGCACATTCTAAGATGATTTTGTCTTTGATTTCTTTTAAGTTCTTAAATGGAAAAGGAGGAGAAATTGTTAACCAGAGGATACATATTACAACCTGGATGAGAGTGAAAGCCAGAACACTGAGTCTCTGCTGTGTTGGTCCAAACCATTTCATCACATTACTGCCTGGAAGTGAAGCTCTGAAGGCCATTAACACCACCATAGTTTTCCCCAGAACACAAGAGATACAGAGGACAAAGGTGATGCCGAACGCTGTGTGTCTCAGCATGCAGGACCACTCAGAGGGTCGGCCGATAAAAGTCAGAGAACACAGGAAACACAGAGTCAGGGAGAAGAGCAGCAGGAAGCTCAGTTCAGAGTTGTTGGCCCTGACAATAGGCGTTTTCCTGTATCTGAAGAAGATGAATGCTACAACAGCAGTCATGCATGTTCCAAATAAAGATGCTGCAGTGAGTAGTGCTCCCATAATTTCTTCAAATGATAGAAACTCTGCTTCCTTCTTTACACAGGCATCTCTTCTCTCATTGGACCAGAATTCAGGCTGACACCGCACACAGGTGATAGAATCTGACAAGCAAAAAGTAGGTTTTAGACTTTTGGAGTAATGTAGTTTCAGTTTCATTGTCTTTTTGTACCAACTCTATGTATATAAGACAGACAGTATATTGTTACCAAATGACACGTAGACAACAGCATGACATCCCCATGTTATTATTAAATTAGCCACTTTAATACACCGACAAACACCTTAATGTCAATATTTTGTTACAGCATTAACTGAGGGTAAAACAAAAGAAAACTGAAAACAAACATTCTAACTTCAGGATACATCAAATGCAAAAACTATCATCGGGGAGATAAATAGGATAAAATAAAGTAAAGACTAAGTGAATGGTCAAACAATGCTTGTGTTTACTGCACCCCTTTTGTATCATGTTTCTAAAGGTTTGTCATGCACTGCGAAAAAAAAGAGGAACAATCTTAGTTGATTTCTCTCTAATGCATTTAGAGAGTTTCAAGTGATATCCTCAACATTTTTCATCCTTTCATTCCTTTTTCATCTGTTTTATGAGTCTGGGGTTATACAGTCTTTTTTATGTGTTTCAATTTCTATATTTTCCTTTGTGTTTCAACTCAACAAGACTTTGAATTTCCAGATCTTTCAACTATGAAAAAACAATGCTTTATCTTTAAAACTAGCTAGATTATAAAATAGATTATTATGCAATTCTACTTCAGAAACAAGAAAACAAAACTATTCCATTCCATTAGACTTGCATGTTAGAATGATAGCTTAAGTTTTTAGTTCACTGAAGTGCAGCTTGACATTAAGTTATTACTAAACCTGTTGTGTTGCTTATTTCTCCCTCTGCACATCTTAAACAGTCATAGCAGCAGACAGGCTTTCCTTTCTGGAGAACCTTGCGAGTTCCTGGGGGGCATTTCTCACTGCAAACTGACACAGGAACCTGCATGAAAAACATTACTGTGAGAAAAATGGATAAGCAGTCACATTAAAAAGCTGTTGCCTATATGAAGTTTGATGCAGTAGGAGTATGGTTGTATAAATTATAGCTTACCTTTTTTTCTGTCTGTGCCCAAATTATAGAATTATTTTGCAGACTCAGCTGTTTGTCTGCAGGTAAAGATGCATCATAAAGACCAACTGTGACAAAGTCCACAACACCATTTCCTGTTGGCTGCCAGTTTATAATTTCATATTTTGCTGGTGGGTCTCCATTCTCATTAAAGTAAACTTCTTCTCCTTCCTTTGTCTTGAAATGAATCTTTTTTATGTGCTGTAAAATCTAAAATGATGCATTTTCATTTATTTTATTTTCCCAAACAAGGTTTAGGCTTGTATAGTATAGTATGAAAGAATGTAATAATTAAAATTGAAACACTCACTCACCGTGAATGGATCCAGAGTCACCTTCAAGTTACATGTTTTATTACAGCCAAGGATATTGTGAAGTGCATGAGCCACAGCATACACTCCTTTATAGACATCATTAAATATTGGCATAAGTGACATATCAGTGAAGCTGTGTTGCAAACCACTCAGATCTTCATCTCCACTACATTTTGTCAGATTTTCTGCTGATGAATTTGATTGGTTAAACTTACAGTTAAACAATGTCTCCCAAAACTCTGTTATTGTCTCATTACCCAACAAAGTGAGTGGCTTCACATCTATTATGAACTCTCTCATGCCACTAACATGTACTTTGGGGATGGACAGACCTATAGTACCATCCAGAATGTGTTGGTGATCCTTTTCAGCATTATGGGAATCAAAGACCCAGGCCTCACTACCTACCCACTGGTACCCAGATAAGTTGTGGAGAGATAACTTATAAATTAGTACATCCATATCCAAGCTGGACAGAAAAGCAACAATGACCTTGGAAGTGGAAAGCTTGATGATTTCCATTATCTTTTGTATTTTGTTTGGTGGATCTGTTCTAAAGAAAGATACAGAATACTCCAGACAGATTCCTAGCTGCTGTGCAGTTTCCGTGAATATAGCCATACCATTATTGCCATAATCATTATTGCTTCGTATAGCTCCAACCCAAGTCCAACCAAAGTGCTTGACCAACTGAGCCAGAGCCCTGCTCTGATAATAGTCACTGGGGATAGTTCTGAGGAAGGATGGGTACTTGGTTTTGTCACTGAGACAAGCACAGGTGGCAAAGGGACTGATCTATAATATAAAAGACCTCCCAGGATCAAAATGTAAAGCATCAAACAGCCACAAAGCTTAAAGAATTATGATAAGTTTTCATAAATACAACTATATCTACTGATCCTACCCACCTGTGGGATATGAAAGGGTCCAATGACAGTAGCTATAGCCAAACAAGGAGAAGAAGATGTTTCTCCCACAATTGCCTGCACTTGTGCAAGTCTATTACAAGGAGCCTCTGTTGCAGATACAACATCATCATTGGCTAAGGCCAGTGCAACCTTCACACTTTTAGCAATAGAACTACAAGTATCATACATTTTATATCCCAGAGACATTCCAGGTAGTAGGTCTGTGCTGTTATTAATCTCCTCAATGGCAAAGCGCATAGACTGGGAAAACTGGAACCCCCTGAAATTTAAACTTTGTGAATGGCAATATTAATACTAGTAAACTAAAACAAAAAAAAAACAACAACAACAAAAACAAAAAAAACGTTTGTAGTTATGAAAATACATATGGAAGGGAATATAGTAATTTTTACAATTATATATTTGAATTATGCCTTAAATCTCCATTAGTTTTTGTATCGGAAAAGGTTTTTATACTACAGTTTACCTGGTGCATTCCAGTGGCAGTGGTTTGCGTGTGTAGGTATCTTGTCTGTCTTTCCAGCTGCTGTGAAAAGAAAATACTCCTCCTAATATAATGTCACCGCCCTTAGATAGCTGAGAGTTCTCAGGATCACCCATGTGCCGACACACCAACTCCTCTGACACACAGAAAGATACCAGCAATAACAGCTGTAAAAGTACCCCACCCTGTTCTGGCCACTTCTGTCTGGATGGCATGGTCTCTGAGAGCAATAAATAGTGGAGTTATAAGGTCAGATCATAAACTTGTGTTGGTAATTATACATTTTGGATAAAAAAAAAAAAAAAGAAATCCAAGTAGGGTCAGAAGTTGGAGGTGTCCCTTTGAGAGACTTGCGTCTCTAATAATTGAAATATCTTTTTTGTGTTATCAGACAAGTATATTTAATTGTGTTGCAAAGTCTTAATTTCTTTTTATAACTAAATTAACTTATTATATTTAGATTATGACAGAAATATGAATTCCATGGCAGATGTTTTTTAAATTACGTGTCCATCACCAACAAAAGATTATTATTTTTTTATTTTAACAAAACACATCACCAAATAAAACAGGTTAAACAAAAGATACACAACTGGTAAGCAGGTAATGAAACATTAATTAGTCGTGTAATGATGCAGAAATACTTTTTTTTTACTTTTACTGTGCAGTAGGAAAATACAAGGGCATTTCTGTAGAACAAAACAAATATTCTCTCTTCCTGTTTCCTGATTGCCAGACAATCAGGCTCTACAACAGTCTATGGCAGATGACTACTTACTACTCTCACTACTTTCTTACTTATCAACAAGACTACCTAAAGCAAAAGCAAGACAAAACACTCAGAAATAAGTGGAATGTGATATAGAAGAGCAAGTACAGATAGGAAAGTGTGTTTTTGTTTGCAGTTTTACTACTGTGTGTATCTTTGGATTATTTAAGAGTCACAGTACTTTCAGGGCCTGCATACTGTACATAGCTCAAGGAAAATACCATGGTTGTTTACATTGTTATTCATTATCACATTGTAGCAATGAATCAATAAGCAGTGGCCTGGGATGTATATGTACACAAACCTATTGTCATTAGGCAAACTCCTAAAAGAGTTATTTGATGTCATAAAGACTCAATGCTCTGATTTCTAACTATGGTAGCCAAATGTTTCTACATAATGGCTAGGGGTGTGCCGTATCATATCGTCTATGGTAATACTAGTATTATTTTTTAAACAAAGGATCATAGCAATTGGGCAATATTAATGCAATGCAATGGGAATCATTTATTAAACTTTCCTGATGATTATAATATTGTGATATAATTCTGAGGTTCTAATGTTGAATTATTTTAATACTGTAACAGTATTTTTCATGTTATGGTGGCTTTTTTATATATAGTGAGTTAATATAATTCCCTGTATCTGTCCTTTCTTCACTGCAATGAAAGATGGATTACCACCGGTTAGCAAATATGGCCAAATTAATAGACATTGTAAGTTATAATAATAATAAACAGTAGTGGTTTAAACTAATCTAAAACTAAAGTGAAAGATTAAAAAGTACCAATGTGAACAACCATAAGGCAAAATGATCCTGAAGACCTTGTCTTGCTGTAGGCTGGAGACAGATCTTGACAACATGCCCTGTCTTCCTGCAGTGATTTTTTTTTTTTTTTTTTGTGGTTGTGTTCATGTTAAGTGCATGAATACCTTGGGTCATTTGTCTCACCTGTCTAAAGGCCATTCTCCCAATTCTTACATCTTTTCTAGGGGTGTCATCATTTTTGGCCAGGGCAGTTTAGTTAGTTTTTTAAAAAAAACATCTGGTGAACCACAACTCAAAAGCTATGTCTGAATTTCATGATGTTAATTTTTTAGTACATTTTTATTTATTACTACTTTCGTCATTTGTAAGTTATTTCGGTGACCTTTGTGGAGGGGAGCCAACAATTTTGTCCACTTTGTATGTATGTCATTAAACTGTATTTGTTCTTTCCAAAGATGTCTACGTTGTTAAAATAAATTAATAATATGTGCCAAGTTTTAACATGCAGCACGGAGTCTTTATAAATCTTTGTACATCTGGAGTGTTGCAGACAGTTCAAAGGGATTCCCATTTGTGATTCAAGTGATTCCACCAAGTTTCCATAATTATTAATATCTGCATGTCTCAAATACACAAAGGTTGCAAAGATCATCAGTATATGTTATCTATGGATAAGAAATTCTTTGTCAGCACTTTTAGAAAGTGTGACCACAAGAAAAAATAGGGGTTACTGTTACTGACAGGTGTTGGGGTTTTTCTCTTCTTTTGGTTGCTTTTTGTTTTTAGCTCCTATGTCTGTTTTTTCATCTTTTTTCTGTATGTGTCCCGCAGTTCTCCTCCCTGCCAGCAGAGGCCTTTTCTCTACCTCAGCCTGTCTCAGGTGTTACGCCAAGTTTTGCATGCTTGCCGAGATTTACATCCCCGACTCTAATCAGGGGAAAAATGCAGATCTCGGCAACTCGGAGTTGCCGAATATTGCACCCCCCTCCCTTATTAATTGTAGCCTAACACACAAAATGCCATTTGTCCATCTTTTAATTTATTTTAGGCTGAAAGTGAAAATTAATTTACGCAAAAGTGTGAGGAGCTCAAATCATACCGAAGTTTGCAAATCTTATTATTAGCAGATATTTTATTAGATTGAGCTTGACTTGACGAAGTATGACACATTGATAACATTCATACATTCAACGAACCACAATGAAAACCTTCATTAACCACAACACTACTAATCTGCTATAACATTTTTAATAGGGCAAAGATCTGTAGCGTAGTTTGTCCCACTTTTGCGTATGTGAATTTTTTATGTCAGCTTAAAATAATCTAAAAGATGGACACATTTGGTTAGCATTTGGTTAGGCTATAACGTGTGTTACACGTGTGTTTTGTAGTGAGCGTTTTTGTTTTCTTACCTTTTGTTTTTCTGGTTGTTTTTCCTCCTAGAGAGTGAGCCCTTTTTGTTTATTTCCCTCAGCGTGTCTGCTGTGTATTTGTATCGTATCTATTCCATTATTGTAAATAAATTTAAGTTTGATACTGCCTTGCCTGTTTGGCTTCTGCACCTGGATTCTCGAGTGTGTACCAGGTTCTCACAGGTTACAGCTTTAGGACATAATTACTTATGTGTAATTTATGTTTATTTAGCATTTTTGGGTAGTCATACAGTGTTACTTGAGGAAAACATATTTCCCACATTACAGTAAGGGTCACAAAGAGCCTTAATAAACATTAGTTTAGAATTTAACAGAGAGCCAGTGGAGAGTAGCTTAATTAGGAGAAATATGATATCTTGCTAAATCCAGTCTGAACTCTGAAAACAGCAATTTGGATTAACTGGAGACTTTTAAAGCAGTTTTTAGGACATTTAGGGTAAGAATGTGATTAGACATAGTGTTTTTGAATAGGTTTTTTGAGTAGGGGTTTTACTACAGCAACCTTTAAAATATGTGGTACGTAGTCTGTTGGTAAAGATAGAGTGTTCTGATCTAATATGGACATGCTGATCAAAGGTAAGACATCTTTGAGGAGTCTAGTTGGGATGGGGTCTAAGAGACATGTTGATGGTTTAGATGAATGAATTACTGAAATCAATTCAAAATGATTTATGGGGAAGAAGCAGTCTAAGTACGAGCAAGGTCTTAAAAATGAATCTAGAGCTGTTGTACATATGATTCCATCCATGCCATTTGTAGGAAAGATCTGATCAATAAGCTCCCTTCAGTCCACACCTCCCTGCCAGATAGTTAAGTTGTTGACTGCCAGTCAATCATTCTCCTTGCCTTGATCACAGCCTTTTTAGACCCTGGACCTTACCCCTGCCCCTATTGTGATTTGTCCTGATGGGCCTCTCCCTTCTGCCCCTGCAGTCTGTCTGATGATAATGCCTTCTGCTCCCAGTGGGATCAGACAAAGTCGCTGCTGTCTCACTACCTGCTTTTTGGTGGATGAACACAATCTCCCTGCTCTCAGCTCGTCATTGGGACAGCAACCAAGCCACCTCTGTGTTGTGATCAGTCCATCCTCCAGAGAAAGTCAGCCGTTGTTGCTGGCCACCAGCTTGGACTCCAGTCTGTCCTTCTGAGAAGGTCAGTCATCACCGCCAGCCTCCAGCCTCCAGCCTGGCCTCCTGAGCAGGTCAGCCTTTGCCATCAGCCACCTGGCTTGTGGTCTTAGCCATCACTGCCACCCCCTTACAGCTCAACACTCCCTATGTCTCCAGCCACCTCCCGGCCATCAAATAGACGACTGCTTTACCAACTGAGCTGCCCCACTGCTTCCTTACAGAGAAAGTCATTGCACTTGAGTTGAGTTGTGAGCTTGTTTGGTGCCTAAGGTTAATACTTTTATACATCATGACACCCTGTACATTACATCCTGTAATGTTACATGATTATTTCATTAACTTTTCAGACATATTCATTTGCATTTACCACAAAGTCTCAGAGATTCAAGATAAAAAAAAAAAAACAGCAGTCCCGGAGGGAAATTGTTTGTAGGTCAGTGAAAACTCTGAAAGTCTTATCTTGGTAATTCTGTTATTGTTAATGTTGAAAATACACTAGATATTTATGTTAATCTCTCAAATAAGGAAAAATACACAGACACAAACAATTAACGGTACACAATTATTTGTTTTTTTGTTTGTTTTGCATTTTCTACTTGTTTAATTGATTAAATAGAAAAAAACTAACAATGGGGAAACACAGTCATTATGATAGTACTACTTTTGATGTGTCAGTAATTAACTATATAGAAGGTAGAAATACATAAAAAGGTGTTGCAGAAATACAATAATTATTCCAAAAAACTAATATTGGTCTCTATTTCACAGTGTATGTATCATTTTGTGGAAAGATAAATCACAAAAGTGATTTTGTGTTGATTTCAGGTGATTATGATCATTTATTCATCATATTCTTTTTTGTATTCTTCTCAGGTCTCAGTAAGATAATGTAACATTTTGGAATAAAAATACAAATCAACAGTCCAAAACTGGAGGCCAGAATAGCAAATATCTCTACAGCAACACTGAACTTCCCAGGAGAGCTGACGTAAGCTGGAATAAAAGTGACCCAGACTGCACAGAAGATCAACATGCTGAAGGTGATAAATTTGGCCTCATTGAAGTTATCAGGAAGTTTCCGAGCCAGAAAAGCAAGAATGAAACAGAAAGAGGCCAGAAGGCCTATGTACCCAAGTACAGCCCAAAATCCTACAGTTGAACCCAGAGCACATTCTAAGATGATTTTGTCTTTGATTTCTTTAAAGTTCTTAAATGGAAAAGGAGGAGAAATTGTTAACCAGAGGATACATATTACAACCTGGATGAGAGTGAAGGCCAGAACACTGAGTCTCTGCTGTGTTGGTCCAAACCATTTCATCACATTACTGCCTGGAAGTGAAGCCTTGAAGGCCATTAACACCACCATAGTTTTCCCCAGAACACAAGAGATACAGAGGACAAAGGTGATGCCGAATGCTGTGTGTCTCAGCATGCAGGACCACTCAGAGGGTCGACCGATAAAGGTCAGAGAACACAGGAAACACAGAGTCAAGGAGAAGAGCAGCAGGAAGCTCAGCTCAGAGTTGTTGGCCCTGACAATAGGAGTTTTCCTGTATCTGAAGAAGATGAATGCTACAACAGCAGTCATGCATGTTCCAAATAAAGATGCTGCAGTGAGCAGTGCTCCCATAATTTCTTCATATGATAGAAACTCTGCTTCCTTCTTTACACAGACATCTCTTCTCTCATTTGGCCAGAATTCAGGCTGACATTGCACACAGGTAATAGAATCTGATAAGTAATAGTAAAGAAGATGTTAGACTTGCCAAGTAGTTTCATAGTTCCAGTGTTTTCTTTTTGCATAGACTGCATATATGAAAGACAGCCAAATTGTATAAGATGCTATATGAATAATTGTAGGACAACTGCAAAGTGTGCTCAACATTAATACAGTCATTTCTGAGCCCAGTTTTACCTTGTTGTGTTTGATAAACATTAATCAATCAATATTGATCAAGATTAACTCACAGGTAGAGTTTAAAGCATCACAAAGGTACTCATAATTCCTCTATTTCCAAATACTAAAACAGAGTGGTTTTACCGGAAAACTAGAATTTAAATTAGAATATGTCTTGTTATGAAACATTATTTTGGAAATTAGAAAACAATTATTACATTTCCTTAAATTGGCATATCAAAATTAAAGCTTCTTGGTCTATTGCCCAGTATTAAATTGTACATAAAGTTTTACTAGACCTGTAGAGTTGCTTATTTCTCCCTCTGCACATCTTATACAGTCATAGCAGCAGACAGGCTTTCCTTTCTGGAGAACCTTACGAGTTCCTGGGGGACATTTCTCACTGCAAACTGACACAGGAACCTGTATGGACAACATGATTATGACATATTTTTATGTCATGTGGTGTAATATTACAATTATGTCGAAAAGAGACCTCAGTGATCAAACGATAGCTTACCTGTTTTGAGTTCTGAGCCCAAAATAAAGACTTATTTTGCAGACTCAGTTGTTTGTCTGCAGGTAAAGATGCATCATAAAGACCAACTGTGACAAAGTCCACAACACCATTTTCTGTTGGCTGCCAGTTTATAATTTCATACTTTGCTGGTAGGTCTCCATTCTCATTAAAGTAGACTTCTTCTCCTTCCTTTGTTTTAAAATGAATCTTTTTTACACGCTGTAAAATCTAAAAAAGTATGTGTCCATTTCATTAATTGGAATAAATGTCACATACGTTTGTTACCTCACAAGCATGATAGACTGTAATTCAGCATATTTTTTTTAATGTAACGTAAAACCTTGAATCTTAAATATTTAAGTATCAACTCACCACAAATGGATCTAGCTGCATCTTGTAGTCACATGTTTCATTACAGTCAAGAATATTATGCAATGCATGAGCCACAGCATATACTCCTTTATAGACATTGTTAAATATAGCCATATATGACATGTCAATAAAGCTCTGTTGTAACCCACTCAGATCTTCATGTCCAGTACATTCTCTCTGATTCTCCATTGAAGAATTTATTAGTCTGAACTTACAGTTAAATAATGTCTCCCAGAACTCTGCTAACAGTTCATTACCTGAGAAATTGACTGGCTTAACATCTAATATGAATTCTCTCATGCCACTGACATGTGCTTTTGGGATGGCCAAGCCTATGGCACCACCAAGAATGTGATTCTTATCCATTTTTGCAATCTGAGAATCAAACATCCAGCCCTCACTGCCTACCCACTGGTACCTAGTCAGATTTTGTTTAGAAAACTCATGTAGTAGCACTTCCATATCTGGGAAGTGTAGGAAAGCAACAATGACCTTGGAAGTAGAATGTTTGATTATTTCAATCATCTTTTGTATTTTGTTTGGTGGATCTGTTCTAAAGATAGATACAGAATATTCCAGACAGATTCCCAGTTGCTGTGCAGCTTCTGTGAATATAGCCATACCATTATTGCCATAATCATTATTGCTTCTTATAACTCCAATCCAAGTCCAACCAAAGTGCTTGACCAACTGAGCCAGAGCTCTGCTCTGATAATAGTCACTGGGTATTGTTCTGAGGAAGGATGGGTACTTGGTTTTGTCACTAAGACAAGCACAGGTGGCATAGGGACTTATCTAGAAGATAAAAGAAATGAACTCCAAAGACAAAAATGTAAACTACCACAAAGCCCCATTTACTACTAACAGCTGAAATAACAGCTTGCAGAATGAAGATCAATTTTAACAATTGTAATTTGTAAGTTACAAATATTACGAACCATCGGGATATTAAGGGGTCCAATAACAGTAGCTACAGCCATGCAAGGAGAGGAAGAGGTATCTCCCATAATTACTTGCACTTGCGCACGTCTACTACATGCAGCATTAGAGGTTTCAGACACAACTTCATTACCATTAGCTAAGGCCAGTGCAACCTTCACACTTCTGGCAATGGAGCCACAAGTGTCATGCATTTTATATCCTAGAAAGATGCCAGGTAGTAGATCTGTGCTGTTATTAATCTCCTCAATGGCAAAAATCATAGCCTGGGCAATCTGGAAATCTCTGAAATTCAAACTTGATGCACACAGTTTAAAATTACTAGTAATCAAAGTTGAAATAGAAGTCATTAGCACAGTAAAGTATCAGTTGGTATAAATAAACATATCTGTGAGTATTTTAATTATTATAATTTAACATTCAAGTAAACATTTAATTCCCAGTAAAGTTTTGTACCTGCTTTGAATATCCCAGTTTGTCTAGGTATATTAAATCTCAAACATGTTCACAGAATACTTTACCTTATGCATTCCAGTGGTAGTGGTTTACGTGTGTAGGTATCTTGTCGGTCTTTCCAGCTGGTGTGAAAAGAAAATACTCCTCCTAATATAATGTCACCGGCTTTAGATAGCTGAGAGTTCTCAGGATCACCCATGTGCCGACACACCAACTCCTCTGACACACAGAAAGATACCAGCAACAACAGTTGTAAAAGTACCCCACCCTGTTCTGGCCACTTCTGTCTGAATCCCATGTTCTATGAGAGCAATAAATGTACCTCGATGTAGATAATAAACTTCTATTGGTAATTATACATTTTGGATCACAAAAAACAAAAAGAGTGTAATCTCTGTGGACCTACAATACATATAGGATGATAACAAGGAGGTAACATTTCAGGATATGTACGCCTCTGGCATTTTAAATATCTTTTTTATATGTTTTATCAAACAAGAATATGGAATTGTGCTGCATATTTTTCATTTCTTGTTCATAAGCAAATTTGTTCATTATATTATAATTAAATAATTAATTATTAATCCCAGTCCTGAAAAATCATGGCATATTATGTTTTTCTTAATATATACAGTATTTTTTTATTAAACTTAAGTCAGTGTCTATCAACAACACATGATTTTCTTCCAAAACCCCATCACTAAATAGGTTAAACAACAGATACATACTAGCATACTATTCAGTGCTGTGAAATAGACAGATAGTTTCTGTACCTAAAATGTGTTTAGGGGATATTAGAAAGAATGGAGGGCAGGGATGTGTACAAAATAATGAAGCATATTGGTTGAAAATGAATGTTTTATTAATAACAGTGAATAACCATCCTTGTTTACTTGGAGACCTTTGGAAAGGCCTTTATTTGACTGAAACATAGTTTGTAAAGTCTTTTTCAAATAGTGCTTTTTTGACATCCTCACTAATACCGAAACTGTTGGTGATGTCACTGATTGTTAAAACTCTAAATGCTTCTGTCATCAGCTTCTTTCTTCAGCTGGCCTATTCTGGTTATCTTGCTCATTGCACTAGTGATTTCACTCTTTTTTTTTTTTTTTTTTTTCTGTTTTAACAATTCAGGCTTGCTTTGGTTACATTGACAGCTCTTTGAATTTCACGTGGAATTCTGATTTTTTTTTTTTTTTATAACAATTGTCCAGTAACACTTTATGATAAGAGAACAAATCATATGGTTAACTAATGTTTATCTGATGGATGACTTACACTGATTTAATAATCCTGTCTGTCACCATCGCCATCAACGATGAAGTGCTCTTATTTTATTAGTTCACACTTAAAAGATCACAATTTAAGCAATGTTAACTCATCAATCAATCCAATCCAGTTAAAGAAACCATATTAAAACCATTAGTTCAGTCTTTGTTCATTAAACTTTAATTAAGGGTCATCAAGGCCCTTATGTAATAGAGACAATGTTAGGAATGAGCTAACTAGTGGACCCAGTTGCAGAATGACAGCAGAAAAACAGAGTAAGATTTCCCACAAAAGATTTATTAACCAAAATACGTAATGAAAAATACAGAACGGACAAAATGTAATGTAACAAACAACAACAAAAAAAAACCTCAAAAGGAGGAACAAACTAAAGATCACTGCAAAAAGGCAGGCAAACTAGAAACCAACTACTCTAAATGACAAACAAAGATACGCAGTAAACATGAAACAAAAGGAATCAAAATCACAGCCACAGCTGGAAGTAACAAACAAAACTAAACCACCGCAATAGCTGGGACTAATCAACAAAGCTAAACTACTACTAACACACAAGTTAACTATACTAACAGGACTAATAAACCGTGGAGGTGAATGCCAGAGGTCGGGGAAAAGTCGAATGGAGGGAGCAAGAAACAAACAAGGTTGACAGTTGACACGCTAGCAAATGTGAACGGACAGACACCAACTTAAATACAAGACACAGTAATGGCAAACACAAGACACCTGCTAAAAAACACACACCTGCTGCCACTCAAACCAGCCCAGACGTGTCACCGGAAGTAAGGGAAAACACTGTCATGGGTTTAATAGGACCACTAATAAGGCCGACGCAATCCACTCAGTTCAGTAAGTTTATTGTCACACACTAACAAAAACAACAGCGAAACCTTCAGCTGAGCCGTGAACACAGTCTCTTCTTAGAGTGAACACAAAAAGAAGTCCATAGAAATACCTGGAGTAATCAACGTCCTTAAAACATAGAGACCAGACGTGAAGCTCCAAAAGGAAAACCACTCATAATCCAAAAGATAATCCAAACGAAAAACTCCGGCTTAGAACAAAAACACACACCGGGAAAAAATGTCTCAGTCCATAATCCAAAGCAATAATCCATAACACAAAGTCCTCAGCCGTGAGCACCGTAAGTCCTGTACACAAGGTTGCAACGCAAGGGAAAAGCAGAGTTTGTTTCTTGCCTCAATCCAACTAACGATCTGGCAACAGGTCTGTGGAACACTGCAGGTAAAAAACCCTCCGGTGTACAACAGGTGCAATCAATCAGCTTAATGAATGACAAGCTGCAGCACGAACACCACACCGCCCGGAAATGGGACCTTCAAAATAAGAGTCCAGACTGAAAGGTAAGCGATGGATCCTCACAGTACCCCCCACCCAACGGCCGGCTCCGGACGGCCCTCAGGGCTGCCCAGGATGGCGCTCGCGAAAGGCAGAGATCAATGCCGGATCCAAGATGAAGCGAGACAGTCCTGGGAACCCAGGACCGTTCCTCAGGACCATAACCCTCCCAGTCCACCAGGTACTGGGTGCCCCGGCCCCGACGACGAAACTTCAGAAGACGCCGGACAGCAAAGGCAGGATCCCCGCCAACAAGCCGGGCGGGAGGAGGGGGCTCGGAGGAGGGCACAAGAGTGCTGGTGACCACCGGCTTAACACGGGACACATGAAACTTGGGATGCACCCGGAGAGATTTGGCAAGCCGGAGCCTCACTGCGACCAGATTAACAACCTTTGTGATGGGAAAGGGACCCACAAAACGAGGAGCTAGCTTCTTACAGTCCACCCGAAGTGGGAGATCCTTAGTGGACAACCAGACCCGTTGCCCCACGGAGTAGGATGGCGCCTGCGACCGACGCCTGTCAGGCGTGCGTCTGTAGGCAGCGACAGTCCTCAGCAGTACACAGCGCGCTCGCCGCCATGCCACATGACAACGCCGTACTGAAGCCGCCGCTGACGGAACCGCAGAGTCGGGTTCTGTTGAGCACACAGGTTCAACCAAGAGTGGCAATAAAGCACAACAGTGGCCTTTCTGCAAGGGACCGCCTGTCTTACTAAATGCTTCACCAGGATCTCCCAACCCGTCGTTGTGCAGCTTTTATTAAAAGACACACAGTCAAGATGGGGCTGTGTTAAAGGAGATATTTTACAGAAAAGAACATAGATAAACATGCTCATAGGTGTTAGCAACAAGAACGTCAACTTGAGAATGCTGAAACCGCTTATGTCGTTCAGAGTGCACATCACAGAATATAAATGTCCGTTGCTTAAACATCAAACAATACCTTCTAATGACAAGAAGTAAGAAACAATAATCAAACAAAAATTTTACTAAGAGAAGAATAGATAATTATCACTGGTTAAATCATTTTACTCTAACATTTCCCCCCTGTTTGTCATATAAGGATTCACTATGAAGCATCAAACAATACATCACTAGTCCTCCTAATTTCATTCAATGTATGCATCATTACATAGCATCCCTCATACTGATCAAGCTGGGGTGCATCCATGTCATGATCATGAAACAGTTCTTCTTCCTGTAGGAGTTGGCTAAAACTTTGGCATAACGATACCACATATTGGTCTCAAATGGGTGTGCGTGCTCAGTGTCCAGGTTTTTCCAGGCCCAGTCCTCAATAGGTGTTGTTGTCCATCGCTTGGTTAGGTTGAGGTAGGTTGGTCTGTTGTCTGGCGGCTTCCCAGTAAGGAGTCCTGTCTCATACAGAAAAAAGAAAACCGCTACCATGACAGTGCATATTGCTGCTACAAGTTTTTCCCCTGGTGCCATACCTGGGACGCGGGGATCAGTTGGTTTCCTCAGCGACCAAAGGTTTTGGTACCGGTCGACTTCCACCCCTACGCAGTGCCAACCAGGGGAATTACTCTTTTGCAGTGGCTTTGATGAATCCACGTGGCGCGTTCAGCTATCTTCACTGCAGTGGGTGTGGTGAGCAGGACAGTGTAGGGACCTTCCCACCTTGGATAGGACCATTTTTTTCTTTTGATGACCTTTATCAGGATCTGGTCGCCTGGCTTAATAGCTGAATCCTGTGAAGACAAATCACCATCTGGCAGATTATTTGCATTTACAACTTCTTTCTCTTTCAACATTCTACACATCCAATCTGCTAAAGAGTAAGTGTCTTCTGGCTTTTCTATCACATCTGTGAAGATGGGGAGTACAAAGGGTCTCCCATAGATGATCTCAAATGGGGTTAACCCGTCTCCAGTAGGAGTTATTCTCATATATGTCTTTACTAAGTCTAAACAATCAGGCCATGGTCTCCCTGTTTGTTCCATAGTCTTTTTCAATCTTAGTTTGATCGTGCCATTTGTCCGTTCTACCAACCCAGCACTCTGGGGGTGATATGAACAATGGTTCTTTAAAGTGATTCCCAAATGTGTAGCCATCTGTTTTATGATGTCGTTCACAAAATGTGCTCCATTATCACTATAGATGACCTCTGGGATCCCATGCTCTGGCAAAATTTATTTACATATAGCTTTAGCAACTGTTACTGCATCGGCATGTTTACTTGGTACGATCTCTACCCATTTAGAAAAGGGGCAGATCAGTACAAGGCAGTACTTATAGTTGTTGCATTTATTTAGTTCAATAAAGTCCATGTGTAGGAACTGAAATGGATGCTTTGCCTGTGGGAAATGCCCTCTTTTAGGTCACACATTCCCCTGTACATTATGTTTACAACATATCAAACAAGCTCTACAAAAATTTTTTGAATAAGTATTAAATCCATGAGCATAGAAATGTTGTTCCACCACCTTCACCATCCCTCCTGTTGAGACATGGCAGGGCCCATGGCTCAAAACTGCGGCAGTGTGGAACAAGCCTTTTGGAAGACATGGTTTATTTTGTATTCTGTAGATGCCATCTACTTTAACTGCTCCATGTTTTACCCATAAAGTTTGCTCTGGTGTGGGTGCATTCTGCTGCATGTCTGTAAGAACTTGTAAATCAAATGGTGTCGCTGTTTCTGTGTCCTGCACTGTGAGCACTAAAATCCCACGCTTTCCTTTAGCTGCCTCTTTAGCAATTTTGTCAGCGAAAGCATTTCCTCTAGAAATTGGGTCTTTACCCTTCGTATGTGCTGCACATTTACAAACTGCTAAGGTCTTTGGTAGCAGTACAGCTTCTAAAAGTGCTGTTAACAATGTTGCATGTTCTACTGATTTCCCTGTAGAGGTGGTTATACCTCTCCTTGCCCACTGGGCTGCAAAGAAATGAAGTGTTGAAAAAGCATATTGGCTATCTGTGAAACTGTTAAGTCCTTATCTTGGCCGTCTTTACAGGCCTGGGTGAGGGCAACTATCTCAGCTGCCTGGGCAGAGAAGTGTGATGGTAGTTTGCCTGCTTTCACTATAGTGTCTGATAGATGAGATCTAGCAATGGCTGTGTGATTTGAGCATAATTCGGAATCCACAACCTGCAATAATTACATAATCCTAAAAATTGCATCATCTGTTGTTTTGTCTGTGGTTTTGGAGCATCTAGGATGGATTTCTTCCTGTCTGCTGTTAGTAGCCTTCCTTCAGGTACTAAGTCATGTCCTAAAAACGTAACTCGTTGTTTTGTTCTGTGTCTGATGCTATAAGAATGTCATCTACGTATACCAAAACCTGACTGTGTTCTGGTATGTCAAAGTCTGCTAAACAGTTGTTTATTTCTTGTGAAAAGATTGTGGGGCTATCACAAAATCCTTGTGGTAGCCTGGTATAAGTGTATTTTTTCATCTGATAGGTGAAACCAAACCATCCCTGTGATTCTTTGGCTATTGGGATGGAAAAGAATGCATTACTAAGATCAACTACCTTAAACCATTGTTTATCTGGTTTTAACTGGTTCCACAATGTGTGTGGATTAGGAACACAGGGTGCTCGGCTGTCAACAGCCTGATTTACTGCTCTCAGGTCCTGCACCATTCTCCACATTCCTAATTCAGCTTTTTTCACTGGAAAGATGGGGGTGTTGCATTGACAATCTGGTGCTTCAACAATGATGCCTGCTCTTATCATATCACTGATCACAGGTTTTATACCTTCTTCAGCATCTGATTTTAATGGGTATTGTCTTACTCTGGGCCTATAGCCTGTTTTAGGTTTAATGACTATGGGTGTTGCCAAGGTCTGTCTGGGAACCGCCCTCCTGGCCTACCCCTAAATCTTCCTCTACCCCGACCCCTCCCATACGGGGTCCCCTGGAAGAAGACTTGTGTGTCATCTCCCTCATCTATCCCAAATAACCCAAAAGTAGTTGCTGTGGCTGTTTTTTTCTTTTTCTTTTTAATAACTTCTTGCGCATGATGGGTATAGTTCATAGTTTGTTGAACACCGTCAGTACGATGGTTCACATTGTGTTTTCTTATGAAGTCTGACAACTGAGGCAAGAAACCAGCCATCAGAGCCTGCTTCAGCTGTTGTTGATAGGGAGAATCTTGAGCCTGATTTTCTTGCAGCCCACTGTGATCTTTGAATGTGTCCTCTAATCTAGCTCTGAACTCAAACACATCTTATCTTTGTGTCTACATTGTGAAATCTTCACATAATCAGGTATTCTCTTCCATGTTTCTTTCACTGCATCGTGCACCAACTGCAATTGTGCTTGCAGAGCTTGATCCCCTGCGGACAATATCTGTCCCTGACCGTTTCTTCCTGTATAACCTGCTCTTTCCCTTCCAAGATTTCTTGAGAGTCTGTTCAATCTCCCATCCATTTAGACCAAACATTGTCAACTAATCGCTTGTCTTGCTCAACCCATCCTTCTGGGTCTACCTTTGGATCCCCCAGTGTCTTGCAGGCTTCAGTCTTCTTGTGCCTGTCTCTGCTGCTCATAAATCTGTCTGACCCCTGTGCTTGGGCCTGCAGTTTCCTTATCAGGTTCCACAAGAGCAGCCGCCTGCAGTGCAGCTTCTCCCTGCTTCTCCCTGCTTCTTCTTTTGTTCTTTCAGAATGTCTCTTTTCCTCCTTTCTGCCTGCTCTCTCCACTTCGTAGCTTCTAATAACTGCAATTGCTTTTTTGGTTTGTCTTTATTGGAGGCGCTAGCAACCTCAATTTTTAATTTATTTACCAAATTGTTAAAGGATGACTCGGTCAATTTGCCATCAAAGTCATGGATCTTTTTCCACAACTTCAAATATTGAGTACTGCCAGGCGAGAAGTTTTCCATGAATTTCTCATCGCCTTCCAAGGCAGGTTTACTGTTATTTTTCCCCATTATTAAACTATGGCCTTAATTCACCACACTGTGTACTTCAACAGACCACTGGATTTGTTATCACCGTTAGGTTTCCTCCAGTGCTGCTGCTTCCACGTCAATTGGTGACATCCACACTCACAATCACACTCTTTCACACAACAACCGGTAATACTTCTACTAAAAATTAATGGCTTCTTAGTCCCACTCGACTATTTATTTATAGTGGCTTTCAAAGGGTCCCACTCGACCAATTAGTGATTTCTAAACATACACTAATTCATGAATTTATAGTGGCTTTAAACTCCGGTCCCACTCGACCTGTAATCTATTTATAGTGGCTTTTAATCTATAGGTCCCACTCGACCTGTAATCTATTTGTAGTGGCTTTTAATCTATAGGTCCCACTCGACCTCCTATGCGCACTTACTCTTATTGTTGCTGTATTGTCCATCTCCTGGAACTCGTCATCGACGCAGATGGAGGGGAAGATCAGGAGCTATTTCACCGACCCAGTGACGAATTTACGCCCTAGGATTTTCTGACGGACGTCCTAAACGTCCGGCTGTCGACAGACTTCCGGTGTTCCATCACCCTCCTCCATTGGCGTCGACTGTTGAGATCCGGCTCGAAGGACCAGGTTCTGTTGGGTCCAAAATTACCACAACAGGTTTCATACACTAAGAGATGGAGACAATAAAGCACAACAAGGACACTCGGCCTTTTTACTTGCAAGGGGAGCCGGCCTGAGGTCTTAGCATCATAAATGCTTCACCCAGGATTTCCTATCTCCAACTCCGTCCGTTCCCCCTTTGTGCAAGCTTTTTATTACAAATGAGACACACCCTGAAGTCACAGATGGGGGCTGGTATGGTTAAAGGATGATCATTTTACAAGGAAAAAGAACTCCATATAAGGATAAAACACTGCTCATAGGTGTATAGCAACAAGAACTGGTCAACTCTGAGAATGCTGACCTTTTTCTGACCTGTCCTGTTTTATGTCTGTGTGCAGAATGCAGCATTAGCAGAGTATAACATGTTCCTGTTGCTGACAGGATTAAATACCAAAAACAAATATCCTTCATAATGACAAGAAGTAAGAAACAATAATCAAACAAAAATGTAATAAGAGAATTAGATAATTATCACTGAGTAAATCATTTTTACTCTAACAGCATCCTCTGAAGAGAAAAGCGGTGGCTGGTAGCCATAGACCACCTGAAAAGGAGACAATCCTGTGGCAGCGGAGGGCAGGGAGTTGTGGGCGTATTCCACCCACAACAGATTCTTGGCCCACGAAGAGGGTTCCCTGGCACAGAGCAGCCGAAGACCCGTCTCCAGTTCCTGATTCAGTCGCTCTGTCTGTCCATTTGATTGAGGATGGAAACCTGAGGAGAGACTCACAGATATGCCCAACAGACGACAAAACTCACCCCAGAACTGCGCTGTGAACTGGGGTCCTCGATCTGAAACCACATCCCTCGGAAGTCCATGGATCCTGAAAACCTGGTTCGCCAGAACCTCTGCCGTCTCCTTAGCCGATGGCAACTTGGGAAGAGCAATGAAATGTACCATTTTAGAGAAACGGTCCACCACCGTGAGCACCGTGGTCATTTTGTCCGCGGTTGCCAATGTCATAGTTCCGCTCCGCTGGGGACAGGCGGCAGGAGAAGAAAGCGCACGGATGAAGCCGGTGGTCCTCCCTCGCCTTCTGGGAGAGTACTGCTCCTACTCCACAGTCAGACGCGTCCACCTCCACCACGAATTGTAGCTCCGGGTCCGGCAGAATCAGAATAGGCGCTGTGGTAAAACGGTTCTTGAGGGTCACGAAGGCAGATGTAGCCTGAGGAGTCCACTGGAACTTTGATTTTGTGGAGGTGAGTTGGTGAAGAGGCGCCGCTATGATGCTGTAACCCTTGATGAATTTTCGGTAGAAATTGGCAAACCCGAGGAAACGCTGTAATTGCTTGTGGTTCGAAGGCTCCGGCCAGTCCAACACCGCCTGCACCTTGCTTGGATCCATCTTGATGCCCTCAGGTGAGATAAGGAAGCCCAAGAAAGAAACTGTGGACACGTGAAACTCACATTTCTCCACCTTGACAAAAAGCCGGTTCTGGAGAAGGCGCTGGAGAACTGCTCTGACATGGGCAATGTGGTCAGAGTCTGACTGGGAAAAAATAAGGATGTCGTCCAGATAAACGAAAATGAAGGTGTTCAACATGTCTCCAAGCACGTCATTTATCATATTCTGAAAAACAGCAGGAGTGTTGGTAAGTCCAAATGGCATAACGAGATACTCATAGTGGCCAGCAGGAGTGTTGAATGCTGTTTTCCACTCGTCGCCCTCACGGATTCTGACCAGATGATAAGCATTGCGCAAGTCCAGTTTAGTAAATACACGAGCTCCTGGTAATAACTCAAAAGCGGAGGTGACAAGAGGCAGTGGATACCGGTTCCTCACCGTCAGCTGATTAATTCCATGGTAATCAATGCAAGGTCGCAGACCTCCGTCTCTTTTGCCAACAAAGAAAAATCCAGCTCCGGCAGGGGAGGATGATGGTCGGATAATGCCGGCTGCCAGCGACTCTGCGATGTATTTATCCATGGCCTGCCTCTCCGGTCCAGAGAGTGAGTAGAGGCGGCCCCTAGGCAGTGTGGAACCTGGAACTAGCTCAATAGCACAGTCATATGGGCGACGAGGGGGCAGCGACGTTGCTCGGGCCTTGTCAAAAACCTCCTTCAGGTCATGATAGTGGTGGGGAACCTTGGTGAGATCCGGGGAATACTCCTTCCAAACGAACCGGGAAAGAGGCAGCACGCAGACATGTTGAATGACAGGCAGGGCTCCAGCTTAGGACCCGCCCTGAACTCCAATCTATGTGCGGGTTGTGAACACGAAGCCAGGGAATTCCCAACACCACCGGATGGCTAGATGCTTTAATGACAATAAACTGAATGGTCTCCTGGTGATTCTCCAGCCTCATGGGGACAGGCATAGTCTGGTGGGTAACCCGGAGCAGTATTTGATCATCCAGGGATCTGACGAGAACAGGCTGTGGAAGGGTTGTGAGGGTACCTTGAGCTGTTGGGCCACGTTGGCTGTGATAAAATTAGCATCTGCTCCCGAATCGATGAAAACAGGAAGGTGAGCCTGGTTGGTAGAAAAACCCAGATGGACCCGTGTCTCGATCCGGTGGACAGGAGGCGAAAAAGACGAACGGCTCAGCAGAAACCTCCCTACTCCTACTGAGCCTGGGATTTTGCCGCACACCGAGCGATCCTGTGGTCCGATGCACCACAGTAGAAACAGAGACGCTGAATCAGGCGCCGCTCCCTCTCCTCCCTCGATAACCGAGAACGGCCAAGCTGCATGGGCTCAGGGGGTGTTAGTGCCGGCCTCGACCCTGGTACAGGGTCATGAACAGTCGTAGTTGTTCTCCCCTCCGCCGACTCCAGAAAGGAAGAGGAGCCACGTTCTCTAACTCGCTCCCGGAAACGGCGATCCAGACGTGTTGCCGCTTCTATTAGCTGTTCCAAATCCAGCGGTTTAGGTTGGTGTGCCAGTGCGTCTTTCAAACGTTCATTAAGTCCAAGGTAAAAATGATCATATAGTGCTGCTTCTCCCCACTTACTGTCAGCCGCCAGGGTGTGGAACTCTATGACATAATCAATAACCGGTCTGGATCCCTGAGACAACCTGGCCAAGCTGTACATGGCCTCCACCTCCGGTCGTACTGGATTGAACATCTGGTACAAACAGTCACCCAGGGCCCGGAAGGACTGGCAACATACCTCCCGACGGTTGTAGGCGGCCATTCCCCACAACCGGGCTCAACCCGTGAGCAACGCGAGGGTGTATGCCACCTTGACATCCTCTGTGTTACGAACAGAATAACAGGACGAACGAGTAAGAACAAAAATATATATTTATTAACAAAAAGGGCAGGGGACACAAGGAACTAACAAACACCAACAAAGTATCAACTAGAAGAGACCCGAACACACTGTGGACAAATACCAACAAAGCATAATCTGACATAAAGTAGCAACTAAAAACCTACGCACTAACGCAGACAAAAACCAACTGATAAACTAAACGTACAAAGTAACAAACAAAAATCACTGCACAAGGCAGGAGAACATTAAAAGACGGACAAACCAACAGTACAAAGTATCAACTCAAAAAAACAATTCAAACTGACTAACAAAAACAGACTGGTGCCTCACGGACAAACGAACAAACAAACTGACCAGATTTAGGAGGAGTAGTTTGCAGCATGAAAGACATGAGCATGAATGAAGCAGCATGAACGAACGTCAGGTTGAGCATGAAGGACATCAATGACAAACCAGCGACGAACTGAGGACTGAGGGGTGCTTTTAAAACAGAGGGATGCACAGGTGAACTGAATGAGTCAATTAGTCCGGTGAGTGAGAGTGGAGAGTAGGGGAAGAGGAAGTCCATATATGGGTGTGTGGCAGGAGAGTGAGACAGAACAAAACAAAACCAAACCAAAAGACAGGGGCAGAGGGAGGAACTGTAACAGAACCCCCCCGGCAAGGGGCGGATCCCAGACGGCCCCAAACAAACCAGGACGGGCGGGGGGAGGGAAGCCTGGAGGAGGGCCCGAAACACCAGACCGGGCCGGCGGAGGGAGGCCCGGAGGAGGGACCAGGGCGCAGCAGAACAGGAGTGCCTCCGGCAGACGGCCAGGAGGCGGCAAACAGACCAGGAGTGCCTCCGGCGGACGGCCAGGAGGCGGCGAGCAGTACTGGAGAGAGGACGAACCAGAAGGTGGAGCCTCGGGCGGACAGCCGGTAGGCGACGAACCAGAAGGTGGAGCCTCGGGCGGACAGCCGGTAGGCGACGAACCAGAAGGTGGAGCCTCGGGCGGACGACCGGGAGGCGACGAACAAGGCTGGAGAGCCCCGGGCGGACTTCCCAGCGGCGTCGACCCTTGAGCCAGCTGGAGCTGAGGGGCCACAACAGGACCACAGTTCTCAGGGGCCCCCCAAGGAGACAGGAGCAGGGTGGTGGTGTTCTCACTGTCATCCCACCACAAATCCTGGGGTGACAAACAAAGTTCGACTTTAAGAGACGGCGGCGACGACCTCTGCGTCGACCCGTCCGGAGACTGGAGAGACGGCGGCGACGGCCTCTGCGTCGACCCGTCCGGAGACTGGAGAGACGGCGGCGACGGCCTCTGCGTCGACCCGTCCGGAGACTGGAGAGACGACGGCGACGGCCTGTGCGTCGACCCGTCCGGAGGCTGGAGAGACGGCGACGACGGCCTGTGCGTCGACCCGCCTGGGAACCGGACTGGAGCAGTGGCGGCTGCAGGGACCGGAGCAGCAGCTGAGGCCAGAGCAGGAGTGACTACAGCAACCAAGGTGGCTGCAACTGCAGCGACAGCTGAAGGACCAGGAACAGGAGCCGGATCCGTGACAGGAACAGGAGCAGGATCCGTGACAAAAACGGCATCGGCTGCTGGACTAACAAAAACGGCATCGGCTGCTGGGAGGTTAACAAAAACGGCATCGGCTGCTGGGAGGTTAACAAAAACGGCATCGGCTGCTGGGGGGTTAACAGAAGCGGCATCGGTTGCTGGGGGGCTAACTAAAACAGCACTAGCTGCAGGACCAACAAAAGCAGCGCTAGCTGTACGACTAACTAAAGCAGCAGAGGCAGCTGCTGGGCTAACAAAGGCAGGAGGAGCTGCAGGACTTACAAGAACAGCGGGAGCTGCACAACCAACTAAAGCAGCATCAGCTGCAGGACTAACAAAAGCAGCATGGGTAGCTGCGGAACCAACAAAAGCAGCAGGGGTAGCTGCAGGACAAACAAAAGCAGCATCGGGGGCTGCGGGACTAACAAGAGCAGCATCGGGGGCTGCGGGACTAACGAAAGAAGCATTAGCTGCAGAACCAACTAAAGCAGCATCGGGGGCTGCGGGACTAACAAAAGCAGCATCGGGGGCTGCGGGACTAACAAGAGCAGCATCGGGGGCTGCGGGACTAACAAAAGCAGCATCGGGGGGCTGCGGGACTAACAAAAGCAGCATCGGGGGGCTGCGGGACTAACAAAAGCAGCATCGGGGGGCTGCGGGACTAACAAAAGCAGCATCGGGGGGCTGCGGGACTAACAAAAGCAGCATCGGGGGCTGCGGGGCTAACAAGAGCAGCATGGGCTGCTGGGCTAACAAGAGCAGCATGGGCTGCAGGACCAACAAAAGCAGCATCGGGGGGCTGCGGGACTAACAAAAGCAGCATCGGGGGGCTGCGGGACTAACAAAAGCAGCATCGGGGGGCTGCGGGACTAACAAAAGCAGCATCGGGGGGCTGCGGGGCTAACAAGAGCAGCACCGGGGGCTGCTGGGCTAACAAGAGCAGCATGGGCTGCAGGACCAACAAAAGCAGCGCTAGCTGCAGGACTAACAAGTGCTGGGGACCGGGGAGTACTGGAGGAGGAAAGCAAATGGTGCTGGCTAGGCAGGGCAGTCAAACAAAACCCTTGCTCGAAGGAACTCAGAGCAGCCATGACAGCGTCTTTAAACCGCTGAAACTCTGGATATGTCATCAAGTTTCCATTCTTCACAAAGGTCTTGATCGCTGCCCTGCGAAGTGCCTCAAAGTACTCCAGACCTGCGTCTGACACCTTCAGCTGAGCCGTGAACACAGTCTCTTCCTAGAGTGAACACAAAAAGAAGTCCATAGAAATACCTGGAGTAATCAACGTCCTTAAAACATAGAGACCAGACGTGAAGCTCCAAAAGGAAAACCATGCATAATCCAGAAGATAATCCAAATGAAAAACTCCGGTTTAGAACAAAAACACACACCGGGAAAAAATGTCTCAGTCCATAATCCAAAGCAATAATCCATAACACAAAGTCCTCAGCCGTGAGCACCCTAAGTCCTGTACACAAGGTTGCAACGAAAGGGAAAAGCAGAGTTTGTTTCTTGCCTCAATCCAACTAACGATCTGGCAACAGGTCTGTGGAACACTGCAGGTAAAAAACCCTCCGGTGCACAACAGGTGCAATCAATCAGCTTAATGAATGACAAGCTGCAGCACGAACACCACACTGCCCGGAAATGGGACCTTCAAAATAAGAGTCCAGACTGAAAGGTAAGCGGTGGATCCTCACAAACACAGACAGGAAGAAACAAAAATATAGAGACTTCCGGGGACATGAGGAGGGAAATGTAACAGACAACTGAGCAGAAAACTGAGGGAGCTAAAACACAATGTTTCCCCAGTCCTTGGTCCTCTTCTTTTTTCAATCTATACTTCTTCTCTAGGCTCTATCATCCATTCTCATGGCTTTTCTTATCACTGCTATGCAGATGACACACAGCTCTTCCTGTCTTTTCCGCCGGATGACTCAACTGTCTCATCTCGCATCTCTGCCTGTCTCTCTGACATCTCTGCCTGGATGAGAAAAAGACACCTTCAACTCAACATACCCAAAACTGAACTTCTAGTCTTCCCTGCCAGACCTTCAACTCAACACAACATCAGCATTAACATTGGATCTGCGGTGATATCCCCTACTAAGTCAGCCAGAAACCTGGGGGTCATCATTGACGACCAGCTGACCTTCACAGATCACATCGCCACAGTCGCTAGGTCGTGTAGATATGCCCTCCACAATATCAGAAAGATCAGACCCTATCTGACGGAGTACACAACCCAACTCATTGGACAGGCGTTGATTTTATCTCGCCTGGATTACTGCAATGCACTACTGATGGGTTTACCGGCATCCACGACCAAACCCCTCCAGATGATCCAAAATGCGGCAGCACGCCTCATTTTTAATCAACCTAAAAGGTCTCATGTCACACCGCTCTTCAGATCTTTGCACTGGCTTCCTGTGGCTGCAAGGATCAGGTTCAAAGCTCTGTCTCTTGCCTACAGAGTGGTTAACTCCACAGCTCCATCTTATCTCAATTCAATCGTTCAGGTCTACATCCCCTCCCGTCCACTGCGCTCAACCAGGGAACGTCGTCTGGTGGTACGAGCACCACACAGTCGACACCAAGGAAAACTGTTCAGCTCAGTGATCCCACGATGGTGGAATGAGCTGCCTATCTCTGCACGCTCAGCCACCTCACTTGCAGTCTTTAAAAAACTGCTGAAAACAGAACTCTTCTGCATCTTCCTTTGCACTTAAAAAAAAAAAAAAAAAAAAAAAAATTCTACCCTTTCTAACATCTCTTGAAACAGAAACACTTTTTCAATAGCACTTTGCTTTGATGTTGTTTCTTCTTGACTTAGATTTTGTTTGCTTGCCTTGTTCCTCACTTGTAAGTCGCTTTGGATAAAAGCGTCTGCTAAATGACTAAATGTAAATGTAAATGTAAAAGTTTGAAACCAAGTGGAGCAGACAGAGAGTAAACATAAGATCAGCATTTCATCAGCCTCAACCCCAATAAATATTAAACTACCATATCTCTACTATAGAGTAGATAACAGGAAAACAACGGTGTCATCCAAACATTGGAGTGTATGACATATAACATTATATTCAAACCAGATTTAAGCCTCTTTAACACTAAACCTAACAAAATCAATAGAGTCATCATCATACTTGTTGACCATATTGTACAACTGTCTGAAATTGTATGAAGTAGCAGTTAATTCGAATTGCTTAACTATATTAAGTGTAAACTAATCACATAAAACCATAGTGACGTCATTGTTTGTTATTAATGAGCAATAGGATTTCATGGTACATCTTTCATCAGTTAATGCATTAAATTAGCTAATTATCATTTTCCTAGAAGCACAGGTGGGGATGGAGGAGTAGCAGCAATCTTTCACTCAAGCTTATTAATTAGCCCCATAGGTAAACGTAGTTTTAATTGTAAAAAAACAAAAGTCCCTTCCTCTGAGTTTTTAACTGAATTCTCTTTCTATCCAGGCTGTGACCCACTTTCTGCTGAAATAAATGGTTTGACAAACCATGTTACATATCGACCTGTTTCTGCCAAGTCTGCATTCTTTCTGAAAACCTTCCAGTGCTGACTTTGTGAATTGGTTTGCCAACCTGTTACTGACCTGGAAGGTTCTCTCATCCTGTAGGTCTGACCTGATCTGACCTTTTTTCTGACTCTGTGAATAACCCTGTGTTGGATTGTGGATTTTGGATTTGTTTGTCTTTCTCTCTCTGTCCCTCTCACTCAGCACACTTACCCACTCCAGGACCCTTCTCTCCCTCAGGATTCCATTCCCCTGCAATCACCACCTCTCGCCATTGTCACTTAAAAATAAAAGCTTTTAAACCAGTCATAGCCTGTTGTCTCCTCTTGAGCCTGGTAGTGGTCTAAAGCCCTTACACGGATAAAGTCATTATAGTGAGTGACTTTAATATCCATTGATAACTGCCTCAACATAGCATTTAATTCCCTATTACCGCTCTACCACCTGAGCTACAGCCACTATATTTTCACTATATATATCCCCCTTAGGTAATATTATTAGGAAACACAAATTTCCATTGCCATGTAGATGATACCCAGCTATAGTCATCTATGAAACCAGAAGAAACTAATCAATTAATCAAACTTCAAGCATGCTTAAAAGACATTAAGACCTGGAAGTCTTCTAATTTTCTACTGCTAAATTAAGACAAAATAGATTATTTTGTTTGGTCCTAAAAACCTCAGAGACATGATTTCTAATCATATTCTTACCCTAGATGGCATAGCATTGGCCTCAAGTAATCCTGGAGTTTTGTTTCACCAGAATTTCTCCTTTACTTCATACATAAAATAAATATCTAGAACTGCCTTTTTCCCCCTGAGAAATATTGCTACAATTAGGAGAATCCTGTCCCAAAGTGATGCTGAAAAATTAGTCTATTCATTTGTTGTTGGCAAATGAATAGACTAATTTTAGCAACGTATTATAGTTCCTACATTAGCTCCTCTCCACTGACTCCCTATAAAATCCAGAATAGCGTTTAAAACATATCTCCTCACATATAAAAAAACTTCATCTCATCTTAAAGACCTCATAGTTCCATATTTTCCAAGCAAAACACTTCTCAGAGTTCTCAGAGTGCAGGTTTACTTGTGGTTCCTAGAGTTTCCAGATGTAAAATGGGAGGCAGAGCCTTTAGCTATCAAGCTCCTCTCCTGTGAAACCAGCTGCAAGTTCAGGATCGGGAAGACTAGGCTTTCCTTTTCTTTTTAATAAAACTTACAGTCAGAGATGGCTCAGATGACTCTGAACCTTCGCTTAGTTAGCTATAGGTTAGTCTGCTGGGGGACCTCTACTGATACACTGAGCTCTTCTCCTCTCTCTATCGATTGAAATGCTATCATTGCATGTCATTAACTTTGTCTTTTAAATTTAAAGGGTGATGTTTCCTTGAGTGTGTTTACATGAATTTGTACCTATATAGAAAATTTAATTTAAATTTAAATTGACATATTACTATTAGCAATTAGCAATAAATTATATCATAAGTTGTGCACACTCCGGGAGTCATATTTGGAGTAGTTTTAACAGATTTGGAGTGTCTTATAAGATTTAATCTATCTACTATATGTCCGGTACTACATTTATGTTCCTATGTTTTGTTCTTTTTGTTATATTTTATTGAAAAAGCAGGAACTCCAGACATTATATCCCATGTGTCAACTACAATAAATATTCACTACTACATGTACATGTTTACAACATACGATGAATCGGACACTTCTATCATGAATTATCAAATGAATAAGAAGGCAATACAATTTCCTCAACATGCTTTATTATTGTTAAGTGACCCGTAATTTAAATAAAACCAACAGTGACTTCAATGACTTTGACTTACTACAGGTCAACAACAAGAGCCTACGTAAATGCAATACATGGTCCTGCATGTTATTTTCTACTTCTAGAAGAAAAACTAGGTGACTAGCTAACGTAATAAAACATTATTGTGGAGAAAGTTAAAAACAGGACTAGAATGTCATTCTGTGAAGATTTCAGATTGGCTTTGGTGCTCCTTTTCCCATCATATTCTTTTTTGTATTATTCTCCGGTCTCAGTAAGATAATATAACATTTTGGAATAAAAATACAAATTAGCAGTCCAACACTGGAGGCCAGAATAGCAAATATCTCTACAGCAACACTGAACTTCCCAGGAGAGCTGACATAAGCTGGAATAAACGTGATCCACACTGCACAGAAGATCAACATGCTGAAGGTGATAAATTTGGCCTCATTGAAGTTATCAGGTAGTTTCCGAGCCAAAAAAGCAAGAATGAAACAGAAAGAGGCCAGAAGACCTATGTACCCAAGTACAGCCCAAAATCCCACAGTTGAACCCAGAGCACATTCTAAGATGATTTTGTCTTTGATTTCTTTAAAGTTCTTAAATGGAAAAGGAGGAGAAATTGTTAACCAGAGGATACATATTATAACCTGGATGAGGGTGAAAGCCAGAACACTGAGTCTCTGCTGTGTTGGTCCAAACCATTTCATCACATTACTGCCTGGAAGTGAAGCCCTGAAGGCCATTAACACCACCATAGTTTTCCCCAGAACACAAGAGATACAGAGGACAAAGGTGATGCCGAATGCTGTGTGTCTCAGCATGCAGGACCACTCAGAGGGTCGACCGATAAAGGTCAGAGAACACAGGAAACACAGAGTCAAGGAGAAGAGCAGCAGGAAGCTCAGCTCAGAGTTGTTGGCCCTGACAATAGGTGTTTTCCTGTATCTGAAGAAGATGAATGCTACAACAGCAGTCATGCATGTTCCAAATAAAGATGCTGCAGTGAGCAGTGCTCCCATAATTTCTTCAAATGATAGAAACTCTGTCTCCTTCTTTACACAGGCATCTCTTCTCTCATTGGACCAGAATTCAGGCTGACATCGCACACAGGTGATAGAATCTGAAAAATAATAATAAAGCACATATTAAACCTCCTGAGTAACTTTTGGTTTTAGTGTTCTCTTTTTAGTGTTGCTTTCCTTTTATGTTATTATATCATTTGTGTTTTACAAAGTTACAGTTTGATACACACAAAGTTGAAAAAAAAAAACATAAACTTGACCCAAGTGCCTTGGCTTTTTTTTAGTACAACTGTTTAAATCAACATATGTTGTAATGTCACCCTGTTTTGAAAACTAAAAAAAACAAAAACAAAACTATTACTACACCTGTAATGTTGCTTATTTCTCCCTCTGCACATCTTATACAGTCATAGCAGCAGACAGGTTTTCCTTTCTGGAGAACTTTGCGAGTTCCTGGGGGACATTTCTCACTGCAAACTGACACAGGGACCTGCATGAATTAAATTATTATAAAAAAAAATTATAATAAGCAATCACTTTGTGAAAGCTATTATCTATGTAGTGTAAACCTTAATGCATTATTATGATGATTATATTCGACAAACCTCTTATTAATTATAATGCAATATTCTGACAATTATGTTACAATTGAGATTTATGGTGGTGAAATTATAGCTTACCTTTTTTTCTGTCTGTGCCCAAATTATAGAATTATTTTGCAGAGTCAGCTGTTTGTCTGCAGGTAAAGATGCATCATAAAGACCAACTGTGACAAAGTCCACAACACCATTTTCTGTTGGCTGCCAGTTTATAATTTCATACTTTGCTGGTGGGTCTCCATTCTCATTAAAGTAAACTTCATCTCCTTCCTTTGTCCTGAAATTAATCTTTCGGATGTGCTGTAAAATCTAAAATTATATTTATCCATTCAGTGAATTTTGATAAGCATCACAGAAGCCTGGAGGGTTGCAGCAGTTGTTTTTTTTTTTCTTCAAGATTGTAATATTTTTTTTGTCTTGTAATAAAAATCTCAAATATTGAACATTTAAGTATGCACTTACTGTGAATGGATCTAGTTGCACCTTGTAATCACATGTTTTATTACAGCCAAGAATTCTTTGAAGTGCATGAGCCACAGCATACACTCCTTTATAGACATTGTTGAATATGGGCATAAGTGCCATATCAATAAAGCTCTGTTGCAATCCACTGAGATCTTCATGTCCAGTACATACTCTCTGATTTTCTGTTGATGAATTTGACTGTTTGAACTTACAGTCAAATACTGCCTCCCAGAATTCTGCTACCATGTCATTGCCTGATGAATTGACTGGTTTGAAGTTTAATATGAACTCTCTCATGCCAGTGACATGTGCTTTGGGGATGGACAGGCCTATAGCACCATCCAGAATGTGATTCTTATCCATTTCTGCAATTTGGGAATCAAAAATCCAACCCTCACTACCTACCCACTGGTACCCAGTCAAGTTGTTTTGAGCCAACTTATACATTAGTATGTCCATATCTGGGAAAGGCAAAAAAGCAACAATCACCTTAGAGGTAGAAGCCTTGATAATTTCAATTATTTTGTCGATTTTGTTTGGTGGATCTGTTCTAAAGAAAGATACAGAATATTCCAGACAGATTCCCAGTTGCTGTGCAGTTTCTATGAATGTAGCCATGCCCTTATTGCCATAATCATTATTGCTTCTTATAGCTCCAACCCAAGTCCAACCAAAGTGTTTGACCAATTGAGCCAGAGCTCTGCTCTGATAATAGTCACTGGGTATTGTTCTGAGGAAGGATGGGTACTTGGTTTTGTCACTGAGACAAGCACAGGTGGCAAAGTGGCTGATCTGAAAGGAAAATACAAGTTACCTTCCAAGACTAAAATGCAACAATATTTAGAAGCATAGTAAAATGCAAAATTGTCCAATTGCTCTTAACTGCTGTAGTAATCACTTGCTGAACAATATTAACAATTTAACAACAACAATTTAAAATGTGATTTTGTAGTTACAAATATTATCTACCAATGAATTTTACAATATTGGCATACCATAGATAATAGAAATTACCTGCCAAGACAAGAACTATAATTATATTAAAACTATACAACATTTACAAATTCCCATTTGCTTTTGACAGCTAGAATAACAGCTTGCTATCCATTTTCTCAACCACTTGTCCACTGAAGGGTCACAGGAGCTGGGAATAATCTATTTTAAAAAATATAATTTTTAACTTACAAATATTACTTACCAATGGGATATTAAAGGGTCCAATGACAGTAGCTACAGCCATGCAAGGAGAGGAAGAGGTATCTCCCATAATTGCTTGCACTTGTGCAGGTCTACTACATGCAGTGTTGGAGGTTGCAGACAGAACTTCATTACCATTAGCCAAGGCCAGTGCAACCTTCACACTTCCAGCAATGGAGCCACAAGTATCATACATCTTATATCCGAGTGATATACCAGGTAGTAGGTCTGTCCTATTATTAATCTCCTCAATGGTAAAGAGCATAGCCTGAGCTATCTGGAAATCTCTGAAATTCAAACTTGATGCACACAGTTTAAATTATTTAGGCAAGCAAAAGAAGTTGAAATAACAACATTAGAATAGCAAATTTAGGTATTTGATTGTATTCATTCACGCACTAGAATATTACAATATTTAAATAAAATACTCAGTTTGTTATTAAACTTTTGTACCTGTTGCTGTTGTTATCTGTACCTGATGCATTCCAGTGGCAGTGGTTTGTGTGTGTAGGTTTCCTGTCTGTCTTTCCAGCTACTGTGGAAAGAGAAGATTCCCCCCAATACAATGTCACCATCATTAGAAAGCTGTGGGTTCTCAGGATCACCTCTGTGCCTGCAAACTGGCTCGTCTGCCTCACAGAAGAATACTACCAACAACAGCTGTACATTTACCCAGGTCAATTTTGTCCACTTCTGGTTACACGTCATAATGCATGCAAGAACTACACCACTTGGTGAAATCACATGTAGATTAGTGAATCAATGGTATTTATACATTTTAGATTGCTCTTTAAAAAAAAAAGGGAGGAGACATTGTGGTGTTATAAACCAATTTTAAATACTTGTCTGTGTTTTTTATCAGAAAATAATACATAATTGTGCTCCCAATTTTTTAAGTTAAATGTATTATAAATATTTAGTTTCATGAAAAATAATGCTAGATAGAGGTTGCGTATCATTGTTTGGAAGCCTGCAGTAGTTGTATCTGGATAAATAATAAATCATATTTGGATAAATAAAATACAATAAATAATATATTGGATATGATTTTATTCTGTCTCTATATATTTGGGGGAATATTTATTTAGTTAATTTTATTGTTTAATGTACATTTTGGAACCTAAAGTATGTTGACCTCTCTCTTACATGCTTTGTAACTTTGCTCCCTTTGTAAATGTGTGTATTTGTTGTAGAGTACAGTATTTCATGCCAATTTGTTAGAAGGTAGAGGATGTCCTGATTTCCTGCCATGTTTGCTCACATTGCACACAACTCAGTTGATGCTAGATAGAAGCTAGATAGAATACCAGGTTTCTGTCGTGCATGGTGGGCAAGATTTTATGGATCCTTAACAAACTACCAACTCCTTTTCTTTCTTTCTCCCTTCTTTACTATCATAACTGTTCTGACCTTCTGACTTTGCACAGCTGTTCCTGCAGGTGGCAATTAAGTCTTTGATACAATCTTTCTCAGCCATGAATTGTCATTGACTGATTCTGAACTTCAGCATCATTTCACCTCTCAATATCAAATCTCGAGTTCTCTCCTCTTTGCTTGTTATGGTGGTTAGGGATGACCATTCTACATTCCATGGTTTGGCCCAGTCCACTATGCTTATAGCTAGATTGTTCATTATAGCTGTGACTGTTGTGATCTTTTTTTGTACTGAACATGCTAGGGCAGCTTCCAGGATGCTGTCTAGGTCATCATAAAACTGCATCAATGTTTGTCCTAGCTGTTGCTGATGTGGCCTGTGCATTCATGCCTTGGGATACCCTGTCATTACTGCCCTTTATGTTCATTTATGGCTTGAGTGGCATGTGCTGCCGGTGACATTGCTAACCATGACCATGTCAGTCTCTCCTGGGAGCCATCTGTCTCTCCAGCATCAATTACTTTTCTCAGTTTCTATCCAGACATTCCTGAAAGGTATTGTTAAACCAGCAGTTATGTTTCATTGGTGCTCAACCCCTTGGGATTTCACTGTACTCGCGGTGGTCATTGAAGAGAAAATTATCAGGGTCTTTCTTCACTCTGGCCACTCACATGTTGATTTACCTTCTTTGCAAAGAATAAAACCTTGTCGGCCAGCAGAAGTCTCTTCATTTCTTCACCAGCAGAGAAACATTTCCACAACACACTACATGCAGATTCAGAAGAGTCTGCCTCCTCTGCTGGTCCCTCCCCAGTTGGTTTGCCATCCCGGGGAAGAATGTGCTTCACTGGCTTCAACATCCACCCCCTTCCAGCTATGGGTCAACTGATACAGAAGTTCATCTGGCTCCACTGGTCCTGGATACTGGAGGTAGTCAGGAAGGACCTGCTGAAGGGTCCCATTAGTTTTGGAGGTTTGTTTGGCCCCTGCTTTCATGCTGTGTGTTTTTTATGTGGAATGCTCACATCTACATCACATAAGTCAACTGTGGTTTTTTCACACATGTTTTACACAATTGAAGCTCCCCTGCTTCCTGGTGCTCAATGCTCAGCTGCTAGGCAAGTTGCTGTTCAAGTAGCAGCAACTTGCTGTTCCTCAGTCTGTTATTGTGTGTTCTGATTGTCCTGTATCTTTTGCCCGATGGGAAGGGCAGAAACAGTCTGTGTCCTGGATGGGTTGGATGTTTGATAATGTTGCCAGTTCTCTTGTGTAGGCGGTTAACATAAACTGTGTCAAGGTTGGGGAGCTTGTTTCCCACAATTCTTCTGCGCAGCCTTAACTATCAAAGCTAGGTCTCTCCGGTTCTCTGCAGCGCAGCCGCTGTGATGCAGTGGCAGAGAATGCTCTCTGTCATGCTCCTGTAGAAATTTACTAAGAGCTGAGAGGGTACATTGGCCTTTTTGAGCTTTCTTAGGAAGAAAAGCCTCTGCTGAGCTTTCTTCAGTTAACAGTAGGAAATGTTAAAGGTCCATGTAAAATCCTTTGTGATGTGCAGACCCAGGAATTGGACATTGTTAAATCTCTCTACCTCTTCACCATTAATGTGGAAAGGGGATGGTGTTGTTTTTCTTGCTCTCCTGTAGTCCACAAAAATCTCCTTGGTTTTAGTGTTGTTCAGAACCAGGTCACTATCCACACACTACTCAACCAGATGTCGAACCTCCTCTCTGTAGTGTGTCTTGTCATTGTCTGAGATCAATGCCACTATTGTGGTGTCATCACCAAACCTCAATATTGTGTTAGAGGAGTGGATGAGTTTGCAGTCATGTGTGAATAGGGTGAAAAGGGCTGGACTGAGGACACAGCCCTGTGGTACTCCTGTATTCAGGGTGAGAATGTGTGTTTACCCAGCCTGATACTCTTTGGTCTGTTATTGAGAAAGCCCAGGATCCAGGAACAGAATGTAGTGGTTAGTCCTAGGTTGCTCAGCTTGTCCACCAGTTTGTCGGGGTACTATTGCATTAAAAGAATTAACATCTTAACAACTGTGTTGGGATGCTCCAGAGACAGGATTGTGTGGAGTGCAATTGAGATTGCATCTGCCGCTGATTTGTTCTTATAGTAAGCAAACTGGTGGCTGTCTATATCATTGGGGATGTTGGCTTTAATGTGAGAAAGGAAAAGCACTTCATAATAATAGGTGTCAGAGCAACTGGGCAATAGTCATTCAGACACCGTACTGTTTGTTTTTGGGTACGGGAACAATGGTTGTGGAATTGAGGCATTTAGGGACTACAGCCTGCTGCAGGGACAGGTTAAAGATGTTGGTGAATACCTCCGTTAGTTGATCAGCACATGACTTCAGTGCGCGTACTTGTCACTCTGTCTGGCCCTGCCGCTTAGTTGATAGCAATCCTTCTTAGAGTGGATCTCACTTGGTGACATTCGAGTACAGGCTTATCTGTGGGCGGTGGAGCTGTCTGGGTTTTCACTCTGTTGGAGTGATTGTTAAAGCATACAAAGAACTGGTTCAGGGCATCAGGAAGAATGGCTTCATGGCTGGTCAGTGAGGTTGCTGTTATAGTCAGTTAGAGCTCTGATGCCTCTCCACATGCTTTGGGGGTTTTTATTATTGAAGTCGGCCAAAACAGATTAACTATATTCCTTCACGTCTGTGCTAGCAAACAGTCACTCCCAGTCTGTATTTTCAAAACAGTTCTGCAGCCGTGAGGTAGACTCCTCATTCCAGACTTGAACAGTTTTTACAGTTTTGTTCAACAGATGAGAGGTCTGTAGGGTGGAGTCATTTCTATGGAGATGTTGTCAGATAAGCCAAGGTGTGGAGATGGGGAAGCTTTATAAGCTCCTGGGATATTAGTATACGTGTGGTCCAGTATGTTATTGTCTCTGGTTGGAAAATGTATGCTTGTATGAAATTTTGGCATCACAGTTTTCAAGTCCACATGATTAAAGTGTCACGGTTCCAGCGCTTCCTGTCTGTCTGTCCCTCATGCCCTTTTTTGGTCAGCTTCCTGTTTCTCCTCCTCTCTGCCTCACAGCCTTGATTGCCCATTGACTACACCTGTGTCTCTCTCTCCTTATATAAGCAGATCTGTTTGCCTTCCTCCCCTGTCAGATAGTCTCACACCTTCCTGAGAATCACACTATCAGTGTTACTTTAAATTGACTTCTCACTACCCAACCTGCCTACCCTAACCTGATCTTGCCTTCTGCCTTCTCCGTTTGGTTACCACGAGTGTTTTTCCCCTCATCTGATCCCTTCCTCGTTGTTCCCTTCCCTGCTCTGATTCTGTGTGGAACTCCTCGTGTTTGACCCGTACTGTCTTTTCCACCGTGGATTTTGCCTATTGGAATTCTTTTTGGACCTGTCTGCTGTGTATGACCTGGATTGTGTTTTGTCCTCTGCTTACTCTGCAGTATACGTCTGTTGAACTGTCTCTTTGTGTATGACCAGGACTGCCTACAGACCTCTGCTTTTGTCTACTGGATTTCTCAATCGGAACCTCTCTTTGTTAATCACCTGGACTGTCTCTGGATACTGGATCGTTGACCTGCCCAAAGCGACTCGGATTCTGTAGGCAACTGCCTCATGCTGGGTTCCCTTTGTGTAGTACTTGTGCTAATACCTATCTCTCGCCAGATTGTTTTTACAGTTCCTCCCTCGAGTGCTTCCCACTGGAGCCGGCCATCTTGGAAGCCACACCAGACTCCACTGCTGGGGCAAGTACTTCCGGGTCATCTCTCCCACTGACGTCACCTCTCCTGCTCTTTCTCAATCTCATCGTTGAGCCACGCGCTACTGCCATACCCACCTGACATTGTTCCCAGCCGGCGATCGGCTCGCAGGACTCCGGAGTCATCAGTTACATTATTCCATTGTCAATAAAACTAATTCTAACTCAGTTCTGTCTTTCAAGTTGTCTCTGGCAATGGAGTCTGACCCTAGATATGTGACAAAGTCTCCTGTTACAATCACAGCTCTCTCTGGATATGTATTTAGCTGGCTGTTAATAACGTCATGCAGCTTCTCCATGGCTAGTTTAGCATTAGCCCTTGTTGGAATATAAACAGTTGGGATGACAATAGGATTAAACTCTTGGTGTGTAAAAAGGTCATGTATTCGATGTCAGGGGAACAAGTTTGTGAGAAAGAGACTTGGTCTGTGCAGATTAGCCTGTAGCCTAGCCCGTATGCTGGCTCTCTTGCCCGGCTTCTGCTTCCTTTGTCTATGATGCCTCACAGGATGATGATCATAGCTCTATGCTCCTCAGTGTGCAGAATCTCCATTGGGATAGAATTTAGGTTTCTGAGGGTATAATCCTGACATGAATTACCAATTTTAAGCAGTTGGGTTAGTGTAAAAGTTGACTTAGTGCCTGAGAAAATAAACTTAATGCACAAAAAAAGGCAAAAACGCCGCTGTATGTTCAAGAGCTCCAAGCCGCTGCGTCCGCACACACCTCCACATAGGAAAAAAAGAGAGCAGTTCACATTCCTAGTGAGCTCTACCTTGCTGTGGAAATCATGTCTAAAGGGCATCCCTGCCAGGGGGACTGGTGTCTTCACCCAGACCAGATACTGCAAGTTTGGCAAGGCCAAAGTGGATCTGTTTGTAGTACGCAACAATGTACAGTGCCAGCTGTGGTTTTTCCTGAGAGTGCGGGATTGTCCACTTCTCGGAGTACATTCTCCCGTACCCTCCTGTGCTCCTGTTCTGCCACTGTTCCTGATTCTGCCCTTCATGGATTCGACCCACTGAAAGTGAGCTTCTGGAGGGTTTAGGTTTCTCCACTGTGGTGGTCACTGCTATCTGTGCTGCATTTCACCATGTCTGCAAAATCCTGGAATTTCCTGACGTTAATTTTAATTTTTTAACATGTTTCCCATATCAGTGGCGCTGAGATCAAATTGTTGTGAGTCAGCTACGTAACATTCTACAACTTCTGCGGCTTTTCCTATGTTGCCAAGGAATAAAAATCGAGACCCGAGCAGAGCCATCTTAAAAAACTACCATATAATGTAAGCCCTCTGAATTGGATGTGTAAGGTGTACACACCGAGAGGTCTGTTCTATCTGGTCTTACCATACCGCACATCTCGCGGTAAAATCGTCTTCACTCTCTGCCGCACATGCGCAGAGGTGAATTATCAGAGCGGTCCTTGTCACCATAGCGACGAAGAGCGAGCCTTGACCGGGGTATGGATTTCACCTGAAATCAATAAGGCAGTAAAAAAGGGTTACTGTGTTGAGATAAAAGAAGTATGGCATTTTCCTGAAAAAAGTAATTCTCTCTTCACAGATTATATCATGGGTTTCTTTAAAGGGAAACAAGAAGCAAGCAAAGAGAAATACATTAGACAGTATGCGATAAAACAGGGTAAAAGGCTCGAGCCAGCTAAAATCTCCTTCAATCCTGCTAAAAGACAGGTTGCAAAACTCTGTTAGAAGAACAACACGAGGATTTCCTCAGACACATGTTCGCAGGGGAATGTTGGATAAAATACTTTACTTTTATCAACGACAAAGTGGCTGTCTTTCAAAAATGCTACAGTGACAAATATGTAGCTCCGCCAAACAAAACAGACAACATTTTCATAGCAGCCTTCGCCACAGGATATGCTCGCCTGAGGTTCTATGAATATCTCGATCAGCTTCAGGACCATGTTCTTTATTATGACATAAATAGTCTGATTGCGTGGCCAAACCAAATCAGGATGTTCTCCCTCTAGGTAATCTACTTGGAGAACTTACAGAGCTTTCAGGTGACACCGTAGCTGCGGGACCTAAAAGCTACGGGTATCAAACGAGGGGTGGTAAAGTCTCACTGTGTGTCAAAGGCATAACACAAACGTATGAATGTTGTGAATCAGTTAATTTCGACAGCGTCAAAAAATGGCTTCGCTTGAAAAAAAGTTTTGAGTGGTTTTCGATAAATGTAGGCTGCGGCCCGTTGGAAAGAGCGTTCCATTCGGCTATTAAAGACAAACTAATATGGAGGAAACAGATTCAGATTTTCGGCTGAAGGCTTCATTTTCTTGCTTGATTGTAGGCCCTAGCGGCTCAGGTAGAACTATTTTTGTTAAAAATGTATTGGAGAATTGTAATTATGTAATGAATGTTGTACCTGATAATTTTGTATGGATATACACTTGTTTTCAACCTCTGTATTGTGAATTGCAAAAATTGTGTAAAAAATCTAGTTTGTGAAAGGCTTGCCTGGTTCATTTGATGATGAAAAACTTTTCCCTCATGGTGAAAAACATTTGGTTATTTTAGATTATGTAATTTCGGAAGCTAATGATAATCCTGAAGTGGTGAAAAATTTTACACAGTATAGACATCATAAAAATATGTCAGTCATGTTTCTCACAAATATAAATGTACATACACAAATGTAAATATAGTTGAACTATCAACTTGAATTGCACTCATCTTATCCTATTCAAAAACCCACATGACAAGCTGCAAATGTCGATCTTGGTTCAGCAAATATTCTCTAGACAGAAACCATACTTTTTAGAAAGTTATGAAGACGCCACCAAAATCCCCACACTTACTTATTGGTCGACCTCATGCCAGCCTGCCCAGATAACTTTAGACTGAGAGCTGGTCTGCTGCCCTCTGAGTGTGTCTATCTGCCTAGGAAAAAGTAAATAATAATGTCGGCCTGTATGAAAAGAAACGTGCCTCTGCTCAGTGTGTTATTGAACACCACGCCACGCCTGCGTAAAGCTGTACTCACAAATTGCTCCTCAGACCTTATTTAGGCCTTATGTGAACTGGCTTTAAACATATTAAAAGGCCAGATACCCATCTCAGACACACAATATAAAAAACTCAGATGGGAAAAGAAACACCTTAGACTGATTGCTGACAAAAATACAAGTTTAACAAAGAAAAGAAAAACTCTTCAAACGGGTGGTTTTCTGCTCCTTTTACTAAGCGTCGCTCTGCCATTCCTCGGCCAGCTGATATCAGGCGCTGTTTCTAGATAATTGTTGTAAGAAATGGCATCACGAAAAACGTACCTGGTATCCCCAGAACAACTAAAACATCTAAACGATAGAGTTAACCAACCTGAAAATATCCGAAAGCAGGTTGAAAATTATTTAGACGAAAAGATGCGTGAGATCCTGGAAGAAAAAAGTCTGATGCCCGATGAGAAAATAAAAAAATACAATATGCTGTTGCAAAGATACCTGAATCTCCAGAGAGTGAAACAAGGTGTACGCAGAGAAATTGTTCTCAGTGTGCCGAAGTAAGAGGAACTCTGGTGCGTAAAGACGCTGAAGACGCGGTTATCAAAGAGGTTCTTATGAACATTAATCCCCGTTTTCAAAAGAATGCGCAATGACACAGGTAATAGATGCAGTGTTGTCCGCAAGCTACATATAATGTGTTCTGTAACTTCATGTTGTGATATTTAATCCTCTTTGTCCCTTCCTGGCTTTGCAGAAAGTGTAGTATGGATTGTGGGTAATAGATGAAGTAGGGGGGTTTCCAAACGAGTCGAAAAACGTAGCATCGCCATTTTGCTCCAGAGTGAGGGCCAACCAGTGTTTGCCAGGGAGGTCACGTGGGTCTGTGTTTAGTACAAAGTAGGCGGGTCTTTTCAGATTCTTTTGCAGTAACTGTAACTCGTCAGAGGCCAAAACACAGCAGAAAACATCTCCCAGTAAATGATGTAAAAGGTTTTGAATCTGATGATTGTTCATTATGGGTATCTCAGTAATAATCCACCAAGATATTTCTTTTTGAATTGATTTCAAGGATTGAATTATAGCAGGCGTACACGATGAGCGTTGTTGTTTGTGGTAATGGGTTTCTGAATCGCATCTCCAGTCTTAAAGTACCTGTGGCTGTAGGAGCTAGAGCCTCAATGTCTTCATTGCCATTCAGATTAAAGACAAATAATGTGTAGCCCTGCTTAAAATCATCCCTGTCTATGCAGAGAGGTAAATCTTTTAGATGTCTGCCTGTCGCACTGTAGAGTGAGTAGAACTCTCCAACAGCCTGATTGTCTGTGAAATTAGGCTGATATGCTTTAGTTGGTAATTGCCTTCCATCTTTACAGAGTGCAATAAGTATTCAATATCATTATGTAGGAAGTTAAATGAGGATAAGTTTGGTCGTCTTGTAAATGTCTCGTGATTAACCATCGCCAATAAAACATATTTCTGCAACAGGATCTCTTGGTTGCATACTTGTGAATTCTCTGGTATAGAATTCGGGCCATTATTAGTAACAAAGAAGTTCCAAGAACCAGACGTGTCCTTGTAAAACAGGCCTGCTGTGAATTGTGATTTAAGGGTGTCATCAGAGAAATTCAATGTTTCAATTATTGCTCTGTGTGGATGCGTTGCTCTGGATTGTGAAATAAGTCTATCTCTGAGAGTAACGTTGCATTGTGAAAATATGGTGTTTAATGGATAGTTAATAACTGAAACGGCCGCATCCTGAGCAATGTCTGATCCATCAGCATTTGTAATTTTTAGGCATAAAAAACGGCACGCACCTCATCCGGCGAGACCTCAGTCTGCTGTGGGACTTGCTGGGTTGATTCAGTCGCAGCTGGAGAAGCAGGAAATTGCGTTGCGTCAAGTAACCCCTTGTAATCGCAATCGCAGCCGGGTGACGGTGGAGGTGACAACGTCGCGGCTGAGGGATCCGTATCAACTATCTCGAACTGCATCTGGCGCTGGGGGAGAGTAGTTCGTCATTGACAGAAGGTTAACTTTAAGTAAATAAACATACCGTCAACGCTGACTTAAAATGGCGATCCTCCTCGAATGACAATGGGTCTGAACTGATGATGCCGGCCTCTCATGTGTTCTGCGCTACTTACCTGCTCCTTTTTTCCGGGTGAGGGTGGGGTCGGATTGGCTAGCGTCTTGAGAGTGTGGGGAAGGGGTGGCCAGCTATACCCCCACAACGGATGACAAGAAATACATTTAACCGTAAAAACCCTACTGTCATGATTCCAGCCTTGTTGCTGCTTGTGTTTCCCCCCATGCTCTTATTTTGTGGGGTGCGCGTGACATGGGGCTCATCCATCAAATTTCGTAAAGGTGCCAGGATATTCTCTCTTGATGGCTCTTGGCCTGTTTTGAGATCTGCTTTTGTTTTCATTTTATATATTTCATTTAGGTGAGATTTTGGAAAAATGTAAAGTTTTTTATCATATCTATGCTTATGATCTGCCTGTTATTGCCATATTATTGTTGCCATTAAAAACTCTGATTTTACAGTAGATTTAACATTAACATTTACCATCAATGTCATATATAATATTATTTAATTCCCATCACGAAAAAGACGAGACAAGTGAATACTATGAATACAGATTGTAGATATAGCATACTAAACATGGCTATGACTTGATTGATTGAGAGTAATTTGAATCCTAACAACAGTCTCAATAAATGCAATTCCTGGTCCTGCATGGTGCAAGATGCCCAACTGTCCAAAAACATATATCATGCTGCAAAGGATGATGTGTGTTTTTTTTTTAAGTGTTTTTAAATGAGTAATAAAAATGTGTAAGGCCAGAAGGTTTATTTGTACTTAATACAGATACTGAATAATTCTGTTTTATATCACATTACATAATTCTGTCATGCCTCTTATATGACACAAATTAGTTGTATGGAAATCTATGAGACTGGTAAACTCCAATTAATCCATGAAATTAACATTAGTTTAATGTATTGGTGTATAAAATTAGAATTATTTCAGGTTGTCTTTGGTGCACCTTTCCCCATCATATTCTTTTTTGTGTTCTTCTCTGGTTTCAGTAAGATAATATAACATTTTGGGATAAAAATACAAATTAACAGTCCAAAACTGGAGGCCAGAATAGCAAATATCTCTACAGCAACACTGAACTTCCCAGGAGAGCTGACATAAGCTGGAATAAAAGTAATCCACACTGCACAGAAGATCAACATGCTGAAGGTGATAAATTTGGCCTCATTAAATTTATCAGGTAGTTTCCGAGCCAGAAAAGCAAGAATGAAACAGAAAGAGGCCAGAAGGCCTATGTACCCAAGTACAGCCCAAAATCCCACAGTTGAACCCAGAGCACATTCTAAGATGATTTTGTCTTTGATTTCTTTAAAGTTCTTAAATGGAAAAGGAGGAGAAATTGTTAACCAGAGGATACATATTACAACCTGGATGAGGGTGAAAGCCAGAACACTGAGTCTCTGCTGTGTTGGTCCAAACCATTTCATCACATTACTGCCTGGAAGTGAAGCCTTGAATGCCATTAACACCACCATAGTTTTCCCCAGAACACAAGAGATACAGAGGACAAAGGTGATGCCGAATGCTGTGTGTCTCAGCATGCAGGACCACTCAGAGGGTCGGCCGATAAAGGTCAGAGAACACAGGAAACACAGAGTCAAGGAGAAGAGCAGCAGGAAGCTCAGTTCAGAGTTGTTGGCCCTGACAATAGGAGTTTTCCTGTATGTGAAGAAGATGAATGCTACAACAGCAGTCATGCATGTTCCAAATAAAGATGCTGCAGTGAGCAGTGCTCCCATAATTTCTTCATATGATAGAAACTCTGCTTCCTTCTTTACACAGGCATCTCTTCTCTGATTGGACCAGAATTCAGGCTGACATCGCACACAGGTGATAGAATCTGACAAGTAATAATAAAGCAGAAATTAAACTTCATAAGTAGTTTTAGATCCCAATGTTGACTTTTCAAATATTCATATATGACATTATTACGAGATGCTATGTGGATAGTTGTATTAAAAACTCTACAGCATGCTCATCATTTACACAGTCATTTCAGTTAAGTTTTACTTTCTTCAAATATATCATATGTTATGTATTGAAAAGGTATTTGAAAATAAAGTTAACCAAATTGTCTTGGCATTTCTGTAATATTCAGCAATTGAAAAACAATGCTTTCTCATGAAAACGACAATCAAAATATATATCAGTACTTCTTATAATATAATACTGTTTAGTTAAAAAAACGTTTTTTTTTTTTTTTTGTTTTTTTTTATTGACTAAACAAAAAAAAAAAGTTTTCCATGCTTTGATTCAGTGGAAAACTTTTGTATTACTAAACCTGTAATGTTGCTTATTTCTCCCTCTGCACATCTTATACAGTCATAGCAGCAGACAGGCTTTCCTTTCTGGAGAACCTTGCGAGTTCCTGGGGGACATTTCTCACTGCACACTGACACAGGAACCTGCATGAACAACATTGCTATAATAAAAAGCACACTGAAAATAATATTGATATATTAATACAATTATATTGCAATTGATACGTATAGTGGTGATATAATAGCTTACCTGTTTTGACTTTTGTGCCCAAACTAACAAATTATTTTGCAGACTCAGCTGTTTGTCTGCAGGTAAAGATGCATCATAAAGACCAACTGTGACAAAGTCCACAACACCATTTTCTGTTCGCTGCCAGTGTATAATTTCATACTTTGCTGGTGGGTCTCCATTCTCATTAAAGTAAACTTCATCTCCTTCTTTTGTTGTGAAATGAATCTTTCTTGTGTTCTGTAAAATCTAAAATTATATTTTTTCCTTCATTTAATTTTGATAAGCAGCACAGAAGTAGTTTATTTTTTAGGAATGTTTTAGGAATGTAAAAATTTTTTTTGTCATTTTTTTATAAAATCTCAAATCTTGAACATTTAAGTATGCACTTACTGTGAATGGATCTAGCTGCGCCTTGTAGTCACATGTTTTATTACAACCAAGAATTCTATGAAGTGCATGAGCCACAGCATACACTCCTTTATAGACATTGTTAAATATGGGCATAAGTGACATATCAATAAAGCTCTGTTGCAGTCCACCCAGATCTTCATGTCCAGTACATACTCTCTGATTTTCTGTTGATGAATTTGACTGTTTGAACTTACAGTTAAATAATGCCTCCCAGAATTCTGCTACCATGTCATTGCCTGATGAATTGACTGGTTTGAAGTTTAATATGAACTCTCTCATGCCACTGACATGTGCTTTGGGGATAGACAGGCCTATAGCACCATCCAGAATGTGATTTTTATCCATTTCTGCAATTACAGAATCAACCATCCAACCCTCACTACCTACCCACTGGTAGCCAGTCAAGTTGTATTTAGACAACATATACATTAGTACATCCATATCTGCGAAGGGCAGGAAGGCAACAATCACCTTAGAAGTTGAAACCTTGATCATTTCAATAATTTTTTGTATTTTGTTTGGTGGATCTGTTCTAAAGAAAGATACAGAATATTCCAGACAGATTCCCAGCTGCTGTGCAGTTTCTGTGAATATAGCTATACCATTATTGCCATAATCATTATTGCTTCTTATAGCTCCAACCCAAGTCCAACCAAAGTGTTTGACCAACTGAGCCAGAGCTCTGCTCTGATAATAGTCACTAGGTATTGTTCTGAGGAAGGATGGGTACTTGGTTTTGTCACTGAGACAAGCACAGGTGGCAAAGTGGCTGATCTAAAAGAAAAAAACCAAAGTCCTCCTAAGATAAAAATGTAAATAAAAAACATTCACAAAATCCAATTTGTTCCTAACTGTTGGAATAACAGCTTGCAGAATAAAAATAATAATTCTTAACTAATACAACTTTTAGGTTATAAATATTACCTACCATTGGGATCTGAAAGGGTCCAATAACAGTAGATACAGCTATACAAAGAGAGGAAGAAGTATCTCCCATGATGGCCTGCACTTGTGCAGGTCTGCTACATGCAGAGTTGGAAGGTGTAGACACAATTTCATTACCATTAGCCAAGGACAGTGCAACCTTTACACTTCTGGCTATGGAGCCACAAGTATCATACATTTTATATCCCAGAGAGATGCCAGGTAGTAGGTCTGTCCTGTTATTAATTTCCTCAATGGCAAAAAGCATAGCCTGGGCAAACTGGAGCTCTCTGAAACTCAAACTTCAATTGACACAGTTTTAAATATTTTACCTAGCAATATAAGTTATAGTAAAACAATAGAATAGCAAATGTAAGTGTTTGATTGTGCCAATACACACACTAGATTATATTGTAATATAACACTCAGTTTGTAAACTTTTGGACCTGTATTGTATCTGTACCTGGTGCATTCCAGAGGTAGTGGTTTATCTCTGTAGGTTTCCTGTCTCTCCTTCCAGCTGCTGTGGAAAGAGAAGATTCCCCCCAATACAATGTCACCATCATTAGAAAGCTGTGGATTTTCAGGATCACTTCTGTGCCTGCAAACTGTCTCCTCTGCCTGACAGAGGAATACTACCAGCAACAGCTGTAAAATTGCCCAGCCCCAATCTAGCCACTTCTTGTTACACGTCATAATGCCTGTGAGAACTAAAGCACTCGCTGAAATCACATGGACCTATATATACATTTTAAATCACCTTTTTTTTTTTTTAAGAACAAAAATGGATATTCACAAGTGGTGTGGGAGGAAGGAGGCATTTTGGGACTATAAACCGATTTCAAATATAATGTCTGAACTTTTTTTCAGAAAAGAATACGTAGTTGTGCTGCACTTTTTTCTAATTAATATTTAGATTTAACAATCTAATTAATTAAATTTCCACTGAAAATTTGAGCAGAACAGAAATAATGCCAGATGGACATTATCTATACACATTTTTCTTTGGTCTTCATTAGTCAATATTTGGATACATCCAAATATCAATTTATTATTTCTCTATGTATTTAGGAGAGTTTTAATTCAGTTAGTTCTATTGTTAATTGTAATTTTTTCAGTCTACAGAATGTTGGTACTCCCGATTAGTAGGAAAGTATTTTAGATCATACCTTGTAAAAATTAAACACTCACACATGCTGTTTAATTTTTTTTCCTTTATTTTGTGTATGTGTGTATTTGTAGTACAGTACTGCATGTCATGCCAGTTTGTCATTCTCACAGTAGGTGGAGAATGTTTTTCATGAATTCATCTTCCCCTCAATCACTGCATGTTGGCCAGGCCCTGATACAACAAAGCAGGTCCAATGATGGCCCACCATACTTTTCGATTGGGATGACGTTTATAGTGATATGATGTGCCTTTTTTATGCAAAATTGACTGTCACTCAAGGTTGTTTCTTTACCTCACTGATGAGTGTTTGTTGTGTTCTTAAAGTCATTTGACTGGCCGCCCACTTCTTGGTAGAGTAGCCATAGTATCAAAGTGTCTCTATTTGTAGATTTTTTGACTAACTGTAGACTAGTGAATTTGACTTTGACATCCCTTTTTAACCCTTTCCATGCCTTGCTCCTTGTTGCGAGGCATGGCTCACATAAGCATTTTCTTCTTGTGCGGAGCAGACTCAAAAACTTTGAGTGTTTTTTGTCAGTCAAAGTAGCTCTAGTCCACACCTCCAAACAATTTTTCTTAAGTTATATCAATAAGTCCAATTAACGTTTTTGAGGTAATTATTCAAAGGGTTCACATACTTTTTCCTTTCTCATGGTGAGGTTCTCAATAATGACAAATGCTTGGACTAGTTTTTCAGCATCACTTTGAGACGCTGCTTTGGGATGCTCCTAATTTTAGCTATATTCCTAGGTGGAAGAATCCAGTTTTTATATATTTCTTTTAATGCATGAAGTAAAGAAGATCCTGGTCAAAGATAACTTCCTCACAGTATTACTTATTACTAGAATAATCTCTATCTTTTTTTAATAAAAGAGTAGAAAATTAGAGCATATCCAGGCCTTTGTTTCTTTTAAATTTAATTAAAGTTTGACTAATTGATTTGTTTTACCTGGTTTAATAGATAAATATTGCTGGGCATCATCTGCATAGCAATGGAAATTTATGGTGTTTCCTAATAATATTGCCTAAAAGGGACATATCAAAAGTAAAAAGAATCAGTCCAAGCATAGAACCCTGTGGAACTCCTTTAGTAACTTGTTTCCATGGAAGACTTATTAAAAAGAACAAACTGAAATCTGATAACTTTTAGGCCGGCCTATTGATATTGCATTAATCTCAATTACATATTCCAGTCTTTGTATTAAAATGTTGGGATCAATAGAGTTAAATGCAGAGCTAAAATCTAACGAGCATAAAGAGAAGCCAGTTGTCTGGCACTAGGAGGAGATGGCTAGTGATCCTTATCAGTGCTGTTTCTGTACTACGATATACTCCAAATCCTGACTGGAAATCTTCATACAGGTTATTCTTTTGCAGGTGGTCACATAATTGCTTTAAGACTACTTTTTCAAGGATTTTAAAAAGATTAAGGGCAGATTGGTTATTGATGTATAATTGGCTAAAACCTGTGAGTCAAGAGTAGGCTTTTTGAGTAGAGAACTCCATAACTCAAGATCAGTGGACATGTGGCCTTTAACAAAAATAATTGAGGGAGCTAGAGGATGCGAGCAAGTGATCAGACCCGGGACGAAACAACGACTTTGACCTAGGCGAGGTTATATGAGGACAGCTGAAGGACCAGGAACAGGAACAGTGACAGGAACTGGAGCCGGATCCGTGACCAAAGCAGCCTGGGCTGCAGGACCAACAAAAGCAGCATGGGTAGCTGCAGGGCTAACTAAAGCAGCATGGGTAGCTGCAGGGCTAACTAAAGCAGCATTAGCTGTAATGACCGGATCTGAACCCGGAGCAACGGCTGCAACTGACCCTGGAACCCGGGGAGCCTTCCGCCTCCGACGTGGACGTTGACGCTTGCTGGGAAATCCCATCCACACAGGTAGGTTCTCTCATACAGTGAGTACTGGGCATCACTAAACAATGGAGGCTGGCTAACTGAACAGCCGCTCCGTAGGTCTAGTTCAGGAGCTGACTGGCCTTTGAGCTCTGCATAAATAGAGTGGGCCTCCTCAGGGCTCAAGGCAACGGGTTTCAAAAGGGTCTGGTGAGGTGAGTGCAGTGCCATAAAAGTCCAGGGTATCCTCATCTGAACTATCCGCTCCATAAACAAAACGGGAGCAGGGGAGAAAAATGGAGCGACCAGTGGCGGAATGAGGGAATTCCATGGTCGCAAAGCTGGCTGGTTTGTTCTGTTACGAACTAACAAACGAACTGACAGGGAACCAAACGGGTACGAAAAAAAAAAAAAAAGATATATTTATTAACAAAAAGGTCAGGCGACACAGGGAACTAACACAAACTAACAAAGTATCAAATGAAAGAGATCCGAACACACGGCGGATAGTACAAAAAAAAAGAAAAAAAAAAAAAAACCTTGACAAACCTACAAAGTACCAACTAATAAATCACTAGACAAAAATACGAACTACAACTCACTAATAGAAATACAAAGTGACAAACGAAAATCACTGCCGGTGGCAGGAAAACACGAACAAAACACACAAAGCTAACAGGACAAAGTACCAACTAAACAACGTTGCATAAACGCAGACCAAACAGTTCAAACATACTAACAAAACAGAGGTTCCTGACAGACAAACAAAAAACACAAACTAACCAGGGTGGTGGATGATAACATGAGCATGAATGATCATGAAATACAACAAACCAGCATCGAACTGAGCACTGAGGGGTGCTTATAAAATGGAGGGAGTAACAGGTGAAATGAATCTAATTAGTCCGGTGTGTGGAGAGTGGGGGAAGAGGAAGTCCATATGTGGGTGTGGCAGGAGGGTGAGACAAGGAACAGAAACAAAACAAAACCCACAGACAAGGGCAGAGGGAGGAACTGTAACAGTCAGGACAGGGTCTAAGAGAATGTTGATGGTTTAAATTAATTAATTGGCCTGTTACATTTCTAAACAACCTAACAATATAGCTGCATCATACCCATCCCCTTTATACCAGCCCTACTGTAAGGTTTTGACCACAACCAGTTTTATTTTAAGAAGCTTGAGTGTGATGAGGGAGGTCTGGGAATGTGTATGACACAGTGAATCTGGGTTGGCAGGTTCAGGGTCTAAAAGAGACAGTATTAGTAACTGTGGGGTTATAAGCAGAATGCAAACTAGGAATAGAGATTCAGGAAGCAGCCGAGGCTGGACAAGGAGAGCTGGGTAATGTAGTCCTGGGTTCCTGGAGTGGTGATGGGGGAAAAGTGAGTATGGCAGGCAGAAAGGCAAAATAGGTTAGATCAAGAGGAACAGACCTATGAATCCCAGGTTAGAATCAGCAAATTGCAGGTCTGTATATCGGTATAAAGACGATAGCGATGGGTTGTACTGTGCCAATGCTTCAAAGTGTGCGTTGAGAAATCAGGAAAGTGTTAAAAGTGCATATTGAGGCTTGTATTGTTTACAGTGAGTGACGTCATTAATGATGTCTAAGGCCTAGCTGCGTGTAGCAGTGAAGTGGTTCATATTTTGCTGCAATGTCTTGTAAAATGTAAGCCAGAGCAATCGCCACACAATTATATAGTTTTGGTGCTTGTTTAAATGAAGCCTACAAGGAACACTTTGATTTAATCTCTCCAAATAAGGAAGCAGTTTTCAAGCAGTACCTGCAACCTGGTTGCTAGATTGTCTGCTCTGATCACAGCCCAGATCTCTGCATCGACTCTTCAGAATTCATCCTGACAAACCTCATATTTTGATCTTTGGACCTGACCCCCAATTCTGACGTGAATCTGCTCTTCTCTGCCTCTGGCCCCTGCATTACTATGAGTGTGATCCTTATTCTCTGGCATATGACCCCTGGCCCTGTTTGGTTCTCTGGCATCCTCTAGGAGCTTCTGACTCTGTTTATCTCTGAGCTCTGTTTATCTGGCTCTGGACCTTCTCTATTCTCCAGTGGATTGGATTTTGTTTTTTAGACTTGGACTGTGAATTGCATTTAAATTTTTCTCACACTCTGTCTCCTCCTCAGACTGACTTTGCCCACTGGTCTGAGGCTTCACTGCATCTGCACCCAACCCCACTCTTAAACCCTGAGAATCTTTGTGTCTGGCTATGTAATTGGGTCCATTAACAAAAGCCTCACAACAGGCACATTTTATGGACTTCAGGGACCTGTTTTTTAACCCACAAAAGGGTCATAATAGTGACACTGCCACATTGTTAGCTAGTACTCACCTGAACAATTCTGCTAACATTAAACTCACAGTACAACTAAAATGACTGAACTTTGACACTCTGCCTGTATTCATACATCTATATATCCATATATGAAATTATATTATGTCCCTTCAATAGCTCAGTTGGTAGAGCGGAGGACTGTAGGGGTGAATGTTGGAATTCTTAGGTTGCTTGTTTGAATCTGGCTTGAAGGACTTAACTTTTGGGCGGCAGTAGCTAGGTAATGCAGTCATCTATGTACCCCAGGGTGAATAGTTTGATCCCCGGTTCCTCCTGGCTACTTGCTGAGGTGTCCTTGGACAAGACACTGAAACCCGTAGCAGCTGTCGAACCCCAACGGGATCAATAAAGTATTGTAAATGATAGGGTCATAGTTCACAACAGAACTAACAATGTAATTTATTTAACATTATTTCATTCCCATCAAAAAAAGATTACAAATACTATAAATACAGAATCTAACTACAGTACGCTAAACACTATATTATATAACACTTATCTTTAAATGACGTAGGTTTTAAGAAAACTCCTGCTATAATACTCAGTAGTAAGTTTACCAGTAATTGTATTAGGATGCATTTCAGGATTTTCAGTAATAGCCAGGATCAGTTCATAAGATTATTTTAGTTGAAGATGAAGTAGTAAAATGCAGAATAAACTGCATCTTTATTGTAAGGGTCTCAAAAAATAAAACATTAACAATGAATAATCTTTAGCATTTGTGAACTTTGCCTCATGAGAAAAAACAAAAACTTACTTCAAACTTTAATTGATGCATGTACATTTTAATGCCTAATAATGCTTTTTTAATGATATCAGACGTTAAATGAGTAATCACAAATATGTTAAGCCAGTGTATTTATTTGTAATGTAACATATTGAATTATATTATTGTATATGACATTACATTAAATACTGTCATACTAAGTATATGTCAAATAAATTATGTGCAAAAATATGAGACTGGTAGACTATGATTGTTCCATAAAATGAAAATAAGTGTCTACTTGACAGTTTAGTATACTAGTATGAACAATTACAATGGTTTCAGAAGTTATTTGATGCTACTTTCCCCATCATATTCTTTTTTGTATTCTTCTCTGGTCTTCAGTAAGATAATGTAACATTTTGGAATGAAAAATACAAATTAACAGTCCAAAACTGGAGGCCAGAATAGCAAATATCTCTACAGCAACACTGAACTTCCCAGGAGAGCTGACATAAGCTGGAATAAACGTGATCCACACTGCACAGAAGATCAACATGCTGAAGGTGATAAATTTGGCCTCATTGAAGTTATCAGGTAGTTTTCGAGCCAGAAAAGCAAGAATGAAACAGAAAGAGGCCAGAAGACCTATGTACCCAAGTACAGCCCAAAATCCTACAGTTGAACCCAGAGCACATTCTAAGATGATTTTGTCTTTGATTTCTTTAAAGTTCTTAAATGGAAAAGGAGGAGAAATTGTTAACCAGAGGATACATATTACAACCTGGATGAGAGTGAAAGCCAGAACACTGAGTCTCTGCTGTGTTGGTCCAAACCATTTCATCACATTACTGCCTGGAAGTGAGGCCCTGAAGGCCATTAACACCACCATAGTTTTCCCCAGAACACAAGAGATACAGAGGACAAAGGTGATGCCGAATGCTGTGTGTCTCAGCATGCAGGACCACTCAGAGGGTCGGCCGATAAATGTCAGAGAACACAGGAAACACAGAGTCAAGGAGAAGAGCAGCAGGAAGCTCAGTTCAGAGTTGTTGGCCCTGACAATAGGAGTTTTCCTGTATCTGAAGAAGATGAATGCTACAACAGCAGTCATGCATGTTCCAAATAAAGATGCTGCAGTGAGCAGTGCTCCCATAATTTCTTCATATGATAGAAACTCTGCTTCCTTCTTTACACAGGCCTCTCTTCTGTCATTGGACCAGAATTCAGGCTGACATCTCACACAGGTGATAGAATCTGACAAGTAATAATAAAGCAGATGACTTGATCATTATTGATGCAGTGATATCAAGTAAGACCTGTTCCTTTTTTAAGCTATGAAGTAAATTGTCTTTTTTCTGTTTAAAAAGAATAAGTTTGCTTTCATCAAAGCTAAAATGATTATCTATATTTGGAAATTAGTAAAAAAAAAATTATAATGAAAGAAAATAAAAGAAACATTGTGGATTTCTAAACATTGGCATGTACTAATATAAGACCCATTTGTGTTTCAATTTAGTGTAAAACCTTGGATTAAGTATCACTAGACCTGTAGTGTTGCTCATTTCTCCCTCTGCACATCTTATACAGTCATAGCAGCAGACAGGCTTTCCTTTCTGGAGAACCTTACGAGTTCCTGGGGGACATTTCTCACTGCAAACTGACACAGGCACCTGTATGAACAAAAATGACTATAAAAAACTCACACTGAAGACAACTAAAGTTGTTGTCTTGGTCAGCCTCTTATTAATTACGATACAATATCAGTACAATTATATTGAAAATAAGCTGTACAGTGGTGATATTATAGGTTACCTGTTTTGAGTTCTGTGCCCATACTAAAGACTTATTTTGCAGACTCAATTGTTTGTCTGCAGGTAAAGATGCATCATAAAGACCAACTGTGACAAAGTCCACAACACCATTTTCTGTTGGCTGCCAGTTTATAATTTCATACTTTGCTGGTGGGTCTCCATTCTCATTAAAGTAAACTTCTTCTCCTTCTTTTGTTTTGAAATTAATTTCTCGAGTGCGCTGTAAAATCTAAAAATAGATGTATTAAAATAGATGTATTCATTTAGTTAACTGTCACATACATAATGCAGGTGTGTTGCATCCATAGCATGACAGAAAGAGAGTAGCCATTTATTTTCATTATGAAATTGTAATTATTTTGTTGTGAAATAATGAAAAAAAAGTTAAAAAAGTTAAGTATTCACTCACCGTAAATGGATCTAACGTCATCTTGGAGTTACATGTTTCATTACAGCCAAGAATACTGTGAAGTGCATGAGCCACAGCATACACGCCTTTATAAAGATTATTAAATATGGGCATAAGTGACATATCAGTGAAGCTGTGTTGTAATCCACTCACATCTTCATGTCCAGTACATTCTTTGTGATTTTCTACTAATAAATTTGACTGCCTGAACTTACAGCTAAATAATGTCTCCCAGAACTCTGTAATTATATCAGCATCCAATAAACCCAGTGGCTTCACATCTAATATAAACTCTTTCATGCCAGTGACATGTGCTTTGGGGATGGCCAAACCAATGGCACCATCCAGAATGTTATTCTTATCCATTTCTGCTATTTGGGAATCAATGATCCAGCTCTCACTGCCTACCCACTGATACCCAGTCAGACTATGTTGAGACAAGTCATGTATTAGCACGTCCATATCTGGAAAGTGCAGGAAAGCAACAATGACCTTGGAAGTAGAATGTTTGATCATTTCAATTATCTTTTGTATTTTGTTTGGTGGATCTGTTCTAAAGAAAGACACAGAATATTCCAGACAGATTCCCAGCTGCTGTGCAGCTTCTGTGAATATAGCCATACCATTGTTACCATAATCATTATTGCTTCTTATTGCTCCAACCCAAGTCCAACCAAAATGTTTGACTAACTGAGCCAGAGCTCTGCTCTGATAATAGTCACTGGGTATTGTTCTGAGGAAGGACGGGTACTTGGTTTTGTCACTGAGGCAAGCACAGGTGGCAAAGTGGCTGATCTAAAATGAAATGTAAAATTTAAAACATCAACAAAATCATGTCTGTTACTTATAGCAGAATCAATTACTAATAATAATCAATATCATTCTAATATTTGTTTCATAAATATAATGTTGTTATTCTTACCCACCAGTGGGATATGAAAAGGTCCAATGACAGTAGCTATACCCATGCAAGGAGAGGAAGCAGTCTCTCCCATAATTGCCTGAACTTGTGCAGGTTTGGTACATGGAGCCTCAGATGGTTCAGAAACAATGTCTTCACCATTAGCCAATGCAAGTGCAACCTTCACACTTCTGGCAACAGAGCCACAAGTATCATATATTTTATATCCCAGAGATATACCAGGTAGTAGGTCTGTTCTGTTATTAATCTCCTCAATGGCAAATAGCATAACCTGGGCAAACTGGAACTCTCTGAAATTCAGACTTGATACAGACAGTTTTAAACATTTCTACTAAGCAGAAGTTGAAACAGAAACAGCAGACTAGAACATTGAAGTATTTGATCGCATTAATACACACACAATGGAGTATTCTAAATTTTAAATTTCATTCTTGGTTGTGTAAAACCTAGAATATTTCTGTACCTGATGCATTCCAGTGGCAGTGGTTTGTGTGTGTAGGTTTCCTGTCTGTCCTTCCAGCTGCTGTGAAAAGAGAAGATCCCCCCCAATATAATGTCACCATCTTTAAATAGCTGGGGGTTCTCAGGATCACCTCTCTGCCTGCAAACTGTCTCCTGTGCCTGAGAGAGCGATACCACTAAAAACAACAGCTGTAAATTTGCCCATCCCTGCTCTAAGCACTTCTGTGTGGACGTCATACTGTGCTAGAGAAATAAACAACTACATGGAGTCCCATGTACCTTAATGTAGATCAAACACTTTTTCTTGCTATTTATACATTGTAGAGCACTGGAAAAAAATCTACAACTGGGTTAAGTGGGAGGAAGTGATAACATTTTGGGTCTGTAAGCTTATAATAATGATAATGATATTGATAATAATAGAATAATATCTGTCTAATTTCTGGTCGAGGTACCCTAAACCCTATAGGCCAGACTGCCTCTGGTTTTAAGCTTAGAGCTTGCCTTGCTAAACCCTGCTAAAAGTGACGTTATATAGATTTGGCACTACATGTTTTTACTAGTTCTGGACAATGTATACATGATTTTCTAAACACAGGTAATGTATGTAAAGTACAACATGAGCATAATCACAGATTAATTTTCCTGCAGCTACGTGTGGGTTATGTGCTGCTTCAATGTGCCATTTGTAGCATGAAGAATTTAATGGCTAAACTTAGAGTTGGAGTAAATCTGGGGTCTAGTTAATTCTAATAAACTATAACGACTTGCACATCATAGCTTTCTGAGTCACTCCATTTTGCCAGTGTGACATTATGTTTGATCACTCTAACAAAGCCAAATGCAACTGTAGTCCTTCATATACTGAACACAATATATGAATGCTGTACTTGAGTTCAAATCATGACATAAACGCTGTTTGTCCTCCAGTGAAACAATTCCAGAAGCTGGTCTCACAATAAAACATAAGCAAAATTTCACTCACCTTTCCCCAACACCCAACGCCACCTTAGCTATTTCACGCACACGGGTTGGGTATGAATACATTATATTCACAAAGCAGCAAGGGCAGAATGTGCATAAATTCAGCATGTGTTCTACTTTGTTAAACATGCATATAACACTCTAACACTGAAGGAAAAAAGAAAGAACAAAATAATAAAAAGGGGAAAAACTGGAGTGAACTATAGAAAATGGACAATTAATAAATAGAAAACAAACTATATAAAAAAGAAGTTGTTAAAAAGTGTAAAAATATAAAATGTAATAAATGTAAAAATGATTGATATAAAACTGAAAAATAAAAAAAATATTTAAAACGTAAAAGACAAAAAACAAAACAAATCAAGGGAAGGTGATTCTAAGTATGCAGGTTTTTAAGAGAGATTATAAAATTAAAACATAGATGTCTGATTTCCTCCAGTGACTCATTCCAGTGTTGAGGAACTTGGACCCCAGAGGCCTGGTTGCTTCTGGTTTGTTTCTTAGGCCTGGGTATTAGCAATCAGCCTTGAGCAGATGATCTCTGACTCATTCGATTTCATATGGACTCGATAGCTCAATGATAGACTTAGGGCAAATTCCATTAAAGTCTTAAACTCACTAATCACCTTCATCAGTAGGACCTGTGCTTCCTGGTTTTCTTTACAAGCAGGTCTGCAATCATACAGTTTTTGCCAGATTGTGCCACTGATTCAAAGCCACTGTCCAGCCTTTGTTTCCGGTTTCTGACTCAGGGATTCAGAATTTGGAACCTGACCTTGGACCTCACTCTATGTCCACCTGATCGGATCTGTAAGTGAAATTCATTTTACCTGGTGTACCCGCAGCCATCTGCCTCCACCAATTTTGCTTTTTGCATGTTTCTACCAATTCTGTGTCAAGGTTTCAGGTCTCACTTTCTGTTCTGCCTATGTATGGTCTGATTGTTACTATCTGTCTGAGCCTCTCCACTCTCCTCTCTGCCTGATTACCTGATTAGACTGAGCTGTGCACCAGTCTCTCTAAAAGCAGGTCTGCAGTCAACACCAAACCACCAGATTGACTTTGATTCTCCAGCTGTTTCACAAAACCTGCTTCAATACCTGTTTGGCCGTTGCCTACTTGTTCTGTTGTAGTTTCGTTTACCTAACTCTCACTTGTTCTGTTTTGACTGTCAATTGGTACTTGTGCATCCATTCTCTTATTCTTATGGATGTTATCTGTTGCTCTGGATCTTCTCAGTCTCCCTCATTTCAGAAAAACTTACTTGCTCTCAAGCTTTACTACTGGTGCCCCTCACCACTCTCCGGACCCTGGACTTACCAAACTTTCCAGCATCCATACTCACAAGTCACCTAATATTCTGTTTGTTCTAGACCCTGAACCAGTCAGCCCAGAACCACTGCTTCACACCAGTTTCTGGACATCCCTCAAAGCAGAAAAAAACAAGACAAGAAAATTTAAAGTATTTAGATTTAATCACCAATTACAAATAAAATCAATTGCAATTGCATTCATTTGTACTTAATTAAAGATAAAGGATTAGACCAATGTACATTAAACTATATTTCAATGCTGGCATCCTCATAATATGTCACAAATTAATTATGTAGGGTAAGAAATATACTAATAAACTGAAGGTAAAAAATATTGTGTGTCAAAATATTATTACAATAATATTATTATTATTACAATAATGTGCAAAACTTAGATTGTCTTTGCAAACATTACTGCTGTATATTTTTGAATATCTCAGATTGTCTTTGATGCTACTTTCCCCATCATATTCTTTTTTGTGTTCTTCTCTGGATTCAGTAAGATAATGTAACATTTTGGAATAAAAATACAAATTAACAGTCCAAAACTGGAGGCCAGAATAGCAAATATCTCTACAGCAACACTGAACTTCCCGGGTGAGCTGACATAAGCTGGAATAAAAGTAATCCACACTGCACAGAAGATCAACATGCTGAAGGTGATAAATTTGGCCTCATTGAAGTTATCAGGTAGTTTCCGAGCTAGAAAAGCAAGAATGAAACAGAAAGAGGCCAGAAGGCCTATGTACCCAAGTACAGCCCAAAATCCCACAGTTGAACCCAGAGCACATTCTAAGATGATTTTGTCTTTGATTTCTTTAAAGTTCTTAAATGGAAAAGGAGGAGAAATTGTTAACCAGAGGATACATATTACAACCTGGATGAGAGTGAAAGCCAGAACACTGAGTCTCTGCTGTGTTGGTCCAAACCATTTCATCACATTACTGCCTGGAAGTGAAGCCCTGAAGGCCATTAACACCACCATAGTTTTCCCCAGAACACAAGAGATACAGAGGACAAAGGTGATGCCGAATGCTGTGTGTCTCAGCATGCAGGACCACTCAGAGGGTCGGCCGATAAAGGTCAGAGAACACAGGAAACACAGAATCAAGGAGAAGAGCAGCAGGAAGCTCAGCTCAGAGTTGTTGGCCCTGACAATAGGAGTTTTCCTGTATCTGAAGAAGATGAATGATACAACAGCAGTCATGCATGTTCCAAATAAAGATGCTGCAGTGAGCAGTGCTCCCATAATTTCTTCAAATGATAGAAACTCTGCTTCCTTCTTCACACAGGCATCTCTTCTGTCATTGGACCAGAATTCAGGCCAGCATCGCACACAGGTGGTAGAATCTGACAAGTAATAATAAAGCAGATGTTAATATTGCTGAGTAATTTGTTTACATAGTTTTCTTCTTACATCACTATTTGCACATATAAGACCGACAGTACACTATTACCAGGTGCTATGCGGATAATTGTATGACAACTACATGGCCTTATCATTATTCATAAACCACAATTGTTTAGAACATGCCAACTGTGAATTGTGAATTAGAAAATAACACTTTTTTTCTGATATATTCTTCTGTTCTCTCTAACATTGCTGTCCATTCACTGTTTAGCTTGCTCGGCCACTGGTCTCTTCTTGAGCCAGGTAGGAGGGGTCAATGTGTGCAATTGCAATATCATTAATGGCAACTTCTACACCATCCACATTACCCTGAGAGATTAATATATCTCAGTCTCAAAAAGACATTAAAGCAGATTAAATAAGGCAAAGTCAGCCCCAATGTCTGCCCTGGCCTCTTAGATAATTAACTTTTCCCTCATAATTTCTGGATTTTCTGGATAAAATGTGGATCTCATAAATATGACTTGGTATGGCATTATCACAGATTCAGATTTCATAATTATGATTCAGTAGGTCCTAATTGTGACATCACCTATAGTTAATATAGCTGGCATCCCTATAATATGTCACAAATGAATTATGTAGGTAAAAAAAATTAGACTATATTAGACTGATAAACTAAAATAAAATACAAATTCATTTTGGCTTCACTTTAATGGAAAACCTAAAATTAAGTATTACTAGACCTGTTATATTACTTATTTCTCCCTCTGCACATCTTATACAGTCATAGCAGCAGACAGGCTTTCCTTTCTGGAGAACCTTGCGAGTTCCTGGGGGACATTTCTCACTGCAAACTGACACAGGAACCTGTATGAACAACATCACTATGAGAAAAATATATCTGCACTTAAATGAAAGAGCTGTTTTCTTATAAAAAAACATATTAATTTTGATGCAATACAATTGTATTATACTAAGACCTACTGTGGTGATATTATAGGTTACCTCTTTTGAGTTCTGTGCCCAAACTAATGACTTATTTTGCAGACTCAGCTGTTTGTCTGCAGGTAAAGATGCATCATAAAGACCAACTGTGACAAAGTCTGCAACACCATTTTCTGTTGGCTGCCAGTTTATAATTTCATACTTTGCTGGTGGGTCTCCATTCTCATTAAAGTAAACTTCATCCCCTTCCTTTGTTTTGAAATTAATTTTTTGAATCTGCTGTAAAATCTAAAATGATATGTATTAATTTAGTTAACAATCTCAAACATAGTGCGGGTGTGTTGGATCAATAGCATGATAGAAAAATGGTAGCCATTTCTTTTTCTAAAATCATAAATATTTCTACTTAATGTAAAAATAAAGTTTTTCACTCACAGTAAATGGATCTAATGTCATCTTGGAGTTACATGTTTCATTACAGCCAAGAATACTGTGAAGTGCATGAGCCACAGCATACACGCCTTTATAAAGATTATTAAATACGGGCATAAGTGACATATCAGTGAAGCTGTGTTGTAATCCACTCACATCTTCATGTCCAGTACATTCTTTGTGATTCTCTGCTAAGGGATTTGACTGGTTGAAGTTACAGTTAAATAATGCCTCCCAGAACTCTGTAAACATGTTATTACCCATTGAACTGAGAGGCTTGACATTTATTATGAATTCTTTCATGCCACTGACATGTGCTTTGGGGATGGCCAAACCTATGGCACCATCCAGAATGTTATTCTTATCCATTTCTGCAATTTGGGAATCAATGATCCAGCCCTCACTGCCTACCCACTGGTACCCAGTCAAGTTGTTCAGAGACAACTGATGTATTAGAACATCCATATCTGGGAAGGGCATGAAAGCAACAATCACCTTAGAAGTTGAAAGCTTGATTATTTCGATAATTCTTTGTATTTTGTTTGGTGGATCTGTTCTAAAGATAGATAGAGAATATTCCAGACAGATGCCCAGCTGCTGTGCAGTTTCTGTGAATATAGCCATACCATTGTTACCATAATCATTATTGCTTCTTATAGCTCCAACCCAAGTCCAACCAAAGTGCTTGACGATCTGGGCTAAGGCTCTACTTTGATAGTAGTCACTGGGTACGGTTCTGAGGAAGGACGGGTACTTGGTTTTATCACTGAGACAAGCACAGGTGGCAAAGTGGCTGATCTAAAAGATAAATGAAAAGACCTCCCAAGATAAAAATGTAAAATATAAAATACTCACAGGTGTTCTTATCAGTTGGAAAATTCACTGATAACAATACCCACAAATAATGATAATAATAATAGCCAGAAATATAAGTTTTATAATCTTACCCACCAGTGGGATATGAAAAGGCCCAATGACAGTAGCTACACCCATGCAAATAGAGGAAGAAGCCTCCCCCATAACTGCCTGCACTTGTGCAGGTCTGGTACATGGAGCCTCAGATGGTGCAGTCACAGCTTCATTACCATTAGTTAAGGCCAGTGCAACCTTCACACTTCTGGCAACAGAGCCACATGTATCATACAGTTCATATCCCAGAGAGATACCGGGTAGTAGGTCTGTTCTGTTATTAACCTCTTCAATGGCAAAAAAGCATAGCCTGGGCAAACTGGAACTCTCTGAAACTCAAACTTGTTGCACACAATTTAAATATTTGTACTAGCAGCAGAAATGAACAGAAACAATATGATAGTAAATTTAAGTATTTGCCAGTATCAATAAACACACTAATACATATTTTAAATGTCATATCTCAGAAAATACATTAAAATTTTTATACTTTGGTTTGGTAAAACTTTTATACCTGTTATATTTCTGTACCTGGTGCATTCCAGTGGCAGTGGTTTGTGTGTGTAGGTTTCCTGTCTGTCCTTCCAGCTGCTGTGGAAAGCGAAGATTCCCCCTAAAATAATGTTGCCATCTTTAAATAGCTGGGGGTTCTCTGGATCTCCTCTCTGTCTACACACTATCTCACCTGCCTGAGAGAGCGATACCACTAAAATCAACAGCTGTAAATTTGTCCAACCCTGCTCCAGCCATGTCTGTGTGGACGTCATACTGTGCTAGAGAAGTAAACCACTGATTGGAGTCCCATGTACCTTAATGTAGTTCGAAAACTTTTCTAGGTACATATACATTGTAGAGCACAGGAAAAAAAATGGGCGGTGTAAAGGAAGTGTACAAAGAAATCATGTTGGGGCTGTATGCCTATAACTCTAACAACACCAAGAAAAGTATTATTAGGAGTAGTTAAATAAAACAATAACAAACCATTCAATAAAGTATATTCTAAGTAATCTTCATTTAAAAATTGAAACGGAGGCAGTCAAATTTCTTCCAGCAACTCATTCCAGCATCAAGGTACCTTGACCCCAAAAATCTGGTTGCCTTGGTTTGACTTCTGTGCTGAGTATCTTGCTGTCCATGCATGTTCTCAACACCTTTGTGTTTTTATGTCATTTCCTGCTCATGTTTCCATGTTTAGTCTTGTTATTGTTTCCTCCACTAAACTTTAGCATTTAAGTTTCACTCAGCTAAACATCTACTTTGGATTCTTAGATTTACCACTTCCTTGTTTTTCTCATACTTGCCTATTAATTATGTAGTAAAATTGTTCTTCTCCCTTGCAGTGTTGTCTGTCCTACCCTGGTCTATTATTAGTTATATACATATTTTGTGTTTTATCCTCTTCTAGGAGGCATTTTCCTTTGTTTGACTTTGTCACTTTAAAGTCATTTTGTTTTTGTCTGTTTCCATGAAAAACTACACTACAACACTACACCCCAAATAACTTCTTGATGTAGCATAAAATTATTGATATCTAAAGCCTGGTCATTTGCAATTTCAGGTACTTTCCAGTTTATTTCCCATAATCCTATTCATCCATTCATCTATCTACTTCCACTTATCTGGTGCTGGGTAGCAGTGGCATCTGTATAAACAGGGAATTCCAGACTTTCCCTCTCCCCAGACACCTCCTCCAGCTATTCCAGGGTAACACCAAGGCTCTCCCAGGCCAGCTGAGAGACATAGTCTCTCCAATGTGTCATAGGTCTGCCTTGGGGCCTTCTTCCAGAGGGACATGTCCGAAACACCTCCCCAGGGAGGCTTCCTGGGGGCGTCAGAAACAGATGCCCAAGCCACCTCAGCTAACCCTTCTCGATGTGGAGAAGCCACTCTGAGCTGAACTTGTGAGTACAGGACCCAGAGGCCCGCTGTTAGGGGCTGTCTGGTCCCTGGACGACCGGAGCAGGACCTTAAAATTGGCATAGCCAGCAATAAGTCAGACTGGGAATAGAGTGTTTTAGACAGTGTGGCAGGGAACAAAGGGCTGCAGAGCCAAACAAGTTGACCTAGTTTTTAGACAGGAGCAGAGGAGCAAAGTTTGTTAGACCATGCTACATAGTTACTCACAGTCTGAAGAAGGGTGGCTCTGGCTCTCCTTCAGGCGAGGTGGCAGCAATGGAAGCAGGCTTGGGCAGATGGCACAGAAGACTCCCATTCCTGGACCTCAAAAAGAGGCGGCTAGTAACCATAGATGACCTGGAATGGAGTCAACCTGTGGCAGAAGATGGCCTTTGTCTAACTGTGTGTTTTGTCACATAATGCTGTTTGACATTGGCACTTTTAATAAGAGCCACAGTTTCTGAACATATCAGACACACTGGTTTAGTGGGTAATATGAACAGAAAGGAGTCTGTTCATACTGGATTAAAAACTCGATTTTCACTGTCCACTTTTCTCTTTTTGGACATTTTTATATTTATCTCTTCCTTTTTCAGTCTCACCTGTCCTTTTCTCAACTTTCTTAGCTTAGCTCGCATTCAATTGGCCAATGCGTTCTCACGTCCACTAAATAAGTACCGTAAGGATCACAATAGCTACGTTGGTTAAAATTAAGGTGCCCCGCTAGGTTTGGAATCAAAGAGTTTGGTTTGGTCTGTAGCTCCGGGTCCGTATGAGACAGATTCTGGGTCTGGATACAGACCACGGTACACCTGTTAGTGACCGCTGCCGTAGGGAGTAAGGGCAGCTGGTGTAAGCTGGGTTGCTGGAAAACCAGCCGAGGCAAGTTCTGCGAGGGGGTCCGTGTCCATGCAAAGCCAGAGGCAGACAGAGGGTCCAGAAATCCAGAACAATAAAAGAGTCAGAGAAAAGTCAGAGAGAGAGAGAGGCAAACAAATCCAAAATTCACAATTCAAAACAGGGTTATTCACAGAGACAGAAAACAGGTTAGAGAAGGTTAGACTTAAAGGATGGGTCAGACAGAGAATCAGTGGTCAAAAGATCGGTACAGGTCGGTAATAGGTGGGCAGAAGAATCACTGGAAGGAAGAATGCAGACAATCTAGCGGGGAACAAAGGGCTGCTGGAGGGAGGGAGCAGGTGAAACTGATCTGGTAATTAGATGTAGAGGCGCAGACAGAGAGCTCAATCAGACCATATATTGTCAGAACAGGAAGTGAAATGCTGGAGACCGTGACAAGATAAAAAATGAGAAAATAGCAACTTGAGCTGGGCGGTTTACACTGGCAAGTTAATCAAGCACTCAACCACATTTTCTGAAGAATCATAGATATACAGAGCCACTTTTTTTTAAGTGCCTTCAGCAGCGCCACCCAGTGGATATAATCAGTGTTACATACACTACTCAATGAAGTGAATGAGGATAAACAGCCAAAGATAAGTTTTAAGACTTTTTACTACAGCTATATGGCAGCGAAAAAAAAAGGTCAGTCACGCAGTTGCAATGCAAGTCAAAGTGTTAAGGGTTATTGGCAGGTGCCACTTTCTAAATGTGCAGTGCACACACATTTCAAAGGTTAATGATTAAGGTTGTTTCTTATTTGCTGGGCAGTGCAGTTTATTTGGATGATTTAGGGATTTTTTGGGACATGGGAAATATTTTTTGAGAGATTGGTTTGGGCACTCCTAACCTTAAACTTAGTCAAACATGAGTTGGGCAGAGCCACTGTTACAGTATATTTTTTGAGAGTTGTAGAGCAAGATGAAGTAACCTGAACTGGACATACACTAATTTGGATATGAAGCACATGAGAGGCACTGAAAACCTGGCTGCTGATGCTCATTCTCATGCCCCATGTGTTCAATGATTTGTTCTAATATTGTTCTCTGTTTTAGATTTTCCATGCTATTGAATTGATCTAAGGGTTGTTGGTTGGTTGGTCGGGGAATTGGGAGCAAATCTTGAATGTAATTCCTTGTTGAACTTTGTGAAAGGAAAGTTCCTGCCTTGTGTGGGTGGTCTTTGGACCCTTTTATAGCAGGAAGTCATAATTGTGTTGGCTCCTCCCCCAGCTATATGAGCCGGTGGATTCAGAGATTTTCTTTTAATTTTTCTGAAGTTGTTAAAATGTTTCACAAATATAAAACTGATGATTAGATAAATTAAATAGAACTGATGATCTCTAACTGCTGCTGACCTGTGCTTCCTGGTTTTCTTTGCAAGCAGGTCTGCAATTATACAGCTTTTGCCAGATTGTGCCACTGAGTCAAAGCCACTGTCCACTCGTTGTTTCTTGTTATCATACTCTGTGATTTAAAATTTGGAACCCAACCTTGGACCTCACTCTATGTCCACCTTATCTACCTGCCTTAACCTCCCCCACCCACCTCTCTACCTGCGGACGACTTTGTCACCTTCTTTACTAATAAGGCGACAACCATCAGCTGGCATCTTCAACTCAACCTCTCCAAGACAGAAGTTCTCGTCTTCCCAGCCAGACCTTCAATACAACACAAAACCTGCATCGACATAGGGTATGCAGTGACTGTCCCCGTCTTAATGTTGGTTTACTTCCTGCATACGTAGGAAACGTGGATGATTCTGCATCTTTTACCAGGTAACACATTTTGCTCTGAACTGAGACTCTGGAATTGCCTGCTGTCTTTGTCTGCCTGCCACTGTCACATTGTTATCCACTACTCATCATTACATCACATTTCTGCCAAAATTAATTGCTAGATATTGAAATGATCTGAAATTTGAGTAAGATTGAGTGGAAATAGACCAAATTATTCTGTCTTTATCCTTAAATCTCAAATACAGAAAAATAAACAAGCCAATAATAATAATAATAATATAATAATTTGAAGCACGTAGATTTAATCACTGATTGCATTAATAAACCTGTGCATTTATTTGTACTTAATTGAATATTTAAATGATATGATGACTGGTATAAAAAATATATATATTATGTGTTATATTATCATAATTATAATATTATTATAATAATGTGCAAAAACTAATATGTCAGGTTGTCTTCGATGCTCCTTTCCCCATCAGATTCTCTTTTGTATTCTTCTCCTGTTTCAGTAAGATAATATAACATTTTGGAATGAAAATACAAATTAACAGTCCAAAACTGGAGGCCAGAATAGCAAATATCTCTACAGCAACACTGAACTTCCCAGGAGAGCTGACATAAGCTGGAATAAACGTGATCCACACTGCACAGAAGATCAACATGCTGAAGGTGATAAATTTGGCCTCATTGAAGTTATCAGGTAGTTTCCGAGCCAGAAAAGCAAGAATGAAACAGAAAGAGGCCAGAAGGCCTATGTACCCAAGAACAGCCCAAAATCCTACAGTTGAACCCAGAGCACATTCTAAGATGATTTTGTCTTTGATTTCTTTAAAGTTCTTAAATGGAAAAGGAGGAGAAATTGTTAACCAGAGGATACATATTACAACCTGGATGAGAGTGAAAGCCAGAACACTGAGTCTCTGCTGTGTTGGTCCAAACCATTTCATCACATTACTGCCTGGAAGTGAAGCCCTGAAGGCCATTAACACCACCATAGTTTTCCCCAGAACACAAGAGATGCAGAGGACAAAGGTGATGCCGAATGCTGTGTGTCTCAGCATGCAGGACCACTCAGAGGGTCGGCCGATAAAGGTCAGAGAACACAGGAAACACAGAGTCAAGGAGAAGAGCAGCAGGAAGCTCAGCTCAGAGTTGTTGGCCCTGACAATAGGAGTTTTCCTGTATCTGAAGAAGATGAATGCTACAACAGCAGTCATGCATGTTCCAAATAAAGATGCTGCAGTGAGCAGTGCTCCCATAATTTCTTCAAATGATAGAAACTCTGCTTCCTTCTTTACACAGGTATCTCTTCTGTCATTGGACCAGAATTCAGGCTGACATCGCACACAGGTGATAAAATCTGACAAGTAATAATAAAGCAGGTGTTAATATTGCTGAGTAATTTGGTTACTCCTTGCATCACTATTTGCACATATAAGACCGACAGTACACTGTTACCAGGTGCTATGCGGATAATTGTATGACAACTACATGGCCTTATCATTATTCATAAACCACAATTGTTTATAACATACCAACTGTGAATTGTAAGTCAGAAAATAACATTTTATTTCTGATATATTCTTCTGTTCTCTCTAACATTGCTGTCCATTCACTGTTTAGCTTGCTCGGCCACTGGTCTCTTCTTGAGCCAGGTAGGAGGGGTCAATGTGCACTTGCTGACAGCAATTAAAAAATCATTAATGGCAACTTCTACCTCTCGTGACTGGCTAATTTGTAATGTTTGAGTAAAGAACAGAGCAGTGAATTTGAAGGAGGTGAAAGTGAAATTAGGGCACAGAAATGTATTCTCAATTACGGTCAATTAGTTAAGACTTATATGTTCATGAATGTGAAATCACTATTCTGTGCAAAACAACAACAACAACAACAACAAAAACTGATAAAATATGGCAGCCCCTGGCCTCTTAGAGAGATAATTAACTGTTCCCTCATCATTTCTGAATTTTTTGCATAAAATGCGGCTCTCATAAATATGACTTTGTATGGCATTATCACAAGATTCAGATTGTGTAATTAATGTAATTATGATTTAGTAGCTCCTAAGTATGACATCTGGATCTCAAAATTATGAGATACTAAGTCATAATTATGAGATCTGGGCTCTGTGTTTTTTCTTTGATGAATGCAGTGCATACAGTGCTTGTATTGACATACATGAAGCTGATAATACAACCTTCATCAGCCTGCCTTTTCTTCTACATAACTATAAACATATGGTATATACAAAAAATTGACTGTTTCGTGCTTCACGGGGAAATCTTATTGACTTGACCTATAATGTTGCTTAAAAGTTATATATGTTTTTAATCTTGATTTTAAATTAGTAAAAAAAACAATCTTTTCCTAATATTGGCATAAAAATAAGATATTTTCGTGCTTCGCTTAAGTGGAAAACCTTGCATTAAGTATTACTAGACCTGAAATGTTGCTTATTTCTCCCTCTGCACATCTTATACAGTCATAGCAGCAGACAGGCTTTCCTTTCTGGAGAACCTTACGAGTTCCTGGAGGACATTTCTCACTGCAAACTGACACAGGAACCTGCATCACAAAACATCACTATAAGAAAAATATATCTGCACTCAAATGGAAGAGCTGTTATCTTAATTTTGATTCAATTTGTATTATTAAGACCTACAGTGGTGATATAATAACTTACCTGTTTTGAGTTCTGTGCCCAAACTAAAGACTTATTTTGGAGACTCAGCTGTTTGTCTGCAGGTAAAGATGCATCATAAAGACCAACTGTGACAAAGTCCACAACACCATTTTCTCTTCGCTGCCAGTTTATAATTTCATACTTTGCTGGTGGGTCTCCATTCTCATTAAAGTAAACTTCATCCCCTTCCTTTGTTTTGAAATTAATTTTTTGAATGTGCTGCAAAATCTAAAATGATATGTAATAATTTAGTTAACTGTCAAACATAGTGCGGGTGTGTTGGATCAATAGCATGATAGAAAGATGGTAGCCATTTCTTTTTCTAAAATCATAAATATTTTTAGCAAAAATAAAGTTTAAAAAGTTAAGTATACACTCACAGTAAATGGATCTAATGTCATCTTGGAATTACATGTTTCATTACAGCCAAGAATACTGTGAAGTGCATGAGCCACAGCATACACTCCTTTATAAAGATTATTAAATATGGGCATAAGTGACATATCAGTGAAGCTGTGTTGTAATCCACTCACATCTTCATGTCCAGTACATTCTTTGTGATTCTCTGCTGAGGAATTTGACTGGTTGAAGTTACAGTTAAATAATGCCTCCCAGAACTCTGTAAACATGTTATTACCCATTGAACTGAGAGGCTTGACATTTATTATGAATTCTTTCATGCCACTGACATGTGCTTTGGGGATGGCCAAACCTATGGCACCATTCAGAATGTGATTCTTATCCATTTCTGCAATTTGGGAATCAATGATCCAGCCCTCAGTGCCTACCCACTGGTACCCAGTTAAGTTGTTCAGAGACAACTGATATATTAGAACATCCATATCTGGGAAGGTCAGGAAAGCAACAATCACCTTGGAAGTTGAAAGCTTGATAATGTCGATTATATTTTGTATTTTGTTTGGTGGATCTGTTCTAAAGAAAGATACAGAATATTCCAGACAGATTCCCAGTTGCTGTGCAGTTTCTATGAATGTAGCCATGCCGTTATTGCCATAATCATTATTGCTTCTTATAGCTCCAACCCAAGTCCAACCAAAGTGCTTGACGATCTGCGCTAAGGCTCTACTTTGATAGTAGTCACTGGGTACGGTTCTGAGGAAGGATGGGTACTTGGTTTTGTCACTGAGACAAGCACAGGTGGCAGAGTGACTGATCTAAAAGATAAATGAAGTTAAAAAATTCAAATATAAAATAGTCACAAAGTAGCAGGTGTTCTTATTAGTTGGAAAATCCACTGAATACAAAGCCCACAAATAATAATAATAATAATAATGATAATAATAGCTATAAATATAATTTTTATAATCTTACCCACCAGTGGGATATGAAAAGGCCCAATGACAGTAGCTACACCCAAGCAAATAGAGGACGACGTTTCCCCCATAACTGCCTGCACTTGTGCAGGTCTGGTACATGGAGCCTCAGATGGTGCAGTCACAGCTTCATTACCATTAGCTAAGGCCAGTGCAACCTTCACACTTCTGGCAACAGAGCCACATGTATCATACAGTTCATATCCCAGAGACATGCCAGGTAGTAGGTCTGTTCTGTTATTGATCTCTTCAATGGCAAAAAGCATAACCTGGGCAAACTGGAACTCTCTGAAATTCAAACTTTTACACAATTTTAAATATTTGTACTAGCAGCAGAAACAAATAGAAATTACATTTAATAGTAAATTCATACTAGTAAAAGTATTTACTAGTATCAACGCACACAATAAAACAGATTTTAAATGTCAAAATTGAGAAAATACATTTCAATTTTTATACTTTGGTTTGGTAAAACTTTTATACCTGTTATATTTCTGTACCTGGTGCATTGCAGTGGCAGTGGTTTGTGTGTGTAGGTTTCCTGTCTGTCCTTCCAGCTGCTGTGGAAAGAGAAGATTCCCCCTAAAATAATGTTGCCATCTTTAAATAGCTGGGGGTTCTCTGGATCTCCTCTCTGTCTACACACTATCTCACCTGCCTGAGAGAGCGATACCACTAAAATCAACAGCTGTAAATTTGTCCAACCCTGCTCCAACCATGTCTGTGTGGACGTCATACTGTGCTAGAGAAGTAAACCACTGATTGGAGTCCCATGTACCTTAATGTAGTTCAAACAATTTTCTAGGTACATATACATTGTAGAGCACTGGAAAAAAAATGGGCGGTGTAAAGGAAGTGTACAAAGAAATCATGTTGGGGCTGTATGCCTATAACTCTAACAACACTGAGAAAATTATTAGTAGTAGTCGTTAAATAAAACAATAACAAACCATTCAATAAAGTATATTCTAAGTAATCTTCATTTAAAAATTGAAACGGAGGCAGTCAAATTTCTTCCAGCAACTCATTCCAGCATCAAGGTACCTTGACCCCAAAAATCTGGTTGCCTTGGTTTGACCTCTGTGCTGATAATGTTGCTGTCCATGCATGTTCTCAACACCTTTGTGTTTTTATGTCATTTCCTGCTCATGTTTCCATGTTTAGTCTTGTTATTGTTTCCTCCACTAAACTTTAGCATTTAAGTTTCACTCATCTAAACATCTACTTTGGATTGTTAGATTTACCACTTCCTTGTTTTTCTCACACTTGCCTATTAATTATGGAGTAAAGTTGTTCTTCTTCCTGGCAGTGTTGTCTGTCCTACCCTGGTCTATTATTAGTTATATACATATTTTGTTTTGGTTTTATGTTTTATCCTCTTCTAGGAGGCATTTTCTGTTGTTTCACTTTGTCACTTTAAAGTCATTTTGTTTTTGTCTGTTTCCATGAAAAACTACATTACAACACTAAACCCTATCTCTTGCTTTGCATTAAAGCCCTCAAATCATGCAAAATATAACAGAAGGATCTGACCTAGAGACATGGACCTAGTGGATTGAACTAGAGGGGCTGAGGTAATTTGGCACAGCCTTGAGCACCTCCAGGCCACGGTTATGAACACTTACTGTATGATGCAGAAGGAAAAATAACTTCTTGATGTAGCAGAAAAGTATTGATATCTAGAGCCAGGACTGACTGGCTGACCTGCTGCTCCTCCTACGGTAGGCGTATCGTATCTCTTCCTGTTGTCGACGCTGACTCGCTATTCAGTTGCTCTGTTTGTTTCGCTAAATTTAACAAACTTTAAGCTAAATTCATAGTGTTTGCGAAAAGCACTACTGGCGTAAGAGTTATAACATACACCTGTGTTGCTTAAGGACCATTCATAATACTTAATACTCTTGTTTTCTTGTGTTGTGAGGTCTGCTAGCTAAACCCTTTTAGCCATGGCTGCTTCTCCCTCTTCTTCTTCTCCCTCTTCTTCTTCTCCTGCTCTCTCTTGCTCGGTTTGTCACATGTTTAGCTTCTCCTCGGCCTCCTTTAGTGAGAAGGGGATTTGTAATAAATGTAGTTTATTTGCAGCTTTGGAGGCGAGGCTGAGTGATTTGGAGACTCGGCTCCGCACCGTGGAAAACAAGCCAGCTGGCCAGGTCCCGGTAGCCGGTGTGGAGCCAGCTAGCATAGCTCCTGTTAGCTGTCCCCCGGCAGTTCCCGAGCAGCCGGGAAGTCAGGCCGGCTGGGTGACGGTTCGTAGGAAGCATAACCCTAGACACTCGCCCAAGGTTCACCACGACCAGGTTCACGTTTCAAACAGATTTTCCCCACTCAGCGACACACCCGCTGAGAAACCCACTCTGGTTATTGGCAGCTCTATAGTGAGAAATGTGAAGTTAGAGATTCCAGCGGCCATAGTCAAGTGTATTCCCGGGGCCAGAGCGGGCGACGTCGAGTCCTATTTGAAACTCCTGAGTAAGGATAAACGTAAATATAGTAAGATAATAATTCACACAGGAGAGAAGTACAGGGCATCTTTCTGTCAACTTGAGTGATTTATGACCCTCATGTCATGATTTATGACCCCCACGTGACCCTCGTGACCCCCCCCCCCCCCGTCACAGGTTAATCTCGTGACTAACCTCAGCTCATGTACACTGATACCCCCTCGCCCCATAGTGGTCATGGGGTAATCTCGTGACCCCCCTTGTGCCCACACATGCACCCCCTCGCACCTTGTGACCCCCAGGTCACGGGTTAATCTCGTGACCCCCCTCGTGCCCACACATGCACCCCCTCGCACCTCGTGACCCCCTCAGGTCACGGGTTAATCTCGTGACTAACCTCAGCTCATGTACACTGATGCCCCCTCGCCCCATAGTGGTCATGGGGTAATCTCGTGACCCCCCTCGTGCCCATACATGCACCCCCTCGCACCTTGTGACCCCCCAGGTCACGGGTTAATCTCGTGACCCCCCTCGTGCCCACACATGCACCCCCTCGCACCTCGTGACCCCCTCAGGTCACGGGTTAATCTTGTGACTAACCTCAGCTCATGTACACTGATGCCCCCTCGCCCCATAGTGGTCATGGGGTAATCTCGTGACCCCCCTCGTGCCCATACATGCACCCCCTCGCACCTCGTGACCCCCCTCGTGCACACACGCACTCCCTCGCACTGCGAGCACGCCCACGCTGAGCCTCCGGCTCACTGGCGCCCCTCATGCACACATGTGGATCCTACATCCCGCTGCTGCTCCGGCACGCTGGCGCCCCTCAGATCTGCATCTTGCAACGCGTGGTAGCCATAGGGTATAACTGGCCCCGTCCAGACCTCATGAGTCGCTTGCCAATCAGAGCTGACCCCGACCGCCCTGTCGTGACGTTTACCAATCAGACTCGAAGCCCTTCCCACACACTCGATACGACGGCCAACCAGAGCCGACCCCGCCCTCACCCGGAAAAGAGGAGCATGTAAGTAGCCGCAGAACACAGGTGAGGGGCAGCAGCGCCACTTTAGACGGTTCTCGTTTCGAGGAGGATCGCCATTTTAATTCAACGTTGACTCTTGGTGAAAAAAAACAAAAACAAAGGTAAGTTTTTTTTTTAATTGTTAACCATAAATGTAAAGTTTAATTCTTGTATAAAATAATACTTATATAATGGTGTTAGATCCTGAGTCTCTCTCACGTGCAAGCCGGTGACCTTAACGCTACACTAATCAGACTGTAGATTCACAGGTCAAGATCGTAGACTAGAGTATTTTATCTAAGGTGACAGTCTTTGCCTGAAAAAAGTATTATAAATCGTTATTCTAATCTATTCTAACCTATCGTTAGGGTGAGTATACTATTTAGATAGTTAGTGTAACTAACATTGCTCAACTTTTTTAACATGGCTAAACTTTACAATCACAACATTAGCTTTGTCTGATAGCTCAATGGAGAAAAAGCAATATTATTATTCTACCAGCCAGCGAGTCACTTTAAGCTAACGGCTGTATGTCTGCAAAATCCTGGAAATTCCAGACGTTAATTTTCATTTTCTAACATATTTTATCCATTTCAGTGGCGACAAGATCAAATTAAGGAATTAAAAAAAATTGAGAACCCTGCAGAGATGGCTGGAAAAAAAAACTACCATATAATGTAAGGCCTCTGAACGACTGCTTAAAATATAAATTTTTAATTCTAGGTCATAAAAACTGGGGCAATACGTGTGTTTTTAACGCTAGGGGCGGTATTCGTGGAGCCCCTTCCTGCGCCTTATTCTGAAGAAAACAGGCTTTTATTTTTTTTGCATTCGTCGATTCAGCTTCCTTTCCCGATGGTTGATGGCCGGAGGATGAGACCGGCGCATGGAAACAGCGTCACGTGATGTAATTGATCCCTCTTAATTCCTTTTAGAAAAAAAAAAAAGTTTGTATTCATGTCAACAGATCCTAAACTTTACTCCGCACCTGTGAACATGTTCAGCCTCTTTAAATAATTAGTCACATTGGACTTTTTTATTTATTTATTTATTTGTAATAGATGAAGAACTGAATGTCACATATTTAACTTTTGATGAGCCTGTAGAAGTTGACAAATACACATATCTTTATGTTATGGGTTTTTATTATTATTATTATTATATATTCTAATACTCTGCAGTAATTCCACTACTGCGTGCTTGCTCTGGAAACTCTAAGCCCTCCATGAGTCTATGTACATTTTCATTGCTGCTTTGTTACTGAACTCTGTTCTTCTCGGGCCCTAATATCTACCCTAAACGATTATTCGACTTTTTATCTGAGAAACAGATCATAGCACATCAAGCGTGTATTGTTCAGTTTTTACTGTTTTATGCTTTGGTTGGTTCAGAGTTCTTACTGTTAGCAGCCATGGCTTATGACAGAAATGTGTCTATATGTAAACCTCTGCTGTATCCAACTGTCATGAGGAAAAGAACTGTCATTGTTTTTTTCTGACTGTAGCTCGGCTTCTGACTGCACGTCAGCAAGTGGGATTATCAACACTGAGCGGTTATCAAAAACTCTGGAGCTTCACTCTGAAAGTCATTTTTTTTTAATAACTCGATTAATAAACTTTTCTGTGTAACTTCAAGAGCAATAACTGTTTAGGTGTGTTCCTTTTGTTAAATGTTGGTGTTTACCTGTAATCTTCTTTTTTTTTTCTTACACCAGGAATCTTATATGCTATCATAGTTGTGGAGAAGTCAGGGAAAAAAAAAAAGCTGCACAGACCTGTTTAACGCAACTGATTGTTTTAATCAACTATTTTAGTTTGTTCACGTATGAGCTTGTTGCAGTTTGACCGGAATTTCCAAAAACTTTAATAATGAGTTTACGGATGGTTTTGTATAATCCTCTTTTTATTCCAATAATATATGGACTGAAAATGAAAGAAACTTCTAAACATCTCAAAAAGATTTTTGTTTTAATCAACTATTTTAGTTTGTTCACGTATGAGCTTGTTGCAGTTTGACCGGAATATGAATTTACAAAAAACTGTACGTTTGATAATGAGTTTACAGTTAGTTTTGTATAATCCTCTTTTTTTTTTTTTTTTTTTCCAAATGATATATGGACTGAAAGTGAAATAATTCTTCTAAACATCTCAAAAGGTTTTTCGGTCAGGACAAAGTGACCTAATGTTGTTGTTACTACTAATATTTGCAATTAACAATTATGTACATATGTTGTCCACTTAGTAGATTGTCTAGCAAGGCTCATCTTTTAGCTCTCATAAACTTAGATTGTCACTAGTGACTGATCACATTTTCTCCATTGTCTTCATTCTTTCTTTTTCTTTTTTTTTTTTTTTTTTTTGTTTTGTTCAGTGAATCACAGGTTTCAATATTATTAAATTTTCTTTTAGCACCATAGTAATGAGATTAAATTTGGTCAGCCAGTTAACACAAAATACGCTCCAAGAGGTTCTGTTCATAGATTAGAGCTCATTTGTCAATCTGTGCAATTAAACATCAAAATCTAAAAACCTAAGGCACTGAAATATTTTTGATTTTTCTGATCATACATTTCTAGATCATTGTTTCTGCATGCACTGAGAAAGTTAAAATTAACTACAATTAGCACATGACATCACATTATACAGCTTGTAGTTTTACTTTTGAAGAAGAATTTCTTTTAAATTTACACTAAAACACTACATATACGGAACCTAAATATTAAACTGTAATTTGTTTTCATATCCTGCTCAATTACTTTGTGATTCTGGACATTTTTTGTTTTTTTGTGAAAATGATAAATCAAACGTATTTATGTATGCTGTATGGACATTTACAGTTTACCTTGATGAGGGTAGCACTACTTTTTCAGGAATGTATTTTGCTCAACCTTTTAAAGCAGAACCGAGATAAGCAGTATGCAAACATATACTAATGATTTAGTCAAGTGCCGTGTGTGTTTCTACCTCTCGGTTCTCTGATTTGGACACGACTCTCATTCACACTGAATAATGAAGAATCTAACCATACTGTTCTACTTTGCGTCATGAGGCAGTTCAACAGTTGCACAGCTGAGCACCAAGATGTCTGTATTAACCATGTTTGAAACCACCCATTGAGGTCAAGAATATAATGTTCACTATGAAGGAACATAACATAACGTAATAATAATAATATCACTAATAAATGGCTAGAAACCCACATGGCCTATAACAGATATGGGTCTATATGTAAACCTCAGCAGTACCCAACTATCATGAGAAAAAGAAGTGTCATTATCTTTCTGGCTTTAGCAGGGCTTCTGCTTGCCCTTCAGATTGTAGCATTAACAATAACGATCTCTCATCAAAAACTCGATAGCTTCACCCTGAATTTTTTTTTTTTTTTTTTTTTTCTAATAACACAATATACAAACTTTTCGGTGTAACTTCAAGAGCAATAACTGTTTGTGGGGGATTGATTTTAGTAGATTCTGTTGGGTTCCTGTAATCTTCATCATTTTTTACCTACACCAGGATTCTTATAATATTTTATTATAGTTGTAGGGAGGTCATGAAAAAAAAACTGCACAGACCTGTTTAACGCAACTGATTGTTTTAATCAACTATTTTAGTTTGTTCACGTATGAGCTTGTTGCAGTTTGACCTGAATTTCCAAAAACTTTAATAATGAGTTTACGGATGGTTTTGTATAATCCTCTTTTTATCCAATAATATATGGACTGAAAATGAAAGAAACTTCTAAACATCTCAAAAAAGATTTTTGTTTTAATCAACTATTTTAGTTTGTTCACGTATGAGCTTGTTGCAGTTTGACCGGAATATGAATTTACAAAAACTGTATGTTTGATAATGAGTTTACAGTTAGTTTTGTATAATCCTCTTTTTATATGGACTGAAAATGAAAGAAACTTCTAAACATCTCAAAAGGTTTTTCTGTCGACATATAATAAGATAGTTATTTTTTCTTCTGTAGGAAGAATGCAAAGATGTGATTTGTTTGTTCTATGTAAAGTACTTATTGTCAGCAATGACACAGGTCCCAACAAAAAGTTAAATGAGAATAGCTAAGATGCAGCAAAGACCTTTAGCAGCTTCAACAATTCAATGATTGATCTTTTACATTTTTTACAAAGTAGAAAATGTTTGTCTTGTGAGTTTCACTCAGATTTAAAAAAGAAAAAAAGAAAAAAAAAGGCTTTAAATGTAACTGCACAAATACCGAAGTTGTACAGTAATACAAATCAGACAGTTTACATTTAAATGTCTCCATTATGTTGAGATCAGTAATCTGCAGGACTTTTAGTTTTTGCTTGAAACTATTCTTTTTTGTTTTGTTTTGTTTGTATGTTTGAGCTCATATTCTTACATTACCTTGTATATTTTACTTCCACTTTATCAATAACCAAACAGTTCTAGGTCATATTAAAACATATCATACACTGTAAAACCCGATAAGTTAATAGAGCTAAAAAAATTAGTTGAAACTGATTACATAAGACATTTTGACTTAACATAACTTGTTTTTTATAAGTCCAAAAAACAAAGGTTATTAAGTGAGTTCTACAAATTAGTTTTAATTGATACTAACTTGACTTTTTAAGTTCTAAATACTGCTTTTTAACATTGTTTTTTAACTTGTTATTTTAAGTCCAGAATACACAACTAATTTAAGTATAGTTAACTCTTGTATATTGATTACATGTAACAAAAAAAATTATTAGTTGCTCAGTAATAGATTTTTCAAGTAAAGTATACATGTTAAAAAAGTTGTATGCACTCCACTCTAACTTCAAGTTTTGCTTAATTGAAACTCAAAAAGTAAAACACAATACTTAAAATTTCTTTTTAAAAACTGAGTGAAACTCACAAGACAAACATTTTCTACTTTGTAAAAAATGTAAAAGATCAATCATTGAATTGTTGAAGCTGCTAAAGGTCTTTGCTGCATCTTAGCTATTCTCATTTAACTTTTTGTTGGGACCTGTGTCATTGCTGACAATAAGTACTTTACATAGAACAAACAAATCACATCTTTGCATTCTTCCTACAGAAGAAAAAATAACTATCTTATTATATGTCGACAGAAAAACCTTTTGAGATGTTTAGAAGTTTCTTTCATTTTCAGTCCATATAAAAAGAGGATTATACAAAACTAACTGTAAACTCATTATCAAACATACAGTTTTTGTAAATTCATATTCCGGTCAAACTGCAACAAGCTCATACGTGAACAAACTAAAATAGTTGATTAAAACAAAAATCTTTTTTGAGATGTTTAGAAGTTTCTTTCATTTTCAGTCCATATATTATTGGATAAAAAGAGGATTATACAAAACCATCCGTAAACTCATTATTAAAGTTTTTGGAAATTCCGGTCAAACTGCAACAAGCTCATACGTGAACAAACTAAAATAGTTGATTAAAACAATCAGTTGCGTTAAACAGGTCTGTGCAGTTTTTTTTTCATGACCTCCCTACAACTATAATAAAATATTATAAGAATCCTGGTGTAGGTAAAAAATGATGAAGATTACAGGAACCCAACAGAATCTACTAAAATCAATCCCCCACAAACAGTTATTGCTCTTGAAGTTACACCGAAAAGTTTGTATATTGTGTTATTAGAAAAAAAAAAAAAAAAAAAAAAAAAAATTCAGGGTGAAGCTATCGAGTTTTTGATGAGAGATCGTTATTGTTAATGCTACAATCTGAAGGGCAAGCAGAAGCCCTGCTAAAGCCAGAAAGATAATGACACTTCTTTTTCTCATGATAGTTGGGTACTGCTGAGGTTTACATATAGACCCATATCTGTTATAGGCCATGTGGGTTTCTAGCCATTTATTAGTGATATTATTATTATTACGTTATGTTATGTTCCTTCATAGTGAACATTATATTCTTGACCTCAATGGGTGGTTTCAAACATGGTTAATACAGACATCTTGGTGCTCAGCTTTTCAACTGTTGAACTGCCTCATGAAGCAAAGTAGAACAGTATGGTTGGATTCTTCATTATTCAGTGTGAATGAGAGTTGTGTCCAAATCAGAGAACCGAGAGGTAGAAACACACACGGCACTTGACTAAATCATTAGTATATGTTTGCATACTGCATATCTCGGTTCTGCTTTAAAAGGTTGAGCAAAATACATTCCTGAAAAAGTAGTGCTACCCTCATCAAGGTAAACTGTAAATGTCCATACAGCATACATAAATATGTTTGATTTATCATTTTCACAAAAAACAAAAATGTCAAGAATCACAAAGTAATCGAGCAGGATATGAAAACAAATTACAGTTTAATATTTAGGTTCCGTATATGCAGTGTTTTAGTGCAAATTTAAAAGAAATTCTTCTTCAAAAGTAAAACTACAAGCTGTATAATGTGATGTCATGTGCTAATTGTAGTTATTTTTAACTTTCTCAGTGCATGCAGAAACAATGATCTAGAAATGTATGATCAGAAAATTCAAAAATATTTTAGAGCCTTAGGTTTTTAGATTTTGATGTTTAATTGCACAGATTGACAAATGAGCTCTAATCTATGAACAGAACCTCTTGGAGCGTATTTTGTGTTAACTGGCTGACCAAATTTAATCTCATTACTATGGTGCTAAAAGAAAATTTAATAATATTGAAACCTGTGATTCACTGAACAAAACAAAAAAAAAAAAAAAAAGAAAAAGAAAGAATGAAGACAATGGAGAAAATGTGATCAGTCACTAGTGACAATCTAAGTTTATGAGAGCTAAAAGATGAGCCTTGCTAGACAATCTACTAAGTGGACAACATATGTACATAATTGTTAATTGCAAATATTAGTAGTAACAACAACATTAGGTCACTTTGTCCTGACCGAAAAACCTTTGAGATGTTTAGAAGAATTATTTCACTTTCAATCCATATATCATTTGGAAAAAAAAAAAAAAAAAAGAGGATTATACAAAACTAACTGTAAACTCATTATCAAACGTACAGTTTTTTGTAAATTCATATTCCGGTCAAACTGCAACAAGCTCATACGTGAACAAACTAAAATAGTTGATTAAAACAAAAATCTTTTTGAGATGTTTAGAAGTTTCTTTCATTTTCAGTCCATATATTATTGGAATAAAAAGAGGATTATACAAAACCATCCGTAAACTCATTATTAAAGTTTTTGGAAATTCCGGTCAAACTGCAACAAGCTCATACGTGAACAAACTAAAATAGTTGATTAAAACAATCAGTTGCGTTAAACAGGTCTGTGCAGCTTTTTTTTTTCCCCTGACTTCTCCACAACTATGATAGCATATAAGATTCCTGGTGTAAGAAAAAAAAAAAGAAGATTACAGGTAAACACCAACATTTAACAAAAGGAACACACCTAAACAGTTATTGCTCTTGAAGTTACACAGAAAAGTTTATTAATCGAGTTATTAAAAAAAAAATGACTTTCAGAGTGAAGCTCCAGAGTTTTTGATAACCGCTCAGTATTGATAATCCCACTTGCTGACGTGCAGTCAGAAGCCGAGCTACAGTCAGAAAAAACAATGACAGTTCTTTTCCTCATGACAGTTGGATACAGCAGAGGTTTACATATAGACACATTTCTGTCATAAGCCATGGCTGCTAACAGTAAGAACTCTGAACCAACCAAAGCATAAAACAGTAAAAACTGAACAATACACGCTTGATGTGCTATGATCTGTTTCTCAGATAAAAAGTCGAATAATCGTTTAGGGTAGATATTAGGGCCCGAGAAGAACAGAGTTCAGTAACAAAGCAGCAATGAAAATGTACATAGACTCATGGAGGGCTTAGAGTTTCCAGAGCAAGCACGCAGTAGTGGAATTACTGCAGAGTATTAGAATATATAATAATAATAATAAAAACCCATAACATAAAGATATGTGTATTTGTCAACTTCTACAGGCTCATCAAAAGTTAAATATGTGACATTCAGTTCTTCATCTATTAAAAATAAATAAATAAATTAAAAAGTCCAATGTGACTAATTATTTAAAGAGGCTGAACATGTTCACAGGTGCGGAGTAAAGTTTAGGATCTGTTGACATGAATACAAACTTTTTTTTTTTTCTAAAAGGAATTAAGAGGGATCAATTACATCACGTGACGCTGTTTCCATGCGCCGGTCTCATCCTCCGGCCATCAACCATCGGGAAAGGAAGCTGAATCGACGAATGCAAAAAAATAAAAGCCTGTTTTCTTCAGAATAAGGCGCAGGAAGGGGCTCCAAGAATACCGCCCCTAGCGTTAAAAACACACATATTGCACCAGTTTTTATGACCTAGAATTTAAAATTTATATTTTAAACAGTCGTTCAGAGGCCTTACATTATATGGTAGTTTTTTTTTCCAGCCATCTCTGCAGGGTTCTCAATTTTTTTTAATTCCTTAATTTGATCTTGTCGCCACTGAAATGGATAAAATATGTTAGAAAATGAAAATTAACGTCTGGAATTTCCAGGATTTTGCAGACATACAGCCGTTAGCTTAAAGTGACTCGCTGGCTGGTAGAATAATAATATTGCTTTTTCTCCATTGAGCTATCAGACAAAGCTAATGTTGTGATTGTAAAGTTTAGCCATGTTAAAAAAGTTGAGCAATGTTAGTTACACTAACTATCTAAATAGTATACTCACCCTAACGCCAGGATAGATTAGATTAGAATAACGATTTATAATACTTTTTTCAGGCAAAGACTGTCACCTTAGATAAAATACTCTAGTCTACGATCTTGACCTGTGAATCTACAGTCTGATTAGTGTAGCGTTAAGGTCACCGGCTTGCACGTGAGAGAGACTCAGGATCTAACACCATTATATAAGTATTATTTTATACAAGAATTAAACTTTACATTTATGGTTAACAATTAAAAAAAAAACTTACCTTTGTTTTTGTTTTTTTCACCAAGAGTCAACGTTGAATTAAAATGGCGATCCTCCTCGAAACGAGAACCGTCTAAAGTGGCGCTGCTGCCCCTCACCTGTGTTCTGCGGCTACTTACATGCTCCTCTTTTCCGGGTGAGGGCGGGGTCGGCTCTGGTTGGCCGTCGTATCGAGTGTGTGGGAAGGGCTTCGAGTCTGATTGGTAAACGTCACGACAGGGCGGTCGGGGTCAGCTCTGATTGGCAAGCGACTCACGAGGTCTGGACGGGGCCAGTTATACCCTATGGTTACCACGCGTTGCAAGATGCAGATCTGAGGGGCGCCAGCGTGCCGGAGCAGCAGCGGGATGTAGGATCCACATGTGTGCATGAGGGGCGCCAGTGAGCCGGAGGCTCAGCGTGGGCGTGCTCGCAGTGCGAGGGAGTGCGTGTGTGCACGAGGGGGGTCACGAGGTGCGAGGGGGTGCATGTATGGGCACGAGGGGGGTCACGAGATTACCCCATGACCACTATGGGGCGAGGGGGCATCAGTGTACATGAGCTGAGGTTAGTCACAAGATTAACCCGTGACCTGAGGGGGTCACGAGGTGCGAGGGGGTGCATGTGTGGGCACGAGGGGGGTCACGAGATTAACCCGTGACCTGGGGGGTCACAAGGTGCGAGGGGGTGCATGTATGGGCACGAGGGGGGTCACGAGATTACCCCATGACCACTATGGGGCGAGGGGGCATCAGTGTACATGAGCTGAGGTTAGTCACGAGATTAACCCGTGACCTGAGGGGGTCACGAGGTGCGAGGGAGTGCGTGTGTGCACGAGGGGGGTCACGAGGTGCGAGGGGGTGCATGTATGGGCACGAGGGGGGTCACGAGATTACCCCATGACCACTATGGGGCGAGGGGGCATCAGTGTACATGAGCTGAGGTTAGTCACAAGATTAACCCGTGACCTGAGGGGGTCACGAGGTGCGAGGGGGTGCATGTGTGGGCACGAGGGGGGTCACGAGATTAACCCGTGACCTGGGGGGTCACAAGGTGCGAGGGGGTGCATGTATGGGCACGAGGGGGGTCACGAGATTACCCCATGACCACTATGGGGCGAGGGGGCATCAGTGTACATGAGCTGAGGTTAGTCACGAGATTAACCCGTGACCTGAGGGGGTCACGAGGTGCGAGGGGGTGCATGTGTGGGCACGAGGGGGGTCACGAGATTAACCCGTGACCTGGGGGGTCACAAGGTGCGAGGGGGTGCATGTATGGGCACGAGGGGGGTCACGAGATTACCCCATGACCACTATGGGGCGAGGGGGCATCAGTGTACATGAGCTGAGGTTAGTCACGAGATTAACCCGTGACCTGAGGGGGTCACGAGGTGCGAGGGGGTGCATGTGTGGGCACGAGGGGGGGTCACGAGATTAACCCGTGACCTGGGGGTCACAAGGTGCGAGGGGGTGCATGTGTGGGCACAAGGGGGGTCACGAGATTACCCCATGACCACTATGGGGCGAGGGGGTATCAGTGTACATGAGCTGAGGTTAGTCACGAGATTAACCTGTGACGGGGGGGGGGGGGGTCACGAGGGTCACGTGGGGGTCATAAATCATGACATGAGGGTCATAAATCACTCAAGTTGACAGAAAGATGCCCTGTACTTCTCTCACAGGAGTTAATAAAATTAATGTTGAATCGGTGTGTAACTTTGCTAAACCGATGTCGCACTCCGTAGTTTTCTCTGGGCCCCTTCCCAATCTGACCAGTGACGACATGTTTAGCCGCATGACGTCATTTAATCGCTGGCTGTCTAAGTGATGTCCCGCTAACAACGTGGGCTACATAGACAATTGGAAAACTTTTTGGAGAAAACCTGGGCTGATTAGAAGAGACGGCATCCATCCCACTTTAGATGGTGCGTCTCAACTCTCTAGGAATATGGCAGAGTTTATTAGACGACCTAAACCCTGACATGTCAGAGTGGAGCCCAGGACACAGAGACGCAGTCGTACACACCTCTCTGCAGCTTCCCTACAGCCATCTCCCCCCAAAAACTACCATAACCCCATAGAGACAGTGTCTGCTCCCCGAGTACCTAAATTATTTATATCTAAAACTAACACAAGAGGAGTAATTCATAAAAACCTAATAAAAATAAAGACGACTCCTCTCTCAGAACAAAATAACAAGACAACAATCAAATGTGGACTTTTAAATATCAGATCTCTCTCGTCTAAATCCCTGTTAGTAAATGATTTGATAACTGACCATCAAATAGACTTATTTTGTCTTACTGAAACCTGGCTGCAGCAGGATAAATATGTCTCTCTGAATGAGTCGACCCCCTCAAGTCATATTAATTATCATGTTCCTAGAAGCACAGGTCGGGGTGGAGGAGTAGCAGCAATCTTCCACTCAAGTTTGTTAATCAACCCCAGACCTAAACATAGTTTGAATTCATTTGAGAGCCTCACTCTTAGCCTCTCTGATCCTAACTGGAAAAATCAAAAACCAGTCCTGTTTGTTATTGTGTACCGTCCTCCTGTCCCTTACTCTGAGTTTTTAACTGAATTCTCAGACTTTCTATCTGATTTAGTTCTTAGTGCAGATAAAGTCATTATAGTGGGTGACTTTAATATCCATGTAGATGTTGATGATAACTGCCTCAACACTGCATTTAATTCACTATTAGACTCCATTGGTTTTACCCAAAATGTAAATAAACCCACTCACTGTTTTAATCACACCCTTGATCTTATTCTGACATACGGTGTGGAAATTGATCAGTTAATAGTTTTTCCCCAAAACCCTCTTTTATCTGACCATTTTTTAATAACATTTGAATTTACAGTACCAGACTTTACTAAACCTACAGATAAGATTTACTAGAGTAGAAGTTTATGTGAAAATGCTGTTGACAAATTTAAGGAACTGATTCCATCTTTTATTTCAGGGCCATGTACCAACACAGAGGAAGGCAGTTATTTCAATGTTACTCCAGCACAAGTGGACTATCTTGTTAATAGTACTGGTGCTTCACTCAGAACAATACTTGATACTGTTGCTCCTCTGAAAAAGAAGCTAGTGAGTCAGAGGAAGTTAACTCCATGGTACAATTCACAAATCCGTAGCTTAAAGCAGAAATCACGTAAGCTGGAAAGGAGGAGGCGTTCCACCAATTTAGATGAATATTGACTAGCCTGGAAAGATGGTTTAATAATATATAAAAAAGCCCTCCGTAAAGCTAGAACCTCATATTACTCCTCAATAATAGAGGCAAATAAGAACAACCCTAGATTTCTTTTCAGCACTGTAGCCAGGCTGACAAAGAGTCATAGCTCTGTTGAACCTAGTATTCCCTCAACTCTCAGCAGCAATGATTTTATGAGTTTCTTTACAAATAAAATCATAACTATTAGAGAAAAAAATTATCAGATCCTCCCTGCATATAGCATGGATTGTACAACAACTCTAGATTCATCTGCAAGACCACGCTTGTACTTAGACTGCTTCCGCCCTGTAGATCATTCTAAATTAATTTCAGTTATTAATTCCTCTAAACCATCAACATGTCTCTTAGATCCCATCCCGACTAGACTCCTCAAAGATGTCTTACCTTTGATCAGCACTTCCATATTAGATCAGATCAATCTATCTTTACAATAGGCTACGTACCACAGGCTTTTAAGGTTGCTGTAGTCAAGCCCCTGCTCAAAAAGCCTACTCTGGACTCAGGGGTCTTAGCGAATTATAGACCATTATCCAATCTGCCCTTTATCTCTAAAATCCTTGAAAAGTGCACGACCACCTGCGTAGCAATACCTTGTATGAAGATTTCCAGTCAGGATTTAGAGTACATCATAGTACAGAAACAGCACTGGTAAAGGTCACCAATGATCTTCTACTAGCATCAGACAATGGACTACTCTCTATACCCGTCTTGTTAGATCTTAGTGCTGCATTCGACACTATAGATCACAACATTTTATTACACAGACTGGAACATGTCATTGGGATCAAAGGAACAGCACTAGAGTGGTTTAAATCGTATCTATCGGATAGATTTCAGTTTGTACATGTTAATGATGAGTCTTCAATGCACAGCAAAGTCAGCTATGGAGTTCCACAGGGATCTGTGCTTGGACCGATTCTTTTCACTTTATATATTTCCCCTTTAGGCAATATTATTAGGAAACACTCTCTACATTTCCATTGTTATGCAGATGATACCCAGCTATACTTATCTATGAAACCAGGAGAAACTAATCAATTAGTCAAACTTCAAGCATGCTTAAAAGACATAAAGACCTGGATTTCCTTCTCCTAAATCCTGACAAGACAGAGGTTATAGTGTTTGGGCCTAAAAATCTCAGAGACACTATGTCTAATCACATTCTCACCATTGATGACTTACTACTGGCCTTAAGTAATACTGTAAGAAATCTCGGAGTTATCTTTGATCAGGATGTCTCCTTCACTTCATACATCAAAGAAATCTCTAGAACTGCCTTTTTTCACCTGAGAAACATTGTTAAAATTAGGAGCATCCTGTCCCAAAGTGATGCTGACAAACTAGTCCATGCATTTGTTACTTCCAGACTGGACTATTGTAATTCATTAATAATATGATGTCCCAGTAACTCCTTAAAAAGCCTCCAGTTAATCCAAAATGCTGCAGCCAGAGTTCTGACTGGAATTAGCAAGAGAGATCATATTTCTCCTACGTTAGCTTCTCTCCATTGGCTCCCTGTAAAATCCAGAATTGAATTTAAAATTCTTCTCCTCACTTATAAATCCCTTAATAATCAGGCTCCATCTTATCTTAAAGACCTCATAGTTCCATATCTTCCATGCAGAACTCTACGTTCTCAGACTGCAGGTTTACTTGCGGTTCCTAGAGTTTCCAAATGTAGAATGGGAGGCAGAGCCTTTAGTTACCAAGCCCCTCTCCTGTGGAACCAGCTCCCAGTTCAGGTTCGGGAGGCAGACACCCTCTCCACATTTAAGACTAAACTTAAAGCTTTCCTTTTTTTTTATAAAGCTTATAGTTAGAGATGGATCAGGTGACTCTGAACCATCTCTTAGTTATGCTGATATAGCTTACTCCTCTTGATGTGGAGAAGCGATTCTACTCTAAAATATGTCATGTAAATCTACTGAATCAAGCCTGTGATTCTACTGATATGAGGAAGAGAAAGCTGTGCAGGATTAGATAGATTGTTTCAGCCTACACACAAACACACACAAAAATAATAATACGGATGTTTTGAACATTCAGATGTTATCCGTTCACTTGGGTGATTCTCAGCAAACCACCTATTATAAACTGCGTATTTTGAAATATTATCTAAATGTTAACACAATTGTACAATATAAATATTGAAGCTGGCTATGCTATTGTTAAGCTATACCCATTTGTTCAATAACAATGCCCATCATTAAAATGAGTGGTGCTAATCTGCCATTCAGATCTGCATGGGTGGCTTCAGACAGCTCTATCTCAAAAGTATAAAAGCCTCAATTATGCAATTATGAATAAGAATTAATATGTGTAATGTGTTGACAAGTAGCATTTTGATATAATTATGTTTGTGTAGCTTAAAATTTGAATGTTTAGCAATGGTTAGACAATGGGTAAGGTTTAGACCACTACCAGGTAAAAGAGCACACTACAGGCTATGAATGGTTTAAAAGCTTTTATATTAAGAGGCAAGGGAAAGAGGTGGTGATTGCGGTGGAATTGAATCTTGAGGGAGAAAGGGCAGCTGGTGTGAGCGGCAGCCGAGTCAGGTTGTGGAAGGGTCCACACTGTAAGCCAGAGGCAGAGAGTGAGGTCCAGAAATCCAGAAAAATAAGAGAGTCAGAAAAAACAGGTCACAGGGTCCAGAGATGCAGTCAGAGAGAGAGAGAGAAAAAGAGAGAGAGGCAAACAAATTCAAAATCCACAATCCAAAACAGGGTTATCCACAGAAACAGGTCAGACTGACAGGATGGGTCAGGCAGAGAATCAGTGGTCAAAAGATCAGTCTAGGTCGAATGCTGGAAGGTCACTTCAGGAAGAATGCAGACGATCTGGTGGGGAATAAAGGGCTGCAGACCTGTTTATATGTTGGAGGGAGAGAAGGTGAAACTGATCGGGTAATTAGAGGTAGAGGCAAAGACAGAGCTCAATCAGACCATATATCATCAGCACGGTGAGAGTATATACAATACATGGTGAGAGTGCACTTCACCTTCCAGCTTGACCCTGGAACGTCAGAAAGATACAGAGTGGTCTGGGGAGGCAGAGGCACACTGCCACAGGATTGACTATCTTGGTGATGGGAAATGGACCGAGATGACAGGTTTACTCGACCCAGATGTCGAGTATGCCCTATGTTGCGGGATCAAAAGGTTGGTTCCTGAGAAGTGAAAAGCTGGTTTCCAGCTCTTGATTAAACCTCTCCATCTGGCCGTTGGTTTGTGGATGAAAACCAGAGGAGAGACAGGTGTTCCCAGAAGTCTACAAAACTTGGTAACTGGGGACCACTGTCGGAAACAATGTCTCAAGAATTGTGATTTTGTGGAGTCTGAACATGTGTTAAATCAGTAGCGCAGCAGTCTCTTTGGTGGAAGGTAGCTTCTGCAGGGAAACAAAATGGACCATTTTACAAAATGGTCACAAAATACTTTGTGCCATTGTTCCTAGCCTTATATTGAGTCATGTTTTGTTATTACGTGTTACATGCCTTGCCACACTCCTACCCTTGTTAGTTGTTACTTCTTGTTCAAGTGTAATTCCCCATGTTTTTGGTTACACACTTTCTCTGCCTTTCTATCCACTACCACACTTTTCAATAAACCCCTTTTTCTAACGTACTGGTTTCTGGCATTTTAATTGTATCCAGTAAAACCAAAGCCCTTACAGTACCATGTAGTCTGCCAGAAACCTGGGCGTTATCATTGATGATCAGCTGTGCTTTACTGACCCCACTCCTCTGTCTCAAAGGGCATGCAGATTCGCCCTTTTCAACATCAGTGTTATGATTCCTGCTTGGTCCTGGCCCAATTTGTTTTGTAAACCCGTCAGCCCAGAACCACTGCTTTACACCAGTTCTTGGACCTCCCTCAACTCATCGGAGCCGTTTAAAAAAACATTTGTTTTTAACAATTGTGGTTGAAACCTCTAGTCTGGGCCCTGCTCATGTATTGCATCATGTGTCTATTCATCTTAACTGCTATGATACCTGATAGGAACGTCCATGTTCTGCAGAGGTAGTTTATTGGGCAGTAGTTTAATGGGACTGCCCTCTTCTGGGAGTTCTTCAGGATCTGTAATGTTTTCTTTAACCATTCAGGGTGGGTCCCATCCATTACCAGCTGGTTCATCATGTGCTGCCTCTATATGTGTATGCCTAATATGATGAAGCTTTATTCATCCCACAGTGGGAAGATTTGCAGTATTACAGCAGCAGAAAGAGTAGAAGTAAGATGAGAGAAGTAGGACAATAAAAAATAAATATATGTATATATATATATATTTTTTTTAAAGGTAATTAATTATACCACTGTATATTTAGCTATATTCAATGCTGGTATCCATATAATATGTCACAAATTAATTATGTAGGGTAAAAAATATTGATATACTACAGGTATAAAAAATGTTTGTGTTACAATATTATTTCAACAATGTGCAAAAATTAGATTGTCTTTGCAACCATAATTGTTGTATATTTTTAATATATCAGATTGTCTTTTGTGCCCCTTTCCCCATCATATTCTTTTTTGTATTCTTCTCTGGTTTCAGTAAGATAATATAGCATTTTGGAATAAAAATACAAATTAACAGTCCAAAACTGGAGGCCAGAATAGCAAATATCTCTACAGCAACACTGAACTTCCCAGGAGAGCTGACATAAGCTGGAATAAACGTGATCCACACTGCACAGAAGATCAACATGCTGAAGGTGATAAATTTGGCCTCATTGAAGTTATCAGGTAGTTTCCGAGCCAGAAAAGCAAGAATGAAACAGAAAGAGGCCAGAAGGCCTATGTACCCAAGTACAGCCCAAAATCCCACTGTTGAACCCAGAGCACATTCTAAGATGATTTTGTCTTTGAGTTCCTTCAAATTCCTAAATGGAAAAGGAGGAGAAATTGTTAACCAGAGGATACATATTACAACCTGGATGAGAGTGAAAGCCAGAACACTGAGTCTCTGCTGTGTTGGTCCAAACCATTTCATCACATTACTGCCTGGAAGTGAAGCCCTGAAGGCCATTAACACCACCATAGTTTTCCCCAGAACACAAGAGATACAGAGGACAAAGGTGATGCCGAATGCTGTGTGTCTCAGCATGCAGGACCACTCAGAGGGTCGACCGATAAAGGTCAGAGAACACAGGAAACACAGAGTCAAAGAGAAGAGCAGCAGGAAGCTCAGCTCAGAGTTGTTGGCCCTGACAATAGGAGTTTTCCTGTATCTGTAGAAGATGAATGCTACAACAGCAGTCATGCATGTTCCAAATAAAGATGCTGCAGTGAGCAGTTCTCCCATAATTTCTTCAAATGATAGAAACTCTGCTTCCTTCTTTACACAGGTATCTCTTCTGTCATTGGACCAGAATTCAGGCTGACATCGCACACAGGTGGTAGAATCTGACAAGTAATAATAAAGCAGGTGTTAATATTGCTGAGTAATTTGGTTACTCCTTGCATCACTATTTGCACATATAAGACCGACAGTACACTGTTACCAGGTGCTATAAGTGCATGTACCAGGTGCGGATAATTGTATGACAACTACATGGCCTTATCATTATTCATAAACCACAATTGTTTATAACATACCAACTGTGAATTGTAAGTCAGAAAATAACATTTTATTTCTGATATATTCTTCTGTTCTCTCTAACATTGCTGTCCATTCACTGTTTAGCTTGCTCGGCCACTGGTCTCTTCTTGAGCCAGGTAGGAGGGGTAAATGTGCACTTGCTGACAGCAATTAAAAAATCATTAATGGCAACTTCTACCTCTCGTGACTGGCTAATTTGTAATGTTTGAGTAAAGAACAGAGCAGTGAATTTGAAGGAGGTGAAAGTGAAATTAGGGCACAGAAATGTATTCTCAATTACGGTCAATTTTTCCTAATATTGGCATAAAAATAAAATATTTTTGTGCTTCGCTTAAGTGGAAAACCTTGCATTAAGTATTACTAGACCTGTAATGTTGCTTATTTCTCCCTCTGCACATCTTATACAGTCATAGCAGCAGACAGGCTTTCCTTTCTGGAGAACCTTACGAGTTCCTGGGGGACATTTCTCACTGCAAACTGACACAGGAACCTGCATCACAAAACATCACTATAAGAAAAATATATCTGCACTCAAATGGAAGAGCTGTTATCTTATAAAAAAACATATTAATTTTGATGCAATTTGTATTATTAAGACCTACATTGGTGATATAATAACTTACCTGTTTTGAGTTCTGTGCCCAAACTAAAGACTTATTTTGCAGACTCAGCTGTTTGTCTGCAGGTAAAGATGCATCATAAAGACCAACTGTGACAAAGTCCACAACACCATTTTCTGTTGGCTGCCAGTTTATAATTTCATACTTTGCTGGTGGGTCTCCATTCTCATTAAAGTAAACTTCATCCCCTTCCTTTGTTTTGAAATTAATTTTTTTAATGTGCTGCAAAATCTAAAATGATACGTAATAATTTAGTTAACTGTCAAACATAGTGCGGGTGTGTTGGATCAATAGTATGATAGAAAGATGGTAGCCATTTCTTTTTCCAAAATCTTAAATATTTTTAGCAAAAATAAAGTTTAAAAAGTTAAGTATACACTCACAGTAAATGGATCTAACGTCATCTTGTAGTTACATGTTTCATTACAGCCAAGAATACTGTGAAGTGCATGAGCCACAGCATACACACCTTTATAAAGATTATTAAATATGGGCATAAGTGACATATCAGTGAAGCTGTGTTGTAATCCACTCACATCTTCATGTCCAGTACATTCTTTGTGATTCTCTGCTGAGGAATTTGACTGGTTGAAGTTACAGTTAAATAATGCCTCCCAGAACTCTGTAAACATGTTATTACCCATTGAACTGAGAGGTTTGACATTTATTATGAATTCTCTAATGCCGCTGACATGTGCTTTGGGGATGGCCAGACCTATGGCACCATTCAGAATGTGATGCTTATCCATTTCTGCAATTTGGGAATCAATGATCCAGCCCTCAGTGCCTACCCACTGGTACCCAGTCAAGTTGTTCAGAGACAACTGATGTATTAGAACATCCATATCTGGGAAGGGCATGAAAGCAACAATAACCTTGGAAGTTGAAAGCTTGATAATATCAATTATCTTTTGTATTCTGTTTGGTGGATCTGTTCTAAAGAAAGATACAGAATACTCCAGACAAATTCCCAGTTGCTGTGCAGTTTCTATGAATATAGCCATGCCGTTATTGCCATAATCATTATTGCTTCTTATAGCTCCAACCCAAGTCCAACCAAAGTGCTTGACGATCTGCGCCAAGGCTCTACTTTGATAGTAGTCACTGGGTACGGTTCTGAGGAAGGATGGGTACTTGGTTTTGTCACTGAGACAAGCACAGGTGGCAAAGTGACTGATCTAAAAGATAAATGAAGATAAAAAATTCAAATATAAAATACTCACAAAGTAACAGGTGTTCTATTTAAAATCCACTGAATACAAAGCCCACAAATAATAATATTAATAATAATAATGATAATAATAGCTATAAATATAATTTTTATAATCTTACTCACCAGTGGGATATGAAAAGGCCCAATGACAGTAGCTATACCCATGCAAATAGAGGAAGACGTTTCCCCCATAACTGCCTGCACTTGTGCAGGTCTGGTACATGGAGCCTCAGATGGTGCAGTCACAGCTTCATTACCATTAGCTAAGGCCAGTGCAACCTTCACACTTCTGGCAACAGAGCCACATGTATCATACAGTTCATATCCCAGAGAGATGCCAGGTAGTAGGTCTGTTCTGTTATTAATCTCCTCAATGGCAAAACGCATTACCTGGGCAAACTGGAACTCTCTGAAATTCAAACTTTTACACAATTTTAAATATTTGTACTAGCAGCAGAAACAAATAGAAATTACATATAATAGTAAATTCATACTAGTAAAAGTATTTACCAGTATCAATGGACACAATAATACATATTTTAAATGTCATAATTCAGAAAATACATTTCAGTTTTTATACTTTGGTTTGTTAAAACTTTTATACCTGTTATATTTCTGTACCTGGTGCATTCCAGTGGCAGTGGTTTGTGTGTGTAGGTTTCCTGTCTGTCTTTCCAGCTGCTGTGGAAAGAGAAGATTCCCCCTAAAATAATGTTGCCATCTTTAAATAGCTGGGGGTTCTCTGGATCTCCTCTCTGTCTACACACTATCTCACCTGCCTGAGAGAGCGATACCACTAAAATCAACAGCTGTAAATTTGTCCAACCCTGCTCCAACCATGTCTGTGTGGACGTCATACTGTGCTAGAGAAATAAACCACTGATTGGAGTCCCATGTACCTTAATGTAGTTCGAAAACTTTTCTAGCTACATATACATTGTAGAGCACTGGGGGAAAAAAAGGGGCGGTGTAAAGGAAGTGTACAAAGAAATCATGTTGGGGACAATAGGAACAATATTATTATTAGCAGTAAAATAAAACAATAGCAAACATAAGAGAAAAACATGAAACCATTCAATAAAAATATATTAGTATAATATATAGTATAAGTAAGCTTTCATCCAGCATCAAGGTATCCTGACCTTTAAATGTTTACTTTGGTTTGACTTCTGTGCTTATTATCTTGCTGTCCATGCATGTTCTCAAACCTTTTTGTCATTTCTTGTTCTTGTTTCCATGTTTAGTCTTGTTATTGTTTCCTCCACTAAGCTTTAGCATTCAGGTTTTACTCGGCTACACATCTACTTTGATTCTTAGATTCAGCACTTCCTTGTTTTTTCTTACACTTGCTGATTAATTATGGAGTAAAGTTGTTCTTCCCTTTTGGCAGTGTTGTCAAGAGAGAGAGTCAAGAAGCTTTATTGTCATTCCAACCACATATAGCTGAAGCAGTACATAGTGAAATGAGACAACGTTTCTCCAGAACCATGGTGCTACATAAAACGGCAACAGGACAGAACATGGAGCTGAGGACTGCTAAGTTGTCCTAGCCACATAAAGTGCATCCTGTGCAACCTAGTGCAAACAGTGCAATAACACAAAGAGAAAGTGCAGACAGACATCTGAAGACAGTGCAAAAACAAAACACAAAACACAAAACAGCAGCGACCAGTAGCTGAAATGTACACTTCACATCTGAGGTACTATAAAAAACGATGGTGGAAATTATGTGCAAGAACAGCAAGTGTGTGTGTGTGTGTGTGTGTGTGTGTGTGTGTGTATATGTGTGTGCTCAGTTCAGTTTTTGTGTGTGTGTGTTGAGGAGCCTGATGGCTTGAGGGAGGAAGCTGTTCAACAGTCTGGTTGTGAGGGCCCGAATGCTCCGGAACCTCTTCCCTGATGGCAGCAGTGTGAAGATTGGGTGTGAGGGGTGGGTGGGGTCATCCACAATGCAGGTAGCTTTGCGGATGCAGCGTGTTGTGTAAATGTCCGTGATGGAGGGGAGAGAGACTCCAATGATCTTCTCAGCTGTCCTCACTATCCGCTGTAGGGCCTTGCGATCCGAAACGGTGCAGTTCCCGAACCAGGCAGTGATGCAGCCGCTCAGGATGCTCTCAATGGTTCCCCCTGTAAAATGTAGTTAGGATGGGGGGCAGCAGATGGGCTTTCCTCTGCTTCCTCAGGAAGTAGAGACGCTGCTGGGCCTTTTTGCTGATGGATGGGTGTTGAGTGACCAGGTGAGGTTCTCCTCCAGATGAACACCAAGAAATATGATGCTCTTGACGATCTCCACTGACGCTCCATCGATGATCAGTGGAGAGTGGCCACTCTTTGCTCTTCTAAAGTCAACAACTATCTCTTTAGTTTTCCCAACGTTCAGAGACAGGTTGTTGGCCTTGCACCAGGCTGAGAGCTGATGTACCTCCTCTCTTTACGCTGACTCGTCGTTCTTGCTGATGAGACCCACCACAGTCGTGTCATCGCCGAACTTGATGATCTGATTCGAGCTGTGCATCGCTACACAGTCGTGAGTCAGCAGAGTGAACAGCAGTGGACTGAGCACACAGCCCTGAGGGGCCCCAGTGTTCAGTGTTGTCTGCCCTTTCCTCTTCTATTATTAGTTATATATTTTTTTATTTTTGGTTTAGTCTTATGTTTTATTATCTACTAGGAGGCATTTTCTGTTGTTTCACTTTGTCCCTTTGAAGTGATTTTGTTTTTGTCTGTTTTCACTAAAAAACTATTATCTTACTAAACATCATCTCTTGCCTTGCATTTGCATCCTCAAATCATACAAAAAGAACTAGAGAGGATAAGGTAATTTGGCACAGCCTTGAGCACCTACAGGCCACAGTTATGTACATCAGATGTATGATGCAGAAGGAAAAATAACTTCTTGATGTAGCAGGAAATTATTGTTCTCTAGAGCCTGGTTATTTGCAATTTCAGGGACTTTCAGGTCCCAGTTTATTTCCCATACTTCTACCATTAATGTATCCATCCATCTTCTTCCACTTATCTGGGGCTGGGTAGAGGTGGCAGCAGTCTCACCAGACATCTCCTCCAGCTATTCCGGGGTAACACCACGGCATTCCCAGGCCAGCTAAGAGACATAGTCTGTCAGTATGTCTTGGTTCTTCCCCAGGCCATGTCCAAAACACCTCCCAGGGAGGCATTCCGGTGGCATCAGAAACAGCTGCCCAAGCCACCTCAGCTGACTTTTCTTGATGAATAGGAGCAGCACCTCTACACCGAGCTCCACCTAGGTGACTGATCTTCCTTATCTCTAAGGGTGCACCCAGCCAGTACACATGTGCTTTGTGAACTTGGAGAAGGCATTTGAACCCTGTCCCTTGTGGTACTATGTGGGGAGAGCTTCCGGAGTATGGGATTCAGGGGCCCTATGTTAGGGGCTGTCTGGTCCCTGTACAACCGGAGCAGGAGCTTGGTTTGCATTAGCTGCAAAAAGTCAGACTTCCCAGTGCATTTTGGACTCTGGCAAGGATGCCCTTTGTCACTGGTTTTGTTTTTTTTACATCCATTACACATACTATTTGATCAGGTCCTTAAGCAACTGCATGTTAAACATCAGATGTCTTAGTGCTTAGGAGTTCTTGAACGTTTCCATCATCATTTGAAATCATCGAATCGTGCTTGGTGTATTGAACTCAAAGCTGACTGGGGAGAGGGGCTGCCCTGGTTTTTGTTAGCAGCATGAGTTGTGCAAGTAAACACTTACTATATGACTGTAAGGTAGAGTAATGTAATTACATCCCTGGTGATAAAGTTCTGTCACTGTAAAGAAGTAAAGAAGCCTGTGATTCTAGTGATATGAGGAAGAGAAATCTGTGCTGGGTGTTTCCGCCTCCACTCAAACAATTCAGAAGTTTTGACTAACATTCAGACGTCCATTTACTGGTGACGGGTGATTCTCAGCGAAATTCAACAGAATCCATCATTGTTTTCTGACATGCCATCTTGTACTCAATTATTTGAGCTTGATATTGATGTTCTTAAGTCTCTACCTAAAAATCTGAAGTATTTTTAATAACTGAAAATTCTGTAATGTGGTTACAAAACCAGACACCTATATCCTACCTAGGATGGAAGACTGTGTGGCCAAGTTTTGGTCAGCAAGGTATTTAAGTAAAGTTGACCTTTGACACTAAGAAATACATTTGCAAAAAAATATTTATTAGTAAAATTGTTTTGCTGCCTCTATTTAGCAACATATCATTACATGTGTTTAATGTGCCCTTTCCAGTCTTAAAAACAGGTCCTTAAAGCCCCCAAAACGTGATGCAGAAGGAAAAATAACTCATACTGACGGTGAAGATTCTCAGTAGTCCAGGTGAAGTTATCTGGAAGTTGAGGCAACTGAACTTCCTTCTTGTTAGGTCGAAACTTTTTACTACTCATCCATGTAGCTTCTTCAGTCTGAAAATAGTTGGTTAGAGACTGTCTTGCGATGCCTGTCTTCCTTCATTTGAAAAAAGAACAACGGAACATCCGGAGTCCCAGGTTCAACACAAAAACCTGGTCATGCCTTACATGGTTGGGGTTTCGGAGAAGCTGAAATGGATTTTCCCAAACCCACCAACACACTCTGTAAGAGGATTGTCCACTCCACAACACAAGATGAGCAATATTGTCGCGGTCCCAGCTCTTCCTGCCTGTCTGGCTGTCCTTCATGCCCTTATTTGGTCTGTTTCCTGTTTCCTTCTCCTCTCAGCCTTACCACCTTGATTACCCATTGACTACACCTGTGTAGCTCTCTCCCTATATAAAGAGATCTGTTTGCCTTCCTTCCTTGCCAGATAGTCTGACACCTTCCTGAGAATCACACTATACAGCATTACTTTGGATTGACTTCTCGCTACCAGCCCTGCCTGACCTGAACCTGCCTTCTGCCTATTACCCTCAGTACCATGAGTGTTTCCCCTGATCTGTTCTCTACTGTGTTGTTCCCTTCCTTGCTCTGACTCTGTGTGGACCTCCTAGTGTTTGACCTGGACTGTCTTTCCTGCAGTGGATATTGTCAACTGCAATTCTCTGTGGACCTGTCTTCTAGTGTTGGATTGTGTTTTGACCTCTACTTAGCCTGCCGAATACATCTGTCCGAACTGTCTCATTGTGTATGACCAGGACTGCCTTTCGATCTCTGCCTTAGCCTGCTGAATTTCTCTGTCAGAATTTTCTCCTGGTTAGTGACCTGGATTGTTGCTGGAATTAGGTCCTACGCCTCACGAATCTCGCTGACAGTAGTGCATCACTGCGCATGACCCTCCCCAACCGGAACTTCAACCTGCCTGTAGTGATTCTGATTCTGGAGGCATTTGCCTTGCTCTGGGTTCACATCTATTTTGTGTTTGTGCTAACCTCTATCTCCCACCAGACTGTTTTTCCGCAGTTCCAGTCACGAGTCTCTGCAATCCCAGCCACCACATGCTTCCAACAGCAGTCGGCCATTTTGGAAGTCAAGCCATAAACAATTATCTACTATGGTGATCACACTCAATCACACCGTTCTACCATGCACCGTGAGCATCCGACATCTTCATTCGCCACGACTCAGTCCATTTCCGCCCTAACTTTGTCTCCTCTCCTAGACTGCCAAATCCACCCGACGTCGTTCCCATCTGGCTATCGTCTCACGGGATTCCAGATTCACCAGTTGCACAATCCCATTGTTAATAAAACCTATTCTAACTCTTCTGTCTCACAAGTTGATTTGTAACAAATATAGTGTATGCGGTTCAGAGAAACCAAACTGCCACTACACAGGTGAATGGCACAGCACCAGAGGAGTAATACCTCAGGACATGAATCAGCTGTGAACAGTCTGTCTACTGTTTTAAGGAAAATGAGGTTCACATACTGGACAGAGAAGACAAGTGGTTTGAGAGAGGTGTGAGGGAAGCCTTGCATGTGCAAGTCAGCACCCCCTCAATCAACAGAGGTGGAGGCTTTAGACACAACCTGTCTCTTATTTGTCATTCTGCCCTTTCATCAATCCCCAGAAAGAGAAGGACCAATTCACACATGCACCAGGTTGGACACACCTAACAACCCACTTTAGGGGGATAAGAGGGGGTTGCAGAGGTGTGACTATTACATCCTTCACATCCTCCCCTTCCATTGTTTCACCTAACGAGCCTATTCAGGCCAGGGTGGAGTGAAACCAAACATGGAGCATAAATTTGTACTTTCTAACCAACTATCTTCAGACTGAATAAGCTTCTTGGATGAGTAGTGAAACAATTCGACCTGAAGGAAGTCCAGTTGCAATGACTCAACTTCCAGATATTCTCATACTGAAAAACCATGTCTAAAATGTGCGTGAAAAAAACCTTTCCAAAGCAACCGGATTGCAACATTCTTCTTCCTGAATGTTAGAGAAGTTGGTGGCCCCTTGGTAGAGTATGACGTTGTGGATGAGACGAGATGCCCGGACAAAAGATCTTGAACCCCCACTTATCCAACTTGCTCTTGATGTACTGACAGAAGTTGCCAGCTCAGGTAACTTTGTACACTACCATCACTTTGTCAATACCATGCTGGTTGGTGGCAGGAATCAGGAGGTATTGTTGTCTGAACATGTCAAAGAGAGGACAGATCTTGGAGTAGTGATCAGTACTGCCCTCTGTCTGGAAGTTGTCGTTGAAGTGGACATGTCTTCTGAGAACCTGGAAACGCTTCACTGACATGGTGTCTGCCACTGGTGGGAAGCGTGACTCTAATCTTCAATAGTGGGGAACTGGAACATGCCCATATACAGCAACAGTCACAGGAAATCTTCAATTTTAAAAGCTGTGGTTTTGTTAGATACACCTGCCTGTTGAATTGAGTACAGGTTAGTATGTATACTACAGACAGGTACTCATCTGGGCAATGTCAAAGTTTCTTGCAATACTCAAAAGAAGCTGTCCTCGAAAGAGTGTCCTTTCTTCCTCCTGGACTGACTGAGAAACTGTTAGGCACAACAAGCACAGGCACAGTAAATATAGGAATATCCCTATTGGCCCACTTTTTTTGTTTCAGCTTTGCAGAATGAGGAAAGGGATTTTCAATGGTGTCTGAAGGGACTTTATGTATCTATCTATCTAACCTGTTTTTCTTTATTGGGCGTGGAATATTTTGATTGCATTATTCCTGTAAGATGATACAATAAGGAACAAACGGCACGGTTATTATTACATTACAGTAGCAAATACAGCAATACATAAATAATACATCTCTTTACAGAATGTCATAGGAGTTGTATCTATCTAGCTAGCTTTGAGTAGTAGTGTGTGTGTGTGTGTGAGGTGAACCACATATTACAAACTGTCTATTTTGACATATAATTATCCAAATGTTAACACAATTGTACAGATTCATACAATATAAATATTGAAGCTGTATGATTTTGTGTAACTATGAAATCAAATCAAATTAGTGACCCTAATGTGCCATCCAGATCTGCATGGGTTGCTTTAGACAGCTCTATCTCAAAAGTACAAAAGCTAAAGCTTAGACAATTGCAATTATGAATCAGAATTCATATATGTAATGTGTTCACAAGTAGGCAAACATTTTAAAATAATTATGTTTGTGTAGCTTACAAATTGAAATTCTAGCAATGGTTAGACAATGGGTACAAAATAAGAAAATAGTGACTTGAGATGGACTGTTTACACGTACTGCTTACACTGGCAAGTAAACCAAGCAGTCAACCACATTTTCTAAAGAATCATTAATATACAGAGCCACCCAGTGGATATAATAAGTGTTAAATACACTACTAAATGAAGTAAAGGGGATAAACAGCCAACGATGCGTTTTAAGAGTTTTTACTATAGCAATATGGCAGCGAAAAAAGGTCAGCCATGTAGTTATAATGCAAGTGCAAGTCTTATTGGCAGGTGCTACTCTCTAAATGCCGAGAGGTATTTGTTCTTACTTTATGCCTTCTTGTTTGTGGTTTATACTGCCATTTGGGTTGAGCAGGGCACAAACAACATGTGGGATTAGATTGTTTCTGGTTTGCCTGGCGGTGCAGTTTATTTGGATGATTTAGTGATTGTTTGGAATATGTGGGAAGAGCCTTTTTGAGAGATTGGTTTGTTCAATCCTAACCATGAATTTGGCCAAACGTGTTTGGCAGAGCCACTGTTACATTATATCTTTGGAGAGCTGTAGAGCAAGATGCAATAATCTGTACTGGATATGCACTATTTTGGATATGAAGCACGAGAGGCAATAAAAATCTGGCTGCTCATGCTCATTATCATGCCTCATGTGTTCAATGATCTGTTCTAATTTTGTTCTTTGTTTTACATTTCAGCTAAAAAAGGGATAAATAAACGAGAATGTTTTTGCCACTATATTATATTTGATTTTATATTTTTTGATAGTTTTAGGTTGTCTTTACTGCTCCTTTCCCCATCATGTTCTTTTTTGTATTCTTCTCTGGTCTCAGTAAGATAATATAACATTTTGGAATGAAAATACAAATTAACAGTCCAAAACTGGAGGCCAGAATAGCAAATATCTCTACAGCAACACTGAACTTCCCAGGAGAGCTGACATAAGCTGGAATAAAAGTGATCCACACTGCACAGAAGATCAACATGCTGAAGGTGATAAATTTGGCCTCATTGAAGTTATCAGGTAGTTTCCGAGCCAGAAAAGCAAGAATGAAACAGAAAGAGGCCAGAAGGCCTATGTACCCAAGTACAGCCCAAAATCCTACAGTTGAACCCAGAGCACATTCTAAGATGATTTTGTCTTTGATTTCTTTAAAGTTCTTAAATGGAAAAGGAGGAGAAATTGTTAACCAGAGGATACATATAACAACCTGGATGAGAGTGAAAGCCAGAACACTGAGTCTCTGCTGTGTTGGTCCAAACCATTTCATCACATTACTGCCTGGAAGTGAAGCCCTGAAGGCCATTAATACCACCATAGTTTTCCCCAGAACACAAGAGATACAGAGGACAAAGGTGATGCCGAATGCTGTGTGTCTCAGCATGCAGGACCACTCAGAGGGTCGGCCGATAAAGGTCAGAGAACACAGGAAACACAGAGTCAAGGAGAAGAGCAGCAGGAAGCTCAGCTCAGAGTTGTTGGCCCTGACAATAGGAGTTTTCCTGTATCTGAAGAAGATGAATGCTACAACAGCAGTCATGCATGTTCCAAATAAAGATGCTGCAGTGAGCAGTGCTCCCATAATTTCTTCATATGATAGAAACTCTGCTTCCTTCTTTACACAGGTATCTCTTCTTTCATTGGACCAGAATTCAGGCTGACATTGCACACAGGTGATAGAATCTGACAAGTAATAATAAAGCAGATGTTAATATTGCTGAGTGTTGGTGCCAGTGATGTATTTTTTGATTAAATCTATTCATATAAAAAAAAAGATTGAATTTTGTTTACTGACTTTTGAGTAATTATTTAAAGTGTGAGATGGCAAACGTGTTAAAATTTGGAATATATCATGATAATGTTAAAAAGTTACATTTTTATGTACGTTGCTGAAAACAAGACAAACTTGACCACCTCTGTGAAAATGTTCTCATTCATTATATAAAAACATTTTGTTAAATGTAGAAACAAAACTAGGCAATGTAACCATGCTAAAATATATACTACTGTTAGAAAAATTGTACAGATTTATCCTTTTACATTTGTTACTCATGAAACAGCATAACTTGAAGTGATTCTTGTAAAGCATTTTACAAGACTTTTAACTCAGGGTGTCAGATATGCATGGAAAGCATGGAAATCCCCTTGAAACGACAGCCAACTGCATGTTACGATTGCCATTTGTTACGTCTTTAGTTACAAAGAGAAAAACATCTGCCTCCCATCTGAAATCCATAAAAAGAACTGTGTGTGTTAGATACTTTGAGTTTTAGATATATTTTATACATATATATATGCGAGGGACCTAATTGCAAACCTTAAATTACATATTAATCAATAATAAAATAATAATACAAGTAGGCCACTATTACTAGACCTGTATTGTTGCTTATTTCTCCCTCTGCACATCTTATACAGTCATAGCAGCAGACAGGCTTTCCTTTCTGGAGAACTTTGCGAGTTCCTGGGGGACATTTCTCACTGCAAACTGACACAGGAACCTGTATGAACAACATCACTATGACAAAACAGCACTTATTGTAAGTATGTAGGCCTTGCAAACCTGAGTTTAATTCATTTCATTGTTATAATTTTTGACAATTGTATGATGTTCTTTTAATGTTTTTTCTGCTTGGCTTAGATTATTTTGTTTCCCTTCCATCTGTCAAATGACTAAATGTAAATGTGAATGTAAATCTAGATCTGTAGTTAAAAATTATAATGATCAAATAATAACTTACCTGTTTTGAGTTCTGTGCCCAAAATAAAGACTTATTTTGCAGGGTCAGCTGTTTGTCTGCAGGTAAAGATGCATCATAAAGACCAACTGTGACAAAGTCCACAACACCATTTTCTGTTGGCTGCCAGTTTATAATTTCATATTTTGCTGGTGGGTCTCCATTCTCATTAAAGTAAACTTCATCTTCTTCCTTTGTTGTGAAATGAATTGTTTTTGTGTAGTGTAAAATCTAGAATAATATGCATTCAGTTAATTATTACAGAAAAAAACGTTGTTTTGGTTTAACAGCATAGTCTAGTCAATGGACTAGAACAATATCCTTTATCAAAATGTTATCATTTTATAGACTTATTGCAGAACAGAATTTAAATACGTGTAAATATTCACTCACTGTTAATGGATCTAGCTGCGCCTTGTAGTTACATGTTTTATTACAGGCAAGAATATCATTAAGTGCATGAGCCACAGCATACACTCCTTTATAGATATTGTTAAATATGGGCATAAGTGACATGTCAATGAAGCTTGGCTGCAGTTCCCTCAAATCTTCATGTCCAGTACATTTTCTCATATTCTCTGAAGACGAAGTTGACTGCTTGAACCGACAATTAAATAATACCTCCCAGAACTCTGTCAACATGGCATTATTTATTGGCTTTACATCTAATATGAACTCTCTAATGCCTTTGACATGTGATTTGGGGATGGCCATCCCTATGGCACCGTCCAGAATATGATGCTTGTCCATTTCTGCAATTTGGGAATCAAAGATCCAGGCCTCACTGCCTACCCACTGGTACCCAGTCAGATTGTGGAGGGACAACATATAAATTAGTACATCCAAATCCAAGACGGAAAGAAAAGCAACAATCACCTTGGAAGTTGAAAGCTTGATAATGTCAATTATATTTTGTATTTTGTTTGGTGGATCTGTTCTAAAGAAAGATACAGAATATTCCAGACAGATTCCCAGCTGCTGTGCAGTTTCTGTGAATATAGCCATACCATTATTGCCATAATCATCATTGGTTCTAATAGCTCCAACCCAAGTCCAACCAAAACGCTTGACCAACTGAGCCAGAGCTCTGCTCTGATAGTAATCACTGGGTATTGTTCTAAGGAAGGATGGGTACTTGGTTTTGTCACTGAGACAAGCACAGGTGGCAAAGGGACTAATCTAAAAATAAAAGGAAATATTCTACATACATGAAGATGTAAAGTATAAAACATTCATGAAGTCGCATTTGCTATCAACAGCTGAAGTAACCTATTACATAAACATAATGTTAAATGTATAAGTTTACAAATGACCTACTAGTGGGATGAGAAAGGGTCCGATGACAGTAGCTATCGCCATGCAAGGAGAGGAAGAGGTTTCTCCCATAATTGCCTGCACTTGTGCAGATTTGGAACATGGAGCCATGGAGGGTACAGACATAACTTCATTACCATTAGCTAAGGCCAGTGCAGCTTTCACACTTCTGGCCATGGAGCCACAAGTATCATATATCTTATATCCCAGAGAGATGCCAGGTAGTAGGTCTGTTCTGTTATTAATCTCCTCAATGGCAAAAAGCATAGCCTGAGCAATCTGGAAATCTCTGAAATTCAAACTTGATATTCACAAATTTTAAAGTTTTGTACTAGCATTAGAAACCTAGACTGAAATCTACATATTACAAAAACCAAATTATTTGATGACAATAACAGACACAAACACACACACTCTTTAAATATCATAATTCAGACATAATTTTAAAATGTAATACTCGGTTTGGTCAAATTCTATATCCATTATATATCTGTACCTGATGCATTCCAGTGGCAGTGGTTTGTACGTGTAGGTATCCTCTCTGTCTTTCCAGCTACTGTGGAAAGAAAATATTCCACCTAGAATAATGTCACCGTCTTTAGATAACTCAGGATTCTCTGGATCACCCCTCTGCCTGCACACCAGCTCATCTGCCTGAGAGAAAGATACCACCAACAAGAGATGTAAAAGTGCCCAGCCTTGCATAGGCCACCTCTGTGTGGATGTCATACTGTCCAATAGAAATACACAGCTGGGTAAAATCACATGTTCCTTAATGTAGTTCAAAAGTTTGTGTTGATATTTATACTAGTTGATTGACCCTAAAAAAAAAGGGATGTTTTATGTGAATATGGGGTGAGAAGAAGGAGGTGTCTATGAAGTAAAAGATTTTGAGGGGGTCTTATCACATCTGATTGAACAAGCAAATTTAATTATTAATTTTGTTTTTATTTTAGAAAGTTTTTCTTTCTTTCATTGGCATGGACCATATACTAAGACATGGAAGGCAAAATAATGAAGACATTGCATTTATAAAAGCATAATGGCTGAAATAGCCAGGACAGTATTTTTACAATATCTTCTTGCCAGCTCCTGTTTGTTTTAATGGAAGGGTATTGCTGAAGGAAAAATGCATAAATAAATGCACAGTATTTAATGTGCCCTAAAAATGCACAATTATAATGTGTTTATAGAACCCCAATTCTAAAAAAAGATGAGATACTATGTTAAATCTACGTCAAACAGAATTCAGTGATTTACAAATCTCAGAAACTCTTTTTTTTCTACAACAAAGCCTAGTAAACATCAAATATCTAAATCGCATAGTCTTCTACTGCAAAGCCATGCTGTTGTCATAAATGTTTTGATGACATAGAAAGTCATGAATCATAATGCCCCTTCATACCTATGTCTGATCTCTTGACCCCTAATATTCCACATTCTCAGACAGTTCCAATCTGTCGAGATTTTTAAATCAAAACTTCAAACACATTTATACGCCCTAAGATCAATTAGTGGCAGGGACTCGTACGTGTACCAGTACTTGATAGATGGGAGTGTTTTAGTCTAAATTAACTAATAAACCCAGTATTTCAGTGCAGCCCATATAGTTCTACCGACGAGACCACAGCTCCCTTTCTCTCTTGTGCCTAATATCCTTCTTCTTGGGCCTCATCATTGGAGGAGGCTGAATGTTTCAGTACCCACTGTCTGAATGCACTGGGAGGCTGCTGGTATTCTCCCTGATCATGCCCTATCTGTTCCTGCTAGCTGTCTCAACCCAACCGGTTAAGGCAGGTGGCTAACCACCGTCAGCAAGGTTCTGCTGGAGGTTTGATTAAAGGGAGTTTTTCCTCGCCACTGTTGCCCAGTGCTTGCTCAAGGAGGGATGTTTGGTGCTCTCTATAAGTTTATAAGATTCATTTCTTATTTTGTGAAGTGCCTTGAGATAATTCTGTTATGATTTCCCCTAAAAAAATGTATGAGTATATACACTGCCTGGATATATCTTTATGCATTGATCGTGACTTTCCAGTTGTGCAAGCTGCTCAATACATTAATCATTAATGCACCTTCAACCCTTTATGCTTGTTTTTAGTGAAGAGATCATGAATATCCAAAACTGTGTTTCGGCCTTGTCCCTTGGTGATAGGAAGATTCTTAAATAAACTTCTCAGGACCACCTCTGAGCTTCACCGGCACAGCAACTGACAGAGGCACACTCAAAGTATCTAGCACATACAGTTCTTTTTATAGGCTTTTAGATGGGAGGTAGATGTTTGGCATTATAATTGCAGTTGGTTTCTTTTAGATGAAGTCCATGCTGGAACATTCTGTCTGACTCCCTAAGATAAGAATTCAGGTGCATTGTCTCAAAAGGACAAAGGCAAGCTTCACAAGACTCTGTCCAAGTACTGTCCTTCTTGTGTAAGCCACTCTGGGTAGTGCTGTTAGGTACTCATGCGTTGCTGTTAGGTTCTTAAAGAAATAGGTAACAAATGGGTTGTATGTTGCAAATGCTATTTCTCCTCTATTGTACATGAGAGAATCTTTCAAGAGAAATAACAGTAGCTGCGCTCACAATAAAACGTCATCAAAATTTTACACCCCTCCCCTGTCGCCCGGATCTTTTACACAGATGGAGGTGCAAACTCACATGGCCTGTGATACCACCTTTCAAAGTGGCCTAAAGGAGAGTCAGCATGGACCCAAATCCACTTTTCATCCTTAAGGTAGCCCCTTATCAGAAGAAAAAATTATTGACTTCGCATCCACGTTACAATTTCTGGGCATAACCTTTGACAGTGTTAAGATGAAAACTTCTCTTCCATCTGAGAAATTACAGTGCATTCGTGAAGTTACTAATTCTTTTTATCTCTAGCTCAAAGATTACTAAACACCAGCTCCTGTTCTTGCTTGGTCACTCAAACTTTGCTGTTTGATGGGGTACTATCAGGGCATGTGGTTTGCAGATAGCTGGCTATCTGGGTTTTCAGCATTGTCCCCATCTTTTATTTTGTTCAAAATCTGCACTTCTGGCATTGCAGACAATGGAGCCGTAGTCAGCATCTTAATAATAAATAATAATACAAATTTTTAGAGCACTTTTCTAAACACGTTACGTGTTAAGTGCTTCACAAAAGAGACAAAAACACATATAGCCCACCAAGACCAACTTGAGCAAGCACTAGGAAAACAGTGGAGAGGAAAAACTCCCCCTAGAGGATGAAACCTCGAGCAGCACCAGGTTCAAGTTAGACGGCCATCTGCCTCGACCGGTTGGGGTGCAGGAAACAATAAACAAACAAACAAACAAAACAAAGCAATAATACAAACAAAACTTACAACAACTACAACATCAGTCCTTAAAAATATCAGTTCCAAAAGAAAGACATTCATCTAAGTTAATGGGAAGTCGTTCTAAAGGAAGATTTGTCTCTGTTTAAAGAAGATCAGAAAAGGCTCGCCGGTAGAGGTATGTTTTAAGGAGAGATTTAAAAGATGTTACTGAGTCAGCTGATCTTATTTTCTCAGGTAATTTGTTCCAGAGTTTGGGGGCTCTAACTGTAAAAATTCTGTCACCTCTAGTTGTCATTCTAACATCAGGGACATACAGAAGATTTCTACCAGAGGATCTCAGGCTATGTGCAGGCTCATAAGGCTTTAACAACAGGGATATATAGCTGGGGGGAAGGCCATGCAGGGCCATACCCTAACCCTTTTGTCAGAATTCAGTTGCAAGAAATTTTGAGCCATCCAACTTTTTATCTCATTTATACACTCATGTAGGAAACTCAGTCCTCCATGGTCTGAGATCTTAAAGGGACAGTACAGCTGAGTGTCACCAGCATAGTAATGGAAAGGAACACCGTGTTTACGAGTAAAATGTCCTAAAGGGAGCATGTACAGAGAGAACAAGATTGGCCCCAGTACTAAACCTCGAGGGACTCTGTACTTTACAGGAGAAAAAGATGACTTGCAGGCATTAATGAAAAAACTAAATTATCTATTGGACAGGTATAAAGAGAATCAGTCCAGTGCAGTAACTTTTATTCCAGCCCAGTGCTTTAGTCGGCCCTACAAAATGTGGTGATTTACTGTATAAAAAGCAGCACTAAGATCAAGGAGGACAAGAACAGAGCACATACCAGCATCGCAGGCCAATATCATTTCACTTTTAGTAGGGTGGTCTCTGTGCTGTGATGTTTGCAAAAAAACTGATTGGAATTCGTCAATGTTATAAATTGACATTGATTCTATTATTTCATTAAAGTATGTTTGAAAGTTGAGTCATGGCAACTGGACTTCCTTTAGTTAGTTGAAATGTTTCGCTACTCATCAAAGTAGCTTCTTCAGTCTGAAGATAGTTGGTTAGAGGCCACAAATTTATGCTCCAAGACTGGTTTCACTCCACCCCTTGCCCTGAATAGGCTCGTTAGGTGAAACAAAAGATGGGGGAGATGTGAAGGATGTAATGGTCACACCTCTTCCCACCCCCTCTCAACACCTAAATGGGTCGTTAAGTGTGTCCAACCTGGTGCAGGTGTGAACTGGTTCTGGCCTTTTTCGGGATAGATGAAAGGGCAGCATGATAAATAGAAGACATGTTGTGTCTAAGTCCTCCACCTCTGTTGAGAGAGGGAGTGTTGATTTGCACAAGCCTTGCATGTACACATACCTTTACTTAGTCTCTAAAAGTCAGCAACGTATTATATGAGACAAAGTTTGGCTCCTTCAGCTATTAATTCCTCTGATTTTGCCTGGAGATTGTTTGCTGCTTTCCGCTTGTGAGATTCTGAAGCCATAAACACCTTTAGTAAGTGTCTCATATAGCTGGTGGTGGTTGTTTCTGTTCCATTTTCACTTATTCATTCAATATAGTTTGAGGTTTCTTTATGCTTTTGATGGTCAACTAACAATCAATTGCCAGTTGACTCCTTTCTCACATTGGCCTCCTCCTTTCTCGCTCTTTTGGCCTTAGGCCTCCTCCTTTTATATAGGAGGATATATTACAGATTAAATCTTCCACTACACCATAAGATTTCTTACTTTGTGGGGTTTCTTCCTATTTCCTATCTTGGCTAACCTAGGAGTTGCAAAGCTGCTCTCCTAACTGGGGTCTATCTGTCAACTATCTCTTTGTGATCATGCAATAAATATTTTATAGACTCTACTGATCTCTCCTTATTGAACTAGAACTTACCAAGTAGCAGTGTATGCTTTTGCTAACCAATCAGGTTACATCTCTGTCCAGATTCATACAGTACCCTAATAAGGCTATCCATGAGTCTCTCTGGACATACATACCAGATGTATTAAAATTTCTCTAAAGAGATATTGAGGTATCACATCAGCGTGAGATCACTGTGACCATGATGTCTGACATTTGACCACCAAAATCTAATCAAGTCAAGTTCCACATCATTTTTTGTTGTTTTTGATATATATAAATATTTTGGTTGTCTTATCAATGAAATTATTATTAGTAGAATAGGGCAAGAAATGAAGAGGTTGAGTCAGAGGCTCCAGTCTGACATGTGTCAGGCCTGTGCACTGACTACAATGGCTGTAGCTAGGATGCATATTCGAAGCTAAAATATGACCTTACTCATGAATCATATTTGTACTTGCAACAGTGCACTTTTCAAAATGCACTTGGTGTATTGATATGATTAGGTAAAATAATTACTACAAGTTATTATAGGATGAATTTATCAAGTATGTTCTTTTCTTCTAAGTTCAGCTCATATTACTATAAACATAGTGTTTAGTTATAAAGCTGGAGAATAGGCAAAATCTGCTAGTTGTGAAAGGTGAAGCAAAAATGCAATTTACTTTGTCAGCCATCACTGGAGAGATCGGTAAAAGGTGAACAGTTAACATATATGAACAACATATACATTGCAAAGTAGGTGACATAAACAACAGCTGGTATGCAAGGTGAACAATGTCCAAGAGCAAATATGACAGAAAGGTGACTTGCAAGTCTAATGGTTTATCTGATTTTAAAAAATGTTCTATTAAAATGCTGCCACCCCCATATAAAAATGAATGATATATAGTGAAATATTGCAGTGGTACATCAAAACTATTCACAAACATAATATTCTGTTTTATATTATCCTTTATTATATTATATATGTATAACTATACTGTAGATTTCATAGTATATTTATATTTATTTATTTATAGTGTAATATATGTATTGTGTATGTATGTGTATTGTATTTTAGTTAAGTAACCTTAATTTGTACTGAATTACATATATTTACATATATTGGATGATATAATTGTATAAAACACTGCAATGATGTAATATCCATATTATAGTGTGGAAAAATGCATAATTTATGTTATGCACATTATTTTGTAAAAAGTATATTGTATATTGTTCTTTCTATATTTTGTTTAGGTTTTAAGATATCTTTTGTGCACCTTTTACCATCATATTCTTTTTTGTATTCTTCTCTGGTCTCAGTAAGATAATATAACATTTTGGAATAAAAATACAAATTAACAGTCCAAAACTGGAGGCCAGAATAGCAAATATCTCTACAGCAACACTGAACTTCCCAGGAGAGCTGACATAAGCTGGAATAAACGTGATCCACACTGCACAGAAGATCAACATGCTGAAGGTGATAAATTTGGCCTCATTGAAGTTATCAGGTAGTTTCCGAGCCAGAAAAGCAAGAATGAAACAGAAAGAGGCCAGAAGGCCTATGTACCCAAGTACAGCCCAAAATCCTACAGTTGAACCCAGAGCACATTCTAAGATGATTTTGTCTTTGATTTCTTTAAAGTTCTTAAATGGAAAAGGAGGAGAAATTGTTAACCAGAGGATACATATTACAACCTGGATGAGAGTGAAAGCCAGAACACTGAGTCTCTGCTGTGTTGGTCCAAACCATTTCATCACATTACTGCCTGGAAGTGAGGCCTTGAAGGCCATTAACACCACCATAGTTTTCCCCAGAACACAAGAGATGCAGAGGACAAAGGTGATGCCGAATGCTGTGTGTCTCAGCATGCAGGACCACTCAGAGGGTCGGCCGATAAAGGTCAGAGAACACAGGAAACACAGAGTCAAGGAGAAGAGCAGCAGGAAGCTCAGTTCAGAGTTGTTGGCCCTGACAATAGGCGTTTTCCTGTATCTGAAGAAGATGAATGCTACAACAGCAGTCATGCATGTTCCAAATAAAGATGCTGCAGTGAGCAGTGCTCCCATAATTTCTTCATATGATAGAAACTCTGCTTCCTTCTTTAAACAGGCATCTCTTCTGTCATTGGACCAGAATTCAGGCTGACATTGCACACAGGTGATAGAATCTGAAAAATAATAATAAAGCAGATGTTAAAACTTTTTGAGTATTATAGTTTCAGTGTTTTTTTTTTTTTGTTTGTTTTTTTGCATTGATCCAAGCATATACTGACAGTATATTACCAGATGCCAGATGAATGACTAGATCAAAATGCCAATGGCGTGAGCATTATTTTTACTTTAATATATACAAAAGCTATGTATCTTCTTTCAAATATTTCAAAAATAGTTCCAACACTTATTGTGAAGAAGTACTTTCAAGGTCTTTCCCAAAGTCTGACTTAGGGTGCTTTCCCACCTACAGGCTTTAGTTTGATTGAATTGAACTCAAGTTTGTTTTCCCTCTTGGTGCAGTTTGTTTTATCTGGTGTGAAGATGGTAATCGCACTCGAGTGCGCACCAAAACAACCACACCAAGACCCTCAAAGAGAGGTGATCTCGATCCGCATCATCTAGCGAACTCTAGTGTGGTCCTCCTCGTGAGAACACGTACCGATCCAAAATGGGACCAAATGCTGTAAATCGCATGATTTAAGGGCTTTGGGTAGTGTGTAGATTATCATTTCTTTTGTTTGTCCACCAAAAACATGCTGTTAATCGAGGACAAACATGGAGACATGAGGAGGTGAAGAGCCTCACAGACACCAGGTCTGGTGACTATGCAGACGATATAACGTAATAAACAATAATCAATGGGACGACCAACCTGTGTTAACATTCATTGTAAAATCATCTCTCTACTGTCACATAAATGTACAGTAGTCCACAACACTTTACCTTCTTTCCTAACCGTAACCCTTATATGCTAGTGCTATCTCAAGTTTTAGCTTAAGAAATAAGATTTTAAACTATTACATATACTGTGTTTTGTGTGTACTTTAGATTTTAGATTTACCTTTGTTTTTTGTTGCGAAGTAAGATTTCGGTACATTCTACTTTACTATTGTTCTGTAGAATTTACTAATAACTACAGCAACAAGGAAAAAAATTGCTGTTATGTGCAAGCAGCAATCAAAGTAAGAACACGGACTGGTCACCATATTAGATACACCTGCACAATTCAGTAGGTGAGTGTCCTATTATGTAAATAGAGTTAATAATTGAATGCACTCCATTATGACTCCACCACTCACAATAAGTTAATAATAAATAATAAACAAAGAGCAGAATTATCGCCTAACTAACAGAAGAACAACTGAGAACTTATAAATTTGTAATTTGTTGCTGTCTTAAATAGCTTTTGATTGTACAGGTGTACCTAATAAAATGGCCAGTGAGTGTTTATTGTAATATACTCCTTCTTTGGAAATTAGAAAAGTAGTTCTAAACATGGGCATGTGAAAATTACAGCTTTGTTTTGTGGTTCACTGAAGTGGAAAACCTTAGATTAAGAATTACTAGACCTGTAGTGTTGCTTATTTATTTTTCTAATTTAATTAGAACACAGTACTTTCTTGTGGGAGCTAGAATTATTATAGATTGTAGTGTAATCCTAAAAATTAACATGGACCTCACTTGTAAGTCGCTTCTGATAATAGCATATGTTAAATAACTACATGTAAATGTAAACATAAATATATAAATTATTTAATTTGTTAAGACTTGTATGTGAGAATGACAGTTTTGTGCTTCACTAAAGTAAAAACCTTGCATTAAGTATTACTAGACCTGTAGTGTTGCTTATTTCTCCCTCTGCACATCTTATACAGTCATAACAGCAGACAGGCTTTCCTTTCTGGAGAACTTTACGAGTTCCTGGGGGACATTTCTCACTGCAAACTGACACAGGAACCTGCCACAACAACGTCACTATGAGAAAACTGTATCAATACTCACATTTAAACTAAAAACTGTTTGTAATAATGCTCTCATAAATTACGGTTACCTGTTTTGAGTTCTGTGCCCAAATTAAAGATTTATTTTGCAGACTCAGCTGTTTGTCTGCAGGTAAAGATGCATCATAAAGACCAACTGTGACAAAGTCCACAACACCATTTTCTGTTGGCTGCCAGTTTATAATTTCATACTTTGCTGGTGGGTCTCCATTCTCATTAAAGTAAACGTCTTCTCCTTCTTTTGTTGTGAAATGAATATTTCTTATATGCTGTAAAATCTAAAACAAGATTCATTTATATTGGTACAAACACTTGAATAAGAATAAAGATGACCTAAAATTGCTTTAAAAACATGACAACTTGTAACAATATGTCATATGTATAAAATTGTATATCTAGCTTTGTTAGTATTGCAAAAAAAAAAGGTACACAATATTTACTCACAATGAATGGATCTAGCTGAACTTTGTAGTTGCATGTTCCATTACAACCAAGAATTTTATGAAGTGCATGAGCCACAGCATACACTCCTTTATAGACATTGTTAAATATGGGCATAAGTGACATATCAATGAAGCTGGGTTGCATTAGATTCAGATCTTCATATCCAGTACATTCTCTCTGATTCTCTGTTAATGAATTTAATTGCTTAAACTTACAGTTAAATAATGCCTCCCAGAACTCTGCTAACATGTCATTGCCTGATGAATTGACTGGTTTGAAGTTTAATATGAACTCTTTCATGCCACTGACATGTGCTTTGGGGATGGCCAGACCTATGGCACCATCCAGAATGTGGTGTTTATCCATTTCTGCAGTTTGTGAGTCAAAAATCCAACCCTCACTGCCTACCCACTGGTACCCAGTCAAGTTGTATTGGGAGAACTTAAACATTAATACGTCCATATCAAAGACAGAGAGGAAAGCAACAATCACCTTGGAAGTAGAATGTTTGATTATTTCAATTATCTTTTGTATTTTGTCTGGTGGATCTGTTCTAAAGAAAGATAAAGAATATTCCAAACAGATTCCCAGTTGCTGTGCAGTTTCTGTGAATATAGCCATGCCTTTGTTGCCATAATCATCATTGGTTCTTATTGCTCCAACCCAAGTCCAACCAAAGTGTCTGACCAACTGAGCCAGAGCTCTGCTCTGATAATAGTCACTGGGTATTGTTCTGAGGAAGGATGGGTACTTGGTTTTGTCACTGAGACAAGCACAGGTGGCAAAGGGACTGATCTAAAAGATAAATGAAATAACCTACTAAATAACAAAAAACATGATGCTGCAAGTAAGTGCAGTACGTTTTTTTCTTTCATTAATACAGTAATGTATTAAATCTGCTCACCAGGGAGATGTGAAAGGGTCCGATGACAGTAACTATAGCCATGCAAGGAGAGGAAGAGGTCTCTCCCATTATTGCCTGCACTTGTTCAGATCGAGTACATGGAGCCTCAGATGGTGAAGACACAGCTTCATTACCATTGGCTAAGGCCAGTGCAACTCTCACACTTCTGGCTATGGAGCCACATGTATCATACATTTTATATCCTAGAGAAGTTCCAGGTAAAAGGTCTGTGCTGTTATTAATCTCCTCAATGGCAAAAAGCATAGCCTGGGCAATCTGGAAATCTCTGAAATTCAAGCTTGATACAGACGTGTTTATACTAGTAGTAACATTTAATATAAAATAATAAAATAGCAAATTAACACAATATAATACTAACACATTCACTAGGAAATATTTTGAAAATTAAAAATACAAATTTAATTTATAATTAATTAATTGCACTTTAATACTAATACTGAGATTGGCATACTATTGTGGCTGCCTTGTATCGGTACCTGATGCATTCCAGTGGCAGTGGTTTGTGTGTGTAGGTTTCCTGTCTGTCTTTCCAGCTGCTGTGGAAAGAGAAAATTCCCCCCAATATGATGTCACCATGTGTGGATAACTGGGGGTTCTCAGGATCCCCGCTCTGCCTGCACACAAGCTCCTCTGCTTGAGAGAAAGATGATACTAACAACAGGTGTAAAAGTGCCCACCCCTGCTCTGGCCACCTTTGTGTAGATGTCATACTGTCTGAGAGAAATAAACTGTGGGATGGAATCATATGCACATGTAGACCTGAAGCTTGTCTTGGTATTTATACATTTTGGATTGGAAAAAAACAAACAAAAATAACAAACAAAGAAACAAAACTGTGATATTTTCATTCTGTGAGTCTCATGAAAATTACGTTACTATTCAACTAAACTGCAACTGCAAATCTTTTTGTAACAAACCTTGATCATGTTCCCATACCAAGTATTACAATGAAGCATTAATTCATTAGAGAATGTGAGTTTCATGGAGTTAGTTGAAGTGTATGGATGGTTTATGTGTATGACTGACTCAGGTTTGAGACCACAGTCATATGTAAGGTTAGGTTTACACAAGAAAATCACTGTGGTTTGGTTTAGAGAAAATTAATTTGTTTAAAGCAAATGCTAATGCACAGCTTTCTTAAGCTCCCACCAGTATTTGACTGGGCCATTCCAAAACCTTATTTTTTTCACACGGTTTTAGCCAAGCCTTAACTTGGGGACAGATGGGCTCACCTTTGCCTCTAGAGTATTCTGGTATAAAGAGGAGTTTGTGGTCAACTCAATGACTGCAAGGTGCCCTGTAGCTGCAGCAGCTGCATCACCCCCCCTACCTTCGTACCAAACATTGTCCTGGGCATTGAGGTCAAACAACGCCACCTTGGTCATTGCTCTAGAATGTTGTGGTTTGTTCAGATGCACTTTTGTGAACCTCATGCCTCCATGTTCTTTTTAGACAGAAGAGGCTTTCCCCTGGCAACCCTTCCAAACAAACTGTACTTAATGAGTCTTCTTTTAATTGTGTTGTTATAGATTTTAACATTCAACATGCTCGGTTAGTCCTGTATCCAGTCCAGTCCAGTAGATGTTTATGTGAAAATGCAGTTGACAAATTTAAGGAACTGATTCCATCTTTTATTTCAGAGCCATGTACCAACACAGAGGAAGGCAGTTATTTCAACGTTACTCCAGCACAAGTGGACTATCTTGTTGATAGTACTCGGAACAATACTTGATACTGTTGCTCCTCTGAAAAAGAAGCTAGTGAATCCGAGGAAGTTAGCTCCATGGTACAATTCACAAATCCGTAGCTTAAAGCAGAAATCACGTAAGCTGGAAAGGAAGTGGCATTCTACAAATTTAGATGAATATTGCCTAGCCTGGAAAGATGGTTTAATAATATGTAAAAAAGCCCTGCGTAAAGCTAGAACCTCATATTACTCCTCAATAATAGAGGCAAATAAGAACAACCCTAGGTTTCTTTTCAGCACTGTGGCCAGGATGACAAAAAGTCATAGCTCTGTTGAGCTTAGTATTCTGTCAACTCTCAGCTGCAATGATTTTATGAGTTTCTTTACAAATAAAATCATAACTACTAGAGAAAAAATTGATCAGATCCTCCCTGCACACAGCATGGATTTTACAACAACTCTAGATAAATCTGCAAGACCACACTCGTACTTAGACTGCTTCCTCCCTGTAGATCATTCTGTATTAATTTCAGTTATTAATTCCTCTAAATCATCAACATGTCTCTTAGACCCCATCCTGACTAGACTCCTCAAAGATGTCTTACATTTGATCAGCACGTCCATATTAGATCAGATCAATCTATCTTTACAAATAGGCTACGTACCACAGGCTTTTAAGGTTGCTGCAGTCAAGCCCCTACTCAAAAAGCCTGCTCTGGACTCAGGGGTCTTAGTGAATTATAGACCAATATCCAATCTGCCCTTTATCTCAAAAATTCTTGAAAAGGTAATTTCTAAGCAATTGTGCGACCACCTGCGTAGCAATAACTTGTATGAAGATTTCCAGTCAGGATTTAGAGTACATCATAGTACATAAACAGCACTGGTAAAGGTCACTAATGATCTTCTATTAGCATCAGACAGTGGTCTACTCTCTATACTCGTCATGTTGGATCTTAGTGCTGCATTCGACACTATAGATCACAACATGTTATTACACAGACTGGAACATGTCATTGGGATTAAAGGAACAGTACTAGAGTGGTTTAAATCGTATCTATCGGATAGATTTCAGTTTGTACATGTAAATGATGAATCTTCCATGCACAGCAAAGTCAGCTATGGAGTTCCACAGGGATCTGTGCTTGGACCGATTCTTTTCACTTTATATATGTTCCCCTAATGCATTCCGGGGGGGTCTTGAGTTTCCAAATGTAGAATGGGTGGCAGAGCCTTTAGCTATCGAGCCCCTCTCCTGTGGAACCAGCTCCCAGTTCAGGTTCGGGAGTCAGACACCCTCTCCACATTTAAGACTAAACTTAAAGCTTTCCTTTTTTATAAAGCTTATAGTTAGAGATGGATCAGGTGACTCTGAACCATCTTATAGTTATGCTGATATAGGTTATTCTGCTGGGGGAACTCTACTGACAAACTGAGCTCCTCTCTCCTCTCTCCTTTCTCCTATATCAATGCAAATGCCACCATTGCATGTCATTAACTTTGTGTCTTCTCTCTCCTGTAGTTGTGTTTCCTCCTCTCTGTCTCCCCCTCTCTCTGTACTTTTCTGCAGGTATCCTCGGCCTGGAGCTGTACATCTCCAGAATCCAGTTGACCTGCCCAATGTTCTTGCTGCTTGTTGTTGTCTTTATTGCCTGCTGTTCTTTTCTCTCTTCTCTTTCCTTTCACCCCAACTGGTCGAGGCAGATGGCCGCCCACTATGAGCTTGGTTCTGCTGGAGGTTTCTTCCTCTAAAGGGAGTTTTTCCTCTCCACTGTTGCCTAAAGCTTGCTCAAATGGGATTGCTGGGTTTTCTCTATAATTTTTTTGTATAAATATTTTCTGTAAGGTCTTAAACCTTACACTGTAAAGTGCCTTGAGATAACTTCTGTTGTGAATTGGCGCTATACAAATAAAACTGAACTGAATTGAATTGAATTGAATAGGTGGGGTCTTCTTTTCAGCGCATTTTTTCCTCCAGGCATATCATTGATTCATTGGCCCGAACAAGCTCCACTGAAAATGTCTGTAGCTTACTAATTATTTTAAGAATATTAGAGCCCACTTTTCTAATGCTTTGGTTCAGTAGTTGTTTGTTTTAGTTCCCTGGCTTAGAAATCTTCTAACTCAAGGGTTTTTCTGGATCTGCCTCAGAAATCTGTTGCAGCTTCTTTTTTCTGAGATGTCCAGGTAGTGTAGCCACTGTTTCTTTAATTTAAAAATTTCAATGTCTTGTCCTTGTTTGTTATGTGGTAATTTTATTGTCGAAGTGGTGATTACACAGGTAATTTTAAAACAATGCTGTCTACAATCCAGGTATAATTAAACTCCACTTAATGCTTGTTGAGAAAAACATTTTAGTTGACTTATGAGTACTTGTCTACTGATTTACCTTCAACAAAACTTCTCTATATGATTTCTTTAAAATTACATTCAACAATTTCTGTTGAGTATGTTAGTCAAACTCCAAATTGTATAGAGTTTGATTTCATTTTGAGTTGTTCTATCCAAAAAATACCTGTTGAATTTGCCTTTGTGTCATCTTAGCATGCATCACTGTTTGAAAATATTTGTTTTGCTACCTACCTACCTGCTGCTAAACCAAGAATTCCTTTACCAATATGTGGTTATATGTGGCTTTTTAAAAGTTTGCTCCACTTTTAATTAAGCAAACAACATAACATCCATGACCATAAAATGCTATGCTGCATTTACTAGCTAATTGCTAATCTTACATTTCACACTGGGCAGGTAGCATGTACAGTGAGTTTTTCATTTTGAATTTGTTAAATATATAGCTTGTTTTTCATGTTTTTATTTGAGAGACTATAATGTATACCAGAGATATACAGGAAACATGGGAGACAAGAAGAGGCATAACATACAGCAAAGTGCAACAACAGCCTGTTAAAATGCAGTACCTGGTTCTGCAAGAGATAAAATGCCTACATGACCAAGAACTCCTCTGATGTACTGAAAGCCAAAGAGGTTACAGTAGGGTTAAATATAAAAAATAATCTCCTTTTCTCTGCTATTTGTTTTCATGCGCCGCTACACAGCCTGCACTGCCATTGCGCTACTGTATTAATTCTGTATATTCTGTATATATATATATATATATATATATATATATATATGAATGCCGGATGGCACTAATAAATTGGGTGACTGGGATGCCAGTGCTTTATGTGCCAGCACATGATACGAAGGGAAAAGTACTCATTAATGCAGAGTCATGTTCACAAAAGCAAATGCAAATAAGATAAATAACAATAACTAGATTAAAACAGGAAAAGCAGGGAAACAAAGACACATTATGCTCTCTTCAGCTATTGATACCAATGTATACAACATTATAGGTTGGTTGTCCATATTATTTGGTACAACATGCTGTATCCTGGAAAACTGCGAGAAATTGTCTGACCAGGGTAAGGTAAAAGTTAAGCCAACATATTTGTGCATGTGAAAAATAGTTCATATACTTTGTATTCTGATCACAAATTAAAAACTATTCCAGTTTTTGAATAATCAATAACAAATTACATTCTAATCCATGGACATCTATTTGTACTTAATTGCATATAATAACATAAATTAGATAGATATGAAACAATTTACTGCAATGATTCCAATCCCATATTATAGCGTGGAAAAAATGCAAGTGTATATGTATTTAACACATAATTTTGTAAAAGTTTTGTTATTGCCTCCATATTTTATGTATGTTTTAAGATTTTAAGATTTCAGATGGTCTTTGATGCCCCTCTCCCCATCATATTCTTTTTTGTATTCTTCTCTGGTCTCAGTAAGATAATGTAACATTTTGGAATAAAAATACAAATTAACAGTCCAAAACTGGAGGCCAGAATAGCAAATATCTCTACAGCAACACTGAACTTCCCAGGAGAGCTGACATAAGCTGGAATAAAAGTGATCCACACTGCACAGAAGATCAACATGCTGAAGGTGATAAATTTGGCCTCATTGAAGTTATCAGGTAGTTTCCGAGCCAGAAAAGCAAGAATGAAACAGAAAGAGGCCAGAAGGCCTATGTACCCAAGTACAGCCCAAAATCCTACAGTTGAACCCAGAGCACATTCTAAGATGATTTTGTCTTTGAGTTCCTTCAAATTCCTAAATGGAAAAGGAGGAGAAATTGTTAACCAGAGGATACATATCACAACCTGGATGAGAGTGAAAGCCAGAACACTGAGTCTCTGCTGTGTTGGTCCAAACCATTTCATCACATTACTGCCTGGAAGTGAAGCCTTGAAGGCCATTAACACCACCATAGTTTTCCCCAGAACACAAGAGATACAGAGGACAAAGGTGATGCCGAATGCTGTGTGTCTCAGCATGCAGGACCACTCAGAGGGTCGGCCGATAAATGTCAGAGAACACAGGAAACACAGAGTCAAGGAGAAGAGCAGCAGGAAGCTCAGTTCAGAGTTGTTGGCCCTGACAATAGGAGTTTTCCTGTGTCTGAAGAAGATGAATGATACAATAGCAGTCATGCATGTTCCAAATAAAGATGATGCAGTGAGCAGTGCTCCCATAATTTCTTCATATGATAGAAACTCTGCTTCCTTCTTTACACAGGCATCTCTTCTGTCATTGGACCAGAATTCAGGCTGACATTGCACACAGGTGATAGAATCTGAAAAATATATTTTTTAAAGCAGAAGTTAAACTTGTTAAGTATTTTGATTTCACATTTCTTTTTGCATCAGTTATATGCAAATACAAGATAGCTGACCAGGAAATTAAATTCAATTAGAACAGAGTATCTTCTTGTGAGAGCTAGAATTATTATAGATTGTAGTGTAATCCTTAGTTAAAAATTAACTTGTGCCTCACTTGTAAATCACTTGTAAAATGATTCAATTTGTTAAGACTTGTATGTGAGAATGACAGTTTTGTGCTTCACTAAAGTAAAAACCTTGCATTAAGTATTACTAGACCTGTAGTGTTGCTTATTTCTCCCTCTGCACATCTTATACAGTCATAGCAGCAGACAGGCTTTCCTTTCTGGAGAACCTTGCGAGTTCCTGGGGGACATTTCTCACTGCAAACTGACACAGGAACCTGCCACAACAACATCACTATGAGAAAACTGTATAAATACTCACATTTAAACTAAAAACTGTTTACTTTGTAATATGTAGTTAATGTGTCATAATGCTGTCATAAGTCTACCTGTTTTGAGTTCTGTGGCCAAACTAAGGACTTATTTTTCAGACTCAGCTGTTTGTCTGCAGGTAAAGATGCATCATAAAGACCAACTGTGACAAAGTCCACAACACCATTTTCTGTTGGCTGCCAGTTTATAATTTCATACTTTGCTGGTGGGTCTCCATTCTCATTAAAGTAAACTTCTTCTCCTTCCTTTGTTCTGAAATGAATATTTCTTATGTGCTGTAGAATCTAAAAAAATATGACATGATGGATTGTAATAGTTTATTGTTAAAAATCATAGTTGTTTTGCAACTTTTTGCAAATAGAAAGTAGGTATTTAAGTATTTACTCACAATGAATGGATCTAGCTGTACATTGGAGTTACATGTTTTGTTACATCCAAGAATTCTATGAAGTGCATGAGCTACAGCAAAGACTCCTTTATAGACATTATTAAATATTGCCATAAGTGACATATCAACAAAGCTGTGTTGCAAACCACTCAGATCTTCATGTCCAGTACATTCACTCTCATTCTCTCTTGATATATTTGACTGTTTGACCTTACAGTTAAATAATGCCTCCCAGAACTCTGCTAACATGGTGTTCTCCAATAAATTGACTGGCTTCACATCTAATATAAACTCTCTAAAGCCACTGACATGTGCTCTGGGTATAGACAGGCCTATGGCACCATCCAGAATGTGCTGCTTATCCATTTCTGCAGTTTGGGAATCAAAAATCCAGGCTTCTGTACCTACCCACTGGTACCCAGTCAGATTATGTTGAGAGAACTTGTACATTAGTACATCCAAATCCAAGTGGGCGAGGAAAGCAACAATAACCTTGGAAGTGGAGAGTTTAATAATGTCAATTATCTTCTGTATTTTGTTTGGTGGATCTGTTCTAAAGAAAGATACAGAATACTCAAGACAGATTCCCAGCTGCTGTGCAGTTTCTGTGAATATAGCTATACCATTATTGCCATAATCATTATTGCTTCTTATAGCTCCAACCCAAGTCCAACCAAAGTGCTTGACCAACTGGGCCAGGGCTCTGCTCTGATAATAGTCACTGGGTATAGTTCTGAGGAAGGACGGGTACTTGGTTTTGTCACTGAGACAAGCACAGGTGGCAAAGTGGCTGATCTAAAAAATAAAGATAGAGATGTAAAACCTAAAACACAAAGTCAAATTTAAATGTCAATTTCAATATTCTTCATAGTTGTACTAATCTTACCCACCAGTGGGATATGAAAGGGTCCGATGACAGTAGCTATAGCTACACTAGGAGAGGAAGAGGTTTCTCCCATAATTGCCTGCACTTGTGTAGATCTGAGTACAATGGAGCCTCAGAGAGTGCAGACACAGCTTCATTACCATTAGCCAAGGCCAGTGCAACCTTCACACTTCTGGCTATGGAGCCACATGTATCATACATTTTATATCCCAGAGAGATGCCAGGTAATAGGTCTGTGCTGTTATTAATTTCCTCAATGGCAAAAAGCATAGCCTGGGCAATCTGGAAATCTCTGAAATTCAAGCTTGATGCACATAGTTTTAATTATTTGTGGTAGCAAAATTTCAGCAGAATTTCAACCTAAAATAAAATACTAAATTTAAGTTTTAATACACTAGTTTAATATTTTATCTTTCATGATTAAATACTGCATCAGTTTGATAAACATTTATACCTGCCTTGTATCTGTACCTGGTGCATTCCAGTGGCAGTGGTCTGTGTTTGTAGGTTTCCTGTCTGTCTTTCCAGCTGCTGTGGAAAGAGAAGATTCCCCCCAATATGATGTCACCATGTGTGGATAACAGGGGGTTCTCAAGATCCCCGCTCTGCCTGCACACAAGCTCCTCTGCTTGAGAGAAAGAAGCCACCAACAACAAGTGTAAAAGTGCCCAGCCCCATTCCGGCCACTTCTGTGGGGATGTCATACTGTCTGAGAGAAATAAACTGTGGGGCGGAATCATATGTGCCTTGATGTAGATCAGAGACTTGGGTTCATATTTATACATTTTGGATCACCAGAAAACTCTTCCAACAATAAAACTGTGCTATTTATTTTCTATAAATCTACAAGTTGCATGAGAGGAAGGAGAGAGATATCTACAGGCTCATAGCAGTGTGGCATTAACCATTTAGGGAATTATATAATAATAGCACAAACTAGCATAATTATAAACTGTATAATAAACACAACGCACTTATATTTAAAAATATAAGGACTCGCTTTAAAACTGGAATATAAACTGCCTACCCTGTGTGGAGGCCTGTATGGGTGACTGCTTTACCAACTAAGCAACAGTTCCTCTATTTACTTTTGTTGAGCCTGTTGATATAAACTGTTGTTCATTTTTGATTTAGATTTGATGAATATAGCATCTTCGTAGATGGAGAGAACTTCAGCTGTGGTCATTAAGTTGTTTTTAAACAGTCCTTTTTTACAAATGACAGAATTGCCTTAAGGGCATTTACACTGTGTACAACATTTAATGCTTACTTACCTCTTAGACACACTCTATGGTTAGACTGTGGATGATATGATATAACAGTATTTTACTTAGATTAATATTGGGATTGATGCTTAGTTAGTTCTTAAAAGTACAAAAATTAACATTTTGGCAATTTTGGCAATTTTCTTATAAATCCAGTGAAAATGAGACTGAATGTGGCGTTATGGGCTGTGCAAACTCAAATCCTCCGCATTTTGCCACATACAGCTCTTCTCAAGTTTTGGTATTTTGGTATTCCCATTCTCAAATTAGCTTTTTCGGTTTTCTGAGAAATGTTTTAAAATAAGCTGAGGCCTGCCTATGCTTAAAAACTGTACTGTATAACAGGGATCAGCAATCGGCTAGCAGAAAGTTGCCAGAAGATGTGTTTTTCAGCACAGAAAAAGTTAGACAATGACATGAGAAACGGCACGATGCATCAATTTGGAATATTTTAATAAATCAATCAATGAATCATTCAAATTTACAAATAATAATAAAAAAACAAAACAAAATAAGTAGTTATAAGCAACTAACAGAGGTCAACTGGATTAAGATGTGACCTTAAAGCTAATGTGGTTTGGTTGTGCGGTAACATTAATAAGCACTTTGACTTCATTCATTTTAGCCACTCTCATCTCACAGAAAAAACAGAACAGTCAAAGTTTATCTCAGTATATTAATGCATTGTGGTTTTATTTATTAGATGACTTTTGACAGACAGTTTGTTAAAAAACACAGCAAATTGCACTTGAAAGGACAACTATAAGACTGACCTGTCCTGAATGGAGAGGAGGGAACAATGTTGACTTCAGTGTCTGGTCAATGCATCTGATTCTATTTCACTGTTTCTACTTCTCTAAACTTGTCTTCCTTTGTTTGCCTGAGCCTAGCACAGTCCCTCCAGGATTTTGTAAATGGGACTTACATTGCAAGATATAACAGCAAGAGCAAGTGACACTAGAGAAGGCTAAATAAGAGATTCTACAGTGACCTTAATTCTATGACTTCAAACAGTTAGAAAGATCCTAAAAGCAGCCTGTTCAAATGGAAAACCTCTTTCTGAATGTCTAAACAACAATGGAACCAGAAGGCTATTTGTACTTACATATGACTGAATATTACATTGTCTTACAGTGCTGACATCACATATGATATATCACTACAAACAATTATATACAGTGGAAAACATAACTGAAAATATTGTAGTCATACAATCCATGCATGCAATAAAATTAACACAGGTGACAGTATGTTTTACTGTGCAACAATTAAAATGCAACTTGAATATTTACTATATTTTGAGTATATTTATTGAAGATTTCAGATTGGCTTTGGTGCTCCTTTTCCCATCATATTCTTTTTTGTATTCTTCTCTGGTCTCAGTAAGATAATGTAACATTTTGGAATAAAAATACAAATTAACAGTCCAAAACTGGAGGCCAGAATAGCAAATATCTCCACAGCAACACTGAACTTCCCAGGAGAGCTGACATAAGCTGGAATAAAAGTGATCCACACTGCACAGAAGATCAACATGCTGAAGGTGATAAATTTGGCCTCATTGAAGTTATCAGGTAGTTTCCGAGCCAGAAAAGCAAGAATGAAACAGAAAGAGGCCAGAAGGCCTATGTACCCAAGTACAGCCCAAAATCCTACAGTTGAACCCAGAGCACATTCTAAGATGATTTTGTCTTTGAGTTCCTTTAAATTTCTAAATGGAAATGGAGGAGAAATTGTTAACCAGAGGATACATATTACAACCTGGATGAGAGTGAAAGCCAGAACACTGAGTCTCTGCTGTGTTGGTCCAAACCATTTCATCACATTACTGCCTGGAAGTGAAGCCCTGAAGGCCATTAACACCACCATAGTTTTCCCAAGAACACAAGAGATACAGAGGACGAAGGTGATGCCGAATGCTGTGTGTCTCAGCATGCAGGACCACTCAGAGGGTCGGCCGATAAAGGTCAGAGAACACAGGAAACACAGAGTCAAGGAGAAGAGCAGCAGGAAGCTCAGCTCAGAGTTGTTGGCCCTGACAATAGGAGTTTTCCTGTATCTGAAGAAGATGAATGCTACAACAGCAGTCATGCATGTTCCAAATAAAGATGCTGCAGTGAGCAGTGCTCCCATAATTTCTTCATATGATAGAAACTCTGCTTCCTTCTTTACACAGGCATCTCTTCTCTCATTGGACCAGAATTCAGGCTGACATCGCACACAGGTGATAGAATCTAAAATGTAATAATAAAATGGAAGTTAGACCTATGTGGAATGATTTGGTTTTAGTGTTTTTACCATTTTTACCAGATGCTACATGGATAACTGTGGAGATAACATGGCGATCACAAATCCATCTCATGATATGTATTAATTCAAATGTAGGTTTTACAGCTCTGAAAAACAATAAGATACCACTGAATGATAATTTGTTTTTCTGGTTTTAACCTTTTTAGGTGCATGTATTGATGAAATCAACAGCTTTGTTTGATTTTTTATGAACTGCTAACATCAACAACAAAGAACATCAGAAATCAGTATTTGATTGAGTAACCCTGATTTGCAATTACTGCTTTCATACATTTTGGCATGCTCTCCCCCAATTTCTTTAGATTTCTGTTGGTTAACTGTACACCACTCCTTCACCATAGTATTCAGGTGATCGTCTAATCAGTACCTTATGAAGCAGAATTAAATGTGCTGGTGTGGGAATTTAACAAACACTGGTATAGAATGAATGTTAATCAGATATCTATACCATTTTTAAAACATTGCAGTTGCTCTTATGTGTTTTTCCAGAGCTGAAAGTATAGGATGGTAAAGTAGTAAATTTATTAGATAAATCAAATTGTTTCAGTTTTTCTTTTCATTTAATTTTGTCATACTTTTTAATCATTCATGATTTTGTGTGTTGACACAATGACAATGAAAAAAATGTTTTCTTCAGTGGAAAATCTTGTATTACTAAACCTGTAGTGTTGCTAATTTCTCCCTCTGCACATCTTATACAGTCATAGCAGCAGACAGGCTTTCCTTTCTGGAGAACCTTGCGAGTTCCTGGGGGACATTTCTCACTGCAAACTGACACAGGAACCTGCAACAACAACGCATCTGTGAGAAAACAATTTTGTTGTAAAAAGCTAAAAGCTGTTAGAAGTTATTCTATAATGAGTAATTTATCATACTAGCTGATCAAATAATAGCTTACCTGTTTTGATTTCTGTGCCCAAATTAAAGATTTATTTTGCAGACTCAGCTGTTTGTCTGCAGGTAAAGATGCATCATAAAGACCAACCGTGACAAAGTCCACAACACCATTTCCTGTTGGCTGCCAATGTATAATTTCATACTTTGCTGGTGGGTCTCCATTCTCATTAAAGTAAACTTCTTCTCCTTCCTTTGTTTTGAAATGAATCTTTTTTATGTGCTGTAGAATCTAAACCAATAGACATGAATTTAGTTAATGTAGCAAACATAGTTCAGGTGTACTGACAACACGTCATTACAGACTCATGGCAACAATTAGTTTTCCAATTTTTAGCACTGTTTTTTTAGTGATCTAATGTACTAGAATTTAGGTCTTTACTCACCATGAATGGATCTAGCTGTACATTGTAGTTACATGTCTTGTTACAACCAAGAATTCTATGAAGTGCATGAGCCACAGCATACACACCTTTATAGACATTGTTAAATATTGCCATAAGTGACATATCAATAAAGCTCTGTTGCAATCCACTGAGATCTTCATGTCCAGTACATTCTGTCTGATTCTCTGTTGATGAATTTAAATGTTTGAACTTACAGTTAAATAATGCCTCCCAGAACTCTGCTAACATGGTGTTCTCCAATAAATTGAGTGGCTTCAGATTTAATATGAACTCTCTCAAGCCACTGACATGTGCTGTGGGTATAGACAGGCCTATGGCACCATCCAGAATGTGATTCCTATCCTTTTCTGCAGTTTGGGAATCAATGATCCAGCCCTCACTGCCTACCCACTGGTACCCAGTCACGTTCTGGTCAGACAACTTGTTCATTAGTACATCCATTTCTGGGAAAGTGAGAAAAGCAACTATCACCTTGGAAGTAGAAGCCTTGATGATATCAATTATTTTTTGCAACCTCTCTGGTGGATCTGTTCTAAAGAAAGCTACAGAATATTCCAGACAGATTCCCAGTTGTTGCGCAGTTTCTGTGAATAGAGCCATGCCTTTATTGCCATAATCATTATTGCTTCTTAATGCACCGACCCAAGTCCAACCAAAATGCTTGACCAACTGAGCCAGGCCTCTGCTACGGTAGTAATCACTGGGTACTGTTCTGAGGAAGGATGGGTACTTGATTTTGTCACTAAGACAAGCACAGGTGGCATAGTAGCTGACCTAAAAGATAAAGAAATTATCTTCTATGGTAAAAATCTAAATTAAATGTGTAAATATATAAGTTATATATTTACATGTAATAATCTTACACACCTGTGGAATCTGAAAGGGTCCAATGACAGTAGCTATCACCATGGATGTAGAGGAAGTGGTATCTCCCATTATTGCCTGTACTTGTGCAGCTCTGTTACATGGAGCCTCTGAGGGTGCAGACGCAGCTTCATTACCATTAGCTAAGTCCAGTGCAACCTTCACACTTCTGGCTATGGAGCCACAAGTATCATACATTTTATATCCCAGAGAGATGCCAGGTAGCAGGTCTGTGCTGTTATTAATTTCCTCGATAGAAAAAAGCATTGCAAGGGCAAACTGGAAATCTCTGAAATTCAAACTTAATACACAAAGATTTAAAGATTTAAAGACTAGAAATAGAAACAACACATAGTAAATGAAAGTATTTGGTTGTAGTAATACAGACATTAGGAAATATTTGGTCTACTTTTGTATAGCTTTTATATGTTTACCTGGTGCATTCTAGTGGCAGTGGTTCATGCAGGTAGGTATCTTGTTTGTCCTTCCAGCTGCTGTGGAAAGAAAATATTCCCCCCAAAATAATGTCACCATCTTTAGAAAGCTGGGCATTCTCAGGATTACCTCTCTGTCTGCACACCAGCTGCTCTGCCAGAGAGACAGATAATACCAACAAAAGCTGTAACAAGGCAAAGCCCTGCTCTGGGCACTTTTGTGTGGATGCCATACTGTTCCACTGGGTGGAATTATACATACCTCACTGCAGATCAGAAGCATTTGTACATTTATAGATTTTGGTGAAAAAAAAAAACCTTAATATTGATTCCCTGTGAACCCAGAAGGTGGGTGGGCGGAAAGAGGGAGGTATGCTATTTTAAATATCTTTATTCTATGTGTTATCAGACACATCAGACATTATTTTACTTTTTTTATTTCTTAAATCAATTATCTAATATATTGATAGTGCTTTTAACAGTTTTATAGCAGTTAAAAACTTGAAAATGAACAGCTGCACCTAAAGGATGGTGTTAACATAACAGGGTCTTGTTCAGGATACTGTACAAACATTGAGCTACTGACTGTGTGGTTCATGGATGGTTACTCTACCAACTGACCACAGTTGCCATATAAAGTCTAAAGCAGATGAATTGTTGGTGAATGGAATTCCACATTGAGCCAGCATAGATTGATTTTTATGGAACCCACTATGGGTCATAACAGTAATTTATTTATTGGGCCTACTTTAACATTCTCACAAAACCTTTGCATTACATTGCAATACGGTTCCTTGCAATTTATTTGCATTCCTTCTGATCTATAAAAGAAGACTAATGTGTATTTAGAGATTATAGTCATTGTCATTCAGTAGACTCCTGCTGGCCATGGCCATAGAGCAAGTGTTTTCACCCTCAGCTGTGGCTGCTGAGCATGCATAATCAATATTTTTGCTAACTCTAGGCTAGTTCAGTCTGAATCAAGCCTGAGTGAAAGGTACAGGTCAAGTCCCAGTCCACAACTCCAATCTAAATAAGTAAGAGGTGAGAGAGTGAACTCCAAGGCAGAAAAATAAATATTTGAGATGACTTAATTGTGATGCTTGAGATACAGCATGTCAATGACTATGATTTTTTACTTCTTGAGTGCACTATTTTAATTCACTATTAATAGGATGTAATTCCTTAAAAAGCCCCCAGTTAGTAGTTAATATAACAAAATAGTGCTTCTCCTCACATATAAAGCACTTGCAAACATACATTAGCAGCAGCATGGGGAAGAAGCTTCCAGTCCTGTATCTTTTGCCCAATGGGAGGGGAACAAACAGTCTGTGTCCTGGATGGGTTGGATCCTTGATAATGTTGCCAGCTGTCTTGTGTAGGTGGTTAGCATAAACTGTGTCAAGGTTGGGGAGCTTGGTTCCCACAATCCCATCTGAGACAGGTCTCTGGGTTCTCTGCAGTGCAGTTGGTGTACAGTACCACACTGTGATACAATGGCAGAGAATGGTCTCTATTGTGCTCCTGCAGAAATTTACTAAGAGCTGAGAGGGTACATTGGCCTTTTTGAGCTTTCTTTGGACAAAAGCCTCTGCTGAATTTTCTTCATTTAACAGTAGGAAGTGTTAAAGGTCCATGTAAAATCCTTTGTTATGTGCAGATCCAGAAAGTGGACATTGTTCTCTCTCTCAACATCCTCACCATTAATGTGGAGAGGGGGTGGTGTTGTTTTCTCCTGTAGTCCACAAGGATCTCCTTGGTTTTCATGTTGTTCAGAACCAGGTCACTATCCACACACCACTCAACCAGATGTTGAACTTTCTCTCTGTAGTGTGCCTGGTCAAAGTCTGAGATCAATCCCACTATTGTGGTGTCATCACCAAACCTCACTATAGTGTTAGAGGAGTGGATGGGTTTGCAGTCATGTGTGAATAGGGTGAAAAGGGCTGGACTGAGGACACAGCCCTATGGTACCCCTGTATTCAGGGTAAGAATGGATGATGTATGTTTACCCAACCTGATATTCTGTGGTCTGTTATTGAGAAAGTCCAATACTTTTGTATTAAATACAGAGCTGAAATCTACAAATAACATCTGAACAAATGTCTTGGGATGCTCCAGATGACACAGGATTGTGTGGAGTGCAACTGAGATTACATTGTCCGCTGATCTGTTCCTATAATAAGCAAACTGGTGACTGTCCAGGTCATTGGGGATGTTGGCTTAAATGTGAGAAAGGACAGGCCTGTCAAAGCACTTCATGTCAGAGCAACTGGGCAATAGTCATTCAGACAGCTTACTGTTTGTTTTTTGGGTACGGGAACAATGGTTGTGAATTTGAGGCATTTAGGGACTACCTGCCTGTTGCAGGGACAGGTTAAAAATGATGGTAAACACCTCCATTAGTTGGTCAGCACATGACTTCAGTGTGCAGGAAGCGTGGCATCATGGTTGGTCAGTGAGGTGCTGTTCTTATAGTCTGTTAGAGGTTTGGTGCCTTTCCACATGCTGCAGGGGGTTGTTATTTTCAAAGTGGCCCTCTGTGCGCTGCTGATATTTTGGCATATTCTGGCCTGGCCTTCCTATTCTTCTTGCTAATGAGTAGTCTGCATCTTATAATGTGGTCTGTACGTTTGTTCATGAAGTATTCTGTGAACAGTAGATTTTTATACCTTCATTCCTGCCCTCTGGAGGTACAGTAGTTGTCACTAACAGTTGCTTTAGGGTATTTCTTTACAACTCTAACAATGTTTCTGTGATGTATATAAAAGGTAATTTATATGTTAATGAACTGCTGTTTCTCCCTTAGTCTACCAGTTTAACATCTGTTGCTTAGTACACCAGTGGTTTCATTCATTATTAGGATATTCTAAATGGTTTGTGAAATGGCACTGATTGATTTTCCATCTTCTCTCAGCTTCACAATTGTGAAGCTTGTTTTTCACCCATCTACAGCTCCCCTGTTTTCATGTTGGTTACACCTCCTTACTATAAATGCAGTCTGAACAGGCAAAACACAAATCTGAAAAAAAAAAACAAAGACATTCAGTGCTATTTATTGTTTGAATAACAACAATATCAAAACATACCAGTCAGTCACATGTTCTAATATTTTTGCTCACATGAATATGGGTAGGTTCAAACAAAAGCTGCTATGTTTAAGTTGTGTTTCGCATCTTGACGTAAACACCTGGATATGAAAGTGATTTCACAATGAGTGAAATGATCTTTTGGCTTGGTCATCTTTTGATGTCAAACCCAAATGTTTTCATTCTACAGCAAACGTAAAGGAACTGGCCTCACTTTTCCAATACTTTCGGGGGTAGTATTGAAAAATGGACCACCACAGGGTTAACAATCTTAGTGAAGGGCAAAGGGCAGATGAATTTGGGTAAGAGCTTTCTGATGTCAACACGGAGGATATTGTCAGAAGAGGAGAGACACAATCATTGTTTGTTTGCCCACTTTTCATAGTTAAGTCTTGAGTATACATCCTAAATTCTAAAGAATCCTCCAGCAGAACCAGGTTCAGGGTGGGCGGCCATCTGGCTTGAATGGTTGGGGAAAGAGGGGAGAGAACAGAACAGCAGGCAACAAAAAACAAACAAGCACTGGGAAAAAACAAACAAACAAAAAAAACACAACACACTAGGCAGGTTGGTAGGGCCAGTAACATTTCAGATTGTACTGAGAAAAATGTACACACAAACACCTTCACTGTCCTTCTCTGTTTACAAGCATCTGTTTACCATTTAATTCAAAGTGACACATTCAATAAGGTTTGTAACAGACCTCGCATAGCTCAACGTGCTTGCATTACTGTACTTGTTGTGCTGTTACAGGCCTTGTGGTTGATCTGAAACATCATGTTAAATATAGAAAATCTTTGTCAGGAAGTTGCAAACTGCAGTAATCTGAGTTATTTGAAATGGGCACACACCTATGAAGTGGTCAGAGCTCAGAAAAGTTCTACTCTAACGAAGACCTTTAATATGATCGAATATTACATGTGAAGGTTTTATTCTATATATTCTATATGTTTCCATGTGTTGTATGTAATTATTCTAAATAGAGTATTTAGTGTCAGATCAACTGGAGCATCCTCCAACAGTTCTTTCATATTCAGTTCAGGCACTCTCATCTCAACAAATTTAGTTTTTCAGGCAATGAGAAATTAATTACTTATTTTTTAGTAGAGGCATTCATATCTTAAGAAACTCTTTCAGATATATTGCCTCTTAAACTAGAAGTCGAATCTGACCATGCTATAATGCTGCTTTTAGCTATAGCATGCCAACTTTCTACCACTACTGCCACTGTGCTGATCATTATTATTTATGTGTGATATGTGTGTGTAAATGTGTGATCTTTCTTTCTTTTTTTTTATTATTATTTTTTTTTTATTTCAATGACATGCAGTACCACCGGCTTCCTTGTTTTATTTTATGCACACGTGTAATTATTGTGTGCATGTTAGGTCAGCTATATAACACCTAGAGTTTTTCTCCAGAGATGGTTCTACTTTGTATAAGCTTTATTGTATTTTTACTAAATATATACACCAATCAGGCATAACATCATAACCACTGACAGGTGAAGTGAATAATAATGATTATCTCTTTATCCTGGCACCTGGTAGTGGGTACAATGTTCATGTTGAGGCCGCAAGTGAACATAAGCAAACGTAAGCATTTAAGTGAGTTTGATAAGGGCCAAATAGTGATGGCTAGATGACTAGGTAAGAGCATTTCCAAAACTGCAGCTCTTGTAGGGTGTTTCTGGTCTGCAGTGGTTAGTTTCTATCAAAACTGGTCCAAGGAACGAACTGTGGTGAACCAGCAACAGGGTCATGACTCATTAATGCATGTGGGAAGTAAAGGCTGACCCTTGTGGTCAACAGATGAGCTACTGTAGCTCAAATTATCGAAGAAGGTAATGCTAGTTCTGAAAAATGTAAGAATACACAGTACATTGTAGTTTTTTTGTGTATGGGTCTGCTTAGCCATAGACTAGTCAGGGTGTCCATGCTGTCACCTGTCCACCACTTAAGCTCCAATAATGGGCATGTGAACATCAGAACTGGACCACATTGCAATGGAAGAAGGTGGCTTGGTCTGATCCCATTTTCTTTTACCCCATGTGAAAGTGCGTGTTTGTTGCTTACCTGGGAAACACATGGCACCAGGGTGCTCTAAATTAACAAAGGACAGCCTGCAAAGGCAGTGTGATGCTGTGGGTAGCGTACTGCTGGGAAACCTTGGATCCTGCCATCCATGTGGAAATAAGCATACCACCCACTTAAGCATTTTTGCAGACCAAGTACTTTCTTTCATGGTAATGGTATTGTGAACAATTATGCACGCTAATACAAAGAAAAAATTATTTAGGAATGGTTTGAGAAGCAATACGAGTTTGACGTATTAAGATGGCCTACAAATTCCACAGATCTCAGTCCAATCGACCATCTATGAAATGCGCTGGACAAACAAATCTAATCAATGGAGGCCCCACCTTGCAAGCTGTTGCTAACATTTTGTTGCCAGATACTACAGCAAATCTTCAGGAATCTAGTTGAGTCCATGTTTTGATGGGTCAGGGCTATTTTAGCAGGTAGAAATAATGCTATGCCTGTTTGGTGTATGTGTAAAAGCAGTTAATTAGAGATGGCAATAGATACACCACACGTCTAGATCAATCATGCCATAACATCTTAAGTTTAGGGTGTAGGCAGAGGTACAAAAGAAATATTCACTATGATTATAGAAATATTCTTAAGAATCGTCAAAACACTACTTTGTAACAACAAAACTATTTGCTACTATATTTTATGTATATTTTATTGAAGATTTCAGGTTGTCTTCGCTGCTCCTTTCCCCATCATATTCTTTTTTGTGTTCTTCTCTGGTCTTAGTAAGATAATGTAACATTTTGGAATAAAAATACAAATCAACAGTCCAAAACTGGAGGCCAGAATAGCAAATATCTCTACAGCAACACTGAACTTCCCAGGAGAGCTGACATAAGCTGGTATAAAAGTGATCCACACTGCACAGAAGATCAACATGCTGAAGGTGATAAATTTGGCGTCATTGAAGTTATCAGGTAGTTTTCGAGCCAGAAAAGCGAGTATAAAACACAATGTGGCCAGAAGGCCTATGTACCCAAGTACAGCCCAAAATCCCACAGTTGAACCCAGAGCACATTCTAAGATGATTTTGTCTTTGATTTCTTTAAAGTTCTTAAATGGAAAAGGAGGAGAAATTGTTAACCAGAGGATACATATTACAACCTGGATGAGAGTGAAAGCCAGAACACTGAGTCTCTGCTGTGTTGGTCCAAACCATTTCATCACATTACTGCCTGGAAGTGAAGCCCTGAAGGCCATTAACACCACCATAGTTTTCCCCAGAACACAAGAGATACAGAGGACAAAGGTGATGCCGAATGCTGTGTGTCTCAGCATGCAGGACCACTCAGAGGGTCGACCGATAAAGGTCAGAGAACACAGGAAACACAGAGTCAAGGAGAAGAGCAGCAGGAAGCTCAGCTCAGAGTTGTTGGCCCTGACAATAGGAGTTTTCCTGTGTCTGAAGAAGATGAATGCTACAACAGCAGTCATGCATGTTCCAAATAAAGATGCTGCAGTGAGCAGTGCTCCCATTATTTCTTCAAATGAAAGATACACTTCATGCTTCTTTACACAGGCATCTCTTCTGTCATTGGACCAGAATTCAGGCTGACATCGCAAACAGGTGATAGAATCTGACAAGTAATAGTAATCAAGCAGAAGTTAGACAGATATTATTACAAGGTGCTGCATGGATGACTGTGGAAATAACCTACAAATCACATATGCATGGCACAATTTTTATTGTCATATCATTATTATAATTGTTGTTGTCTTGTGTTTGTTTGTTTTTCTTATTATTTAACCTTCAAACACAACAACAATTGGAAACGTCTCAATTTTTTAAGAACTGAAAAACGTTTCTCATGAAAACTAGAATCAAGACACAATATGATTATGATATTTAATTTCGGTCTTTGTAATTTAGAAAACCAAACTGCTCTATTTAAAAAAATTGATGTGAGAATGGCAGCGATTTTGTACTTTAATTTAATGGAAAACCTTGCATTTAGTATTACTAGACCTGTAGTGTTGCTTATTTCTCCCTCTGCACATCTTATACAGTCATAGCAGCAGACAGGCTTTCCTTTCTGGAGAACCTTACGAGTTCCTGGGGGACATTTCTCACTGCAAACTGACACAGGAACCTGCATGGACAACATGACTGTCAGATCACTACATCAGCAGTCTCTGCAAAACTGTTATGAACATTGAAGATATTATGATTATAGCTTACCTGTTTTGACTTTTGTGCCCAAATTAAAGACTTATTTTGCAGACTCAATTGTTTGTCTGCAGGTAAAGATGCATCATAAAGACCAACTGTGACAAAGTCCACAACACCATTTCCTATTGGCTGCCAGTGTATAATGTCATATTTTGCTGGTGGGTCTCCATTCTCATTAAAGTAAACTTCATCTCCTTCTTTTGTTTTAAAATGAATCTTTCTTATGTGCTGTAAAATCTAAAACAGCATGTATTAATGTAGACAATTATGACCATTATATAGACCTATTGGCAGAACACCATGAAATACGGCAATGACAAGGTTATTTGATTTTTATAATTTTTTTGTCACTAAATGTAAACATTAAAAAAATAACTAAATAAAATTTTTATAAAGAGATACTACATGCAACTGCAAGACAGTACTGTTTGCTTATGATAGGTCTTTAAACATTTTTTAAACATCTGTTTTAAGCTACAACAGTCAGTTACAATTATAACAATCTCTACACTACACACACACATACGTATATATATTTGGTGATATAATGTAGTATTCACTCACCATGAATTGATCTAGCTTCACATTGTGGTCACATGTTTTATTACAGACAAGAAAATTATGGAATGCATGAGCTACAGCATATACTCCTTTATAGACATTGTTAAATATTGCCATAAGTGACATATCAATGAAGCTCTTTTGCAATCCACTCAGATCTTCATTTCCAGTACATTCTGTCTGATTCTCTGTTGTTGAATTTGATTGTTTGAATTTACAGTTAAATAATGCCTCCCAGAACTCTGCTAACATGGTGTTCTCCATTAAATTGAGTGGCTTCAGATTTAATATGAACTCTCTCAAGCCACTGACATGTGCTCTGGGTATAGACAGGCCTATGGCACCATCCAGAATGTGATTCCTATCCTTTTCTGCAGTTTGAGAATCAATAATCCAGCCCTCACTGCCTACCCACTGGTACCCAGTAAAGTTGTGGGGAGACAAATTATTCATTAGCATGTCCATTTCTGGGAATGTGAGGAAAGCAATTATCACCTTGGAAGTAGAATGTTTCATCATTTCAATTATCTTTTGTATTTTGCTTCGTGGATCTGTTCTAAAGAAAGATACAGAATATTCCAGACAGATTCCCAGCTGCTGTGCAGCTTCTGTAAATATAGCCATACCTTTATTGCCATAATCATTATCACTTCTTAAAGCACCAACCCAAGTCCAACCAAAGTGTCTGACCAGCTGGGCTAGGCCTCTGCTACGATAGTAATCACTTGGTATTGTTCTGAGGAAGGATGGGTACTTGGTTTTGTCACTGAGACAAGCACAGGTGGCATAGTGGCTGATCTAAAAGATTAAAAAAATTAGCTGTTCACACAGTCCAACTTGCTCTTATCAGCTTGAGTAACCAGTGAATAGTATGTTTTACTAATATGATTAATTAGATCATTAATTTTTCTCACCTGTGGGATCTGAAAGGGTCCAATGACAGTAGCTATCACCATGGTTGTAGAAGAAGCAGTATCTCCCATTATTGCCTGCACTTGTGCAGGTCTGGTACATGGAGTGTCGGAGTGTACAGGAGCAACTTCATTATCATTAGCCAGAGCCAGTGCAACTTTCACACTTTTGGCCATAGAGCCACAAGTATCATATATCTTATATCCCAGAGAAATACCAGGTAGTAGGTTTGTGCTGTTATTAATCTCCTCTATGGCAAAAAGCATAGCCTGGGCAGTCTGGAAATCTCTGAAATTCCAACTTGATATTCACAATTTTAAAGATTTGTACAAGCAGTAATAGTTAAAATAGAACCAGTAGATTATTAAATAAAGTATTTGATTTCATTAACACACACACACTATGCAATATTAACATTTTGTACCATTACACCTTTACCTGGTGCATTCCAGTGGCAGTGGTTTGTGAGTGTAGGTTTCCTGTCTTTCTTTCCAGCTGCTGTGTAAAGAGAAAATTCCCCCCAAGATGATGTCACCATCTTTAGATAGCTGGGGGTTCTCTAGATCACCTCTGTGCCTGCACACTAGCTCATCTGCCAGAGAAACAGATACCACCAACAGCTCTAAAAGTGCCCAGCCATGATGGGAGCACTTTTGTTTGTACGTCATACTGTATAGGAGAAACAAGTCACTGGGTGGATTCATATGTGCCTTAATGTGGATCAGAAGTGTGTGTGTATATTTATACATTTTCAAACTGCTGACATGTGGCCAGAAGGAAGTGGGAGTTTAACTGCTGAGCCTGCATAGAGGCCTGCATGGACTCACACTCATATACATTTAACTAAACTACACCTTCAATTACAATAGACTTTACAGTAAATCAATATGACTATAATGGTATAGTCTTCCATCAGTTTTCCACAGCTTAGCTGCTACAGTGCCTGCAAAAAGTATTCACCTTGGATGTTTCATTATTTTATTCACATTATAAATCAATCTTGGTCAATAAAAGTTTATAAAAATATCAGAAACGTCAAAGTAAAAACAGGTTCTACAAAGTACTGTCACTTAAATAAAAATATGTAAGGTGAACTCCGTGTATGCGTTAATATTCAGCCCCTTTAAAATGACTGACCTAATCCAACAAAAATCCAGATATTTGGTGCTACTAGTGCCACAATTAGTGAAATGAGGATCACCTGAGTGCAGTGAACGTGTCTCAAGTGCTTGCAGTATAAAGACACTTGTGTCTGGAAGGTTCAGCCACTGGCTATTCAGTATTCCTGGCTACTATTACACCATGAAGACAAAATAGCAACTCAGACAACAGGTCACTGAAAAGCACAAGTCAGGATATGGATACTTAAAAATCTATAAGGCGTTGAACATCCCCCGGAGTTCAGTGAAATCCATCATCAAGAAATAGAAGGAATATGGCAGATGTCTAAATCTGCCTAGAACAGGCCCTCCACACAAACTGAGTGACAAGTGTGCAAGAAGGAGACTAGTGAGAGACACTAACACACCGATGATGGAGATACAAACTTCAGCAAATGAGATAGGAGAGACTTTACGAAAACTGGTGCCCGGTCTCTTCACCAGTTAAAGCTGTATGGGAGAGTGACAAGGAGAAAGCAACTGTTGAGGAAAACTCGACTAGACCATGACCTACCAAAAAAAAAAAAAAGATAATAACAACTAGTACTAGTTCACTAATAGGAATATGAAAGACTCCATTGTCAAGTGGAAGAGTGTTCTTTGGTCTGATGAGACCAAAATGATGCTTTTTGGCCATCAGACAAGACACTATGTTGGTGCACACCAAACACTGCACATCACCACAAACACACCATCCCCACTGTGAAGCATGGTGGTGGCAGCATCATGCTGTGGTGCTGCTTCTTGGCAGTTGGCCCTGGAAGGCTTGTTCAGGTAGAGGATAAGTTGAATGCAGCAAAATATAGGACAATCCTGGAGGACAATATTATTCAGTCTGCAAGGCAACTACGGCTTAGGAGAATATTTGTTTTCCAGAAACACAATGACCCGAAGCATAAAGCGAAAGCAACACAGAAATGGTTTACCGACAACAAGGTGAATGTTCTGGAATGGTCAAGTCAAAGCCCAGACCTCAATGAAATAGGGAATTTGTGGATAGACTTGATCCCTACGCATCCTGACAGAACTTGAGCAGTTTTGCAAAAAAGAATGGCATAAAATTCCAGTGTCCAGATGTGCAAGCCTATCCACACCGGCTCCATGCTGTGATGGCAGCCAAAAAAACACAAGCACAGGCTGTTGAGGTCTCCAAGTTGGCAGGGAGGGCCAAATGGTCGAACTAAGCATGAATATCAGATGCCTGAACACAAGAGCAGAACACAGTACTGGAGTTGAAGACAGGAGTTGAGCGGACCTCTGTGCCAAGTGCTCCTGCCATAGTGTTGTGCTTGGCCCAGAATTTCTTGCTGGCTGGGTCCAGATTGTACTATAATTTCTTTGAGGTAGTTCTGGGTGCTGATTAACATTGGTATAATCTGTCTCTTTAATTTGTCATTGACTGTCCTTTTGTATCTACATTAAGGGAGATTGGCTACAGTCCTTAAACGTTAAGTAATATGTGCAACTGTAGTCACACGAACATCAAGCTGCTTGGAGATGGTCTTATAGCCTTTACCTTTGACATGTTTGTGTATCATTTTTATTTCTTCTCTTGAGACAATTCTTGGCTAGTTTTCTGTGGTCTAGTTTCAGTGTGGTACACTAACCATGATACCAAACAGCTTGAAGACACTTGTTATGCTAATTAGAGCACACAAGTTAGTTTAACATGTCCCTACGGTCAAATTATTTACCATCTTTTCATAATTTTTGTTCAGGCCAGTTTTATTATTTTGTTTTTTTTTTTTAAATGTCCGTTGAACCACAACTCAAAAGCAAAATAAATAAAAAAGTAGAAAGACAGCTGTAAAATAAGACTATGTTAGTTACTTGTACCAGCAGAAAAAAAAATACTAATATACTGCAGTTTACCGACATCTAGTGGCTGAGGTCAACATCGAATAGTTGCCTATGTTTAGCAGGAAAAGTGTAGGGTGGATGGATGATTCAAAAAGAACAGAGCCTTCCCACAAGAGGACAGAGTACAGTACAAAACAACTGTCTCTATCATTAATGAAGGTCAAGCAAATTTGATAAAGACATTCATATTTATCTAACCATGTTCATTTAATGTATTAACCAACCAAGATGTATTTGTACCTAACCCAAACTAAATCACTTTGTTTGCATGTGTGATGTGAAATGAAGGAAACTGTTATTTTAAGGCAACTGATTTGAACTTCAACTATGTTTATTTAATGCCTAAACCTATTCTAGATGTATTTGTGCCTAATCCCAATCAAAACACTTTATTTGCACATTTGTCCAGAATAATTAACGGTTTTATGCCCCTCTCCCCATCATATTCTTTTTTGTGTTTTTCTCTGGTCTCAGTAAGATAATGTAACATTTTGGAATAAAAATACAAATTAACAGTCCAAAACTGGAGGCCAGAATAGCAAATATCTCTACAGCAACACTGAACTTCCCAGGAGAGCTGACATAAGCTGGAATAAACGTGATCCACACTGCACAGAAGATCAACATGCTGAAGGTGATAAATTTGGCCTCATTGAAGTTATCAGGTAGTTTCCGAGCCAGAAAAGCAAGAATGAAACAGAAAGAGGCCAGAAGGCCTATGTACCCAAGTACAGCCCAAAATCCCACAGTTGAACCCAGAGCACATTCTAAGATGATTTTGTCTTTGATTTCTTTAAAGTTCTTAAATGGAAAAGGAGGAGAAATTGTTAACCAGAGGATACATATTACAACCTGGATGAGAGTGAAAGCCAGAACACTGAGTCTCTGCTGTGTTGGTCCAAACCATTTCATCACATTACTGCCTGGAAGTGAGGCCCTGAAGGCCATTAACACCACCATAGTTTTCCCCAGAACACAAGAGATACAGAGGACAAAGGTGATGCCAAATGCTGTGTGTCTCAGCATGCAGGACCACTCAGAGGGTCGGCCGATAAAGGTCAAAGAACACAGGAAACACAGAGTCAAGGAGAAGAGCAGCAGGAAGCTCAGCTCAGAGTTGTTGGCCCTGACAATAGGAGTTTTCCTGTATCTGAAGAAGATGAATGCTACGACAGCAGTCATGCATGTTCCAAATAAAGATGCTGCAGTGAGCAGTGCTCCCATAATTTCTTCAAATGATAGAAACTCTGCCTCCTTCTTCACACAGGCATCTCTTCTCTCATTGGACCAGAATTCAGGCTGACATCGCACACAGGTGATAGAGTCTAAAAATTAATAATAAATCACATATTATAATTGCTGAGCTATTTCTTTTGGTTTCAATGATTTCTTTCCATAGGAAATGTATATAATCCTGACAGGATATTAATACCAGATACTACATTTTAAGTATAGGATGTAATTCATTACATCTAAGGTTTTTTTGTTGTTGTATGTGTGTGTGTGTGTGTGTGTGTGTGTGTGTGTGTGTGTATGCATTTGTGTTTTTCAGTTTATGTTTATTTTAATTCCTCACATATGTTACAATATTGTCTAATATAAATTATCTTTGAATACATGTGGAGATAAGATTTAAACAAACTTCTCATCTGCCTTGAAATTTCCTCAGTTTTCAACAATAAAAAAACACTGCTATCTCATTAAATTCTGAGTAAAAGTTAAAGTGAATAAATATTTTAAAATTAGTAAAGAAATCTATTCACATACTTATCTTTGGCATATGAGAATGAACAGCACGTTTTTAATATAACTTATTACTATTACTATTACTTATACATATTTACTACTACATTACCAGGTGCCATGTGGATTACTGTATGACAAGTGCATAGCATGATCATTACTGATGCAATGATATCAAGTTTAAGATATCAAATACATTAATTTATTACATTACTCAATTTATAGTCTTTAAATCTGTCTATATATTGTCCTGTTTTGTCCTTCTTTAACAAGCATAAAACAATGCTTTCACCTTAAAACTAGAATCAACACTAGAGTGATGCTAGATTGTAATGGAATCCAGATTCAGAAATTAGAAAACAAAACAGTGAGATTTTTATAAATTTGTATCTAAGAATAAGGGCTTTGTTCTGTTCAATTTAGTGGAAAACTTTACATTTAGTATTACTAGACCTGTAGTGTTGCTTATTTCTCCCTCTGCACATCTTATACAGTCATAGCAGCAGACAGGCTTTCCTTTCTGGAGAACCTTACGAGTTCCTGGGGGACATTTCTCACTGCAAACTGACACAGGGACCTGCCACAACAACACATCTTTGAGAAAACTGTATCAATACTCACATTTAAACTAAAAACTGTTTACTTTGTAATATGTATGCAATATTATGACAGTTATCCTGTCATGAATTAAGGTTACCTGTTTTGACTTCTGTGTCCAAATTAAAGACTTAGTTTTCAGGCTCAGCTGTTTGTCTGCAGGTAAAGATGCATCATAAAGACCAACTGTGACAAAGTCCACAACACCATTTTTTGTTGGCTGCCAGTTTATAATTTCATACTTTGCTGGTGGGTCTCCATTCTCATTAAAGTAAACTTCATCTCCTTCTTTTGTCCTAAAATAAATCATTCTTATGTGCTGTAGAATCTAAAATGAAATTATACGATAAACAATTAGTGGAAACTGGAAATGTAGTTAAGATAATGAGAGAGTGAAGTATTCACTCACCGTAAAAGGATCTAGCTGCACCTTGAAGTTACAAGTTTCATTACAGCCAAGAATACTGTGAAGTGCATGGGCCACAGCATACACTCCTTTATAAAGATTATTAAATATGGGCATAAATGACATATCAGTGAAGCTGTGTTGCAATCCACTCAAATCTTCATGTCCAGTACATTCTGTCTGATTTTTCAATGCTGACTCAGACTGCTTGAATTTACAGTTAAATAATGTCTCCCAGAACTCTGTTAACATTTTATTTCCTGATGAATTGAACGGTTTTACATTTAATATGAACTCTTTAATGCCGCTAAGATGTGTTTTGGGGATGGACAGACCTATAGCACCATCCAGAATGTGATTCTTATCCATTTCTGCAGTTTGAGAATCAAAGATCCAGCCCTCACTGCCTACCCACTGGTACCCAGTCAAGTTGTATTGAGACAACTTCTTCATTAACACATCCAAATCCATGTGGGAGAGGAAAGTGACAATGACCTTAGAGGTAGAAACCTTGATAATATCAATTATCCTTTGTAATTTATCTGGTGGATCTGTTCTAAAGAAAGATACAGAATATTCCAGACAGATTCCCAGTTGCTGTGCAGTTTCTGTGAATGTAGCCATGCCATTATTGCCATAATCATCATTGGTTCTTATTGCTCCAACCCAAGTCCAACCAAAGTGCTTGACCAACTGAGCCAGAGCTCTGCTCTGATAATAGTCACTGGGTATAGTTCTGAGGAAGGATGGGTACTTGGATTTGTCACTGAGACAAGCACAGGTGGCAAAGTGGCTGATCTAAAAGATAAAGGTAAAGATGTAAAACCTAAAACACAAAGTCAAATTTAAATGTCAATTTCAATATTCTTCATAGTTGTACTAATCTTACCAACCAATGGGATATGAAAGGGTCCGATGACAGTAGCTATAGCTACACTAGGAGACGAAGAGGTTTCTCCCATAATTGCCTGTACCTGTGCAGATTGAGTACAAGGAGCCTCAGAGGGTACAGACACAGCTTCATTACCATTAGCCAAGGCCAGTGCAACTCTCACACTTCTGGCTATAGATGCACAAGTATCATACATTTTATATCCAAGAGAGATTCCAGGTAGTAGGTCTGTTCTGTTATTAATCTCCTCAATGGCAAAACGCATAGCCTGGGCAATCTGAAAATCTCTGAAATTAAAACTGAATGTATAAAGTTTAAAATAGTTGGACTAGAAGTACTCGAAACACAAACAATGCATTAATAAGTTAGTGGTTATTATTGTAACATTTGTTATATAATATTTGTACTCACTTAAAATAAAAATACATATATAATAAATGGTTACCTGGTGCATTCCAGTGGCAGTGGTTTGTGTGTGTAGGTTTCCTGTCTATTTTTCCAGCTGCTGTGGAAAGAAAAGATTCCCCCCAATACAATGTCACCATCTTTAGATAACTGGGGGTTCTCTAGATCCCCTATTCGTTTGCACAGAGGCTCCTCTGCCTGAGAGAAAGATGCCACTAACAACACCTGTAAAAGTGCCCAGCCCTGCTCAGGCCACTTATGTGTGGACATCGTAATGTACCATAACATAAATGAAAGGCTTGCGTTGGTATTTATACATTTTCAACAGTTATATACCTATAAATAATCATAGAACAAAGTAATAAGAGAAAAGAAGTTCATCTCTGTGGACCGACAGTACAAGGTGGGGCTGGAAGAGGGATGTGTCCAATAGAAAAAGTTTGAGGCTATATTTTTCTCTTATTTAATCTTTAGTGTGTGTTATCACAGAACACAAGGACATTAAAATCTAATTATGTATTTCTATGTATTAGAAACTTCTGAATTTCAGGTTTTATTTTATGCTAGGTTAACACAGAAGCCATCTTTTTACAATTGTTTTCAGCAGCTGTCCCAAATTTTTAGTTAGCAATAAAAAAAAGTATTTTTTGTTATCCAGGTGTGTCTGGTGAGATTGGTTTTCAAATAATAAGTAGCTCTATCCTTGGGTTTTACCTAGGAAGTCTGTATTGGTAAAAAAAAAAAAAAAACAAGATACATGAGCATGGAAACCAGAAAGCTGTCCATGAAAAAAAGCTAATCATTTTGACACAAAGAAAAGAGGCAAAAGTAATCAGATGCACTACACTGACACTGGGCATAGCCAATGCGACAAGTTGGAATATCTTGAAAAAGAAAGAAACCACAGTTGTACTTAGCAATATATACATGATGGGTCAGTCAAGCAAAACAACAACGACAAAACATGCCATACCATGCAAGCTCGTCTGCTACCATGGTTGCTACCTGAACAGGCTCAATCTTTATTTATGCAGTAATTCATAATGATAAGTGTGGGAACATTTTATACCATGACAGGACAAAAGCTAGGGGTTTGTAAAGGCTGCTACATTGTGAACAAGATGAGAATTAAGCTTTTACTAGAGAATGAGGGCACAATAATCTTCCTTGCCAACCACAGGAACAAAAGCGTGAGTTTAAGGCTTAGAGACCCTGCTATGTGATTCTGACATATTGGATTAACAGAATTTGTAGATTTTACAAGAAATACCTCATTTAGGAAAGCAGGTTTGCTGTGCTACCTATAATAGCTCCAGAGGAGATCATTGACTTGTATCTGACCATAAAAGTGTTTTTAGCTGTAAAGGGGAGGACCCAACCATGGTTAATTGAAGACGTTCCTAATTGTAAAAAAGAATGCAGAAAACTGGAGTGTAGATGGAATAAATGTGGTCTTCACGTCCATTTGCTGGTTTAAAAAGAGTATCAGACCTGGTATGACAAGTTGCAAGAGCCCACTACTTATCTAATCTTATTTCTGCTCAATTCCAGTGAATTGATTGACTGGTTAATCCCATTTTTTTTTTGGTGCCTTTGCCGACTGTGATGTGAGAAATATTTTAGTTATTTGTCATAACTGAGTTAATTAGATCCAACAGTGCTTTGCACTATTGAAAAAACCATAGCAATGAGACAGGCTTGTTGACAGTTTCTAATGCTCTTTTGATGTCTGCTGACTGCTCAATTCTAGTACAACTGGATTTGAGTGCAGACGGATTAGACAGATTGGAGCACTGGGTGGGTTTTTCAGGAGTTGCTCTTAGATGTTTTTTCTCTTACTTATCTGATAGAAGTTCTGTTTTTCTATAAATCATGTGATGTCCTCCATTTTATGTCCAACATTATTTTCTGTATATATGCTCCCTCTGGTCGATGTCACCTGCAGGCATGTTGTCTCTTGTCATTGTTATGCTGATGACACACAGTTGTACCTCCCAATTAACCCTACAGATCGTGGTACACTGGAAGATATATAAGACTGGATGACCTCTAACTTCTTGAAGCTAAAGACAAGATTGAAATCCTTGTTATCATTCCTCACTGTCTTACCAAAGAAATATTACCATTTATTATTCCCATTTATCAAGCCCACTGCACATAAAATATGTAATTTTGTTTATTCTTGTTTAACATTTGAGAAGCCAAGCTTGTCCAAACCTATTATTTTCATCTCAGAAATATTGCCAAAATCAGACCTATTTTAAATCACAAAGATGCTGAAATTATTATTTGTGCTTTTATAACATCTCCTCTTGATTGTCGTTACAGCCTTTTCGACTGTATTAGTGATAAAATGGAAGACACCTTTAACTTGTCCAGAACTAAGCTGCCAGGATTTTATCAAGAAGGACTTTTAAACATTTCATCCCTATTGTAGCTTCTGTACGCTGGCTTCCACTTTGTTTTAAGTTTTAAGATTTTACTTATTACTCTAAGCCTCTCCATGGTATGACTCCAGCTTTTATTACAGAACTTTTAACCCCATGTACCTGATTGTAATGGGAGATCCTCTGGTGGTGGACTTTTACTTGTTCCAACCTTGCAATTAAGGACAAAGGGTAATAGAGCCCATAGTGAATTTGGAATGACTTGCCTGTGGAAATAGACAGACACAGTCAGTGTCATCTTTTGTTGAAATCACACTTGTCACTGTTTGTTTGTTTGCTTGTTTGCTTGTTTGTTTTATGTTTAATTATTATTATTATTTGTGTAAATCTCTTTGTACTTTCTTGGAAATGTCCTCTCTAAATAATCATGTTTATTTATTATTATATTTATTATTATTAGTAGTGGTGGTATTGTATTATTATTATTATTATTATTACTATTATTATTATTATTATTACTATTGTTATTGTTGTTGTTGTTGTTGTTGTTATTACTATAGAGAAATGCAGAGTTTTCCTGTAATTTTCTTACTTACACAATACAATTAAATGTTTTTGTTAGAGAGCTCCATTCACAACAGCCACAGCAGCACAGAGCAATAGCTAGCAATACTAGTATTGTGTATAGTGGCCAGTGCCACCCCTCAGATTGGCTGCCACAGGTAGCCTGAGAGGGTTTCTGCAACCCAGAAGCATTCAAATCTGCACAGCTAACCAAGCTAACTGAACCCCAGTGTTTCTGTTTGCTGGTTAGTGTTAACAGCTGGTAGTGGAACACAGTCTGTGTTCCAGCTTGACATAGTCCACCCCCTCCACAAGCTGACCAATAATAACAGAGTGTTATTAGTAAAGTGTTGTTCATTTTTATAACTTGAAGATTATATGATTTTGTGTCAATAAAGTTCCAGAATGAAATATAAATGCTAAATTTAGCATAACATGACAATTTTAATTTTATATAAAAGACATCTTTTGCAAACAAGACAATGAACATCATTTACATCTACAGTGAGGATGCACAAATTTTCTGTGTAATTAACTATGTGCTGTATAAACCAATTAAAAGACATCTCAAAGGGCTCTTAAAGTAATGTCATTTACCCATCAAATATTTCTTTGTATTGTTCTCGGGTTTTAATAAAATTATATAGCACTTGGGCAAAAAGATACAAAATAACATTCCATAACTGGAGGCCAGGATGGCAAATATCTCCACAGCCACAGTAAATTTCCCAGGAGAGCTGATATAAGCTGGAATAAAAGTGATCCAGACTGCACAGAAGATCAACATGCTGAAGGTGATAAATTTGGCTTCATTGAAATTATCAGGCAACTTTCGAGCCAGAAAAGCAAGAATGAAACATAAGAACGCTAGGAGACCAATGTATCCTAACACAGCCCAGAACCCAATAGGTGACCCAAGGGCACATTCAAGAATAATCTTCTCGTTATAATAACTCATATTTTTGTAAGGAAAAGGAGGGTTGATTGTCAGCCAAAGTATACAAATCAAAACCTGTATCAAAGTGAAGGCCAGAACACTGAGTCTCTGCTGTGTTGGTCCAAACCATTTCATCACATTATTGCCTGGAAGTGAAGCCCTGAAGGCCATTAACACCACCATAGTTTTCCCCAGAACACAAGAGATACAGAGGACAAAGGTGATGCCGAATGCTGTGTGTCTCAGCATGCAGGACCACTCAGAGGGTCGGCCGATAAAAGTCAGAGAACACAGGAAACACAGAGTCAAGGAGAAGAGCAGCAGGAAGCTCAGCTCAGAGTTGTTGGCCCTGACCAAAGGAGTGTGTCTGTACTGAAAAAATATCAAAGCTATAGTCATTGCCAGGCAAGCACCAATAACGCAAAAGGAAAGCAACAGTATACTCATCAATTCTTGGACAGTAAGAAACTCAATAGCTTTCAAGTCACAGTTATTCCTCTCGTCGTTGGACTTGTACTCAGGAGGGCATTTGTCACATTTCACTGCATCTGAAAACATAAATATATTTAGGCTGTACAGCACACACACCTTCAGGTACACCAGTAAAAGGCCGAGAGTGATTTTTCCCAACAGAAAGACAACAAGTGCTAGTGTAAAGGCTAAGAATCCTGATGGCTCACTTGTACTATTGCTGAACTCCCCATCAGCACAGGTGATGCAATCAAAACAGCAGAGGGGCTTGCCCTTCACAAATGCCTGGCGGGTCCCCGGCAAACAGCTCTCACTGCAAACAGACCTCGGCACCTGCATCACAGTGACAGCATTAAAAAACTGAATTGAATAAATTACATTTGGAAATATGATTCACAATATTCACAATAAAAACAGATAGTAAGTTAAAAGTGGCTATTATAAATTGACTTACCTCAAGACTTTCACCTGCCCAGATGGGTTTCACTTCAGCTTTCATCTCAAATTGCTCACCATCAGGCTGGGAAGCATCATAATAACCAATGGTCTTAAACATTATATAACCATTCTCATTCATCTGCCAGTTTACCAGTGCATAACGTGCCACTGGGTCACCAAACTCATCAAAGAACACATTTTCACCGGTCTTTGTGGTGAAATTTACCTGGGTTAGATAATGCACCACCTGCAGAGAAGCAGTGCATTTGTTATTTACCTGCATCATTATCATACAACATAGTTTTGATGTGTGAACAAAGTCTACTAAGTTTACCTCCCATGGTTGCACATTCTCCCTGTCAGCACAAGTGCTGTTCTCAAAAGGTCCCTCTCCATCTCTGCAAGTAAATAACATGTCCAGTGCATGAGCCACTGCATATGTGGCCTTGTAAATATTATTTAGCAAACTGGCATCTGAAACATCTGTGAAGCGTGTGTTTGTGTCCCGCAGAGATTCCTTCCCAGTGCAGGCTGGGACTGAGCCCTGAGCTTGAGCCTCTGCTTGGGGATCCATGTTGCAGCTGAACAGAGTCTCCCACAATTCCAAAAGTCCCTGGTTCCCTGGTGTGGTTGAGGGTCTGCTATTAGCCAGGAATTCATGCAGTCCAGGGATATGAGCATTGAATGCTGCAAAGCCAACTGCCCCTTGAACCACAGCATAGTTTATTGAAGAGGCAATATAACGATATGTTATCCAGCCCTCACTCCCCACCCACTGCAGGCCTGTCACATTTTGAGCATGAAGCTCTTTGAAAAGAATGTCAAGATCAGTACCATCAGCAAATGCCACTATCACCTTAGATGTGGATTTCCTTATAATTTGCACCACCTCTAAAAACCACTTCCTGGGGTCAGTCCTATAAACAGCGACTGAGTACTCAACGCACACACCTTCCTTTTCAGCTGCTTCCAGGAAAGTGGACATGCCATCATTACCATAGTCACTGTTAGTTCTAATAGCCCCAACCCAGGTCCAGCCAAAGTGCTTTACCAGCTTTGCCAATGCTTTGCTCTGATGAATGTCACTAGGTATGGTTCTGAAGAAAGAGGGATAGTCTCTTCTGTTACTTAGACATGCACAAGTAGCTGAGTGACTGATCTGAAACAAAGTGAAAGAAGTAAGAAAAAAGTCATTTTGCCTCTGCATTATTTAGTATGAAGTAAGAATGTCTTCACCGCTGTTCCTAATATAAAATATCCAAGCATTACATTAATTCAAAATCAACAATACAATTCACTTGACAGTTCATGTGTGCAGAGAGCATGCCTGCCCCCAACACTCACCACAGGTATATGGAAGGGTCCCATGATGCGGGCAATACTTATTGTAGAGGTGGATGTGGTTTCACCTATCACTGCATGCACATTAGAAAGTTTGTTACAGCTGTCATCCCCGATCTCGTACCTGTTCATCAGGTTTAACGATGCCCTAATAGACAGAGGAACACTGGGACAGGAGTCAAAGATCCTGTAGCCCAGTGTCACCCCTGGCAGCAGCTCTGAGCTATTGTTGATCTCCTCTATGGCAAACATCATAGTGTATGCATACTGAAGCTCTCCTGGGTCCAGTCTAAAAAACAGAGAGGGAGAGAATGAAAATTAAGTAAAAAATGTGAAACATATAATTACACTTAAAACACAAATAAGTAAAGGTGCAAAAAGATTTACAATTACATGTTTTTCTTTCGTTATTTGGTTCCCCTTTCTTACCCCTCACACCGGATTGTTCCTGGGTTGACTTGGAGAGTTGGATTGACACTGACCGGGCTCTGATGGAAGGAAAAAATGCCTCCAATGTTGATGTCTCCCTCCTTAGAAAACTGAGATAGTTCTTTTGTCCCATATGTTTGACACACAGCCTTCTCCCCTCTGACAACCAGGAGGGAAAGAAGTAGTAGGTCTGATATGAGCAGCATTGCACACCTCAGTTTTTAGTAGCTAAGGCCCAAAGATAAAACACCTCTTCTTTGAACATTTTATAGCTAACACAAAGCTAAGGGTTGGACGCATTGTGTATGCGAATGTGTTTCCCTCCACCAATGGCAACACTTGTGGGTAGATGAATGGGCGAATTAGATGGCATGTCACGTTGGTTTTCAGCATAACCATTTCTATACAATACTTTCAACAACCAATTATTTTTTTTTACTTCTTCATCAAGGTTGAAACCCTATATTACACATCAAATATTGTCAGGAGAAGACATCATGAAGAACTAGCCAAAATGCAGCAGCAGTTCTTCCTCTTAGCTCACATATTTTGCTTGCCTTGTATGTCACTTGCTTTGGATAAAAGTGTCTGCCAAATAACTATATGTAAATGTGAAATTGCAAACAAGTGTTTTAAATGCATGGACCTGTGCTTCCCTTTAAAATGCAATGTAATTATTTTATTTTCACCTCTTCAGAGCTTAATTTAGTACAGCAGAGAATTTTCAGAAATGTCCAATTCCTTTTCACAATTATAATAATTAGATTATTTTTTATTGTATTCAATATTATTTGAATAATAGCTCAGCAGAAAAACTGAACATGAAAATCATTGGTGCAAGTGTCGATTTAAGGTTCAGGCCAGTTTATCATTTATTCCCATAATTTTATAAATCAGTGTTTAACAACACTCGTCCAAACTCTTAAGGCATTTTTTAAAATCCCCTTATCCTGCTGTACTTAAACTGTGTTGTAATTAAATCATTAAATTTCACCATTGCTAATGTGAATAGTGTTCACATTAGCATGTGATGTCAGTCCTGGTGCTCTATTGATCATAATTTGTTGTCACATTGTTACCATTTAGCAAATAACTACAGTACATGTGATATATTCATCATATATTCATAGCCTTGGTAATTAGTTAATATATAATAAAACAGACATGCATACAATTTAGTGTTACCATTCTGCATACTCCTTTCCAGTGATTCAATTAGTTTTTCCTCATCATTTGTTTTTTAGTATTTCTCTCTGGTTTCATTAGTAAAATATAACATTTTGGAGTAAATATACAGAAAAGCAGCCCAAAGCTAGAGGCCAGAATAGCAAATATCTCTACAGCTACAGTTAATTTCCCAGGAGAGCTGACATAAGCTGGAATAAAAGTTATCCAGACTGCACAGAATATCAACATGCTGAAGGTGATAAATTTGGCTTCATTAAAATTATCAGGTAGCTTTCGAGCCAAAAAAGCCAGGATTAGGCAAAGTGTGGCCAGGACCCCAATATACCCCAATACTGTCCAGAACCCTATTGGTGAGCCTAAATCACACTCCAGAATAATCCTTTCACTGGCATGAGCTGTATTTTTGTAGGGGAATGGAGGGGCAAGAGTTAACCACAACACACAAACTACTACTTGCAGTAAAGTACAGCTGAGAACACTTGTTCTCTGAAGTGGGGCAGAACATTGAAGAACTGTATTTGATGGCCTTCTAGCCCTAAAAGCAATCACCACTGCTATGGTTTTAGCCAAGACACAAGACATGCACAAAGCAAAAGTGATGCCGAATGCTGTGTGTCGCAGCATGCAGGACCACTCAGTGGGTCGGCCTATGAAGGTCAGAGAACACAGGAAACACAGAGTCAGGGAGAAGAGCAGCAGGAAGCTCAGCTCAGAGTTACTGGCTTTGACAAGAGGGGTGTCACGAAACTGAAAAAAGATACACAACACCACCGATGTTAAACTTGCTCCAAATAATGAGAAAGTAGTGAGGATTGCCCCCATGGTTTCTCCATGAGACAGGAACTCAATCACCTTGGGAATACACTGGCTGTGATCTTCATTTGACCAGTATTCCAGTGGACACCTTGAACACTCTGCAGAATCTGACAGGAAAACAGTGAAATGTATAAACTGAAAGTTATGACTCAAATTCATCATAGGTCTATAATGTGTCAATCTTTATACAATAACCAAGGCTTTTAAAAGACATACATTTTCATACAAATATTGTGTTATTAATCACAGTGATTCGATTCTACTTACTGTTGGAGTTGCTGATCTCTCCTGCTGCACATGAGATGCAGGAGAAACAGCAGATGGGTTTGCCTTTAATTGCAGCCTGCCGGAAACCTGGCAGACAACTCTCACTGCAGACTGACTGTGGCCTCTATAACACCACAATGCAACAGTCACTCATAATTTATAAAATAACCCGCGAAAGCTTCCATGACTTCCAAAACAATTTGTCAGATTAAATTACATGAACTGTTTTCTTTAGATGTTTGATACCTTCGGGGATTCGGCAGCCCATGTGATGTTTATTCCGTTCATGGTAAACTGCTTTCCATTTGGCTCTGAAGCATTATAGCTCCCTACAGCCACAAACACAATATCTCCTGCTTGGTCTCTCTGCCAGTTTACCAGCTCATAAGTTGCTACAGGGTCTCCGTTTCTATCAAAATACACACTTTCCCCTGACTGAAGAGTGAAATTCACACCTTGGAGATGTTTCACAACCTAGCATACAGAGTAGTGGTGAATAACTTTAAATACAGAGTATAGAATACAGAATTGTTTTGCATACAAAAACTCATGAAGGCAAACTCATACTATACCTGTTGTGGGTCTAAATTATCTTTCCAGTTACATGACAAATTCATCACATCACCACTTTGACCACATTTTAACATGTTATGCATGGCATGAGCCATAGCATACACAGCCTTATACACATTATTGGATATTCTGAGTTGTGACACATCTGTGAAGAGATTGTTAATGTCCTGTAGTCTCTCAGAGCCAGTGCACTGGTTCTGGCCTTGCAGACCTGACTGAAATGTACAGTCAAATGATGCTTCCCAGAACTCTCGGAGCAGGGTATTTTGAGGATCCTGTCTTGGATTAACCTGTAAAAGAAACTCCCGCAGGCCTGTGATTTTTGCCTTTCTGATGGTGAATCCCACAGTCCCTATTAGGATGCTAGAGTACTTCCTATTGGCAAAATTACCCGCTGTAATCCAGGATTCAACGCCAACCCACTGCAGCCCTGTCAGGTTTTGGTTCAGAGCTTCCTCAAGCAGGATATCCATCTCGCTTTGGGCAAGAAAGGCAACTAAAACTCTTGCACTGCCACTACGAATCACTCTGACCACCCTGGCAACCTGCTCTTTAGGGTCAGTTCTTGAGATGGCTTCTGAATACTCAACACAAACTCCCTCTTGACTTGCAGCTGCGATGAATGTTGCCATGCCATTATTGCCATAGTCATTGTCACTTCTAACTGCCCCAACCCATGTCCAGCCAAACTGCTTTACTAGTTTTGCCAGGGCTCTGCTCTGGTAGTAGTCACTGGGGATGGTTCTGAAGAAAGAGGGGTACTCCTTTCTGTTACTCAGACATGCACAGGTAGCAAAGTGACTGATCTAAGAGAAAACAAAAATCTTTAACAGCATTTGAGTGGTGAGACAAAGGACAGACAAAATGAATTCAATTGTGCAAAATCTGGCAGCTGTTTCCCCAACTTCAGCAGAGTTTTAAAATGAACCAAATATATGCCAGAATTCAGCAGAAAGAGAAGAACCATCCATCTCCCCATTTACATAAACAGGGAGATGGAACGAATAGAGAGATTTTACTTCATAGGCTGCATTTTGCAGGAGAACTCACATGAACTGTTAACAGCTGTTACTTAGTCAGAAAAAATCTACAAAGGCTGTTGTAACTTGTGAAATGAAAACAAGCTAATCTGTTGAGCTATTTTCTATAATGTCCAAGACTGCAGTCTCTTTATAAAAACAATGCACCCCATTATTGCAACAGTAGTCTCCTTTAAGAGCACAGTTCTCATGTTAATACCATGCAACCTATTCCTGTCATTAAGTCTGTCATGCCATTTAAGAGTACATTTTTCCATGTAAAAATATTGTTATTTTCATTTATTTTTTAAGTCTGTACTGTATTTCTGGGATATGTCAAGTAAAGTTCATTGTAGCACCAATAATCACCATAAAAAAGATCTTTACACTGTAGTCACTTTATGTATTAAGTAACATTATAGTAGGTTGACTGTTAACTCCGGAGTGTGATCAAACCTATTAAAATCATTTATAAACGCTAAATAAATATTACAAATATGTACCACTGGTATTTGGAAAATCCCTGAAATCTGCAGCATCACAATAGTTGAAGAGGACTCAGAAGCTCCTATGATGGCATGGACAGACGACTGTCCGTGGCATATTTTTGCCAAAGTCCTTTCTTGTCCATTAATTAGACCCATAAGTGCACGTGTGGAAGGCAGTGTTGAACCACAGCTGTCAAATAACTTATAACCAATTGAGATATTAGGCAACAGAGAACTGCTATTGTTGATCTCCTCAATAGCAAAAATCATTGTTTGGGCAAAACGAAATTCTCTGAAATTTATCCTGAAAGGAAAAAGAACCATTTCAGACTTTCACATTTCTTTTTTCAGACTCTGAAATTATTTTCTGAAACCAATACATGAGAAAGGAAATAATAAACAGTACCTGGAGCATATGAGAGGCTCTGGAGTATCTGTGAAGGAGAGTGGAGGCTTTGAGATTTGGCTATGGATGGAGAATACTCCTCCAATAGTGATATCTCCATCCTTAGATAACAGAGGAAACTCGGGGTTCCCCAACATTTCACAGAGCGTAGTCTCTTCCTCTGCTCCAATGGTCCCCATAAAAAGCACAAGCAGTATCATTGCATGCACACAGTCACTCATCTGGCACAGAGGGTCACACACATGCACACAAAAATGTATACTCTTTGATGTGTTCTTCTATTAGTGACCAAAACATGTTTTCACTTTAATGGACAGAGCTTTATATTGGTGGAGATGATGGTGATTTAGATCCTCATATCAAATCACACAGTGGTGACGTAAGATCCTTGCTGTGTGTTTTTTTTTTTTTTTTTTTTGTATATTAAGATTTTCAAATCACTGTGTTAATATGTAATATGTGATTCAAAGAAAACCTAAGCATTTAAACATACTTTTGTTACAATGTGCTATACCTGAATAATACATTTTACAATAGTAGACTTTTCAAAACCCTGTGTTTTGTTGTGCCTGTCACTTTCTGGCCTACGAGTAGGTGTGGTTTACTCCTTCTGAAGCATTGTTACAAGTGTAGTGACAGTGGGTTGTAACATGGGGCCATAAAAACTACTGAGTACCACTTTAAGCTGCAATAACATTTCAGCAAAACTGACCAACCTGGTTCATAATTTCACTTTTCGGGGTGTCTTTAAATTCAGCCCTCAGGAGGTTGATCATTTTAATTTCCATTACACAATGTGGTGTCCTTTCATTCCTAACACATTATCTAGTTCATATCAGTATAACTATCTAGAATGATTTTTTCCCCAATGAGATCTGATGTGTTTTTAAAGTTTTCCTATATTATGTGAGCAGTATAGATGATCAACAACAAATTAATAATAATTAGTTTGGAGGTGTGGACTTGAACTACTTTGACTGACAAAAAAAACGTAAACCTTTTTAGTTTGATTCGCATAAGAAGAATGTGCTTTGTGAGCCATGCCTCGCAACAAGGAGCATTTAAGGGATCTACAATCAAGAATTATTGATTTACATAAAGCTGGAAAGAGTTAGAAAGTGATTCCAACGTCCTTGCCAATCTACAAATATAGACATTTTGGGACTGTGGCTACTCTACCAAGAAGGGGGCAGCCAGTCAAAATGACCCTAGTCGTCAATTATGTAAAGAAACAACCCAGAGTGACAGCTAAAGATTTGAAGACATTAATATCAGATCAGATCACGTTTTATGACAAATTAATGTAGAAAACCATGAAATTCCAAAAGGTTCACATAGTTTTTCTTGCAACGGTATGTGTCATTCATATTAATTTGTAAGTCATATTTTGTGGTTGTATTTATTTCATATTTATGGATGATGGGACCTCTCTTCAGGTGTCAGTTAAGTCTAGTGGGCAATATAGCTCCAAAATCTGTACATTTCTACTGGCCTTACTTTCCCCAAAACAATGTTGCTACTGCCACCTATTGATAAAAATAGATACCGCTTTACAGGTAAAAATTTCAAAAAGAATAACAAACAATCAAAAAAGTAACTGTGTGTGAATCAAGCTAAACACAAGATTATATATAATACACTAATATATCTATAATATTATATATATATATATATATATATATATATATATATATATATATATATATATATATATATATATAAACATAAAAACATAAAATACTTTTTCCATATTGCTAAGAATGCTCACAAGAAAAAGCTATATTAGATTATTGTAGCCCATAGGTGTGAATGTGAGTGCAAATGTTTCTCTGTCTCTGTATCAGTTTAATCATCTTATCACTAAAGTGGACTAACTGTGGAAGTGAAATAAAGCTTTTTGTTTAGTTATTTAAAATTGTATATATTTGTTATTTGACTAGCTATATTACCTTACAGTCTGCACTGGAACCAAAAATAACAATTGAAAGTCAGTTTTAGGTGAACAAGGTATTTAAAAAATAATCTTTTTTTATAATGACAATGACTATTGAGCTGCATTTAGTTAATATTTGAATATTATGCTTGTGTTACAACGGTGTACATGATGAAGGCTTCACAGATATCTTCACTGTGCAACCTTTCATGAAGAGACAGAGGATAGATTTTTAATTTCTTTAAATGTTTTTATTATAATCAAACAAAGATTAATACTGTGATTCTTCAGATTGATTACCTGTACATATAAATTGTAAATTATAATAATAATATAATAATATTTTTGAATTAAAAAAGTAAGTATGTGCAACTAAAAAGTTGAATTGCTTTGTAATTGATCTACTTTTAAATATAGAAGCTATATGACATTTATGATTAAATTGATCATGTTTTTCCCATAAGATGTTTCTTTGTGTTCAGTTCAGGTTTGAATACAACAATAAAGCATTTAGGTGCAAATATACAAAAAAGTATCCCATAACTGGAGGCTAAAATTGCAAATATCTCCACAGCCACAGTAAATTTCCCAGGAGAGCTGACATAAGCTGGTATAAAAGTGATCCAGACTGCACAGAAGATCAACATGCTGAAGGTGATAAATTTTGCCTCATTAAAATTATCAGGCAGCTTTCGAGCCAAAAACGCAAGAATGAAACATAGGACAGCTAGAAGTCCAATGTATCCTAACACAGCCCAGAACCCTATCGGTGACCCAAGGGCACATTCAAAAATAATCTTCTCCTTGTAGTGGTTCATATTTTTGAAGGGAAAAGGAGGGTTGATTGTCAGCCAAAGTATACAAATCAAAACCTGGACGAGAGTGAAAGCCAGAACACTGAGTCTCTGCTGTGTTGGTCCAAACCATTTCATCACATCACTGCCTGGAAGTGTTGCTTTAAAAGCCATTAACACCACTAATGTTTTTCCAAGAATACAAGAGATGCAGAGGACAAAGGTGATGCCGAATGCTGTGTGTCTCAGCATGCAGGACCACTCAGAGGGTCGGCCGATAAATGTCAGAGAACACAGGAAACACAGAGTCAAGGAGAAGAGCAGCAGGAAGCTCAACTCAGAGTTGTTTGCTTTGACTAAGGGAGTGTCCTTATTGATCAGGAATAGAGTGGCCACAATTAAGGTTAGCAGCACACCAAACAAAGTGAAAAACACAAGGACTACTCCCATAATCTCTGTAAAGGAGAGGTACTCAATGCTTTTTAGTACACATGCATCTCTGTTTTGATTAGACCAATACTCTTCAGGACACTTTTTGCACCCATTAGAATCTGTAATAGAAATATTGTTACTATTATTGTAATTTAAGTTGTTACATCCTAAAAACGTGAATAAGACACTGAACCATTGCAAATTTTAACATAAAGCATAGACTTTGACAAACCAACAATGTGTGAATATTTCCATACTTCAAGTTTGTGGTACCTGTGGTGTTGCTGATTTCTCCCTCTGCACATGGTATACAGTCATAGCAGCAGACAGGCTTTCCTTTTTGAAGGACTTTACGAGTTCCTGGGCGGCAGCTTTCACTGCACACCGACACAGGCAACTTTGAGTCAAAGAAAGAAAGACAGAGGTCAGAGATTGCATTTAACAATCATTTTTCAAGATAAAAGTTAGTCATACTACATAACTAAGGTCTTAGATATTTGCCTCAGTTTTTCCTCCAGGCCACGTTATGACTTCAGCGTTTAGAACAAACTTCTGTCCAGGAGGTAAGGAGGCATCGTAGTACCCAACAGGTTTAAACTGGACTGAGCCATCTGAGCCACGCTGCCAATTCACCACTTCATACTGGGCAACAGCTGATCCAGTGCTGTCAAACCACACCTGGTCCCCATTCTTAATAGTAAAATTCACCTGCTTTAGAGACTCTACAACCTAAAAAGCAGCAACAAAATACTGTATGTTAGCTTACTGATCCAAAAAACTAAGACATAAACAGTTTAATAAACCGTTCATTTTACCTGCCAGGGCATGACCTTCACCATCTTATCACAACCCTGACTCTGTGAGCATTTTAGGATATTGTGCAAAGAATAGGCCACAGCATAGATAGCTTTGTAAATGTTAGTAGAGTATCTCAGCTCTGTTACATCCTCATCATTATCTTTTAGCTGAATGAGATCCTGGATTTCTTTGCAAGGTTCTGTTTCTATCATGCTGTTCCAGTTGGTCCTGTTACAGTTTAGATTAGTCTCCCAGAAACCTTTAATTAAAAACTCCTCCAGGCCACTGATATTAGCCTTTTGCACAGCAAAGCCCAGTGAACCTCCCAGCACACTAAAACTGTTGGGAGTCACAAGGCTGTCAGCAGTGATCCAGGCCTCCACACCAATGAACTGTCTTCCTGTTATATTGTTCAGAGTTAACTGCTCTAGAAGGTTGTTCATCTCTACATGCGCCATGAAAGCAACAATGACCTGGGCAGTGCTTTTTCGGATTACTTCTACCACCTTCATGAGTTTTTCTGGTTCTGCTCTGTCAAATTTCTCTGTATACTCCACACACACTCCCTCCTCTTGAGCTGCAGCAAGGAAGATGGCCATGCCATTGTTACCATAGTCACTGTCACTGTTGACTGCTCCAACCCAGGTCCAGCCAAAGTGCTTGACCAGCTGGGCAAGGGCTCGGCTTTGATAGAGATCACTGGCAATGGTTCGAAAGAAAGTGAGGGATACTCTTTCCTGTTACTCAAACACTCACAAGTAGCTGAATGACTTATCTGGGAACACACAAAGAGTGAGAAAGATTAGGGAGAATTTGGACATAGTAAAGACTGATAAACACAGTTCTTCCTCTTACCACAGGTATTTGAAATGGTCCAGTAGTGTGTGACAGAACAATAGTTGAGGATGACTCTGATTCCCCGATAATTGCATGTACAGTTGATTGACCAGAGCAGCTCTTTCCCACAATCCAGTCATCCCCATTCAATAAAGCCATAACCGCACGCATTGAGGTTAACGTTGAGGCACAGTTGTCGTAAATGCGATATCCCATTGAAACATTTGGAAGAAGAAAGTCATTTTTGTTTATTTCTTCAATTGCAAAGATCATAGTCTGAGCAAATCGAAACTCTCTGAAATTGACACTGAGACAAAAAGAGCAACAGATTAACTTACCTTGACTGCAACAAATTTATTGGGAAAGTATATATATACATATATATATATATATATATATATATATATATATATATATATATATATATATATATATGTATAGGGCTCAAAGTTACCTGGAACATGTGAGACGTGTTGGTTTCTCTGTAAAGGAAAGTGGAGGCTGAGTGATTTTGCTGTGGATGGAAAAGGCTCCACCAATCATAACATCTCCTCCTTCAGAAAGCAGAGGGAACTCTGGGCTCCCCATTATCTGACAGACAGGAACTTCATCCTCCACTGCTTCAAATGCCAACAGGAGTCTCATGAAAATCAGCCATGTTATCACATGGGACATTTTGTACTCCAAGGTCCTGATGGAGCACAGCCACTGTGATCGGGCTAAAAGCAGACTGTGACATTTTATAATGTTAAATGGTGGTAGAGCTCACAAGCCCCTGTACCAACCAATCAGAGGTAAGTGAAATACAACAGTCTTGATTGGGCCTTAACATGAAATTATTGTATATGTAGAGAAGATCATACTCAAACAAAGATGAAAAAGGGGGATGATAGTCTGTATAAAAATCCATAAATAAATTTACCAGTTTTAAACCAAATGAAAGAGAATATCTCTGTTTTTAGTTTATGAACCATTTTTTGTGCTCATGAAAATATGATAGGAAATATAATAAAAAAGTTTTACAGTTACTAACTGCAAAATTAAAAGACATGTCAAAGTATCAATGGTAGGAATCAAAAAGGGTTTATATTCCCCAATTCTGAAAAGGGCCTGTCCTGTGTGCCTTTCAACAAGGTCTCTATTACCAGCTTGAGTAGAAATGAAGTAGAGGCAAGAGGATTAGGTGAAGCATTTGCAATCTTTTTATTTTCTGCATAAATTAGTCATGGAATGATCTGATCTTCATCCAAGTCACTAGTATCAAGAAACACATGTTCTTAAGCTCATAAAGACATCATTATCTTTAATAACTTTATTGAACAGACATATTAAACATACAAAGCAATGATGGAAAAAGCAAGTGCAACAGTTTTTTATAACTTTTTGATTTACCTTTGGCACCAGTAACCTCAAGCAAACACTTCCCCTAGATGTGGATTAGACATTTACAACATCTAGGGGGGATTCGGGACAATTTTTCCTTACAGAACTGCTTCAGCTCAACCGAATTTTTAGGACAGCTTGTGTGAGCAGCTCACTTGAGGTCAGCACCTCTTCTGGCATGAGGTCCTGGGCTCTGACTGAACCACTCCAAAAGACAGATTTTGTATATCCGAAGCATCCTGTAGTAGATTTACTTCAATGATTAGGGTCATTGTTATACTGCACTAACCATCGGCTTTCAAACTTCAGCTGCCAGCTGCTTCATCCACCATATTTCTCTTTGGGGATGTTGTTTTCATGTTACTTTGTGGCTTCTTTTTTACACAATATGTATAGTGCTGCGAACAATTCAACCTTTGTTTAAGCAGTCCACAAATCATTTTCCCTGTACCACTGTAAAGTGTCAAGTGGTCTTTGTAAAACTTCAGGTGTGCTTCAATTTTTTTGGAAGGGAACATGCAACACTAGGTTGGCATAAAAAGATAACCATATACCAGCTTGAAATCATCCCAAGAGTATGGTGGAAGAAGAGTAATGATGTGGGGCTGCTTTGATGCCTCTAGAACAAGACTTTTTGCCATCATGGAGGTGACTATGAATTACCAAGTTTATCAAGATATCCTAAAGATGATATCAGGGTGGTTGTCCACCAGCTGAAGCTCAGTATGGGTTCAGTTTATTCTGTAGCGCAGTGACCATAAACATTAAACTAGATCTACCATAGAATGACTTCTGTGGCTTCATCTTCAGAATGGCTTTGGCGTAGGCAAGTCAGAAACCAGACCTTAACCCAATAAAGAGGTTGTAAAATAACTTCAAGAGAGCTAGTAACACCAGAATTTGGCTAGAATGAAACAGTTTCTCTTGGATATGTTGCAGGTCTAATCCAGAGCTACAGGTAGTGCTTGGCAAAGGTGGTTCGATCAGTTATTAAAAAATGGTTTCACTTACTATTTCCAACATCACTCTGCATGTTTAATGGGTGTGTTCAATAGAAACATGAAAGAACATCAACATTTGCATTTTATCAGCTTAGGAACTTTGTATTTGTTGATATTTGGGGCCTTGGTGAAAATCAAATCACATTTTATGACCAATTTGAGCAGACATAAAAAAAAAAGGTGTGCTCACTTGACTCTGATTTAGCAAGTTAAAGGTGTGAAGGTTGATAATTGGTCAAGTGAAACATGTGAATATGATGTTCCTAAAAAACAGGACCTGACTCACAGTGGAACTTTATTGAATATATCAAGTTTATTATCATATCTATTTGGTTAGGTTTTCAAGTATTTTTGTGGTGACAAATCTTTTAAGTACATGAATATAATGTTTGTGTTGCAACATTGTACGTTTTTGTCACAGTAGTCACTGAATCCTTCATTGTAAACATCTTTACAGTCCAACTTTGGACCCAACTCCAATGGATCAGTGGACATCCCAAATCTGACATAAATACATTTATTTAGAAAACAAAAAGAGAGACCCAACCCGTCAAGGAGCAGAGCTCAGCCAGACCTACCCAAATAGACTCAGCAGTTAGCCCAAGCAGACCAGAACAGAGATCATAATCAAACAACGGCATTACTGATATGCTACCTAATAATTAACAGCATCATAAACTAATTATGGTAACTCACCACTTCATCAAAGTTGCCAGTGCACAGGCTGAGATTCATTTGGATCCATGTGGGTCACTGACATTCTGATGCACAGTTAGGGACCTCTTTAGAGAGTAAAAGGAAACCTAACCAGATTAGACTGAATAGAATTTGAATGCAACCTAACTTGGCTCTAGGGTCCTCAGAGACAAGTGGAGTTTTGAAGACCTCCACTTCACTGTGCAAGTCCCAAATAAAGAGACTCGTACTCGTAGATAGTTTTTTTTTTATTTTATATAATATAAAATTAAAATTAATACTGTAAATTATTAGTTTAATTACAATCAAATTTACTTTAAAATACTTGCTGCTGGAAGAAATTTGAAAACATTTAAATGTGTGTTTAATTGCTATGTAAGTAGGTGAGAATAGCATTAGAACTTAGACTTAATAGCATTTGTTTTCTTTTAATTTGTTCATGTTTTCCCCATGAGATGTTTCTTTGTGTTCAGTTCAGGTTTAAGTACAATAATATAGCATTTTGGTGCAAATATACAGAAAAGTATCCCATAACTGGAGGCTAAAATTGCAAATATCTCCACAGCCACAGTAAATTTCCCAGGAGAGCTGATATATGATGGGATAAAAGTGATCCACACTGCACAGAAGATCAACATGCTGAAGGTGATAAATTTTGCCTCATTAAAATTATCAGGCAGCTTTCGAGCCAAAAACGCAAGAATGAAACATAGGACAGCTAGAAGTCCAATGTATCCTAACACAGCCCAGAACCCTATCGGTGACCCAAGGGCACATTCAAAAATAATCTTCTCCTTGTAGTGGTTCATATTTTTGAAGGGAAAAGGAGGGTTGATTGTCAGCCAAAGTATACAAATCAAAACCTGGATGAGAGTGAAAGCCAGAACACTGAGTCTCTGCTGTGTTGGTCCAAACCATTTCATCACATCACTGCCTGGAAGTGTTGCTTTAAAAGCCATTAACACCACTAATGTTTTTCCAAGAATACAAGAGATGCAGAGGACAAAGGTGATGCCGAATGCTGTGTGTCTCAGCATGCAGGACCACTCAGAGGGTCGGCCGATAAACGTCAGCGAACACAGGAAACACAGAGTCAAGGAGAAGAGCAGCAGGAAGCTCAACTCAGAGTTGTTTGCTTTGACTAAGGGAGTGTCCTTATTGATCAGGAATAGAGTGGCCACAATTAAGGTTAGAAGCACACCAAACAAAGTGAAAAACACAAGGACTACTCCCATAATCTCCGTAAAGGAGAGGTACTCAATGCTTTTCAGTACACATGCATCTCTGTTTTGATTAGACCAATACTCTTCAGGACACTTTTTGCACCCATTAGAATCTGTAATAGAAATATTGTTACTATTATTGTAATTTAAGTTGTTACATCCTAAAAACGTGAATAAGACACTGAACCATTGCAAATTTTAACATAAAGCATAGACTTTGACAAACCAACAATGTGTGAATATTTCCATACTTCAAGTCTGTGGTACCTGTGGTGTTGCTGATTTCTCCCTCTGCACATGGTATACAGTCATAGCAGCAGACAGGCTTTCCTTTTTGAAGGACTTTACGAGTTCCTGGGCGGCAGCTTTCACTGCACACTGACACAGGCAACTTTGAGTCAAAGAAAGAAAGACAGAGGTCAGAGATTGCATTTAACAATCATTTTTCAAGATAAAAGTTAGTCAAACTACATAACTAAGTCTTAGATATTTGCCTCAGCTTTTCCTCCAGGCCACGTTATGACTTCAGCGTTTAGAACAAACTTCTGTCCAGGAGGTAAGGAGGCATCGTAGTACCCAACAGGTTTAAACTGGACTGAGCCATCTGAGCCACGCTGCCAATTCACCACTTCATACTGGGCAACAGCTGATCCAGTGCTGTCAAACCACACCTGGTCCCCATTCTTAATAGTAAAATTCACCTGCTTTAGAGACTCTACAACCTAAAAAGCAGCAACAAAATACTGTATGTTAGCTTATTGATCCAAAAAACTAAGACAGAAACAGTTTAATAAACCGTTCATTTTACCTGCCAGGGCATGACCTTCACCATCTTATCACAACCCTGACTCTGTGAGCATTTTAGGATATTGTGCAAAGAATAGGCCACAGCATAGATAGCTTTGTAAATGTTAGTAGACATTCTGATCTCTGCCACATCGCCATCATAATCTTTTAGCTGAATGAGATCCTGGATTTCTTTGCAAGGTTCTGTTTCTATCATGCTGTTCCAGTTGGTCCTGTTGCAGTTTAGATTAGTCTCCCAGAAACCTTTAATTAAAAACTCCTCCAGGCCACTGATATTAGCCTTTTGCACAGCAAAACCCAGTGAACCTCCCAGCACACTAAAACTGTTGGGAGTCACAAGGCTGTCAGCAGTGATCCAGGCCTCCACACCAATGAACTGTCTTCCTGTTATATTGTTCAGAGTTAACTGCTCTAGAAGGTTGTTCATCTCTACGTGCGCCATGAAAGCAACAATGACCTGGGCAGTGCTTTTTCTGATTACTTCTACCACCTTCATGAGTTTTTCTGGTTCTGCTCTGTCAAATTTCTCTGTATACTCCACACACACTCCTTTCTCTTGAGCTGCAGCAAGGAAGATAGCCATGCCATTGTTACCATAGTCACTGTCACTGTTAACTGCCCCAACCCAGGTCCAGCCAAAGTGTTCAACCAGCTGGGCAAGGGCTTTGCCCTGGTAGAGATCACTGGCAATGGTTCGAAAGAATGAGGGATACTCTTTCCTGTTACTCAAACACTCGCAAGTAGCTGAATGACTTATCTGGGAACAGATAAGTAAACAGAGAAGTGAGACAGAATAAGGATTGAAACAGAATAAAAACAATTCACACATAGTAAAGACTGATAGATACAGTTATTCCTCTTACCACAGGTATTTGAAATGGTCCAGTCATGCGTGACAGAACAATAGTTGAAGACGATTCTGATTCCCCGATAATTGCATGTACAGTTGATTGACCAGAGCAGCTCTTTCCCACAATCCAGTCATCCCCATTCATTAAGGCCATAACCACACGTATTGAGGATAATGTTGAGGCACAGTTGTCATAAATGCGGAATCCCATTGAAACATTTGGAAGAAGAAAGTCATTTTTGTTTATTTCTTCAATTGCAAAGATCATGGCCTGAGCATATCGAAACTCTCTGAGATTGACACTGACAAAAAAAGCAACACATTTACCTTGACTGTAACATATTTTAGGGTAATTAGTTCTATAGAGGGCTCAAAGTTACCTGGAACATGTGAGACGTGTTGGTTTCTCTGTAAAGAAAAGTGGAGGCTGAGTGATTTTGCTGTGGATGGAAAAGGCTCCACCAATCATAACATCTCCTTCTTTAGAAAGCAGAGGGAACTCTGGGCTCCCCATTATCTGACAAACAGGAAATTCATCCTCCACTGCTTCAAATGCCAACAGGAGTCTCATGAAAATCAGCCCTGTTATCACTCGGGACATTGTGTACTCCCAGGTCCTGGTGGGACAGAGCCACTCTGGTTGTGGTTAAATCAGACTGTGACACTTTATAATATTAAATGGTGGCAGGACTCACAGGCCTGTTACTTGGTACTAACCAATCAGATGTAAGTGAAATATGACAGTGCTGAATGGGCCTTGACATGAAATTATGGTATATGTAGAGAAGATCACACTCAAAGAAAGAGTTGTAGTTAGCAAAAGTCCAAAGAACAATATAGGACAATCCCAAATAAATGAAAGGAACGTCTTACTGATTTGATAGCAAAATTACTAATTGTGAGGTTCAAGTCCATTCACAGTAACCAACTACATGATTCAAGCACGTTGGTCAGTAATAACAATTTGATAACACTTTACAGGTGACATTTGAATTTCCTGCATGAACCTTTTGATGAGTAGTGTCTGAACAATTCTCATCAGGAACCATAAAGTACACAATTATAGTTACTGTAGTAGAGAACCGAGAAGGAGATACTATAGTAGCAAATCACTGGTTAATGATTAGTTCATCAGCGTTAAAGTCATACCTTATAATTACCTGATCTTTTTTTTTTTTTCATTTAAAAACAAGTCTCCATTTTTTTAATAGTCATATTCTATGCACATAGTACAGTCATATCCAATTGTCAAACACTGTACAATTATGTCAGTGCTAAAGTTTCACCAAGGCCAAGATTCTCCTTCAACTTGAAAATGTGAAATTCCCACTAGAGAGCCAGTATTTGGTTTGACCATTCTGGGCTACTGTAGAAGCATGGACTTACAACATGGCATCCTCCCTTAAATGGGACCCATTACCTATAGAGATATTAAACGCTAATTCTGAGTTAAAGAAAACAACTCAATTCTTATTTTACACTACTTAGTAACTATTCAATATGATGTAACAAAAAAGTAATTATATAATAACTAATGTCATCACTTTTTTCCCCACAGCAGTAGTCATCACTTATGGGGAAAGTGGTCACTGAAAAATGGCCATACTACATAATTAGTGCAGATGAACTCAAATGTACTACTAATGTCAACAAGGGAGGAACTTGATTATTCTTTATTTAAGTGTTCCAAATAGGTTTATTTCAAGGTTTTTGATAGAATAGATGCAATAACAGTGGAAGATTATAGACAACTTCTGAAAATGTTATTTTGTTTTGTTCTTTATATCCAACAATCTGGTTAATGCAACTACAGTGCAACAAACTTTTTAGTGGTATCACAAACATGATCACAAACAGTTGTTAGACTCATTTGTTTTTCCCAGTGTAACTCTGCTAATCATCAAGAGTGTGTAAATAGCAATAAAACAATGTGCTTTTACACAAAATCATCATTAGCAAAATTAGTCTACCCTGCATGTCATGTCATGTTTAGTGCAAGTGGATTTGGATAAGGGAATTAAAGTTACACTTTTGACACCAGATGAAAATAAACAATTCAACCTAACTAATTTAGCCAGGCATTGGACCGTGCGATATTTAATTTGTTGTTACTGTTATTTTTCAGGCAAATGAATGTTTAATAGGGAACTGATGCGGCTCTTAGGTCCTTTTTAATTAAAAAGAAATTGTTGTTTGTGCCTTTGTAGAGATGCATTTCAGTTTATGAAACTCTTAACATCTCTCCAGAGGATCTGCCTTTTGGGAGCTGATTTAATAGAAACACATGTGGAGAAGTGCAGGTGCCTTGGGCAAGACCATGAGTTAGACCTCAGACTCTTCCCACTCACAAGCACTCTAACAAACTAACAAACTAACAAACTCCCTATGGATTTTCCTGTGTCTCCAGCCTACCTTCACACCTTTCCTTTCAGCTTACACTGGAAACTTCACTGTAGGGATATTGCATCATGAGCTGCTTGAGAGCTCAGGGGTTTTGTCAGGATGAACAACAAGTAAAAATAAATGTTATGGCACATTTCACAACCCAAGTGATTAAAAGTTTTCTGGACTGCCAATAATCTACTTTCCTTGACTATATTCTGAGGCCCAACTATACAATAATAATAATAATAATAATGTAGCTCCCAAACACATTCATGTGACTGTCAAACATCCTTTCTGAGACTGCAGATATGTTATTGAAGTTAAACGCTGATGCTTGACAACAAGCCATGCTAACAGCCTTTGTCACACTTAATGCCAAATCTTTTAGATGGGAGACTTTCGGGGGTCTGTGCAGGCCCAACAATACCATAACAAAACTTATTTTTTATGGATATATGGGATTTATGGGGGTTAACACTTTGATTATAGAAAAGGGAAGGACCCTGTTGAACTGTTGCCACCAACTTATTATTTAGCCAGGTGTATTATTTAGGTAGTACTTGAAAACAATAGTATATGTATTAGTCTTAAAGTACTATGTAACGGGGGGGTAGGAATATTAATTAAAAGAAAGAAGAAAGAAAGAACAATACAGATTATAATAAACATCCACATTTGTATTTGGGTGATGTGTATTGTGTGTGATTATGTATGTATTATCACTCTACCTGCAAACAGTAGAGAAATGATCAGATAAAGGCCAAATAGATAAAAGCTAAAAGTAATGGGGTCAAAGTTAGAACAATCAACTTCTGCTAACTCTAATGATGACTGTAAACTTCACTGAATTTTCCACCTAGTGGGAAAACAAATGATTATCCTTGTGCCCACAGTGGGATTATTATTGTACAGGAAAGTGTTTACAGACTCATACAGTCATCCACACTCTATGATCATTCCCATACCATGTACAATGTTGCCATCTCCTGGAAACACTGTGCAATTTCCGCAAAACAAAAAAATGACCCTTAAAAAACATACAGTAGATGATGCTGCAGCTGGTGATGAAAATGAATTACTGTTACATCCTAAATATAAATATCAATGCATGTGTGAATTAGAAATGTTAAAAAACATTGGAGATAAGAAGTGAGGAACATGACTTATCTGTGATAACTGGCTCAGCCAGAAAGACTCATCTAGAAAATCTAAAGATTTACACTAGCTCAAAAGGTATTTTTAAGCTTATAATGTAGTTTAAACCACAAACCCCATTCAGAAAAACTGCAATAACAACATAATTATAATAATATAATGAAATTACTAATAACTATTATTATGATTATTATTATATTGGTGTTGTTGTTGTTAGAGTGAAGTTTTTCGTGCCTTCACTGTGCAACTTAATTGTACATGTGTTTTATTTAATTGACTTAATTAATACTTAATACTCAATATAGACTTTGCAACATGCAACACATTTATAAATGAGATTGTTTGATAGGAAACTGATTAGAAAAGTTTATAAAATATTAAAGTGGCACCATTCTGGATGATGCTAGGTCAATTGGTAACAGTTGAGGGGATCATGATTGGGGTTAAAAGAAACATGTACCAGAGGCCCTGTCTTGGCAAGTAAAGATGACTGTGAGTGAATTGCCAGTCAAAACAAATATTTATTCATACTTAATATGTCTTGTATGGGGTACCACCTGAGCAATTCCTCCATGTAGAGACAATGACCATTTGACATGCACACTTTGCCTGACTTTCTGATCATCAAAAATAACTTGACAACATATGAAGGTGTTTTGTCATTTCTGTCTCCTCAGACCATGTTTTACAGCTGAATAAAGAGTTCTCACTGCAGGTCATTCATGTTCTATCAAATTTCATCCAAAGTGTGGATGGAGGAACATCTGGACCCGGTTGAGTCAGTCTGCATGGACTGTTAGTTATTAGATTTTGAACTGTAGAACTGAACAAAGCCAAGGTGTTTGAACTTTTGAAAGTTTTGTTATCACTACAAAGTATGTTAGACATTACTTTTGTTCCAACATGTCGCATTTGTCACATTACAGCATGATTATTTGTCACCCTCAAACAGGTGTGATGAACAGGCTTTGACATGTCAAATGTTTGGCACATTTTACCTAAAGAGAGTTTCTCCAATGTTGACCTCATTAGTGTGGCTGATAATGAACAATGATTCAGCTGGAGTCTCACTAATTACTGTGAGCTACTTGTTTTGAACGAGGGGAGATCAGCTTTCATTAAAACCCAATCGGAATTAATTTACCACACAACACCTGCTGAGCTCGTGTTTCACAGCCTCAGGGCCAGATGTCATCATTGTCGTTGGAAACGCTTGCTTGTCTCTGCCTGCCCAGCTTGCCCTGCGGTCCCCCCTCAGCCCTCCGAGTAAAAGGTTAATTGGCAGGTTTAGGATGATGCCATGGTTTCATAATATACACAATAACAAGTTTACCGTCAAAGTGCATGTTGTTATTCATGACTGATTACATTTAACCCAACACAGGTTGTTTTCCTGATGTTCAAGTTCACAAACAAGTCACCCAATGAGTCCCAAAACACAACCACCCGATGTCACTCCTGCACCCACACACACACACACAAAAGTTGAATAAATAAAGTTTATGATATACTTTCTAAATTAAAATCATAAACTTTAAGGCAGGGATGACAAAATGAAAAAAATTATGCAACCAGAGATTCCTTAAAGTTAAAGGTTATTGGGTGTAATCCAGGATTTAGTCAGTAAAAGTTCTACTGTCGAAGACTTACTATGTCTAATTTCTAAAACTTACACCAACTTTTCTTGACAGTGGTGCTTTTACTGTCTTTTTTAGAGAAGTATTCAAAAACATATGCGAACTACTGCGGGACTGTCCATCTTTAAAACATTTGGACATGTTTAGGTCAACCGTTCGTTTTTTTAAATCACCATATTGAATGTGTATCATGCTTGAAATGAGCATCAAAATAAAAAAAGTCCACTTTGTGAGACTGATACAATACTTTTCAATTACTTTGAAAAGTATAATATTAGTCTATACTTGTAATAATAGAATAAAAACCACTTTGCACCTATCAAGGCAACAATTAAAATACTTTTTTAAAATGTGGTAATGGAGAGCAATGAAATGCTGGGTAACACTTGAAAATGTGAGTGGTTAGTAGTACCATTTGTAAAATTGTGGAACTAACAGATTTTTGTGTACTCCGATTGTAGTGTTTGCTCACACAACACGCAAGTTTTTTTGTTTTCTGATGGATTAAGGTACAAACTAACACCACTTCTTATGAGTCCCAATTCATCTTTAGACTATTATATTAAATTGTGCTGCTGAAGAGTAATGTCTCTGGCCTGTTTTATGTGTGTCTGGAGTCAATGTCTCTATAAATCCTGTCCAGACATTCCTGTTACAAAAGATTTACACTGACATCATCTACAAGTGTCCACTTACAATAATATAATAGAAGACAAATGTCATTTAAATAAATGTTGTGTTATAAAATGTGTCAGGGCAGCCATAAGTAAAGCTCTTATCATCAATAACACATCTGAAAAAAATAAAATAATGCAGTATTATAAAATGATCAGTTACTCAGTAACTACCCAGTATAATGTACAACACAGAGAAATGTGAGTAATGATCAGATACTCATATGGAAGTAACAATGATGTATAATTTTACAGAGCAATCAAGTAATGAGTAATGAATGAATCATTACAAGTTTACTACTGTACATCTAACATACAGGAAAGTAGTCAATACTCAGTTTATCACATGTGTACTAATCATTACTCACTGATAAATATCTAGTGATTATAATCTTCATAGTTATTCAGGAACTACTCATTAGGGATTCAGTGATTATCAAACTGTTCCAGATTTTTTCTCATCACATTTTTTATGCACCATGTTGTGTAGATATATCCAACGTTGTCTGCCAGATTTATCAATTTACCACCGGTCATATTGTACAAAAGGAACAGACTACTACAACTACTACTTCATCTCTTCTATTTTCACTGTGTCAGAACAGAGGACAGATTTGGATAAGGACCCAAAACATTTGACAAATGGAAGTGAACAAAAAGACAAAGAGTGAAATCCCACCACACAGGTCTCTACTGTGACTGAAGAGTAAAAACAATGAATGACTTGGTTCACAGATGAAACAGATGAGACATAAAAAATATCTGTTATTGTCCTTTTACAGCTGAGGAATCATGTTGACCTGACGGGTGGAGACCTGAACAGACTAATGTCAGATCTACTATCTATATTTTCTCTCATTCAGTTCCATCTATATCAATCAGCCTGCATACCTTTATTAATCATTAACGTCTGTATCAATAATAATAATAATAATAAATGTATTGTGTAACCAATCCCATTGCACCACATAACAATGCCCTGTACTTCCTATGCTACTCATCATTCAGTGTCACTGCTCCATCAACAACTGCCGGGCTTTTTGTTATTTTGTGTTTTTTTTCTGTATTAAAATTCTAGTGTTAAGACAATTTGGGAAAATGGGAAATCCAAAACTCTGATTCTTTTGGATCACATATTCCTGTAAGAAAGCTGTGATCCTCTCTCATTGTTGTTCACTTTTAATCAACTTCTGTTCAGAAACAACCTGTTTACTAAAACAGGATCCTTTTAGTCCAAGACCTCCTTAAAGGTTTATTTACAAGAAAAGAAAAAATACTATGTCACACTGAACCTTCTGTTTTCATGTACCTCTTTCCTTCTTCTTCTGAGAGTCACACAGGGACATATTAGATGATTAAGGGGCCCTATGACCCACGGCAGCACAACATGCACCACGTAATAGTCTCTTTGCTTTACATGTGTGGTGCTCTGTTTTGTAGCCTGCAGGGTTCATCCTGATAATGATGTGCACCACAGCCTAATGACTCATTTATCTCAATTCTTTCAACCAGTTTAATGTTAGAGAAGGATATTTTTTGTGAGAATGAGAGAAAACAGACAAAAAATCTGATTACTGATTTTTAAAAAAGTGAAACATTCAGTTAAATTAGTATGAATATGTCTGGATTCATACTAAGTCATCTACAATGACTGTAACATATAAACACATTAAATATATATTCAGTGTACCCCTTTACATTTCTCTTTATTTCAAGTGTGGAATTTTCCTATTACTCTGTTGTTCCCCATCTGTTTTTAAATTTGAAAGGTGAACTTAGTTCAGCAGCCCCTGGTGACATACTGTCTGCATCTTCACATCACTGAAGGACGAGTTAGGCCTAGTCAGGCATGACATTGTGACAAGTCACAGCTCTTGTCTTTATCCATTATGATCAAGTGTTCATCTCAGCTTCTTGTTTTTGTAGTTACTTACTGTGAAACCGTGCCCTCTTTTTCCATTGATCACGAGCCTAGGTAGAATATATACCCGACCCGGCAGCATCTCTTACCTGGCACTATAGACTAGACAACCTGGCAGTGCTGTGAAGCAGCACTTACGTTATATACGCAATGCTTAAGTTGATGAGACTTTACTGATTAGTTTGATTGACAGATCATTTACTTTTGCAACCTCTACTAATCATATTTTCACTTCAAATCTTTGCTTAAATGAAAATGCTCATGATGTATTATTTTCTGTGTGCTACCTCTCGCTTTTTTTGAGCACTGATAGCCTTCCTGATTTTTGGGATTTTTAGACATATACATTTGATATCAAAGCTATACTGTGCCAGGATGACTGATTCTTGGATGAGAACAGGAGAACCCAGTGTTATTTGGAGAAGAACTGAGCTTATGCTTTGGACTCTGTTGTGGTGTGGAATTTTTCCTTACAACTGCCAGCAAGACCAAAACCAACAATGTAGAATACTCCAAGGGTCCATGCCTTTGTCTGTACTGGAGAAAAAGGGGAACATCACCTTGGGGGGACTCTTCTCCCTTCATGACATGGTTGTGGAGCCCAGCTTGACCTTTACATCTAAGCCTCCTCCCACACAGTGCACAAGGTAAACTTTCTTTTTCTGCTAAACATGTACATTGTTTTTAAGCAACTGTAACATTGTCTCAAATGAAGTATGGCACAAATCCTTCTGCCTTAAATCAACATGTTTTGTGAACAGTCTCAAATGAAATTACCTTCTGAGCTCTGCAATTATAATTGTGTTGAAAATGAAATTAAAACTTGAGCTGAATACACAGTGTCTATTTTTATAGGTTTAACTTTCGGACTTTTCGTTGGATGCAGACTATGATCTTTGCCATTGAGGAGATTAACAGAGAAGGCAAACTCCTTCCCAATATCACACTGGGCTATAAGATCTATGATTCATGCAGTACACCTCATCAGGCTCTGAAGGCTTCCATGGAGTTGATGGGAAATGAGAAGGGTGCAGGGGATAACGGAGAGACAAAGAGCCTAAACACCTGTCGTGGGACTGTACCTGCAGTGATAGGAGACGGGGGATCTACTCAGTCACTCGTAGTTGCCCGTTTCCTGGGAATCTTCCATGTGCCACAGGTAAATTTGTAATAGCTGTTTAACAGCTGTGTGCCACTCAACTGAAAACATCCTTACATGACATCATCTGGTTTTTCAGTTGGCTAGAACTAAGGAAGTTGAATACCAGTTTTATACAAGTGCTCCCCAAACAAGTCTAAAGTAGATGAAATTGCCCTTTAGGTTGAGAGCCCTGATGTTTTAATACTGGACACTGGACATTGTTTCTTGTGTTGCCTTCTATTCAGGTTAGTTACTTCTCCAGCTGTGCCTGTCTGAGTGACAAAAAGGAATTCCCTGCCTTTTTAAGGACCATGCCTAGTGACTTCTTCCAGGTTAGAAACAGACTTCCTCTGTAGAAATGCACATCTTCAAAAAGTGATACAAATTGCTCTATGTCTCCATGTAGGTACAAGCACTGGTGCAACTCGTCAAGCATTTTGGTTGGACTTGGGTGGGTGTGATAGCAGGGGATGACGCCTATGGTCGTGGTGGGGCAAACATCTTTGCTGAAGAGGTGTTTAGTTGAATCATAATAGATGTTATTTTAAATGTACAGTTTTTTAAACCATGTAAAGATAATAATAAGTTGTTGTGTACTGTATCTCCTCTCTGAGGTTGTAAAGTTAGGTGCGTGTGTTGCCCTCCATGAGGTCATCCCTAAGAACCGAGCACAGACTGCCATTTCATCTGTCCTATCCAAGATCCGTTCCTCTGGGGCTCGGGTGATTTTAGTGTTTGCTGTGGAACAGGATGCAGCAGCGCTGTTTGATGAAGCACTCAGGTATGACAATTTCAGCTGTTCATCATCATCCACAACGCCACAGTATTTATAACGTGAAAAATATGTATGACAGTTATTTGTGTAATTACAAAAATGCCACCTCAACATATGTTGCAATTAGAAATGGGCTCACTGGGATACAGTGGCTGGCCAGTGAAGCTTGGAGCACAGCTGCTGTACTCTCGACCCCCCAGAAGTACCACGGCATCCTTCAGGGCTCTATGGGATTTGCCATCCGGCGAGCATACATCCCTGGATTGAAAGACTTTCTGCTTCGCTTGCATCCGTCGAGCCCAGATGCCCTTCAAGATCCTTTCCTAATTCTTTTCTGGGAGAAGGTGTTTCAGTGTAGCCTGCACTTGCAGACTGAAGGTCAGGAAAGTAATGCTGGGGGTTATCCTCCATGCTCTGGAGCAGAAGATCTGGGTAATGTGACAAATATCTATTCAGATGTGTCACAGCTAAGGATTTCCTACAATGTATATAAGGCTGTGTATGCCATTGCCCATGCGCTTAAGGCAATGAGAAGCTGTGTCACAGGACAAGGGCCATTTTCTTTGCAGGCTTGTCCTGATGTAGACACACTACAGACATGGCAGGTACTGTCCCACATGTTCAAAATTAGACTGAATGAACAAAATTTATATCAACTGAATGATTTCTGGTAAAAAAAAAAATACACTATCACATGTTCTTCCCTCAGCTACTTCATTACATTAAACAAGTGGACTACTTGAACTCATTCGGTGATGAAATCAAGTTTGATAAGAACGGTGACCCGGCAGCTATGTATGACCTGGTCAACTGGCAGTTGACGAATGGAAAAATGGAATATGTCACTATAGGCAAATTTGATGAGACGGCAACAGGAAAGCAAAAACTTCAGATCCAGGAACAGAATATTGTATGGAACGGAAACCAAACCAAAGTAGGGATCTTAACAGAACAATATTCTGTATTGTCAATTGTTAATTGTAGACTTACACTCACTGGCCATTTAAAGACACACCTGTACAACCTAATGCAATCAATTATATGAATAATTATATTAAGATGTGTTCCAGTCAACATATTTAAAATACATGAGAAACCCCTCCTGTTGTATTGCATTCCAGTTCAACTCTGCCAAACACCTTAATAATGCATTTCTAACCTTTCTAAAAGCAGAATTCATGGCAGAGCTGCTGTGTTGTCTTGCATTAGATTGTACGGGTGCACCAGTGAGTGTATATTTATATCATGACTGCAATGTGATAAGTCTTTTTCTTAGGTTCCCATGTCAGTATGCAGCAGCATTTGTTCCCCAGGGACCCGGAAGGCAATCAGACCTAATGTCCCTATCTGCTGCCATGATTGTGTGGTTTGTGCAGCTGGGGAGATTAGCAATCAGACTGGTGAGAAAAGCCTACTTGCCCACATTATGTTTTCAAATTGGATGTGATGTTTGAGAGGAAAAACTGCAGTATCGCAGGTCAACCTTTCTTGTCTTCCCTCTAGATGCCATAGAGTGTGTGCACTGCCCGCCAGAGTTCTGGTCCAACGCTGAGAGAACAGTGTGTATCCCCAAACAGGTGGAGTTCCTCTCCTTTAATGACACCATGGGCATCACTCTGATGACTATTTCCCTCATTGGCTCCATCTGCACCTGCATCGTGGTTTTCATATTCTCCAGGCACAGAACCACTCCTATTGTCAGGGCCAACAACTCTGAGCTGAGCTTCCTGCTTCTCCTCTCCCTGACTCTGTGCTTCCTGTGTTCTCTGACCTTTATCGGCCGACCCTCTGAGTGGTCCTGCATGCTGCGTCACACAGCATTCGGCATCACCTTTGTCCTCTGTATCTCTTGTGTTCTGGGGAAAACTGTAGTTGTGTTAATGGCCTTTAAGGCTACACTTCCAGGCCGTAATGTGATGAAATGGTTCAAACCTGCACATCAGAAAACAATCATTACCTTCTGTACCCTTGTTCAGGTAAGAACATCTGTTAGTTATTTGTTCTGGATCATTAGATGAGAATGTATTCACAGTTTTTTTTTTTTTTTTTTATGCAGGTAATCATCTGTACAGTTTGGCTGGTTGTCGCTCCCCCCACTCCACATCAACTGATGCCACATGAGAGCGCTATTATCATTCTTTTGTGTGACGAAGGTTCACCCATAGCATTCGGTCTGGTCCTGGGTTACATTGGCCTGTTGGCGTGTCTCTGTCTTCTTTTGGCATTCCTTGCAAGGAAACTGCCAGATAACTTCAACGAGGCCAAACTCATCACGTTCAGCATGCTCATCTTTTGTGCAGTGTGGGCAGCCTTTGTTCCCGCATACCTCACCTCTCCAGGGAAGTACTCTATAGTCACAGAGGTGTTTGCTATTTTGGCCTCCAGTTATGGACTGCTGGGCTGCATCTTTGCACCAAAGTGCTACATAATCCTACTAAAACCTGAGAAAAACACTAGGAAACACCTGATGTCTAAAGCCGCAACTGGCAACTTTTAGCAGCCTGTGTTCATTGTATGTACATCTTCTGTACTTTTCTTATGTCTATTTTCAAAATGAAGACATTTTATAAGACTACCTCTCCTCGAGTAGGACTGATTGCATTTCACCACCAGATGGTAGCAGTCTGCTGTGTATGCTGCCCGTGTTATTCACCAAGTCCCACCGGAAAATGCACAACAAACACAGCTTTCATGTCACCAATATTTTCCCCCCACATGCAAAGCCATTGCCTATACACTTTGACTTGTTCAAGACTTTAATTCCAGTCATAGTCAACACAAAACAAATAAAAATATATTTTTGAATGGGATGTTTCATTTTTCCAGATTCACGAGTCTCCTTTCTTTGTCAGAGTCAACAGAAATGTGAGGGACAACTCGGGGCAAGATCTTAATGGGATTTAGCAGCGGTGTCCATGCTGCTTTGACCTGAGATAGAGTGATGAGGCCCAGGGTCTCAGAAGTGTGCTCAGTGGAAATCCCAGCTGTCACTGGTTAATTAAATGCTTATACTCCAGAGTATAAACGGCACGCATGGCTGTTCAGTACAATAACAAACTAAAGCGTCACATTTTTCTGGCTCTCCACAGCTGCTCACAGGCAAACATTGATTATCTGCCGCTGATTGATCTGCTGTCCTCCCAAGGAAGAGAAATAAGTTGAAAGATGGAGAGGCAGTGGCTCTCTGTCGTCTTTCAGGGACATTTTTGTGGAACAAGACAAAAAAAGGTGTTGCAAGGAACAGATGGATAGCATTGTTACACTTTATATACATCCATTACCAGCCTGCATAAATATTAACGCTACATAACAAATTCCAGCGGTGTATGGCATCAGATTAATTTCTTTTCTGCCTCTCCTTTATTTCAACAAGTAATCCTTCAGATGATAGCACTCTTTGCTTCTTTAAATTAAAATAAACTGAATAAATTTTTCCACTGTTAAATAATTCGTCTGGTCTAAATGAGAAATTAATGTGCAGTAATGTTTTGATTCATATGAATGGGCCACAAAACTACAGATAAAAGAAACGCAGTGTGTCTTTGCTGTGTAAAATCTATTAAAATGGGTAAGCATAGAGAATATGTCTAGAAGTCATAGAAATCTATTTTACTTAATACTAAAAAAAAGAAAACTAGATGACTTGGATGATAGAAGATAAACAGAAAGAGCCTGATTTCTGCTTACAGACAGCCATTTACTCAGTGTTGTCATCAGTGAATATTTTTATGACGCAAGTGCTGACCAGATGCTTTTCCTTAATGACAAAAGACATGTCCCAACAGGGACACATGGAGGTTTACCTTACCATGGAGAAAGTTAAGTAAAGCAATACAAAATCATTTGTGTTATGACTATGCAGCTGTGACATGATATCTTAGGGGAAAGGTTGAACCGCTGATTGGACTGGAGATATAAAGAGAGAGAGATAAAATAATAAACACCTTACTTTAAAATTTACTGGCCCTGCAGCAGATGTGAGGTGTTGAAAATTCAAAACTCAGTTCAATTTGAGAAAACTGTTTGGGGAGTTGTTAAGAAAATATTCTGTTGGATGTATTTCAGCTGGTGCTGTTGACAAGACCCTTGTGGCTCTTTGTTTTTTTTCTTTGAAGTTTTTGAACATTTTAACATTTAGATCACATTGGATCAAACATAAGTAGATGAAGAATTCAACTTATATAATACTCAAATAACATTAATAACATTGACAATAATAATAATTTGAAGGATAATTATTTATTCACTACTTCATGTTGTTACATGTGTGATATACAGTTCCAGCAATTAGATGTAGATTCATAGACAGACATTTATTCTTTCACTTATTGACCTATCTGGCCATTAGATGTTTTTTGGTATTTTTCTCAGGCCTCAGAAGAATAATAAAACACTTTGGGGCAAAGATACACAACAGTAAACCATAACTTGAGGCCAGGATGGCAAAAATCTCCACTGCAACAGTGTACTTCCCAGGAGAGCTAATGTAAGCAGGGACAAAGGCAACCCAGACAGCACAGAAGATCAGCATGCTGAAGGTGATGAGTTTGGCTTCATTGAAGTTGTCAGGAAGTTTTCTTGCTAGGAAGGCAAGGAGGAGACAGAGACAGGCCAGTAGGCCAATGTAACCCAGCACAAGTGAAAATGCCACAACAGAGCCCATAGCACATTCAAGAATGATCTTGGGTCCCCAGATGTCCATAATGTCTCTCTCTGCAGGCTGAGGAGGAGCCAAGGTCAACCACAGAGCACAGATCAGCACCTGGGACATTTCGGGTTAGTTCATGATAGAAAAATAACAGAAAAAATTATACTGAACTGAACGTCATATTTCTCAATAGAAAGCACTGAAGACACTGAATCTTTTCTGTGTAACTAGTTTCCTGGACATGGTGGAGAGTGTGGAACATCATGCATGAATTGCTACAGGAATTAAGCATTACAATGATTATACAGCATGTTAAAAACTGAATCACCTGTACCAGGGTGCAGATGGAGATACCCAACCTCTGCTGAGCAGGCCCAACGTAACGCATCAGGTTTTCCCCTGGTAGTGTGGAACGAAAGGCCACCAGGACCACCACAGTGCGGCTTAGTAGGCAGGAGATGCACAGTACAAAGCTGACTCCAAACAGTGTATGTCTCAGCATACAGGACCAAGCAACTGGCTGTCCAATGAAAGACAGTGCACATAAGAAGCACAGCTTGAGTGACACCAGGAGCATGAAGCTCACCTCAGAGTTGTTGGCTCTCACCTAAGAGAGAGATTTAACGTAAGGACACACACAGATAAATCACAAGGTGTTTAATGTGATCATTTTTAATGTAGATCATTTGGGATGGTGCTACATTTTACCAAAGGTGTGTGTCGATAGTAAAGGAAGGTGGCAAATGTGGTAACTGTCAGTACTGTCCCAACAGCTGAGACAATGGAAAGGATGATTCCCATGGTGTCACTGTAAGAAAGGAAATCCACCGGCTGGAGAATGCAGACTGTGTGGTTTGAGTTGGACCAGAACCGCTCAGGACACCGAATACACTCCAGTGATCCTGTAGAAGAAACAGAAGTAACAGAAACTAGTACACAAAACCTGATACAGTTGGAAAGTCTAACATGTTTAACAGTAACAATAACAATAATAATAATCAAAAAGATAAGAACAAAATTCTTTAGGCTTTGGAATTAGCTCTTAAATCTCTTTATTATTAGTGAGGCACAATAACAAGGCATTCATTAGGAATTAGGAAAATAGAGTTGTTATAGAAACCTAAGTCTACAGTGGCTGCTAATACATGTATCATTATTCAAAATAAAAATTGAATCAGTATGTAGAATATTTGCACAAAAAAGTAACTAAATAAAAAGTAAAGTAAGTAATTTATTCCTCAAAGTACCTGTTTTATTGGTAATTTCTCCATCAGCACAAGGCAGGCAGTCAAAGCAGCACACAGGTCTCCCTTTCTGCACAGCTCTCCTTGTACCAGGGGGACAGGGACTGCTACACACAGACACGGGCACCTGGGATCAGGTCAGATAGTTATATCACAAGCGAAGACTCTGGAGTATGTCTAAATGAGTAAAAACAGACTAATGACGGACAAAATAAGATAAATATTAACACCCTCTGTCTGCTGCCTCCTCCCCACACCACACGGTCCATGTTAATGTGGAACTGACCATCTGGCCCTTGAGAGGACAGGAAATGGCCAACAGTGACAAACTCCCCTGCTCCCTGAGGAGTCACATGCCAGTTGATGATATCGTATGAAGCAGGCGGGTCTCCGTTCTTGTCAAAGTTCATCCATTCCTTCAAAGGTGTTGAAAAGTTCACTTGTCGCAGGTAGTGAGCTATCTGAGACAGACAAAGGTTGTTCTAAATTTCTTCCTCAGCCTGTAACATGTATGACATCAACAAATTGTAGGATTTAATGTACTTGCACAGGCTGTAATCTCTGCAGATCAGGACACCGGCCTTCCAGGAAGGGACCTTTTCCAGGTTCACAGGCCAGCATTTCTTTAATTGCATGAGCGATAGCGTACACAGCCTTGTAGACGTTATAAGTGATTCTTAGCTGAGACACATCTGCATAAACACTCTCCCCAATGCCTACATGTCAGTCATTACACAGGATACATTAACAAGTAGAGACAGTTCCTTTAAAAAGACACAAATATTGCAAGTGAATTAAAATAAAGTAAATGTTAAGATTTATTATTTTACATGTTTTGTTTACCTAAGACCTCTGAGCCTGAACACAATTTCCCTCCCAGTGGAGCACTGAAAGAGCATCCAAACAATGTTTCCCAGAGTTCCTTCAGGAGAGGGTCTGAGCTGAATGAAGCCAGGCTGGGATTGAGGCGAGTCAGAAAGGGTCCTAGTCCGGGTATATCTGCCCTTCGTAAAGCAAACCCTACTGTTCCAGCCAAGGAGGGAATGTTATGAGGGACAGAGATGGCACTGTACGTAACCCAAGCATCATTAGCAATCCACTGCTTGTTTGTTACATTCTGTTCAACCACTTCCTCAAACAAAGCCTGACAACGAGATCAGAAGAACAGGTGTATCACTCTGAATGCATCAAATCCCAATAACATCTACGTGATAAATCCATGCCATAGTAAAATCTTGCAGGTTTTGCAAGTACCTTTGCGTCTGGATCTATGAGAAACGTTACCACAACTGTGGCAGTGGATTTCTGGATGGTTTCAACAATCCTTTGCATTGTTTTCTTTGGATAGTCCTTCAGATGGAAATTAGCAATATTAAGGATAAAAGAGAAAACAGCAGATGGTAAGAAACAGACAACTAGGGAGGGCATATGTAGTCACACTGTCAACATGAGTCATTACTGTACCTTTGGAATTACTTCATGGTAGGCAACACACACCTCAGTTCCCCTGAGTGCTTCCATTAACATCTGAATCCCAAATCTGCCAAAATCATCATCCGCAGACACCAGCCCCACCCACGTCCACCCCATGAGGTGCAGCAGCTCAGCCATGGCTCTCGCTTCTGCAGCATCACTGGGCATTGTACGAAAGAACAGTGGATACCTCCTCTTATCACTCAAACACCCACAGGAGGCTAAGTAGCTTACCTGGGAAGAATATGTGGTTGTTAGACAGCAACAGAATGAGAGAGCCAGTGACACTGAGCCTGAAAAACAGAAATAGACATATGTTGAGTTTTATTAGAAACTTTGTTGGAGCATATCAGGTTTTTGAGATGGGTTGCCAGAGAAAATTCTCACTAACCCAAAGAGAACTTGCCAACTTAACAGGATCAGAACCAAGGTTTGAATCCTTTCTGTGACGCAGCAGTGCACTGGGGAGCTGTGCAGCTCAAACCCCAAAGTGCAACAAGAAAAAAGTGAAATGCAGTATTTAATAGCAAAACTAACACAACACATCCTTTATTCTTACCATGGGTATATCAAACACCCCAAGGGTGTTTGCCACAATAATGGAGGCTGAACTGCGTGGGTCACCAACAATAACTGGCACCACAGGTCCAGATCCACATTCTGAGTTTGCCAGATCAACTTCCTGTCCAGTTACCATAGCCATGGCTGCTAACAGTGTGGTGCTCTCCGCTAAACAAGTATCAGCTGCCAGATACCCTAGGGTGAAGTTGGGTAGGAGGTCTGTGTTATTGTTGATTTCCTCTACTGCAAAGATCATGGCCTGAAGCCAGCGATAAGCTCGCTGGTTAAAACTGCACACAGGAAAATCACATGATGATCATCAGTCTTCATAAGAACATGTTCAACAAAATACATATAACACAACACATAGCATAATCATTTCTTTAAAATGATACCTTTCACAGGAAGTGTTATTGTTTTCACTCTGAAATTCCAACTCAGGCTGAGGTGCCTTTACATGAACAGGGAACAGGCCTCCGATCACTAAATCTCCTGCCTGATAAACACTACCTGGAATAGACTTTACCATCAGCTGGCAGGACTCCCCTCCATAAACCCTGTGGGTAATTCCAGCAAGGCAGCAGACGAGCAGAGCACAGATGTGCATCACTTGGAAGATATGAGCACAGTGAAGAAAGAAACATAAAGTATAAACACCACTGATTAGTTAATGTGAGACATGAACAAGAAATGAAGCAAGAGTGAAAATTACAGTCCTGTTAAGAAAAATTGGTACTTTTCACTTGTTTTGATTAAACAGAGCAGACAACATGATCAAATTAAGTGTTTTAGGAAATGTACAAACTCTTACCTCAACTCAGTAACAGGTATATCAGGTGGATATTTGCCTTGAGTATAGTGGCTGTGGGTCAGTTGATATGCTAAGAGACGAAAAAGGAAGATGATGCATCTGATATACAGAAGTCACTGCCACATGGGAGAGGAATCAGATTCAAGCTTGGCCGGAGGAGAAAAGTAGTTTGTTTTTGAAGGGAGAAAAAAAGAGAGACATTCAATTGGACTTAACACAGATGTGTTCATTCAGATCACCAGGGATAACCATTTCTAAATAGATGATGCAACTGTAATTAAATTTTCTATGTGATTTTCCTCTCTCCAGCAAGACAAACTCCAATGACTCTAAGACCGCAGAAATAATTTCTGATTATTTTCTTGATATAATTGAGGTAACCAGACTAGATAATCTCAATTTGTTGGTTAGATAATTAAGTTGATTTTAATGATATAACATGGTGCAGTAATTTCTTCAATAAAATGAGGCCATTAAATTACAGCAATAATATATATATATGTGTGTAAATTATATTTAAAGAGCGAGTGTAGAAAATAAAAGTCCAGAAGTCAGTGGAAATTGTTACAACAAATACTAACAACAGATTTGTGTGTGACAGTAGATGACTTGACAGTGTAGAGGTAAACAGAGAGGAAACTGAAAACTTTTTTTTTTTCAATAATGAATATGACATATCTCAACAAGGATGCATGAGAGTTTTGTTTCAGCTTACTGTAATAGTCTGTTAAGGAAATAGTTTGTAGTGCTGTTAAGCAAATTTTCTTTGGTTGTCTTTGAATTGGTCCTGTGACTTCTACTAACAGCTATACTACTCAATCCTTTTATTCCTACTTAGTATTGAAGTGTTGGTAAATAACACCAGCAAATCAGAAGGCAAATCATTACTACAAAACAGGCTATTGGAAGTATATATATTGCAGTGACAATCAAAAACTCCAAAAACAATGTGCACGATAACATGAAATGACACGACATGTGAAAAACAAGAAAGGATTAAAAAAAGACAAACAAAAAAGAAAGTATTCTGAGTTAAACAGAATTACTCAATGTCTATATAAAAACTTGACATAAAAATGAACATTAACACCCAGCTGTAGAGCTACTGCATTATATTGTAAGGCACTGTGATCACGTTGCATCGCAGAACATGGTTTTAGAGGGGTAAAGTGAGTTTATGTGAAGCTACAGAGCTGAATAAAAGATATATGTCTTGCACAATGATGGCACGTCCTTCGTAATGCTTCTATCCTGTAATTTTCCCCTCTGGAAACCAAGACTTATCTGAGAGCTTTTACTCCAACTTTCTTTCATCTATTATGTAGTGAGAGTCAGTGTCACAGAGGTGACAAGCATCACAGAAACTGCAGCAGAAACTAATGGCCTCTGCCATAATAGCACCATTCATCTGGGTCCATGTGGTTGCTTTAATTATATACGGCAGCAAATGATTAGAAGGTCTCAAAAATCCCCTGAAATTGTAGTAGCTGTAGTGATGATGGCTTTATTGTGATATGCTATGAGTCACTGTGCTAATCTAATTAGGTGTCAGATCCATGTTTGGTTTATCTGAAATGGGAGGACGGATAAGAAATGTGCTGACAAAATGCAATAGAGAGACAGAAATGCAGAATTTCTTAGCTTGAGTAATATGTGTTAGAGCACATAATTCTCACACCGTGTAACACAAAAACTCACACATGCACTGTCTGATGAGTGATTATTTATGATGGGCTGTCAGGGTGGCATCACACTGACTCATGAGCTGATAGTATGATGAAATGTTTATTTCCATTTATGTACACAGGCATATGCAGCGCATTCAATAGCAACATTTTATATTCTTGTGTAGCCAGCTGGTATGTTAATAAGATCAAATTTTCCACTTCTAAATAGATTATGATTAAGAAAAGATATTTGTAACAGGTGACCAGGGGTCAGTTGGTTGAGCTGTTGTCTACAAACCCCAGGTTTGTTGGTTTGATTTCTGATCCTCTCCCCAATTCTCGGTCACGTTACCCATGTGACACATGGTTCCCTGGACAAGACACTGAAGCCCTAGCCCTTGGTGCCTAAAATACAGCTGCCTGTAAATTAAATATGTTTCCAAGGAGATTAATAAAGCATCAAATACTGTTATTACTATTGGGAGTGAGCTTTCAGGGTCTCACACATTATGTCTGACTTCGAACATGAGATGGCAGTATTGCGTACCAACACTGAATGCATTTAATCCTTCTTCCTGTTTTGTGTGGATAAACACAGGAGTTGCATGATAAAAATGGTGATGTGAAGCCATCCTGTTACATTGTTGGTAAATAAGCAGATATATTATAGAAGTATAAATAAGTAAATCATGTCAAGAAGTTACATATTCACATTTTTACAAGATGGTTTTGATTATGACCAGACAGAAAAATATATAATGGAAAGTACTGCTACATGCTATCAACCACTGTGTTTTCAGTTTCATAGAACATTAATATTAGTGTACATGAAGCCATAACCATGCAATTGTACCCCGCAGTGGCACAAGTCTTAAAACTTGTTCTGTTTAGGGTCAGATACCAGTGTGTCATGGTGACTATCCACTTCCAGTTTTATTTTGAAATACCTCTTTATTTCTGGATTGCTTCCTGCTTCATTCCCATCATTTTACTAGCTAATCAGTATAATTGCTTTTAAACTCTTCCTCCCCTTATAAAAGCAACACTTCACTATCACTCACTTCACTAGATTATCTGCTCTCCAGCCATATTTTTTATTTGTGTGTTTTTGCTGGCTCCGCCTGACGTCAGTCCGATTTTGGTTGTCTTGTGCTCTGGATTTCTGGCTCTGTCCCTGTCCCTTGGATTCTGCCTCTGGCCCTCTTATCTTACTGTCTCTCTGTCTCTTGGTCTCTTCTGTGTTTTGGACCCACTTGCTCTCTAGATTCTGGATGTGAACCTGGACCTCTCTCTGACTATCTGTGCATGATTGTGTTCTGTGTTTTCATGACGAGGATAGATTTTGGATTTCTTGTTAACTGTTCAGCAGTCTGACCTGATCAGTGCTTGGTTTACACTGTGTCCTGTCGTTCTCCCATTTGACCACCATGCGGCAGACGCAGACAGTGGAGGTCACCATCTTGTCTCCTGAGACCGTTCACCATTTTATGTCCACCTGATTTGATGCCTCCAGTTCCAGCCCCCAGCCTGCTCTCCTGGTTTATACTCACCTCCTCTCCAACACCAAATTTAAGACTCACCCATTTTGATCTTGTGGTGTTTCTGGAAGATTTACTTACTCACCTCTGTCTCTTCTCCAGATCCCGATCACACTCCACCAACCGGTCAGGAGCTCCCAGTGTCAAAGCCCCAGCATCATCATCTCGACACTATTTTCCTCTTCAGTTGTGCAATAAACCTTTTAAATTTGTTTCTTGCATTCAGCCTCTTTTTGGGTCTATTATTACAAAACCTTTCAATACAGTCTGGCGTCTAGCAACACATGGTTGGCAGTCTAAAGTGCAGGCGGCGATCGCTCGGCAGGAGTCTGGTCTAGAGTCTCTCACACGCAACATGCAGCAATTTTCTCAGCAGATTAACCAGTTAGTCTTGTCTTTGGAACCCCCAAAACTGGAGACCCAGCCTATGCAAACCAATCCGCCAGCATCTTTTCCAGCCCCCGACAATAGATGCCCAGAGCCAGTCAGACAAGTGACAGAATCAGGGGTCCAGAGATAGAGTCAGAAATCCAAAACCAGGGCAGAGAGCTTCAGAGAGTTTTCAATTCTGTCCGGCCCATTAAAGATGCTGTGCAGTCCCTCTTCAGCATCTCTCAGGGGTTCTGCTCAGCCATTGCACCTGGAACATCGCCCTGTATACCTTCTAAAGAGGTCTGAATGAAAAGTTAAAAGATACATTTAGGTACTGAGTTAAGTCTCAGTTTGCTTACCTGACACCCTCGGAAAATTTGTGGAGATACACACCTCAGAGTTGAATTGAAGCAGACTAAAAGAGAGTGACGTTTCCACCTAAAATTATGTCTTTATTGAAGAAATCCTTGTCACTGTGTCAACTCATGTCAAGGAAAAGGCATCCTCAGAAGAACACACAAGGTCTTTAAACAATTTTATCGTCTGCTGTGCCACCTCTGTTCTTTCAGACCGTACCCACAACCCAGCCACCCAGTTTCTGCCTGGCTCCTTGTGGTTGCATGAACTTTCTTTCCACCTATGTAGACCTAGATCCGTCATGCACTGGTAAAACAGATTATTCACCCCTATATGTGGTTTCAGGATTCTTCTTTATTGGGAAAAGTGATGGAAACTGTGGGTTCAACTGGATCACTATCAGAAATCTTCACCCTCTGCCCTTGATCTCCCTTGCCATCAAGCTCCTCCAAGGGGCCACCATCTTCAAGACTGTGATCCTGACTTGGGTGGACCATTTTTCTAATTGGTCCATTTTATGCCCCTGCTTAAGCTCCCTCGGCCGACGTCCTGATCTCTTTCCATTTCTGCAGGCACCCCTTGCCTTGAAACTGTATTTTGCCAGTGTGCAGTTACTGATTCTACTCTACTCTTCTCTCATTCTTGCAGCTCTTCTTTTCTCTCTTGGATTTCCACTAATTCTAGCTAGTCTAGTCAGATAGCTACCTAACCTGACCCTCTGACCATTGTTGGCCTGCCTTCATTTGTAAGTCCCCTCTGAACATTATCTCTGGCCTGACCTGTTGCCTGTTTTTGGATTTGATTTTGGATTGTAGGATGCTTGCTGGATTCCCTCCCTAGCCACTTCAGCTTCTTCTCACTTCTCGTCAATCTTCTCTCTGCAGTTCTCACCTGCCTCAACTTACTACATAAACTTCTCTGACTCTTAACTCCATTACACAGCGTAACCTAATTGCTTCACTGACCCCAGGCTCTCGGTCAACGCTTCTGCCCAAGCAAGTCAGCTTCAGATTTCACCTCCTGGCATTCCTTGTTCATCCTCGCCTTCCCTCTACAGTTCACTTCCTGGTTGCTGACCTGCTTATAACAGTTCAGTCCTGTGCACATTCCTGTTTTACCTCAGTTTAACCATCATTGTCACTCACTACCATCACTACACTCCTGCCTCTTGAAATAAAACTAGTTTTTAACCAATTGTAGCCGGTACTGTCCTCCTTGAGCCTGGGGAAGGTTTGGAAGCTTACATTCTCAAACAAGCTTATTTAAATCTGTTGTAAATGTTGAACATTGAAAAGGTGCAAGAACCCCATGAATTTAGTTCTGTGTAATAATTAATTTTTCTGTATTTAAGATGTTAGATCAACATGAGTGTTCATGTTGTATTTATTAATGTTTAATATTAAATCAACATTTACATTATTAAAGTAACAATGAATATTAACTTCAAAATACATTTATTAATTCATTCATTTTTCTCAATGTGATTCTACACAACATACATTTCTCAAAAAAAATAATTCTTTCACTTATTGACCTATCTGGCCATTAGGTTGTTTTTTTTTTTGGTATTTTTCTCAGGCCTCAGAAGAATAATAAAACACTTTGGGGCAAAGATACAGAACAGTAGGCTAAAACTTGAGGCCAGGATGGCAAAAATCTCTACTGCAACAGTGTACTTCCCAGGAGAGCTAAGCAGGGACAAAGGCAACCCAGACAGCACAGAAGATCAGCATGCTGAAGGTGATGAGTTTGGCTTCATTGAAGTTGTCAGGAAGTTTTCTTGCTAGGAAGGCAAGGAGGAGACAGAGACAGGCCAGTAGGCCATGTAACCCAGCACAAGTGAAAATGCCACAACAGAGCCCATAGCACATTCAAGAATGATCTTGGGTCCCCAAGATGTCCATAATGTCTCTCTCGGCAGGTTGAGAGGAGAGCCAGGGTCAACCACAGAGATACCAGGACCACCACAGTGCGGCTTAGCAGGCAGGAGATGCACAGTACAAAGCTGACTCCAAACAGTGTATGTCTCAGCATACAGGACCAAGCAACTGGCTGTCCAATGAAAGACAGCGCACATAAGAAGCACAGCTTGAGTGACACCAGGAGCATGAAGCTCACCTCAGAGTTGTTGGCTCTCACCTAAGAGAGAGATTTAACGTAAGGACACACACAGATAAATCACAAGGTGTTTAATGTAATGCAACCCAGACAGCACAGAAGATCAGCATGCTGAAGGTGATGAGTTTGGCTTCATTGAAGTTGTCAGGAAGTTTTCTTGCTAGGAAGGCAAGGAGGAGACAGAGACAGGCCAGTAGGCCAATGTAACCCAGCACAAGTGAAAATGCCACAACAGAGCCCATAGCACATTCAAGAATGATCTTGGGTCCCCAGATGTCCATAATGTCTCTCTCTGCAGGTTGAGGAGGAGCCAGGGTCAACCACAGAGCACAGATCAGCACCTGGGACATTAGGGTTAGTTCATTGAATGGAGAGGGCAAAATAAAGAATAGTTGGAAACTACAGCAGAGGTCATACTTGGAAATCAAAATTATGGACAGAAAATGGCTCAGAATCTTAAACAAGGAAGTTAATCTCAATTTCTATAAGTGAACCCTTCCTCACATTGAGGAGAGTAGTGAAAATGACCTGATACATGAAAAAAACTCACTCAGCATCACTCATAAAAGTAACTGTATGCTGCTAAAATTAAATGAAGCCGCACCTGTACCAGGGTGCAGATGGAGATACGCAACCTCTGCTGAGCAGGCCCAACGTAATTTATCAGGTTTTCCCCTGGTAGTGTGGAACGAAAGGCCACCAGGACCACCACAGTGCGGCTTAACCAGTGATCCTGTAAAAAAAAACTACACAAAACCTGATACAGGTTTAACAGTATATTTAACAGTAACAATAGCAATAATGACAATATTTATAATGATCAAAAAGATAAGAAATAAATCATTTAGGCTTTGGAATTAGCTCCTAAATTTCTCCTAAAATTGAGGCACAAAAACAAAGCATTCGTTTAGGTCTTGTTTCTTGTGATTTCTAATAAAATGCCTTTTCCAATATGTGGTTTAATGTTAAGAGTTAAAAAAAAATGTAAATTACTACAGAATCTGATACATTCACTGTTATCTGTAGTTAGTATTAAACCTCTACAGTGGTTAGTCACAAATGTATCATTATTCTCAAAAAAGAAAATTGAATCAGTATGTACAATGTTTCTACACAAAAGTAGGTAGGTATGGGAAGGCAGGCAGTCAAAGCAGCACACAGGTCTCCCTTTCTGCACAGCTCTCCTTGTACCAGGGGGACAGGGACTGCTACACACAGACACGGGCACCTGGGATCAGGTCAGATAGTTATATCACAAGCGAAGACTCTGGAGTATGTCTAAATGAGTAAAAACATACTAATGATGGACAAAATAAGATAAATATTAACACCTTCTGTCTGCTGCCTCCTCCCCACACCACACGGTCCATGTTAATGTGGAACTGACCATCTGGCCCTTGAGAGGACAGGAAATGGCCAACAGTGACAAACTCCCCTGCTCCCTGAGGAGTCACATGCCAGTTGATGATATCGTAGGAAGCAGGCGGGTCTCCGTTCTTGTCAAAATTCATCCATTCCTTCAAAGGTGTTGAAAAGTTCACTTGTCGCAGGTAGTGAGCTATCTGAGACAGACAAAGGTTGTTCTAAATTTCTTCCTCAGCCTGTAACATGTATGACATCTAAAAATTGTAGGATTTAATGTACTTGAACAGGCTGTAATCTCTGCAGATCAGGACACCGGCCTTCTAGAAAGGGACCTTTTCCAGGTTCACAGGCCAGCATTTCTTTAATTGCAATCCACCACTTGTTTGTTACATTCTGTTCAACCACTTCCTCAAACAACGCCTGACAACGAGATCAGAAGAACAGGTGTATCACTCTGAGTGTGTCTATTCTCCAAAGAATGCCATAACTAACTCTTTAAGATTTAAACCTTTGCATCCAGATCTATGAGAAATGCTACCACAACTGTGGCAGTGGATTTCTGGATGGTTTCAACAATCCTTTGCATTGTTTTCTTTGGATAGTCCTTCAGATGGAAATTAGCAATATTAAGGATAAAAGAGAAAACAGCAGATGGTAAGAAACAGACAACTAGGGAGGGCATATGTAGTCACACTGTCAATATAAGTCATTACTGTACCTTTGGAATTACTTCATGGTAGGCAACACACACCTCAGTTCCCCTGAGTGCTTCCATTAACATCTGAATCCCAAATCTGCCAAAATCATCATCCGCAGACACCAGCCCCACCCCATGAGGCGCAGCAGCTCAGCCATGGCTCTCGCTTCTGCAGCATCACTGGGCATTGTACGAAAGAACAGTGGATACCTCCTCTTATCACTCAAACACCCACAGGAGGCTAAGTAGCTTACCTGGGAAGAATATGTGGTTGTTGGACAGCAAGAGAATGAGAGAAAAACAGAAATGGAAACTCGTTCGGAAGCAAAACTCTACTCTCTTTGTATTTGACCCATTTTAACTATTTAGCTGCTTTTAGCAGCTTTGCAACTCCCAATAATACTTTTTTTCAACTTTCAACTCAATTATTGAGGCCAGCGTTTTTGTTAAAGGCAATATCACAAGCATCTCTAAAAGCTAACCTTCATGTCTCTGAGACGTAAGCAGCCAGAGGAAATTCTCACTAACCCACAGAGATCTTGTCTACTAAACAGGGACAGCTGTTTGTTGTTGTTGTTGACGGTTTGCATCCATTAGCTACTCTCACTGAAGCAGACGTGTACCACTGTTTATTCTAAAGACGTGCAAGCAGAGAGGAGTGACATATGAAATACAGTATTTCACAGCAAAACTAACAAGCACATGAATCATGATTGTGTTTTATACATTCTCACCATGGGTATATCGAACACCCCAAGGGTGTTTGCCACAATAATGGAGGCTGAACTGCGTGGGTCACCAACAATAACTGGCACCACAGGTCCAGATCCACATTCTGAGTTTGCCAGATCAACTTCCTGTCCAGTTACCATAGCCATGGCTGCTAACAGTGTGGTGCTCTCAGCTAAACAAGTATCAGCTGCCAGATACCCTAGGGTGAAGTTGGGTAGGAGGTCTGTGTTATTGTTGATTTCCTCTACTGCAAAGATCATGGCCTGAAGCCAGCGATAAGCTCGTTGATGAAAACTGCACACAGGAAAATCACATGATGATCATCAGTCTTCATAAGAACATGTTCAACAAAATACATATAACATAATATATAGCATAATAATTTCTTTAAAATGATACCTTTCACAGGAAGTGTTATTGTTTTCACTCTGAAATTCCAACTCAGGCTGAGGTGCCTTTACATGAACAGGGAACAGGCCTCCGATCACTAAATCTCCTGCCTGATAAACACTACCTGGAATAGACTTTACCATCAGCTGGCAGGACTCCCCTCCATAAACCCTGTAGGTAATTCTAGCAAGGCAGCAGACGAGCAGAGCACAGATGTGCATCACTTGGAAGATATGAGCTCTGTGAAGAAAGAAAGACCATGTACAAACACCACTGATTAGTTAATGTGAGACATGAACAAGAGATGAAGCAAGAGTGAAAATTACAAATTGTTGGTTTGTTGGTTGGTTGTTGTTTAGAAAAATATTTGTTTTGATGAAACACAGCAGACAACATGATCAAATTAAGTGTTCTGCCATAAACACAATGTCAACTGAGTGTCATCTCAGTAATGCCTTGAGTATAGCTGTGGGTTAGTTCTTGACACCCAAGAGAAGAACAAGGAAGAGGATGCATCTGATATACAGAAGTCACTGCCAAATGGGGGAGGAATCAGATTCAAGCCTAACAGGAGGAGAAAAGTAGTTTGTTTTTGAAGGGTGAGGAAAAAAGGGCGACATTCAATTGCAGTTAACATGCCAGTGGAGAAATAAAACAGGTGTGTTTGTTCAGATTGCAGGGGATAACCATTTTAAAATAGATGATGCAACTGTAATGTAATTTTCTGTGTAATGTTCCCTCTCTCCTGCAAGACAAACTCCAGTGGCTCTCAGACCGCAGATTAATTTCTGTTCATAGTGCACAGCCACTATGTTCCTAATTTAATTAAGGTAACCAGATTAGAACATTTTGATTAGGTTAAATCTTTCAGTCATGTAAAATTTAAAAGTATTCACAGGTAAACTAAAATACACAACTTAATATCCATATAAAGTCCGTAACACCACACCAAAAATGAACATTAACATCTAGCTGCAGTGTTACTGCATTTAATCAGAAGGTACAGTGACGAATGTTGCATGGCAGAACATGGTTTTAAAGGGGTACAGGAAATGTATGTATCAATGCCTTTATGTAGTTACAGACCCAAACAAATGATGTATATCTTGCACAATGATGGCACGTCCTTCGTAATGCTTCTATCCTGTAATTTTCCCCTCTGGAAACCAAGACTTATCTGGGAGCTTTTACTCCAACTTTCTTTCATCTATTATGTAGTGAGAGTCAGTGTCACAGAGGTGACAAGCATCACAGAAACTGCAGCAGAAACTAATGGCCTCTGCCATAATAGCACCATTCATTTGGGTCCATGTGGTTGCTTTAATTATATAGGACAGCAAATGATCAGAAGGTCTCAAAAATCCCCTGAAATTGTAGTAGCTGTAGTGATGATGGCTTTATTGTGATATGCTATGAGTCACTGAGCTAATCTAATTAGGTGTCAGATCCATGTTTGGTTTATCTGAAATGGGAGGACGGATAAGAAATGTGCTGACAAAATGCAATAGAGAGACAGAAATGCAGAATTTCTTAGCTTGAGTAATATGTGTTAGAGCACATAATTCTCACACCGTGTAACACAAAAACTCACACATGCACTGTCTGATGAGTGATTATTTATGATGTGCTGTCAGGGTGGCATCACACTGACTCATGAGCTGATAGTATGATGAAATGTTTATTTCCATTTATGTACACAGGCACATGCAGCACATTCAATAGCAACATTTTATATTCTAGTATAGCCAGGTGGTATGTTAATAAGATCAAATTATGTTAACATAGCGTCAAGATGTGAATTTATAAATTCTTTTCTGTCGTCCTTGTATAGTCTTGTGTTGTTTTATCTAAGAAAAAATGATGTAAAGTATATTGGCAGTGACCTGTCTGGGTCTTACACATTTTGTCTGACTTTGATCACAAGATGGCAGTATTGGGTAGATTTGTTAATAACACTGAGTGCATCTAATCCTTCTTCCTGTTTTATGTGGATAAACATAGGAGTTGCATGAGAAAAATGTCTGAGTGTCCCATATAGATTTATTTTATCTATTCCTGAAGCATGTCTTAAACCCATTTCAAAGTGGGTTTTGTGGGCCTATTGACTGACAATGTGTGTCAATGTGCTTTTGTGTGTCCAAAGCCTCACCGCATATTCATTTGACCATATGAGAAATGTTTGTTACAAAGCTGCAAGAACCTTAGTAGCTGTATCCTGAGTGACAATTAGTTGCTACACAATTGTTGTATGAATAGTAGGGTGTAGCTATTAAAACCCTTTGTTCTACATTGTGGCTTGTTTCTATAAAAATGTGTTATGAGTGGACCCAGAAGGAAACACTCATACTTGACATATACATAAAGGTTTATTTGCACCAAGAAGTGTGGGGAAAGGGCATAGAGATCTAAGTGGGTCATTGTCTTCATACCATCCTGACAGTGGAATGGGATCTACAGAGGAGTGTCCGAACGAAGGTAACAATGGGAACCAAACAAGTGAGTGAGCAAATCAGGCTCATGCAACTTTAGTAAGCTCAGGGAGTTTGGTGAGTGAATATCTGAAGAAGCTGGCAGAGGCAAATTTGGAGGCAGAGAGGAGTTCAGTTGGTGGTGAGGGGTGACAAGTTAGCTGCCTCCTGTGTTGGCATCTGCTATGTGGTCACTAAAATAGAGAGTGACAGAAGGAAACACACCAACATAAACCCGGATAAAACACTACACTGCAACAACTGCATATGATGAGCTGCTTCAGTTACGGAATTTGTTACAGACAACAAATGGGATGAATATTTGTCCTTAGAAATCAGTATGAGGGTTTAAGGGATGCATTTCTTAAACATGAACCTTTTTAGGGACCAACCGAATGCAGCCTAATAGATGTGTGAAATGTAACCCTCCTGTGTGACAGGGAGGACAGCGTGTCTCTTTATTCTAGAGGTCTAATGAGCACTGACATTTACTTAGGGATTGTAGAAATTAGACATTAGACATTAGACACAGACAGAAATTAAAGACATTAGTGCAATGTTTTTAAAATAAACAATGGTCTAAGAGCCTTTGCCCATCATGAAAAACAAGAGTTAGCTACTGTAGACCAAAGAGTCCAGGCCACGTGAATTATACAAACCTAGAATCAAAGTTTCTCATAGTGAAAGATTCAGGACACTAAATGTAACATATAAACTCGTCATAGATAGATAAGCTGGGAAGGAGCTTTCAGTGGTGCATGAGAATGGTCCTTTTTGCTCCTACAGCCTGCAAATACACCATACGACGAGGTCTAGTTGTTGTCTCTACCTTAGTTGATTAGTTCACATGATCAGTTTAGGATGATTGAGTTGCTGTCTGTAATTATGTAAGGTGATCTCTGCTATGGAGTTAGGGTCTGGGGAGATAAGAGAGCTTGTCAGAACAATGACCCCACTCTGAAAGGGATTTGTCTTTTAGGATAAAGGGATAAGCGCAAGCCCCAGGGAAAGTGCAGTTCTGTGAAGCCCTGTGAAAAGGTTGTTAAAACATTGGCAGCAGAGGGAATTATTGTTGTTGAGTTGTCGGCTGCTCACAAAAAGTATTCTCCCACTCCCTCCCATATCAGCTTATAGGTTTTCCAGAAGCGTCACAGTTGTCTGAGTGGTTTCCCTCAATAGTCCCCTTCTTGCATGGTAACTCATTTTTTGAGAACAGCATGTTATAGGCAAATTTCTGCACATGCTGTATAGCCTTTATTTCTTTACGATTGTTTTAACTGTTCCCTAAGAATTGTTCAGTGTCATTTTTTGTTAACCGTCCCCTAACTGCTTTTTCAGTTATCTTTCTGCAGTATTGCCTGGAGAGGTCTTTTGACTTTATGGTGAAAATTTAAGTCTGCATAGTGACTGACTAGTACTTAGACCTTCAAGATTCAGGTGTGTTCATAGTACAGTCTTCAAACACAAGCGGCATGCAGTATCTTATCTTAGTTTAACTATTTTTGTGACTTCTTAAAATACAAATTTTAATATTATCTTATTTCTATTGGCACCCCGTAAAATCTAAAATAGAATTACAAATCTCTCTCTACATACAAAACACATGCTAAAGCTCCATAATGTCACAAAAGCCTTATAGTATATTATCACAACAGAACACTTCAGTACCAGCATTCAGGTTCACTTATGGTTGTTAGCATTTCCAAATATACACTGCTCAAAAATATAAAAAAAAAAACATTTTTAATAGGAGTAGAGCATCAAGTCAGTTAAACTTCTGGGATATTAATCTGGTCAGTTTAGTAGCAGAGAGGGTTGTTAATCAGTTTCATCTGCTTTGGCATGTGCACTAGAGTGGAAACAATGAGATGACCCCCAAAACATTGGCTGTAAAACCAATGGTTTTAAAGCCACTGAAATTTTGAAAGACCAGAATTGCCAGTCTGCCACTTGCGCCCCGTGTTTTTCACAGATGAGAGCAGGTTAATCCTGAGCACATGTGACAGACATTTACATTTTACATTTTAGTCATTTAGCAGACGCTTTTATCCAAAGCGACTTACAAGTCATTACAAGGTACAAAGGTAGACAGGGTGAGCGTGAGGAGGTCTTGCCTAAGGACCCCTACTGGTGTTAGGCCACAGCTGGGATTCGAACCCCAGTCTCCCACATGGGAGGCAGTGATGTTACCACTACACTAACCAGCCACATGAAAGTGTCTGGAGAACATTATGCCATGGGGAACATTGTGCTGCCAGAAACATTGCTCAGCATGACCAGTTTGTTGGTGGGTCAGTTATAGTCTAGGAAGGCATATCCATGGAGGCATGCACAGACTTCTACATGCAAACGACACCCTGAGTGCCAGTTGCTATTGGGAGGAAATCCTTGGACCTGTTGTCAGACCCCATACTGGTGTAGTGGGTCCTAAGGTCCTAGGACATAGTTTTGATTCATCACACCACTAAGTTACACCTCAGACAGTCTGGGAGTCCAAATCTGGAAGGAGATACCCCAGAGTATGCCCTGACATAGTGTGGACTCTACATGCTTATATGCAGGTAGGGGACCGTACTTACTACTGAGTTCCATTTTGAGTTGCAGGAATAAATTCCAGTCATTCATTTTGCCTGCTTTATCCCATAGTTATGCTTCTTCATTCTTGTCTCTCTTTTTACAGGTATCCATTGTTTCTGACATGTATGTTTCCAAGGTGCTTGCTTGACTTTGGACTATAGATACTTTTCCTGATAGAGTTGCTACTAGGATAGGAAAGTGTGTCAGCCCAAGACACGATTGGTTGACAATCCATTAGGAGAGTTCAAGCAAGAGAAATTAAGAGCAGAAGTCAGCTGATCTGTTATCACTGCAGCATGATAAGGTGTTTTGGACCCTGTTAACATTAGCCAGTTAGTGTTTTAATAGCACATATCTTTAGAAAAATCCAAGATACAAGTATCCAAGAGTCTACAAGGTTGTGGATAGTCAGGGTACTACATACACTGCTGAACACTTTTGAGGGAGGGTTCTTTAACACGGTGCATACGTCAGACATTATGCAAACCCAGTTTCCAAAAGGACCAGAACTCAGCTTGCCATTTCAGAGCTACCAGAGCCTTCAATTGCAATTCAGGCCTTAAATTGACCTGGTCCCATTCTGTTGCTCAGAATGTAAATTGGTCATCCACCATCCGTGGCGTAGGTGGTTTGGTTCTCAGCTCTTTCTGTCATATGCTGAAGTGTCCTTGTGCAAGAAATTGAATCTCAAGATGCTTCTGGTAGGACAGGCTAGCATGGCAGCTATGCCATTAGTGTGTGTTTGAATAGGTGAATGAGAAGCACTGTAAAGCATTTTGACTACTGAAAAAGAAGAAAAGTACTATATGCAGACCATTTATCATTTTTATTGTGTCTTGAGGCAGATAACAGCATGTTTGGTTGTAAACTGTTCACAAATAAAATGATTTCACTATTTTTGGAATGTGTCTTTTAAATTTTACATACATACATTTCAAAGCATTTTTGGATTATAGATGAAAATTGTATATGACTTTGGTTTTATGTTGTGTTTCCGTCCATACCCCAGCTTACTTTCATTCTGAATTAATAAGCGTCAGAGTGTAAGAACACATAACCTCTTCCAAAACAGGGTTAAATGTATTTGTTGTATCTTTGATAAACAAAAAAAATTATAGTCAAATAAGATGTACATTGTTAACATTAAAACAAATGACAATAAATAATGTTAATCTCAATATCCATTTATTAGTTCCTTAAAAGACATGAGTCTAGATACCATACAGTTCTTATAATCAGATATTTTATTATAATTCATTTTATAACTCCCATTTTAAGTATTAGGTATTGACTTATCTGGCCATTAGATGTTTTTTGGTATTTTTCTCAGGCCTCAGAAGAATAATAAAACACTTTGGGGCAAAGATACAGAACAGTAGGCCATAACTTGAGGCCAGGATGGCAAAAATCTCCACTGTAACAGTGTACTTCCCAGGAGAGCTAATGTAAGCAGGGACAAAGGCAACCCAGACAGCACAGAAGATCAGCATGCTGAAGGTGATGAGTTTGGCTTCATTGAAGTTGTCAGGAAGTTTTCTTGCTAGGAAGGCAAGGAGGAGACAGAGACAGGCCAGTAGGCCAATGTAACCCAGCACAAGTGAAAATGCCACAACAGAGCCCATAGCACATTCAAGAATGATCTTGGGTCCCCAGATGTCCATAATGTCTCTCTCTGCAGGCCGAGGAGGAGCCAGGGTCAACCACAGAGCACAGATCAGCACCTGGGACATTCGGGTTAGTTCATTGAATGGAGAGGGCAAAATAAAGAATAGTTGGAAAGGTCATACTTGGAAATCTAAATTATGGACAGAAAATGGTTCAGAACTTAAAAAAGAAAGTGAATCTCTATTTATATAAGTGAACTTGTCCTGACATTGAGGAGAGTAGTGAAAAATGACCTGATACATGAAGCCGTAAAGGCAACTGTATGCTGCTATAATTAAATGTAGCCGCACCTGTACCAGGGTGCAGATGGAGATACCCAACCTCTGCTGAGCAGGCCCAACGTAACGCATCAGGTTTTCCCCTGGTAGTGTGGAACGAAAGGCCACCAGGACCACCACAGTGCGGCTTAGTAGGCAGGAGATGCACAGTACAAAGCTGACTCCAAACAGTGTATGTCTCAGCATACAGGACCAAGCAACTGGCTGTCCAATGAAAGACAGCGCACATAAGAAGCACAGCTTGAGTGACACCAGGAGCATGAAGCTCACCTCAGAGTTGTTGGCTCTCACCTAAGAGAGAGATTTAACGTAAGGACACACACAGATAAATCACAAGGTGTTTAATGTGATCATTTTTAATGTAGATCATTTGGGATGGTGCTACATTTTACCAAAGGTGTGTGTCGATAGTAAAGGAAGGTGGCAAATGTGGTAGCTGTCAGTACTGTCCCAACAGCTGAGACAATGGAAAGGATGATTCCCATGGTGTCACTGTAAGAAAGGAAATCCACCGGCTGGAGAATGCAGACTGTGTGGTTTGAGTTGGACCAGAACCGCTCAGGACACCGAATACACTCCAGTGATCCTGTAGAAGAAACAGAAGTAACAGAAACTAGTACACAAAACCTGATACAGGTGGAAAGTCCAACATGTTTAACAGTAACAATAACAATAATAATAATCAAAATGATAAGAACAAAATTCTTTAGGCTTTGGAATTAGCTCCTAAATTCCTTTATTATTAGTGAGGCACAATAACAAGGCATTCATTAGGAATTAGGAAAATAGAGTTGTTATAGAAACCTAAGTCTACAGTGGCTGCTAATACATGTATCATTATTCAAAATAAAAATTGAATCAGTATGTAGAATATTTGCACAAAAAAGTAAATAAATAAAAAGTAAAGTAAGTAATTTATTCTTCAAAGTACCTGTTTTATTGGTAATTTCTCCATCAGCACAAGGCAGGCAGTCAAAGCAGCACACAGGTCTCCCTTTCTGCACAGCTCTCCTTGTACCAGGGGGACAGGGACTGCTACACACAGACACGGGCACCTGGGATCAGGTCAGATAGTTATATCACAAGCGAAGACTCTGGAGTATGTCTAAATGAGTAAAAACAGACTAATGACGGACAAAATAAGATAAAGATTAACACCTTCTGTCTGCTGTCTCCTCCCCACACCACACGGTCCATGTTAATGTGGAACTGACCGTCTGGCCCTTGAGAGGACAGGAAATGGCCAACAGTGACAAACTCCCCTGCTCCCTGAGGAGTCACATGCCAGTTGATGATATCGTATGAAGCAGGCGGGTCTCCGTTCTTGTCAAAGTTCATCCATTCCTTCAAAGGTGTTGAAAAGTTCACTTGTCGCAGGTAGTGAGCTATCTGAGACAGACAAAGGTTGTTCTAAATTTCTTCCTCAGCCTGTAACATGTATGACATCTAAAAATTGTAGGATTTAATGTACTTGCACAGGCTGTAATCTCTGCAGATCAGGACACCGGCCTTCCAGGAAGGGACCTTTTCCAGGTTCACAGGCCAGCATTTCTTTAATTGCATGAGCGATAGCGTACACAGCCTTGTAGACGTTATAAGTGATTCTTAGCTGAGACACATCTGCATAAACACTCTCCCCAATGCCTACATGTCAGTCATTACACAGGATACATTAACAAGTAGAGACAGTTCCTTTAAAAAGACACAAATATTGCAAGTGAATTAAAATAAAGTAAATGTTAAGATTTATTATTTTACATGTTTTGTTTACCTATGACCTCTGAGCCTGAACACAATTTCCCTCCCAGTCGAGCACTAAAAGAGCATCCAAACAATGTTTCCCAGAGTTCCTTCAGGAGAGGGTCTGAGCTGAATGAAGCCAGGCTGGGATTGAGGCGAGTCAGAAAGGGTCCTAGTCCGGGTATATCTGCCCTTCGTAAAGCAAACCCTACTGTTCCAGCCAAGGAGGGAATGTTATGAGGGACAGAGATGATACTGTACGTAACCCAAGCATCATTAGCAATCCACTGCTTGTTTGTTACATTCTGTTCAACCACTTCCTCAAACAAAGCCTGACAACGAGATCAGAAGAACAGGTGTATCACTCTGAGTGTGTCTATTCTCCAAAGAATGCCATAACTAAGTCTTTAAATTTTAAACCTTTGCATCCAGATCTATGAGAAATGCTACCACAACTGTGGCAGTGGATTTCTGGATGGTTTCAACAATCCTTTGCATTGTTTTCTTTGGATAGTCCTTCAGATGGAAATTAGCAATATTAAGGATAAAAGAGAAAACAGCAGATGGTAAGAAACAGACAACTAGGGAGGGCATATGTAGTCACACTGTCAATATGAGTCATTACTGTACCTTTGGAATTACTTCATGGTAGGCAACACACACCTCAGTTCCCCTGAGTGCTTCCATTAACATCTGAATCCCAAATCTGCCAAAATCATCATCCGCAGACACCAGCCCCACCCACGTCCACCCCATGAGGCGCAGCAGCTCAGCCATGGCTCTCGCTTCTGCAGCATCACTGGGCATTGTACGAAAGAACAGTGGATACCTCCTCTTATCACTCAAACACCCACAGGAGGCTAAGTAGCTTACCTGGGAAGAATATGTGGTTGTTGGACAGCAAGAGAATGAGAGAAAAACAGAAATGGAAACTCGTTCGGAAGCAAAACTCTACTCTCTTTGTATTTGACCCATTTTAACTATTTAGTAGCTTTTTGCAGCTTTGCAACTCCCAATAATACTTTTTCTCAACTTTCAACTCAATTATTGAGGCCAGTGTTTTTGTTAAAGGCAATATCACAAGCATCTCTAAAAGCTAACCTTCATGTCTCTGAGACGTAAGCAGCCAGAGGAAATTCTCACTAACCCACAGAGATCTTGTCTACTAAACAGGGACAGCTGTTGGGTTTGCATCCATTAGCTACTCTCACTGAAGCAGACATGTAACACTGTTTCTCCCAAAGACGTGCAAGCAGAGAGGAGTGACATATGAAATACAGTATTTCACAGCAAAACTAACAAGCACATGAATCATGATTGTGTTTTATACATTCTCACCATGGGTATATCAAACACCCCAAGGGTGTTTGCCACAATAATGGAGGCTGAACTGCGTGGGTCACCAACAATAACTGGCACCACAGGTCCAGATCCACATTCTGAGTTTGCCAGATCAACTTCCTGTCCAGTTACCATAGCCATGGCTGCTAACAGTGTGGTGCTCTCAGCTAAACAAGTATCAGCTGCCAGATACCCTAGGGTGAAGTTGGGTAGGAGGTCTGTGTTATTGTTGATTTCCTCTACTGCAAAGATCATGGCCTGAAGCCAGCGATAAGCTCGTTGATGAAAACTGCACACAGGAAAATCACATGATGATCATCAGTCTTCATAAGGGCATGTTCAACAAAATACATATAACATAATATATAGCATAATCATTTCTTTAAAATGATACCTTTCACAGGAAGTGTTATTGTTTTCACTCTGAAATTCCAACTCAGGCGGAGGTGCCTTAACATGAACAGGGAACAGGCCTCCGATCACTAAATCTCCTGCCTGATAAACACTACTTGGAATAGACTTTACCATCAGCTGGCAGGACTCCCCTCCATAAACCCTGTGGGTAATTCCAGCAAGGCAGCAGACGAGCAGAGCACAGATGTGCATCACTTGGAAGATATGAGCACAGTGAAGAAGGAAGGACAAACAGCACTGATTAGTTAACACAAGTATCTAAATACAGGAAACCACTTTAGGTGAAGTAAGAGCCAAACCTGTACAGAAAAATTGTGACCTTTCACTTTTTTGACGGAACAAGCAAAAAGCACAATTCGTAAATTTAGCGTTTTATTCTCTTTTCTGACACAAAGTCTTACCTCAGTTGAGTTACACAGATGTAATACTTGCCTTGACGAAAGTGGCTGTGGGTCAGTTCTCGACACACCAAAGGATACAAGAGGAGGACGAAGCATCTGATATACAGAAGTCACTGCCACATGGGAGAGGAATCAGATTCAAGCTTGGCAGGAGGAGAAAATTAGTTTGTTTTTGAAGGTGGAGAATACAAGAGACATTCAGTTGGAGTTAACACGGTAATGGAGGAAAACCCAAGTGTGTTCATTTGCATCGCCAGGGATAACCATTTCAAAATAGGTGACGCAACTGTAATTTAACTTATCTTATTACTATCACTTTGCACTTGTTTTCAAAGTTCATCCAGATCACCCATGTAGATTTTTGGATATTTGATGGTCGTCATCAGCCACCTTCTTCAGTGACAGCAGGGCAATTCAATGAAATCGTGCAATCAATTTGACCCCATATTGCTTAGGATTCAGCATATTAATGATTGGCTGCGTGGACATGTGAGGGTGCTTGTGAAGATGTTCGAGTAGCATAAGAAATATATAAGAGAGGCCTATTAAAGATAAGAGGGGATAGATGGAGAAAGAGAGAACTGTCATTTTCAGAAGCAGGGCTTGTCAGTGACAAGTATTAATTTAATTACACCACGAGTGTCCTATTTTCTGTTCTCTCTTCCTTTCTTTCCTCTTGTTCTTCCCATGCTCTCCACTTTCTCGACCACCTGATCTCTCTCATGTCTGCTCGTCTCTTTCAGTCTTTGTTGGTTTTTAAGAGTTTCCAGTAATTACAGCTTTCCTCGTCTCCTCTTGTCTGCCATTTTCAAAATTATAACTCTTTCTTGAAGAGAGATCAACATGAATCTGAAGCTTATCACAAAGGGGAAAAACAAAGGGGAAAAATAACTTAGCAACAAGAAGCTGTTGTTTTATATGTTATGTTTTAAACCTAAAAACATGTAGGGCGTAAATTATTGAGTTTTAGAGCTGCTGGTATGGGGATACATTGCATTTATCGCCAAGCTACAACACAAGGCCTTGTCCAACAGTAACACAAAACACAACAGCTGTTAAAGATTTTGAACAGATGCATTTCATTTACATTCATTTTATTTGTTTTCTTTTAGCTCAGATTTTGACCCACTGTATTTATCTGACTGAAAAGGACCAAGAATCCCCTCTAGAGACAAAGTTGCCAGCCCCAGCTGCAGCAGTTCCTCCAGGGGAATAAAGGAAGAGGAGCCCAGGGCCTAGCACAGCTGGGACTAGCTCTACAGAGAAAAGGATGACGAGACGAGAATGGTCATGCACATCTCCAGAGGACGAGGGAAAAATGTTAAGTTTCTGCCAGTGATATAATTCTGTTTGTGAATGTTGAGGTGAGGGGAACAAGCTAAAGATCGATGGGACTGATCACAGGCTAAGAATGGATTTAATTCCAAGTCCAGCAGATTTGTTTCACCCTGCCCTGCCGGACACAGACGTCAACTCTTCACCGCATGAAGCCTGGCACAGCACCCATCACAACAAAAAGATTAGAGCGGAGAGAGGTTCCATGTCCAAAAGAGGTAGGAAACCACATTCACCCAGAGAAAGAGCCTGAGTTAAATTCAATAAATCTTTCCACACCCTCCCAACACCTTGTTATTGATTCTATATTTGTCTCTGTAGGTCTAAGAGCTTCGTCCCACAAACTCTTCTCTGTTTTGCTGATGGTTGGATGGATTGTCGGTTGCACAGCAGTTGTCTACTTTGTCTTCATTTTTGCTTGGGTACAAAACTGTCTTTAAATGCTTGCATGTGTCCTTCACATATAAAATGTGTCTGTATGTGCCTAAAGAGCCGAAGGGTTAAAAAACACTTCTAAAGTAATATCAGTGTATTTTAGCCAAATAAGCATCTTGGCTGTTGAGGATGGTGATGTTGGTCCCCAGTCTGAAATATCTGAACAAATACTGACTTCATTTGCATATGCATTTTTGTTGGCTGGCCCTCACAGCTTCAGGAGGCTGTGTGAGAATTGGGTTCAGGTAACGGTTAGGGGTAGGGGTTATGAACACTTGAAATCAGACTGCAACAGTTCTGTTATCCATCTGTTGCCTGCCCAGTCACTTTATTTTGGCATGCCTGGTCACCTACTGCCCTTCACTCACTGTCCCTTGTGACTTTACCTCCTTTACCACAAGCACCAGCCATGCCCAGCTGCAGTTCTTCAGCTAATCAGCCTAGACTCTCGTGTCGACTTCTCGTAGCTCTCCCAGGAACTTCCCTCCCCCTTCATGCTCGTGCTACTTGCTGCATAAAAACTTGATGATAATTGGAAAACATCCATCCATGCTGCTCGCCTGCTAGAGCTAATGCTATAGTGCTAATTACATTTCAATGCTGCCAACCTATCAAGCTACTTGCCTGTTCATATTATTTGATGGTTTGCTTAGGTTGTATAAATTTGTGTTTTCACCTGTTTCTTACCTATCCTGTGTACCTAAGACATAGCCATGTACTTTATTTACCTGTCCACATTGTTTGTGACTGTATTTATTGCTGTGTATATATTTACTGTTCTTATTGTTGACATTAAAACCCCTTTAAACACCTAAGGTTGTTTAAGTTAATGTTTGTGGGCTTAAAAATTTGCTTTAGCCTGTGTGTTGACTGTATTAATGGATTTTGATTCTCTTTCTTTGGCAGAAAAAAAGATATGTAAGGGGGAAACTGAATTCATCACAGAAATTAATTTTAACTACCATACAACACAAGAAAGAAAAGATCATCTTTATGTTTTGATATCATTTTTCTATTAAATTAATGCTGAGAGCTATTTCAGCAGACCTACAAATGATGGTATAAAAGTGAGTAATGGATTGCATTTTATCTCTATCATGGTCGAATGGTAATGATGTTTAGCCCTAAAGAATTTTTTCTTTGACATGAATAACTGTCTGCCCTGTTAGAAATTAATTATATAAGAATATTTTTGTTGTTTTCTCCCTGTAAGCTTAATATATCAAATAGTCTTCTTTACAGTATAAATTATGTGTCTTTCAGGCATAGCAATTTAGAAATCTTACTCTATGATTAAATATATAATAAGCCACTTTTTTATTTCAGTTTTACAGGTTGCTCCACTTCACTCAGCAGAGTTCAAGCAGTGATACTACAGGGAAACAGGCAGTGTTCTGTTACAATTACATAAAATAACTGGATATGTTGTATGTAAGTGTGTCCTCTGTGTATTCATGTCACACAGCTGAGCATCAAAAATATTGGGTGTTAGGACTGGCAATGTCGTTGCCATGGCTACCACAAGTCCGTGTTTTGTATTATTATTTTAAGAAGACTTGCTTATGGTGATAAAGCGCTGTGAAGAGAAAGACAATGGAGAGTAAATTGGGTGGAGAATGACACTTTTTCACACCCTTTTAATTATTATAGACTGCTGATAATTAGTTTTTTTTCATGCAAGCACTTGATGTACCGTTTTACTTTGGGCTCATAAACGAACCCAAGCCTAAGCTGAATAAAGCACATTCTCCAACATTTCAGTCAATATTTGGAGTTCAGCTCGAAGCAATCTGACTCCAGTTTGCCTGACATGTCAGCTCATAAGTTGCCATTATAGCTTACCCTCCAAGGGTGTAATAGTAACACTGTCAGCTTTAAGGGCCATTTTGAAGTCTGCATTTAATAACAGGGAATTAGATTGTCTGGATGTTGCTGCAGGTGGTGCCACATCCATTTTCCAGTAAGTAGGAGCTATAAGTCTTATAAGTCTACACAGGCCAAATAAGCCTGTACAATCTGTGTTATGTTGAACATGTGCACCAGATGCAATCATCACTTTGACAGGGTAATGAGGGTCAAATGGAAACCTCCTGTAGCACAGCAAGGCTGTAGGGTTAGCAGAAACACATGCATCATGCATAAACACAAGCACATGTGCATGCAGGCACACCTGATAATACGTACATTGCCTCATGCACGTGCACGTGCAAGAAAGGCTTGTGTTAAGTTAAGCTTCCGTCAGTTATGTTGTTAACATGTCCATTTTGTTTCAACAACAAAAAAATACTACTCATCAAGAAACGCTGCCCTCTCTTTCAGCCAGCCAGTTTGGCTTTTCTGTCCTACAACATAGTGCTTTAATAAAAAGACTGTCAGGTGTTACAGCAGAATGAATTTCACAGAAAATATGTTCTAGCCAACAAACAGTGTCACAAAATGTTAATAAATGACAGAATTAGTCATAGTGATAGTAATGATCCAGATAATTTTAAGTTTAATAATTTGTTTTAAAGATGACATTTTCTTTAAATGTCTTACAAAAACATACTTATTTTCAATATTCTAATAGAGTTTGAAACACTGGACATGTCAGTATTCGTACTACCACTACCACTACCGTTTGTAGTCATAGCCTCAGACCTGGCCTAAGGCATGTTGTTTCAAAGTCCAGGGGTTTTCAGGGTAAAGTCATGACTCCTTTGGTCTAAAACTTGTTTTTGGGACCTAAAGAAAGCATTGCACGAGAACCCGATGCTGTTTGCCTACATGTAGGGAATTCTCAAGTTTGTTATAGCAGGAGCTCTAGGCTAGCTCCAGCTGTGCTTTACAAAAATCAATAAAACCCTAAAATAAATTCAGATACCAAAAACCACAATTGGAGTAAAGGGATCTTATACAACTACTGAGCTGCTACATGGAAGAAACTAAATACGTCAAGGCAAATTATTTTCTCAGGGTGATTTTCTTTGAGATAAAAAATTTCATCACTCTGTGCAAGAGCTAAATTCATTTTAAACATCTGCTAGATTTATCCCTATGGTATATGATGTTTGGGCTGCTGGAGCCTACTGTATCTGTGTGTCATAATGGGTAACACTGCAAAAAACAACTCAGTGAATGTGCTAGCGTGCCTACGAGTTACTTGGCCTGAAGAGGGCACTGAAATGGACAGCACAACAAAGCCTGTAACCTAGAGAAGTCCTGCGTGTCAAAGGAGAAGTGACATTCAACATTGTGACAGACACTTTATATCAGCTGAACCAATTAAGTGCAGTGGCCTTCACGCCACTCCTGATCTCGAAGCAGTTAATTAGAATCCCATGATCTCCAGAGTCACTGACTGCACTAAGATGTAAAAGTAATGAAACTGATCTTTCACCTGTCTCCCACTAAAAGAGGTTCAATGAATAACTCAATGATAGTCTCTCTTACTATCCAATACCCTCAGTCAGGGTTGCGCTACTGAACAAATGTAACAAATTCAATAAAAAAAAATAATTAAAACTATTTGCTGTTTGCAGTATGTGAGGAGAAAAACAAGCACGACTTTAACCACACCAGCTACAAGAATATGTGATTTACAGAGCATGTAAGTAAGCCAGTATGTGAAAAATAAATCAGATCCAGAGCCACTCATAAGAGGAAATATGAATTATATATATCTATCACTGCAGCCTCAGATGACCAGTGCAGATATGCTGATCAACCACAGGATGTCACTGTTTCACATTGATTGCAGAGGGAGACATTTCTACAGGCTCAGGCAGACAGGTATACATATTCTTCAGATATCACTTGAAATTTACTGTGAATTAATAGAAGCAAATTGGCCATTAATGGAAAATGATGTGAATATGTGAATAGTAGTCATCACTGTGATGTTTAGATATTGAATAGGCATTTTCATTCTGTCTGTATTGGGCATTTGTAAATATTGAATGTGTCTCTTTGTCTTCATGTTAATGACTGATCATTGAAAACACGTGTAACAGTGCAGACTCTGCTGTGGGCATTTCCTCATTTTCTCCGATCCCTACAGAGAGGGGAAAAAGGGATGCGGTGGGGGTGGGGGTGTAGCTGCAATTCATACTGAAACTGATGTTGACCTTGGAGTTTTCTTCTGATTTTGAGCACAGCATAATGCTGTAATCTTGTGATAGACTGGCTCTGCTCAGGGTGTACCCTGCCTCTTGCCCAGTGCCAAACTGGACAGCACCCTAGCAACCCTTACCAGGATGAGCAGTAAAGATAAGGAATGGATCGATAAATAGACCCCCAAAACTCTCTATCCGCTTTTTAAAATAATCCTAATAATCTATTAATATCTTACGGGCTCAGTATAACCGTATCATCTGTTCTAACTGCTCTGCAATGTTATGTTTCTCATTTGATACTATTAGCAACCCTGGACTGCTTTGAACACCATTGATCACCTTGGTAATCCTGCAGATGATATCAATGCAGATGTTTAAAAATATTATCACACCAATTAAATTGCCATCATCAGTTGCTTTGATTGCATTGACTGAGGCATAATTATGCTTCAGCAAGGGAAAACTGCAAGTACCAGCAGGCCAAAAGGTGCATACCATCGATTTGTGTTATAATTAAGCAACCTCTAGCAGGTATAATATTTATGACAGCAGTAGCAGACTCCTGACGATTGAGTATAAAAAGCAACAAATTGTGTGTAGGGATGAGGCCAGAATGGACGTGTGGGCGACAAAACACAGGAGGCAGATAAGAGTTTCCTGTTTCAAACCGACAGTCATTGTTTTTACTTTAATAAGTTGTTAAGAAAAAACACAGACTTTTCAAAAACCTGTTTTTGTGCCTTATCCTTTTCTGCCCCACATTTATCATTATAACTGTGACAATGAATGTCTTGCACATTAGAATGACCTACAGATCTGACTAACAACTAATAGACTGGATCTGCTCAGGGTGTACCCTGCCTCTTTTAACTACAGGAAAATAGTTAAAAAACTGAAGTCTTCCACATGCTGTGTTAATTTAACATCATTAACCAGCCGCAGGCTTCAGTCTTCCAACTGTATGTAGGATTTGTTGAGAAACTGTTACACACACAATTCATTTCAATGTTACAAAGAGCAGTTTAGAAATGCTACTGTCTGGTGTTTGTGCTTATCATAGTAGAGAGATGGCTTTGGTATCATTAAGATAAATAGATGTGTGTGCTGCTGTTGCAGATGATTAGCAGATAGACTGAAGAATCACACACCGACCTGTCTGGAACAGTTTGAACTAATTTTTATTGAAATTTCTCCAGAACTTCTCCAGAACTTGTGATGGTCCTCAGGGATTGATTTCAGGTCCACTGCTTTTTAATCTTACTTGCATATGTGTGAGGTGCCCACTGTGCAAGGCTGTATTCAAGGCTTTCTGCAACCAGCAGGTACAGTAAGTGACCTCATTGTCATCTTTAATTCAGAACCAAACTTTAGGGCTCACACCAAATCTACTTTGTAGAATCTCAGAAATACAGCTACAGCATGTCCATTTCTCTTTCTAGCAACACTGAATCACTAATGCATGCATTTATATCCAGCAGGCTATTGCTATGCTTTCCTACCTGGTCTAGCCAAAAAAAAAAAACGATTCAGAACTCTCCTGCCAAAATGCATCACATTACACCTGTTTCAAAGTCATTGCACTGGTTGTCTGGAGCTTACAATATTAAAATATTGATTTTCTTTACTTTTTATTAAACCAACATCATCTTACACAACTTTAATTGAGGGAATGAGTCGGCTCCACTAGCATCATTCTTTTAGTTAACTTTTGGTGAGGCAACTCTTGTGTTGCAGTTTTTTATGCTTCAAAACAGAGGATCTGAAAGCAGCTGAAACAGTCATTTGATTGATTAATTGAATGCTTGGAGCTCACTGTTTTGCTTGCATTTTCAAAGTGTCAAATCTGACAGGCATACCTCTAGTGTGTTATTTATTAAACAATGTTCTATTTTGTCTTTGCTCACAAAATCAAAACATGCTTTCAATGTAAGTTTTGCATTAAATCCAGAATACCAGTGAGAACAGTGAGGGCATACTAGGACAGAGTGATTCATTTCCCCTTTTTTAGCAGTGCCTTAAAGAGTATTGGTTTTACAGGCAATTACAACTTTTTTTTTTTTTTAAAAACTAAAAATTCAGCCTCTTCAGAATCAGAGTGGTGGTTATCAGTGGCCTTTAACAATGAGCGCGCAGTGAGAGTGCACTTCATAGTGAGAGCTCCCATCAATCAAGTGAGCAGTAGCGTGGTGCCGACTAATTGCCTTTCCGAAACACTTTCCCCATTTCTGTTCCTAATACACGACGTGCACATGTACAGTGTGTGTATACGCACGTGTGCACCTTTGTGCATGTGTTCTCTTTCACTGACATGTGATATGAGCAAACATCCACATACCACTGTGTTTTATATTGCCCTTTTCACACACCTCAGACACCACGCACTGTCCCAAGCACTGCCTCACACACACACACACACACACACTGATAGGCATTCCTGAGACTGCATGCCCAGCCCACCCCCTAGACACACACACACACACACACACCACCGGACCCACTGTAAGGGTCGCCCAAAGTGCACATGAAAGTAAACTGAGTCGTTTTATGACTACAGGGCAACACAGGGGAGCAGAACTTTATACTGAGAACATAAACAGGAGAAGCTCTAGCATGTGTCACCTTCGACTGTCTTTGACTGTCTTCAAGAGAAAAGGTTCACGCATCAAGTGCAGAAGTGTTAATTATGTTTTTCCACTGAGACGCATATTTTCAAATAAGTCTCGTGTCTTATTCTTATGAAGTTTAAGAACCACGCACATCCCCCGTGCTCTGTGTTACCTCAGGATAAAACATAAGCGGGCGTGTAGTGTTCAAAATGCAAAACACTCTATTCAGCCTTCCGCGAACATGCTGAGGTGTTGTAATGTTAGCTGCGATGTGAGCTAGCGTCGCTGCTAATGACGGGGAGGGCGAGAGCACGAGGGAAGTGGTTGGTGTGAACCTTCAGTTATTTGCCAAAGTGCTACAAGCCAGCAAAAGCAAAAAGGGGGAAGCTGATATTGAGCTGAAGACGGCGTTTGAATGGGTCTCCCATTCACTTCAACACTCGCACAGGCTTGTTTTTATTTATTTATTTACTTTTGTGAAGTATAAAGAATACATGCTCATTTGGAAAACATTTAAGAAATATGTGTCACAGTTTTTTTTTTAGTTTTTTTTTTTTTATCTACCGACGTGACTACCACATTTTGTGGATTGTGGAGCTATTCCCCACAAATACCGGTGGTTGGCTCCACCAATCCGAGGTAGATTTGAGTTGTTTGTTGAAAGAATGCGCCATTAACCACTGATGGAACTTTCTCTGTTGTCGTAATATCTTTGAAAAATGCAGACAAATAAAATAAAGGTCACACACTTTCCACCTTACAGTTCGTGTATTTGCACAAGTGTGTTTGCCCTGGCCCGTGCTATGCTCCCCATTCCTCAGGATATTTTTGACACTTGGCTTCAGAGTTTGGATATATTTCGGGTGCTCCTACTCATCACCCATGGCCTATACATCCTGTGGGTCATAATTGTCTTTGGCTCTCTCTTCCACCTCCAAACCCTTTGAAGTGTTTTTTCTTATTTGGTGTTCTTCCCTGACGGTTTACCTCTCCAGTTTCAACCTGGGTACAAGCCTTCCCCATGCCAGGAAATGTGCTTGCCGCTTCATTACAGCATGGGGTATATTTACCAGTGCGCAGCTTGGGAGCTGCCAGTAAGATGGTACACATTCATTAGTTTGCATTGTGCCTTTGACTAACTTCCGTGGGCAGCTACTCCCTCAATACTTAAAGGTCCAATTAGCTCAGATAGAGTTTGAACTAATGCAACCTTTAAATTACCTTTCTTTTTCCTCCTCTGTGGGAATTACAAAATTAAACTAAACCCACACTTTCCTAATTATCTCCTTAAGTCAACAATACTGGATCAGTGAAACCAAATGTAGGAATGTGTGTCCAGAGTTTAACCTTTTAGTAAGAACCTCGTCAGCCGCACTGTGACATTGTTATGCAGTGTCCAATTTAGGTCTAACGTTTAAACCTGCAATATGCAACATCTGGGAATCAGGCTAGCTGTAGTATGTCACACAAAATAATTCCATCCAGGGCATCAAATGCCCGACTGTGAGTCTGTGCCTCAGAGGGCTTTGGCAGCACCTTCACATATTTATATACATTATAGAGCTATTAACAATGTTTTTTTAAAAAAAAGCTGCATTCTGTAACTTTAAAAATGTTTGTTTTTCTCATTTGTGGATCAGCCAGAATGAGGAACATTTCAGACCTCATATAACATTCGTTTGCACCCAGATGTGTTTAGATGCTTGAAAACAACACATGCGCACACACTGCTTCGTAGGATGACTCGCCTGCAGACTCAGACTCCTTTTTTTAAAGATTTATTTTGAGAAAGGGGAAAAAAAGGTTCCTCAATATGATTATCAGTCATTATTATAAAGTATCTAAATACAGGCAACTGAGGTATATCTGTCTTTCTACAGGTGGAGTGTGCGTGTGAGAGAGAGAGAGAGAGATAGAGAGAGAGAGAAAGAAAGCCTGAGGGAGTAAGTGACAGTGACAGAGACAGAAACTTGCACAGACAGTGAAAACAACAAAAGAAAAAACAGGGTAAGCAACACTGTATAAAGGTTGAACATGGAGGGCGTTCAGATAAAGTAGTCTACATAACATACATGGTGCATCTTACACTCAATACTAAAAAGGCTAAAGCAAAATTTCTACAATTAACAACCTTGTATCATAGCCCCAGTTACATTTGATGTAGATAATAAAGCCATATAACATTTGGATCCACTGACTTGATGCAGTCTTCTGCATGCAGAAAATGCAAGATTCCTAAAGTTCCAGCAAAAAGACTCGTCCTCCAGTTCTGTCTTACTTGACTTTTGATACATTGTCTGAAAGATAGGTAATACAGTACAGTGCATTTGTGTGATGAAACTAACAGATCACTGCACTTTTTCCAAGGAATATTTTATAAAATATCCTTTTTTTGTCAAGACACAGATTTAGCTTGAAAGATCAATGTGACTCTCGTATCATTCTTAGCTTAGCAAAAAGACTGGAAACAGGAAAAACAGCTCCCCTGAATCCATACAAAGACTGAGGTGTAAGACATCACATCCTGGAGTCGTGTTGCCACGGTGTAGTTGCCAGGCATCCAGCAGAGACGCCACGAAAGGGTTTTTACACTTGGATTTTTGTACTGATTAAGCAAATGGGATATAATGTGTTAATTAGTGATATTAAGAGGTGCCAGTAGGCAATGCTTTTTTTCTTTTCTTTTACTTTTGGACAGAGTCAGGCCAGCTGTTTCCAGTTATTGAGCTAAGCTAAACTAACTCGGCTGCTCCTTGTAGAATAACAAAAGAAAAGCATCAGTCATTTCATCTGACTCCTGGCAAGAAAGAAAATAATCACATTTGTAATTAGGTTATGCATTTTGATATGCTTCACTCTCTCACCACTACACACGCTCTCACGCAAAGAAGCACAACAGCACGTATAATGCGTACCACAGTATGACAGTAGGCAGTGATCACAATGACTGACAAGTACATCCATATAGACACACAGGAGGTTTTGTGGATGTATAAAAAATGTCTGGTATCTGGAGATTGTCAGCTCAGTGATTCATGACCAGTTTTAATCTTAAAGGCAAAACTTCATTTTGGTTTAATTTGACATACTGCTAATAAGGACCAGCCATCTGCCAACTGCACTTAGACCCTTAGCATTAGATATAGAACAGTATTGTGTAATATGTGTTGCGGGTTAAATACTTTCTGGTTTATTCATCAAAGTAATTCCTGTAATAATTTAGCTAATTTAAATCTATGGTTTAACAAAGAGTAAATTCCAAGTAGATAGTAGCACATATCAGCATGTAGATACAGGCCGAACCAGCTGAGGTTTTGTAAGAGGGATACAATTCAGTCCCACATACAGTACAGTGGTTCAGCCCTGTTATGTGTATATATGTGGGTGGGTGTGTAGTGTCTTCATTTCCCAGTGGATTTGAGCACATTTGTCGGTCTGTCCCTCTCTAGACTGAAACACGTACCGTGGTAAATAAAAGTATGTGAATTTTGAATTTCATGGTTTTCTGCATTAATTCTCATAAAATGTGATCTGATTTTCATCTGAGTCATGAGTAACAACAAATATAATGTGCCTAAAATAATAAAACAATACATTTCTGATCCTCCATGTATCTATTAGGAACAACCATAAAAACCTCATGTGTTCATCACCTGACGTACAGACATTCTCACATTATGCTGAAGAATTTTTTTAATACATAATTTTGCCAATTTTCGCTTAGTGTTAATGTGCTCGTTGCACAACATACAAGTGTTCATGTACTTTTTCCACTCAGGTTTTTATGGTTGTTCTCAATACGATTTCATGACAAATGAACGCAGAAAATCATGAAATTCCATTCCACATACCTTTTCTTCCCATTGTATACATATTGTCGGACTCACAAGTGACAAAGTAAGTAATTAAACTAACATGAAAATTGATTTAAAATACAAAACAGAACAAACATAAGCAGTGATTGTATCCAGTCATTAGCAGAAAAATCAGGCTGATTGAATGAACTACAGTATCAGAGGAGTCGGAGGGACAGTTCTCCGTCTGTTTGTGAGGGTACAGTCGAGCGGTGTCCTCAGAACGAGGTGCATACTGCAGTGTCACTCCATCAGCCCTGGTCCATCTACTAAAGAGTCAAGGGGGAGCTTTCACTTTCCTGTAGCCACCCACGAATGCTGCAACAGTCAGAGGGGAGAGGTACTATAGAGGGAACAGGGATGACCCATATTAGATCAGTCTCCATCCCAGGGGTGTGTGGATCACCACACGCGGCAGATGTTGTCAGGGCTCATGTAGCTGCTCTTGTTGCAGTTGAAAGCTTTGGCAAATTCTGGGAAATTCTGAAGGGATCCTAGCACCCTGGGATAAAACAGAGGAGATTATTGCTGTGTTAGAATGTTACCTTTGATTGAAATGTCCTGTTGTCAAGGCTTGAATTTACCTGAATTTTCCTGGGCTGTGTACATCGACTTTAATGGAGTTAATAGCTTGTTCTGGTCGTTGTGTTCCACACCACACCTGAAAAAGACAGTGATTACCACATACTGCTACAGCTTCCAATTTTCCCATCCATCCATCCATCCATCCATCCAACCAACCAATCATCTAATACCTGAGCAAAGTTTAGGAAAAAGAGCTGATCATGGGAAAGGTCAATGCCAGGCAGTGGTGGTTCCTCTCCATGCTCTTTCACATAGTTCTTGTAGGCCTACAGTAATGACACATGATGTAATGCAATGGTAAGATTAGGGTAAAACAAGCATAGTAAACGAAGCATGTATTTTTATAAATTCTGTTTTGATTGTTCTCACTTAAGCAACTTTAAAACAATTTCTATGTAGCTAATGTGTTAGTCAGTGATGTGATCATATGACATGTCAACTCCTGTTAGGAAGAACAACAACAGACTGAATCACCTCCTCATATCTGTACACTAAGGTTCTTAAACCAAGTTTCCCCCTTTGTTTTCAGCCTGATTACCTGATATGCCTGTCGTATCCCTCCATTGTCAGCAATGTTCTCCCCGAGGGTATTGTTACCGTTTAACTAGAGAAAGGACATAAGGAAAACACAGAGACTGTAAATCTTGTCTGTATGTCAGCAAATCACAAATAGAACTCTTCAGGATACTAGAAATATAGTGGCAAAAATGTATGTGAACTTCGTGGTTTTCTGCTTTAATTTGTCAAAAAAATGTTATTGGATCTTCAAGTTAAAAATAGTCTGATCTTTCATGTCTTTATAAAGAACAACCATAAAAACCTCAAAGACTTATTGGAGTTAGGTGTTAGCTAAGAAAGTAAAGAAAATTAGTTTGGAGGTGTAGACTAGAGCTACTCCAACTGACAAAAACCGCTCTAACTTTTTGAGTTTGGTTCTCACAAAAAGAATAAGCTTATGTGAGCCACACCTCACCAAAAACAGCTATTAGACAATGTACGATCAAGAATAGTTGCTTTACCAAATGCTGGTAAGGGTAACAAAGTGATGTCAAAGACTTTAGAAATTTACAAGTCTATAGTTAGACAAACAATTTACAAATTGACACTTGGGGACTGTGGCTACTCTACTAAGAAGTGGGCGACCAGTCAAAACGACAGCACAACAAACACATGAGGTGAAGAAACAACCATGAGTGACAGCCAAAGATTTGAAGGTATTATTAGAACTGGCTAACATCTGTGTTTATGAGTCTACAGAACGTAAAACATTGAACAACCAGCGTATCTATGGCACAGGAAGCCAATGTTTACTAAAAAGAACATTGCTGCATGTCTGAAGTTTGCCAAAGAGCACAATGACACTGCACAGCAGTATTGGCAAAATGTTTTGTGGACTGATGAAATTAAGATTGAACTATTTGGAAAGAACACACAGCACTACCTCTGGTATAAAAAGAGCACTGCATATCATCATGACAACATCATCCCAACTGTAAAGTATGGTGGAGGAAACCAATTTGAAACCAAAGTGATTTGGCTTTCCTGCATCATGGCCTGGCCAGCTAGCAGTGATTAGGGGAAAGGTGAATTCCTAAGTTTATCAAACACTGAAGCACAACAACAACAGAAGGACTTCAGAAAAACAAAATCCGGCCTAGTCAGAGCCCAGACCTCAACCCAATAGAGATGCTATGAAGTGACTTGAAGAGAGCCACACACATGAGATCTCCATGGAATATGACAGAGCTACTGTGAAGCAGCTCTGCAGGAAGAATGGGCAAAAATTCTTCCTGAACAATGTGCAGGTGTCAAGCACTTATTAATTCCATGGGTTCACATACTTCTTCTATAAAAGATCTGAATTGTTTTGTGTTATTATCTTAGGCACATTATAATTTGACTTAGATGAAGATCAGATCAGACTTTATGTCAAATGAATGCAGAAAACCATAAAATTCCAAAAGGTTTAGCATAGTTTTTCTTGCCACTGTACTTTTCCCAGGGGATAAAAGAAGCATTGTTCAAAGCAATAGAACAGAGCGGGAGAGACGAAGACAGGGAGAGGGATTGATATGTCAACACAAAATATTAAAGACACCTGAAGCAGAGTAGAGATGAGGCTGCAAAACTGGGAGAAAGATAGAAAAATGAAAAATGAATAGGCTGGCAAAAGCAACAGTAAAGCAAAAAGAAGAAGAAAATCAAGATTTATGGTAATATTTGATAAAAATCTGATACATGTACATTAAATTTAAAAAGAAGGACAGAGATCTATTAGGACGTACATGAAGCCCATTCGCCAGGTCCCATGAGAAGTTGCCATACTGGTCAACAATGCACTTGGACAGCTCCAAAAACCTCTGAGTGGAGTCTGGTGTCCACCAGTCCTTCAGGTCACCATCCTTATCATAATTACGCCCTAAAAAAGAGAGGCCAGAAGCATGAAGGGTTGACTGGTTAGAATCAATCAATAAAACAACAATTCTACCCTCAATACCTGTTGTCTTGTTATATGGAAGTGCACTCAAATGTTGCAAGTGATGTTAATTAAACATTTCCATTTCATTCATTTTCATATGTGTCCAGGAGGCTAAATATAAGAACAATACCTGACGTCTTTGAAATTAAGCTTAATAACTTCCCATAACCCAATGAAAGTTAATGCACTGAAAAATAATTAGAAAACTTTTAACCTTTTTTTTTTTTTTTTTTTAGTTGGACCAGTTACAGAGAGGCAAATATTTCCACGTAGAGATCAATGAAGGCGGCCTTTGGAAAGGAAAGCAACAGAAAGCAACAGTGTGAAAAAAATCATACCATTGTCATCAAAGCCATGTGTGATCTCATGACCGATGACCATGCCGATGCCACCATAGTTGAGAGATTTAGTCTGGCCTTTGCTGAAAAAAGGTGGCTGGAGGATACCTGCAGGGAACACTGAGACCAGGGAAAACTAGTTTAGTCTTTACAGAACATTACAAAGCATAACCTGTTGAATCATTGAACACGTGTACTGTATGTTTGCAACTGAATATGTTTGCACATGTGAAAATACCTATTTGGTTTTTGCTGGATGAGTAGAAGGCATTGACAACAGCAGCTCCAGTCACCCACCTGGAGGATTAAAGAACGGTATGGTGAGGTGATCTATAGCGCAACACAATTCACATTCCATAAAAGGCATTAACATCAATCTGTTGTTAATAATACCAAGGCTAATATTAGCGTTCCTGCCGTGCTTGGTGTAGGAGCCTGTGTGGGAAAGCACTGTGCTAAATACAAGATTGTGTTCCACACCATCAGTACCATAATAACAACAAGTAATTTATCATTAGTGATTTACTACACATCTGGAAAAAGTGTGTTTGCTGAACATTGATTTAACCCCCTAACCCTAACCCACAGGGATTCTTACTCCTCTTTGTTGACTTTGACTCTGAGTTTCCGTAGGCGCTTCTTCTGCACATGCTCCAGGTTCTGTAGGATGTTTTCAAAGTACTCCTCTTCACTGTAGTTCAGCTAACGCCAACACACAGCCACAGAAACAGGAGGATTAGCAGTGATGAGAGCTATCAACACCCGTTCATATATTCTCCAGCGAAAGCACGCATAAAGTCAAGAACTGGCCAAGATGTTTTTACAGAACTGATATGCAGGTACAATGAACCCACTTTGTATTCTCCTACGTTTACACAGCGAAAGAAGAAAAAACATTCTCAACTGCATAATTTCGGACACTCACATCTTTGTACTCATTGTTCAGGTATTCATTATCCATGATGTTGTCAGAATACCCGATCCGCTGACGAATAGCTCGGGCCTACAGAAAAGTAGAAGAAAAGAAAAAAATACATCTTAGTCATCACATTTCCCAAAGAACAGACCACATTCCACTGCATCAATCAGTCCATTAGAAGCAATACCTTCTCCTCAGCTGCTTTCTTGGTCTGTGCATCCATCCAGGTCAGGTCATGGAGATTACTAATGAACACTTCCCGGATGTCTTTAATCATCTCCTCCATCTGATGCCCACGCACATACCACACAGGGAGACAGAAGCCAGAAATATTTCACTGATATGTAATGAATGTTTCTCCTCTTACAGTGTGCATCACAACACATGTCAATGTAAATGTTCAGGGTTACACTCCTTCTGACCTTATGTAACATTATAAATAATGTAAGTAAGTAAAGTAATTTTTGTGCAGTTATTATATCATCGGCTGTATGTGTTACTGTAGGTAAAATTGTGTACATTACACCTATTTAATCCAACTTCCTAATAAAAACAGATGCCATGTTTACATATTTAAAATACTGGCATTTAGCTTTAAATGCATTCAACAGTTCTGGGTTTCTGTTGGTAAGATTATCACAATAAATCCAAATGATAAAAGAGGTACATTTGCTATTTTTATTGGGCACATGCAGGCTTTTGGCCCAGAACAAATATTTCTATGTAAGCATATTAGTTTCACATAGCACAGAAGTGGAAGTACTGTAACAGTGTCAAGATATTGACATTTTCCACTTTCATATGCAAATTCCCACAGCGAGTTGCTCTAAAATCCACATCAAAAGATCAGTTCCACCTGGAGTGGAGGTTTAACGTATTGCTCTTGAGTTACAATGTTTACGAGCACGTGCCTACACAACAGAGACAGACGGACTGACGCCATTGTGTTGGCACAGTGTTGTGCAGACCATGTACTGTGCCATGGTCATCAGACAGTAAAAACAAGATTTTTGTCCACAATGAAAGCAAAAACAGATTTTTTTCTTTTCAAAAGTACTGAAATCAATAAACAATGGAGGCAAAGTGGAAGGATGAAAATGTAAAAACTGCTGTGACAACGAAGGTCACCGTACCAGAACCACAGTTGTGGTCTGAGAACACAGCGAGCTGACAAAGGCATTCCAGTGTCTCGTCACATCAACAGACCCGGCGCTAACACACTGCATAACACTGCACTCGGACCACACGCTGTGGTTTGCCACAAGCTTTTCCAAAAACCTTTTAGCATGCAGCATGTGGGTGTGTATGTGAGCTGGCATTGTGTGCATGGATGTTTGTGGTTGTGTGAATGCAGGGTTGTTTGCATGTCAACTGTACGATGATGGTCTGCTTTAGAAATTTCCCATATGAGCACTATTCCACTGTAATACAATTACATTTCCTTGACTCTGTCTCCACATAATAAACAAAATAGTGTTGATGTTCAACACATTTAAGAATTTTAAAATAATATTGGATTGGCTCAATGCATCTAAAAACTGTAAGCCTTGAAGAGATGCAGTGAAAGAAAAAGCAGACTATTTGCTTAATGCACCTAGTTTCAGTACTAGTGTCACTACTGACCATATCTGCTCTCTCTGGATAAAAGGTTGGTATGTGAGACGTGCACTTTTCCAGCTGCAGGTCAACTTGGCACATTTACACACATATACTGTATAATGGTGCTTGGAGGTTTGTGAACTCTCTCTATTTCTGCATTGGATAAATAATTAAACTAATGAGACTAAAGTTACACTTGTTGATGTATTTAATAATTTAAGGTAAAAGATTCAACCATTAATAATTGTGTGTAGCAGTGAATTTATGTGAACCCATAAAATTATCAGTTCATTTGAAGGAGAAAACAGTATCAGGCGTTTCAATCAATAAGGTCCTGCCTTATTTAAAGAAGAGAAATCTGGGTCTTCACTCTCAGAGACTGATGGTTCATTGAAGTGTGTCATGGCTCAAACAAAGCAGATTCCTCAAGACCACAGAAGAAGCGTAGTTGTTGCTCAATAGGCTTTAAAGCTGCCCTAAAACTGTTTGCTCAAGACCATGTGGATAAGCCAGGAGCCTACTGGAAAAAAACTGGGAGCGGGCCAGTATCATGACTTGGTTCTACTTTGCTGCCTCTGGACCATGATGGCTTCTCATCACAGATAAGGATTTGAAATGTGAAGGTATTCATCTATGAACTGAAACTCAACAGCGAAGTGGATCATGCAGCAAGTGAATCGCCAAATCCTGCCAAAACCTTCAGGACCTGAAGAAGACAGTTCATGCAAAGAAGCGATACAACATCCCTCAGTTGCAGAAACAGAGAAAAATCTAAAGAGTTCACAAACCACCACTGTGCAGTACTTACAGTATGGTCATGTATTTGTGGGAGAGAGGTTTTCATATGTACTAGTACGCTCAGAAGAGGTGCGCGTCGCTTTTCACATACACAATCACTCACAGACACATTTGCACAGGGTGCGATGCAAGATCCACATGCTAGAGTAGGCAGAGATCCAGAAGATGACAGTGTGTGAGACACTCTGCATTACGACAGATGCACACGGTCACACACGCAATCTGACTCACACACCGACAGTCATGGGGCCAAAAGTATGCACATACATACACACACGCAAATAGAGTTGAGATTTATAGTGTGGGCGGTGTGGGCATGATAACAAGGAGACTTTGTTCAGTTGCTTTCAATGGTGCAAGCAAAAACAAAAAATCCAGCACTGTGGTGCAGACACAAGACACAAAGGTGACAACAACACTGGTGAGTAAGAGACAAAAATACACTAAGTGGGATGTTCCTGAAACACATGTTCTCATACTGTATGTACTGGTGATGGAGGATTAAATGATTTATATAGATACAGATAGAAGAACACAGGAAGGCATGATAGAGCAGCTGTGGTAAAATATCGAGATTCAACGGTTCTCACATTCCCTTACAATCATTATGATACTTAACTAGCTGCTGCGTTAATAAGCAGAAAACATATCATTCAGTTATGTATGGTGCTAACTGTACATAATAATAAAGACGTTTCTCCTGATACTTGTATTAGTGTTTCGTCTTGCGCTACACTCCGCTATCTACTGACCAGTTCTTTGCTCTTTTCCGAGAAAGCCTCCTGCACATACAGTCGTCCGACAGCGTTGTCCATGTTGTTGTTGACGTAAAGTGCACACTGTCGCCACACTGCTGCCTCTGACGTTGTACCAGACAGAGCCTGCAGGGAAAGTAACGAGGCACAGATCAATTAGAGATGCAGGATAAACCACTCAGCACATTGGTTAAAGAGGCTCATGGCCATTCTTTATTTGCACCTTCATTATGCATTACCATTACACTTAGGACTTTAAGAAATAGGGCAGGAGGGAAATGATTAGATTAAGAGGAGGGTGAGAGTTTTAAAAGTGGAAATATATGAATGGAGCCAAGTGTGACCATCTAGTTGCTTTTAGCGCCCGGCTGATTGGCTGCTATTTTTGGTAATTAAAAACTGCAGAATAGAATAATTTAAGAGGTCCTACATTGTGTTACTCATCGAGGCACCAACGTGTTTATTTTTAGAAATACTAGCAGCATGGCTGCAGGGATGACTGTATAACTCAGTTAGGAATGGCTCAACCATTGGACTGTTATAGGGTTTTTTTTTCAGGTATTCATGGTCCCCAGAAGATGAATCCTACTAATTAAAGGTGTTGACTGTTAATAGTTGACATTTTGAGTATTTCCTGAATTGTCTTGACACTTGTTGCATAATAACTTGTAATTATTATTATTACAGGATATAGGTAAAGATTTTCATATGACTAACCCCAACCCTTCATCTTAACATAGATGACCCTTTAATCTTGTCACAACCCAAGGCTGTGAGGGACAGGACAGGCTGTCTATTTAGGCCAAAGATTTGTGTCCATACGTACTATCTGCAGTCCTAGAGCACCAACTGTGCATGTTCCAGAAAAATAAACCAGCCTCTTGTTTCATACATCAAAAGGTACTGTATGTAATGTTTATTTCAACGTTCTTGACGCTGTTCTCGTGAAGCAGTTACACAGGCGGTTGCATTTCTTTCCCTTCTTCACATTATTCAGGCAAATACACCAAACAAAAGAGAGCTCTGTCTCACTGCTGTGACTGTCCAGTTACCGTCATGTCTTGTACTGTCTTACTGTGTAAGATGTGCCCTTCTGCATATCCTCAATTGAAACATGAATAAAAACATGTGGATGCCTGCAGTGTGGAAATAGATGCACAATACTTACAGTATGTTGGTCACAACAAAATTAACTAGCTAATCAAGCCTGTCTCATTCTGTATTTTGTTGTTGACTTGTCGTTTAAATTGTAACACCGGTACATATTTCACATTCAATATTGTGTTTATCCACAGAGACGTTTATTGTCAGGTGTATGTTGTAGGTGTACCATGCGAAAGGCTTTCCTGGTGTCCCTGTAAGCTCTGCTCAGGCCCACGACCATGTTCATGGCAAAACGCCACACCATGTAGTTCTGCAGATCCCTGTGAGGAGAGGAAGAATGGAGAACACAAAGACTTCCTTACTCACACCAAGCTGTGAAAGATCGGTAATCAGTGAGCAGCTGTTTTCAGGTCATGTTGTGCACTCCCACCCCCACAAACAAGCTATCATACACAAACAAACACGCACACACCTCTTGGTGTATCTGGCCAAAACGAGGTTGAGTCTTCTATAATAGTTGGGGGAGTAGTTTATGACCCTCTCCGTGTCAGGAACACTGATGTTCACTGTGTCCATTATCTTAGCTGTGAAGTAGCTCCAGTTAAATACCTTCAGGACATGTCCAAGCACAGGCAAAGAGGAGAAAAGAAATGTTATAAAAAAGAAATAAGGTGAAAAAAATAAACAACACATTCTTAGAGTTACTTTATTTTTACCTTTGATTCAACCTCGAGGGTGAAGTTAGCGTTCAGATCTCCCAGTTCCATCTTGTTGTAAAGCAATACTGGGTTGTTGCGGTCCTCTGGAGTATCAGTAGCCTGGAGAGAACAAGACAGAGAAGCTGAACATCAGGAACGCTGTCACAACACAATCCTCCTGTTTCCTGGCACACGTGTACAACTGCAGTGAGCAGTCGGCAGCAGAACACGCATTTGAGTCTCAGGAGGCTTCAGGTCTGTAAATGTCAGAGCTCGCACGCCTGGACTGCCTTGTAAAAGCCAGCAGTCTAGTGGGGGGGAAGTGAAGCGTGGCAGCGAGCAGAACGGAGTGCCACTGAATGACAAACGTGGACTGGGAAACCTGTTGATGTCTGAGAAGAGTTGTTTTGTAGGGATCAGGCTGGTTAACAGCTTGTTTTACGCAGCAGCTGCTCCTGACTGGAGCCACAGATACACAGGGAGGAGAGAGGTTTGGGCGACAAACGGCGGAGTGGAAGGTCATACTGTCAAAAGTTGTTTTCTCTCACACAAACCTCCTGTTGTGTGAAGCTGAGATAGAAGATTAGATTTGCATCGCTGCTGGAAAACACGGCCTCCTGCTGACGGGTCCTCAAAAAGCCGCACTTTTTTAGAAACTAGACGAACTTCTCAGTTCTCACTAACGACTTAGACATCTGTCAGGAGAATGCAGCGTGTGAATGTGCGCTTACGTTGGCGATGTCCCTCTCCAGGTCCATAACTCGCGTCACCTCCTCTTTGATGCGGGTTTCATTGATGGCAAGGCTCCGGTCAGTGCGGATCAGCTTAGCCAGGTCAATCATGAACTGCTCGTAGGCCCGACATGCCTGTCAAACACACATGTTGATTTTACTTAACAGGAAGGAAAGGAGGTCACTGGACTTAATTTAGCAAATGACCAAAAACCGGAGGTGACAGCATGCACAGATACACACACACACACACACACACACACACACACACGCTCAGCCCTCCCTCCAAGCTTAGTGCAGCTAAGTGCTGCTTTCTGCATATCAATCACAAGTCCACGGCAACGTGTAAAGTAAAACCAGAGCACAGGATGTCTGCTGCAAACACACACATCTGGTCCGGATTGAAGCACAAGCAGATCTGTTTTGTTTTGCCTCTTTGATTTTAATCATCATTTACTGCCTCAGAGGACATTACTATTTATTATATACACACATGCTCATAAAGCTTGTAAGCGTACACATAAATACCAATCTAACGCAGGTACTGATGTTGCAGCTAGATGCCCTCATCATTTGTTAGGTGTCCTGTTTTCCAGAGCAAACTCCGGGAGACATGGAATTCAGACTTAGTGGCCCATGTGAGCACAGTTTGAGCCAGAGCTAAACAAACAGGTTTTCATTGTGCTATGGTTGAAAGCCTTAATTATATTAAAAGCATGTGTGTGTGTGTGTGTGTGTGTGTGTGTGTATGTGTGTGTGAATTTAAGCCTACATTACCTCTGCGTAGGGTCCAGTGCAAGCGTAGTAATCTCTGGACAAGAGGCCGAGGCTTGACTGCTGGTCAAACTGGCAAAGAAGAAGACGAGAAAACATTTACTGTAGAAGTCAAAGTGAAGAAATCGGTGGGTGGTTATTTTCAAGTGTGTGTGTGTGTGTGTGTTTACATTCATACACACTGTTCTCTTAATGTGTGTATGAATGTGGATTTTTTTTTTTTTTTTTTTGCTACAGTTGCACACCTACATGAATGATGTGCGAATTGGAGTCTCTGTCATCAGTGCCAACAAAAAAGTTAACCAAAAGTTGAGTTCCGTATTTTTCATTCAGCCTGGCGACGACGTCCTCCAGCCTCCACGTTTTGCCTAAACCACAGAGATGGGGCGAATTGGAATTTGAAATAAGGCACAGCCTGTACGGTATAGTCCACCCACTGTGTGTGATTGTACGAAAGAACAGAAGAAGAGAATACTCCACCGTAGTTGATTTCCCAGTTGTCCACAGCGATGGGCCACTCAAACACATCAGGCAGCATGTCAAGCAGAGGAGCCCCTCCTCTGAGCTCAATTAAGCCTTGAATGAAGATACAAACAGGGGAAAAGCTGGTTTGAGAAGTGTAAACTTTGCCTTGTTATACAAGAATTTTCTATCTGCAAATTAGGGCACAATAGAGGAGGTTATTTGACTATTGAGCCAAAATGCTTTTGAACCAGTCATGTGCACCTAAAGCTGCAAGGCTAAAAGACAATTATTACATTAATATAACTTTTATTTACTTGAGTTGAAACTAATCCAATTGATACAAAATGTCATAGTTTCATAACTCTTGGACAATTAAATAAACTGGTCGACAAACACATTATGACATTGAGAAAAATGCTCCCAAAAGAAAAACACCAAAGTAACTGTTGACATCTGATGCCTGCTGACTCACTCTCATTGGTACAGGACTTGTACAGGGTCTTAGCTTTGGTGAGAGCAGTGGCTTCCCGCTCGTCTGTTTTTTCAAGGACACCTACAAACAGAGCAGAGAAACACAGCAAAGCATGAAGGAGAGAAACGCAGGAGGAATGAGTGAAGATGTGCTAATGTGGACAGAGGGAAGGGGGGAATGAGCGAGGGGCGGAAATAACCGCAGGTACATTGAAGGTTTTTTTTTTCTTTTTTACATTTTTGTGGTTACAAAATAAAATCCAGCTGCTGTCCACATGCGTTTAATCATTGTAACTAAACCGTGTTGTCTGTCCTCATGTCAGAAGATGCCTTCAAACCAAAAGTAATGACTTCAAAAGCAAATAATAGCAGCCAGTGACAAAGCAGACAATATGAAATTATTCAAAGGGAGAAAATGTTAACACGTTGTTAATGGATTTAAAGGGAAAAAAGCTGTCATGTACAAACACGTTCTATGAAGCTGACGGAAAACAAATGCTTGTTCTCCTCAGCTGTAACCTTTTCAGATGACAGCTGTACATCTTGACTAGATTAAATGGAATTATGTTGAGAGGATATTAAAAGTTTGCAGGATTCGTTTTGTAGATTTGTAGGATTTTTGGTGTGTGTGTGTGTGTTATTTGTTTAAGAGGTCAGTGCTGTCACATAAACTACAAATTAGAATAGTCATATACAAGGCTTATGATCTCATTGTTGGAAAGTCATGTCAGCAAAAGGTAGAAGGAGCAGCAAAGCTAAAGGTGCGGCCGGAAAAAAGGCCGATTGAAAACAAGAGTGAACACTAGCGCTCGTTTTATTGAGTCTTCAACACCTGTTGTGGGCATACTGATGTCAGGAAACTCAGCCCGAGGCTAGACAGTGTTCTAGCTAGACAGCTAATCAAAATGAGTGAAGTGCTGGGGTGTAAACTTGTTCAACTGAGGGGGAGGAGAATGGGACCAACAATACAGTTCTGCTGTGTTGCCTCCAGGTGCCAAGTTACAGTACGCAGTACATATTGTGGCTTCAAAGTGCAACCATTCCTACAGAACACAAGGGTGAGCTTAAATAAACTCAGCTCATCAAGGTTCAAGCGTACGCCCACACAGTAATTTAGGCGTTCACTGAAAATCATTGTGACAGTGTTAGACAGTCTGTGTGCACTGTCCTCACACCTACTCAACAGGTATAGATTAGATAGATAGATAGATAAATAGATAGATAGATAGATTTTCTGGATGTTTTGTGTCCCCTGATATTTGAGAAATGTGGCTTATTACTATAAAGCGTGTAGATTCATGATGTGTGTGGCTCTTAAAAAGAAATTTGCATCAAGCAAATTTAATAATGCAGCATATAGAAAAAAAAAGATACTATAAAAACATATACGGTACATCTATATATCTGGATATGTGTCCTCTACATCCAATTTTGTATGCTAATTTAGAAGGAAGGCATAAAGGAACTTTTTATAAAGTGTTTTTATGAATTTCACAGGTAAAGTGACTTTAGAAGCACATTTACTTTTATATCTAATGGTATTTCATTTGTATGCACACTTAATGCAAGATGTGCTATGAATTTGTTATCATATTTCTATTCCAACCATAGGTGGTGCAAAAATAGCTCAAGGTACTTTTCTCATGGATACACATGAGTTATGATTATTTTATAAATAATCACATTTACAGTATCCTTTTTTTTAAACACTTGCTGTTAAAAGGTAGTCGGTTTGCTTGTTGACACTTATTTTCATTAGTCTGTGCGCTCTCTGATGACTTGAACTGAACTCATTTGTGGTTGAGAGGCAGTTATTTTATTGAATGCTTCTGGGCTTCACCGAGTGTAATGTAATGCAGACTTGCCTAAAATGCAGTTGAGACAAAAGCATTGCAAGTTAATATTAGTTTAAAAGGAAGCCATCCCTGAGCTGCAGTTAAACAGCAAATAAATGCAGGCTACCATATGTCTAACTGATGCTGTGTGTGTGTGTGTGTGTACCTGTGCTATGGACGTGGGGAGAGAGAGGGGGATACTGAGAAGCGTGTGAGTGTGTGGGTGCGCAGCCTTGGCGCTGGCCCTTTGGGCTCCCATGCCTAGAGCCCCTCAGTCTCATAATCCGTCTGTTTATTTTATGTGTTTCCATGACATGCCTGTGCCCACATTGCAGAAAATGCTAATTAAGTTAATAGATAAGGGAGTTGAACTGAGAGCTCTTACATGACTGTTTGTCTGCACTAATATTTCCAAGCAGTGCTTCATTGGGGTGAGTTTCGAACTTGTAAAATCATATAAATCTTAATTAGCAGTAGCGTCTCTGTATTCACAAAGCTGCCATTTGTTGACATCTACCAAGTCAAGGTACTTATGTCGGGCTGTACCAGCTGCTCAAGATCCTTAAGAAGACAATGAATACAACTGAACATGTCTGAAACTAATTCTGCTGCAAAACTAAGCCACAATGATTAGGCTCGGTTCAGTGTTCAAGAAGACGGCAACAACCTTTTTATGTCTGCAGCTTCCATAGTGTGAAATGTAATTTAGAGGCGTCAGTTTAGAGGAGCCGTGGATGTCAAGATGAGATCAAGAAGACCAAGAAAAATCTCAAGGACGTTTCAGCAGACTCAGAAGTGCTGGTGCACAGAGATCCACTGTGCAGCGATGCCGGCACAAACAAGACCTTCTTCATAAGGAAGAGTCAGGAAGAGAAAACCCTACCAGCATCGTCACCGTAATCACCACCATCAGAAGGGCGCAGCAGACTACAAGCCCCGTGTATTCTGGAAACAAGTGTATTAGTGTATTAAAATAGAACTCCTTTGGTCCCAATCAGCAAAAGGTATTTTTGGAGAGGAAAAGGAGCAGCAAGAGAAAAAAACATCTTGCCGACTGCTAAGCGTTGGAGTTGTGTCGCAGGTAGTGGAGGATGACACACTGGCAGGGTAGAGGGAAATCTGGAGCATCACAACATTTGCAAACCACACCTCGACATCTACCCTGAGCTACATCAAGGTCAATTATTAACAGTTAGTTGCAGCGTGGAAGCAACAATTCACCATTTGACAGAGGTTTACTGTACTATTTCCTTCTATTTCTATAAGCTGGGAAGTAGAAGTAATATTTCCTACTATGTCTTGCTGGGAGTAGTTAGGCAGCCAGTGAAGGCTCCTTAAAATTAATGACCCTATCCTAGAAACGGTCTGGTGGATATCCCTCACAAAATGGCACACTGTTGTTTTTTGCTCTGTAATTACACTAACGTTCAGGATCCAAGACGGCGTGTTCATTTGTGAAATTTAGATGCGCTCGTAGGCGGATTCTCTCAGGATCAATACAGGAAAGAGGATGGATCTGAAATTACCCAAGCAGCCGACAGGAAACTCTCCCCGGAGTCCAACAAGACATCACTCACGTCACAGTGAGTTGGGATCAAAAGATAAAGATGAAGAATATTCGTTTTTTCTTTCTTTATCTTTATTTTTTTCTGGAACTTACTGACAAACTAATCACAATAATGACAAGTAGATAAAGCATTCGAATATTTGAGGCGTGGTTTATCCCTTTATTTAATCTCTCATTTTATTTGATGTCATATGAGCTCATGGTGTCTTACACCACCTTACACCTTAATACATCAGTTCAGTTCGTGCATAATTCATATAAACCCCCTCTTCCCACTCTCATACTTAATAGAACCCACATATTTTACATTTAATTCAATATTGTTTTTAATTATTTTCATCTGCTCGGTGTTTTGATTCCTTCCCTTCTCTTACTCAAACCCTCGCTTGACTGCTTTTCATTTCATCCTCTTTCCACCCTTTCATTTTTCTAATCCTCCCATTTTCTCATTATCATGTGTGAACTATTTATGTGCTCATTTAATCTTAATGAAGTCCCGAGATGGGGACCCTTCACAGGGCGCTTCCTGCAAAAGGGCACAGATCATGTGTGTGTGATTGGATTACTGTCTGCCTGGTGCTAATGTTTAACCACAGCAAAGGTTTACCCTCTCACTCTCTCTCTCTCACACACACACACACACACACACACTCTCTCTCTCTCTCTCTCTGGCCTCTTGTGTGTGCGTGTGCTTGGATTTATTTGAGAATGGATTTTGTGCCACCTGATGTTTGTTTGAGACATCACGTCAATTTGAAGCCAACCACTCAGCATGATACTGAATCCAAATTTTGAGTTTTTCCTCCCTGCATTGCCATTTTATCCTTGACTGCCTCTGTTGACTGCACTGTTCGGAGTTGTTTTGCTTCCAATTGATCATACATACATGCATACATTACAAGCTACAGAGCTATAGATGAATCTGAATTCAAATATGTTGATGCTATTTGATGGTCTCAGTGAGCAACTATAAGCTTTTTGCAGTTTTTTCTCTGATTTGCAAATATATCAGACAGGAAACATTTTTTACATATTAGAGCCCTCTGCAATAACATAAAACATGATTTCCCACACTGCCCAGATACTAAATGATGATTAGAAACTATGTAAACCTATAGAAAAGTAAAAAAAAACTTGCAGAGACTCATCCCACATGTCATCACACTGAGTGTGTATTCTTAGTCCGCTCCTGGACTCCTGGAGTTTTTCATCTAGACACAGAGGGATATTTTAATATAAGGAAGGCAGAAGGAAATTTAATACCATTCACAAATACTGTATGCACTCCCAAACTCGAACCATGTGAAGCAAGGAGTAAGTTGCAGAAGTACCTTCAATGTACAGGTAGCAAATGGACGTATATGTTCCACATGCAAAGAAAAAACCCACTGAATTTGGGCAGCTCTTGTATTTTCCACTACACCTCTCATATATATATATATATATATATATATATATATGTATATATACATATCGATTTTGTCATTTACTGAGAGCCATGCTGTCAGTCAGAGTAATGCCCCTTGGCTGGTCTTACTGTATACAAAAGATCAGTTTGCTGTGTTCCAGTGAAACAGCTAACAGAGGAGATTATTACCTTAGAGGAGGTCCAAACCTTGCCTCTTAGTCATAGGCATCCTAGCTGGCAAAAACCTATTCAATTCAGGATTTTTTATTCGATCTATTTTTGTTGGCCGAGGATTATGGCATTAAAATTCATATTATTTTACTTGGACACAAAACTCTGGTCAGCTATCTTTATTTGATATGTTTATGAGAAATACAATATTTATGCTGTGGTGCAGGGGCTCGGACTGGAATTTAGATACGGCAGAGGTCGCACGAGCCAGCTGTTGAGCTTAAACGTTTTCTCGTGATCTCTTTTGTTTGACGTGACTTCTGTTTCGATGACTTGTTATCGCAGCACAAACATTCAGACAGCGAGCGTCGGTGCTGTCCTGGGTTTCTCTCTGCACAGTGAGCTTTAGGGATGGCGACACCAGCAAGAAGCGCCTCGTGTAATGTAGAAGGGCAGCAGTGTGCTCGCACTCATAGAAGTCACATGCACGTGCTCATGCACGGATGGACAAACGCACATAGGGCTTAGCTTGGAGACGGCTACCACATGCTGTTTCACATTTCCTGACCTATGGTCAAAGGTTTTCTCAACACACCTTCCTCCCCTGACTTCAGAGATCTTTATTTCAAAGCCTCCCTCCTGGTCTGTGAGTATCTCTTCTTCTGTCATTCACACCCTTTTGTCTTTCATTTCACCTTTTTTTTTTTATTCTCTTCCTTTTCCTGTTGTCGTATTTCTCTCCTTCAAACGATAAACTAGTTAGTGATTAAAATGCTCACAGTCAGTTGGGCAAATTATTGCACAGTATGCCACACCTGGCTAGGGGGAAGTGGAAAACACGCACGTGCACACACTGCTGTGGTCACAACCAGGATAAAGATCCTCATTATGAATCATTTATGACCTTTTACAGCAGCAGAGAACAATCCAAGCAACAAGCAGCAACAAGCAGCATTTACAAGCAGCCACAAATCTACACAGCTGTTCGCGCACATACACGTGCATGACTGCTTTTTTTTTTTTTCTTTTTTATTGTTGTCATGTAGCCTAGGGCAATGCGGTGGCCAGGTGTTTTCAGGCCCCCGCAGCTGTTGACAGGAAAAAGACCTGTCCATCAGCGAGCGGTAAAATCTTAGCAGGCGGCTTTGGGAACAGAGGTCGCGTGTTTGGTGTCACTTCCAGAACAGAGGTCACAGCACTGCCGGGGCCTACACCTTGACACGCATCAGTCATTAAGAAAAGGTTTAACTCGAGAGCTGGTGCATTACAGTTGCTAATGTAAGTGTTTAAAACAGCAAAATGCACAAGTGCCTCAGGCTGATGCATGAAGAACAATCTTAAACACACGACACTCTCGTTCCACCTAACGCACACGCAAAGCAAACCTAAACATGTGCGCTTTCGGTACAGTCTGAGACATTCCAACTCTGACTGGAAAGCCAGACAGCGTGAAAGAATGAGCACAACACTCATGGCGCTTGGAGGGGATTTGAGCTGTCAGATGATTGGGACCAGTTCTGTGGATGTTCCATTGGCTTCTGTGGTAAACACAGCGTTTAGAGTCAAAGCAGTCGAGTCAATGATTCCTAATCATCAACCGCTGCACTTTGCCCAAAATGTGCTTATTAATTAAAGAAGAGGATTTTTGTTTTTTGTCTCCTCTCTCTCTTTTGACAAAGGCAGCAAGTACCAGTGTAAGACTTGTTAAGTATAGTAAAGTGAAAAAGATGCCACTCACTCACACAGAGATGAGCTATGTACAGTTAAAAAAAAAACAACTTAAAATGCTTAAAAATGCTGAGCAATGTTTGTTTTCCCTTTCCTCCCCTGTGTGTGGTTTTTATAGGTGTTTAAACTGCCACAAAGAAGAGAGGGCGAATAGAGCACGACAGGAGTGAATGAATAAAAAAGAAGTTTATGTGGACTATTTTTTATGCAAAGTCTCAGTGGTGTCAAATTATTATTATTATTATTTTAATCTAGGCATTAATTTTGAGTCATACAAGCAAATCAATGAGCGAGAATATGAGCCAGAATGTCAGTGACGCACTTTTATAATTACGCTGCTCCGAATGAATAAAGATGCACTTTCACCATTACAGACCCCCCTCTGAGCAAAAGCTCTAAACAAATTCTGGCTGCATTAAAAGCAATCTCTAAACCCTAATGAATGTTATATTGATCTGTAAAAGTGTTTATTGAGGAATAAAAAGAAAGAAAGCGAGGACGCTAAGAAGCTGTCAACAAGAGGAGAACAAGATTCAAAGTACAAAGCACAAAAGGGAAAACGTCAGAACGGTGTCAGAAGAGCTCCCTCTGCCCTGTCACACGCTGATGTGCTCGGTACTTTTGTTGTGAAAGGCCATGCACAGTCAGGTCTGTCCTTATGAAGACGGATCTGCATCTCCTCTATGGACAGCACAAGGCAAGAGCATTGCAAAAGGAATAAAAGCCACAAGATGCAACACTGCATGTGTTTTTCCATGGAAATTGGACTGATAAAGTGCTCGAGGCTGGTGCAAATTATTTGAGTCCACAAGGGAGCACTTTAAACCCTGTTTTTTCCTCCCCACTAAGGATCAATCTTTCTCACCTCTGTGAATCACTCTGTTCCCCCTGCAGCCAGTCTGCACTGTCTTTATTATAGTGGAAGGTACGGGTATATAAATTGTAAATTTATGGTAGGCGAAGAGCTTCGGCTGTCCGTGGAAGGTCCGCACACCGTAAAAGATTTAGCACCTGCTGTTCAGGACTCGACTGGCCTTCTCACAGAAATCTTGAGGTGAAGTATGATCCTTCAGACACACACATACAGATCCACGAGCACACACACACATCTGCGGTGTAAGCTGACCCTCTGCGTATCAGCCACGCAACAGGGAGACGCTAACGAGGCGGCAAAGCTTGCTATAAGCTGCACCTGAGAGGGACGCGTGCAAAACTCGCAAGGAGGGTTTTTCTCTCGCCGCCATGTGTTGACGTCTTTGAGCACAGTCTGAACGCAATGTCCACACGCGCGCACACGGATAACGCCAGCTCTGTTGACAAACTCTCAGCTCACATGGCAGGCAGCAGAGACGCCAAACTTCCATGGCATCTGTGATATCTATAGAGCTGTAGTCCCTGAAGTACAGTCCTCTTTAGCTCATGCTCTGAAGCAACTGAAGCAAGCTGTTCTCAGCCCTCTCACAAAGCAAGTGGACTAGAAAAGGCTCACTATTCGATGGTGCATTACAGCTCTTGTCATTCACTAAAGACAGTATTATAATTCTAATGAATAGGCACCATATTTTTCACACCCCTCAGTCACCGCCCCCCCCCCACGTCTGTGTTGGCCTTTCTGTCCTTGGATCTTTGTTTGTGAGTGTAGGTGTGTGTCTTTATTGTGTTTGTGCATGCAGGTCTCTGACCTTTGAGGATGACCTCCAGTTCATCTCGTAAGATGTCAAAGGTGCTGTATCTAGAGCTGGTCTCTGGGATGATGTTCTTTTTTAGCCAGCCTCCACAGGCGTACTGGTAGAAGTTGTCACAGGGGTCCACACTAGCGTCCATGTTCTCAATCAGACGAGACGCTGCAGGAACAAAAAAAGGAAACAAGCTTCGAGAACTGAAAATACTTCGCTGGCTGGAATGTACTGCAGGATATAAGGTATGATGGGAAATTTACCATGATGGATGATAATGATGAAACGTCTTACACAAACTTGTGAATTGCCCTTTAACTACATGTTTTGCTGAATGCACTGTCTGCTTAACGAGTATATATTAGAAGAAACATTTAAAGTGGCTATAAGACTTAGCTTGAAGGTAACTGCACCAACCTATCAGCACTGAGCCTTAGTAGCTTTCCAGGTGCTACCAAACTCCATTTTCATATCGCTAACGTTGTGTCTTGCTCGTCTTATCTGTACCAGAAGCATAGCGCTGCGTCATGCTGCCTATTTCTTGGCCAAGGCCAGTCTTCTAATCACTTTGAGGTTGCCAGATAACCCGTGCAGACTGCAGGAAGCCACAGCACGTGGCCAAAAAGTAATCCCGCATGTAACCCCCGTGAAACCACAAAGTGTCCGTTTTACGCTGTGTTTTCATATGGATTACACAAACATGACATAATGTGCTAACTAATGAGCTTCAGCTCCGCCGTTCCACTGATCCATTCTGTTAGAGGTTTCCCCCAGGTTCCCGTCTTTATGCTAAGCTAAGATAACTAGATGCTGGGTTGCTGGCTGAAATCTTAAGGCAGAATTGATCCTCCTTATCTAACTCACAGGAAAGCAAACTATTCCTTTAAGCCGTGGACCCCTGCCGAAGTGTCTCATGCTCTTCTAGTAGTGAGAAAATCTCATACTGTATACCAAATGCAATAACATTTAAACAAATCCAACGTGCCGTTCATACATACTGTGTGAAAAACTTAATATGCATTCATTTGCAGAAGGAAAGCAGCACAGTGGCAGCAAATGGGTTCAGTTCAGCACCAGTACTGGAAACTTTCCTGAGCTGCAATTAAATTACATGAGGCTGCAGAGGGATCTCTTGTGACAAGGCTGTCTGTCAAAACTGACTGAATTGGGACGTTGGTTCCCCAAGAATGCATCAGGAATGAATTGGCATCTGTTCCTAGAAACTAGAGGTAGTTTTAAATCTTTAATTTTTTTTAAGAAGCATAAAATGTTCTCATGTGATGCACTTTCAGAATAAGGTCATGACATATAATGTTATATTTAAGGGAGAAACAAGGTTTATTTGCATAAATGATTAACTAAAGAACTTTTGAGGCCGCTGGTCAGCTGGTCAATCAACTACAGACGATCTGGGAAATCAACCTTTTGCAGCATCTTTCTGCTGATGGGACAGTTTGTGATTGTAGAAGATCACTAACATATTCACAGCTGAAGTGGCCATTTTCTCTAGGCGTGAAATCCTCAGCTCATATCTTTATTTTCCCAACCCGTCCTCCTCTGAGAGAATTCAAAGCCTTCAGAGTGAGAAAATAAAGAGAATGCCCGAACAAACAAACAAACAAACAAACACTATACTTACCTGACTGCGTGCAATCAGCTGTGGTGCAGATTTCATCTAAGAGAAAATGCAGAAAACACATCATGGCTCAGAGGGATTTTCATCAGTCATTATGTCACATCCTCATTCTCTGCCCTTTCATCTCCTCGTCATCCTTCTCGTACATGTATCGACAAACTACTTTGAAGTGGTGCTTTCGCTCTGTCAGGAACAATTAAGGCCCTCTTAGTCAAACTAGAATCTGACGTGAACCAACATAGTAGAAAACTCCAAAAAAGACCTTAAATCCACTACAGTACATCAAGCGTGAACGCACGTGATGTGCACACAGGTGAGTGCGCTCACAGGTGCAAACATAGGCAGAATCACTGGAGTTCCTCATTTCCCTGACATGGCAGCTTACATATTTATCAAGCACAGATTTGCAAAAGGTAATAATGGCTCAACGAGCACCTACATGCCCACTCAACCTGCTGGGTGTGTACGGCTGAACCCGATCCTCTGCCAGGAGCTTTTCTTTTCCGTCTTTGTTGAATTTTCCACCATTAGTCTGCAGAGCTCGTAATTGTCATTATTCATTCAATAGTAACAGACGGTTTTTCATCCATCACAGTGATCGGCTGTCCTTGGACTTAATTAAACTGCTCATCATGTTATCAGGCTGTGATGTTCAATAAATATTTAACAAATCCGATTTCTACTGTAAGCGCCGGTCGGGCCACGGATGATTAGAAAACTTGATGTTTGATACTTATGCTGCGCTGATGATCTGAAGCAGGTTCAGGTGGCATGGCAAGAAAGTGACAGAGGCTGTGTTTGTTCTGTTTCACTGTGGTTGTACTTTTTTATGATCAATAGAGGACATTTATAGCTAAATATACATGACAGAATGTGTACAAATGTGAAATACCACGTTTTCAGCTGCACTGTGTCATAACTAAGGCTGAGAACACAAACTCAATAAAGGACCTCTGCGCACTTCAGTCCTCTTTCTGGCTCAGTGGTCGTACTTTCACACTACACCCTCAAAGCACGCAGCTCCATTTATCTTCTATTCACTTGGACAAAATGCTGCTCGTCGTCAGGGTTCCTTCATGCTTAACATTAACCCTGAACTCAGCTGAAAGTGATGTAGTAATTACACAGTTTAGTTTCAGGAGGCAGTTCTTTTCACGTTCTGAGAGGTTCACTTAAGACAGAAACACGGAGGAATGTCCTCAACGCTCAGCAGCTGTCCAAACTATTTTTTAATTAAATGACACATGTGCTTTGCTCGCAGTGGTTTTTGTCAGGTTTCATGAGCCCGCTGAGGATTTATTCAACAGTCCCTCCAGGACCTCACTCAAGGCTTCACATGTTTTTCATTTCTGCTGAGTTGCAGCACTCACCGGTCTTCTGTGTGGCAAAGAGGATGATGAGGGCGACGATGATGATGAAGAGCAAAGAGACAATGGTAATGAGGCCGATCTCCAGTGAGGTCCAACGGGGCTTTTTAGCCGACTTGGGGGGGTTGGTCTCTGTCATTCTTAGGTCTCCTCCTTCAGCTGCCGGCTGTATCAACTCACCTGAAATATTCATACAATCTATTAATCACCATTTATCAAGCGGGTACTGGTGGTTTCAGCTTCTTAGAAGTGAGGATGAGCTGTCGTTTTCAGTCCTTTAAAAAAGCACAATCTAAAAAAGCTTTTGTGAATTTGACATTTGGCCACAAATAGTGTGAGTTTTGAAAACATATTTGTCAAAATGGTAATATTAATAATGAATTTGAAGTCACTCAGCATCCTGCTGGTTGCAGCTGTCGGTACTGTGTGTTAGGATTTTGGCATTTCCAATCAAAAAAAGTCCATTTTGACATTCATTCAGCAAATATTCTCTTTAAGTCTCCAGGTTTTTTTAGACACGAGCTGAAGATTAAAAATACAACTGGTGAGTGGGAAAGGAAAAACACATTGCAGTGATAGGAAAACAGTTAGTTTTTTTAAAGCAGCCTTGGAACAAAAGGTGAGAACAATGGAAGTCCTTACCCTCTGGTGGCAATACACTCCAGAAAAGAAGAAGAAACAGAAGAAGAAAGAAACACAGAACAACAGACACCTGCTTCCACTGCTCCTCACTGTTCAGTGTGATGGGGCCAAGTGAGAACTTTATAAAGTTCATGCAACAAGCAGTTAAGCCTTTCTCTGATGGCAATTAATCCTTAATCCCCTCACCGATGCCACACTCCCGTGTTCCCGAGCGCACGCTCGCCCAGAGACATGCTCTCACACACACTTTAACAAGCTGGTGTCATGAGGCGCCTGTGCAGATGGGTGGGTCCCCGTGCGTGCAGGCTGAGATGAGAGCGCCGCACGCCTTGAGGACAGAGTCTCTTGGCTTCCTTTGAACGAGCAGACACGACGGCTGCGCGCACACGCGTGCACATGAGCACGCACACGATGTCAAATCCCCCTGTCATTCCTCCTAATGACAAAACAATAGTGAAAGGTAAAGTGAGCACCCGACACACTGGTCATTATCCAGCCTGGTAATTGGTCGTTACTGTCCACACCAACCACAACTCTCTGCAGGCTCCACAGCAGCTCTGCAGCACTCATGACTTCACTGTGGGGTCATAGGATTTTCTTTGGGAGAGTTTCATTTTACTAAAGTCAGAAACTGAAAATATGGAAGGAAAAAGAGTGATTGAAGACCTAAAAACAGCAGATGAGACAGAAGAATTACACAAGTTGATACTTTACTCAGCAGTTCCCGTCAACCTCTGTGCAAATGAAGTGAGGCCACAAACTTTGCTGTTTTTTGTTTTTTTGGTGTTCGTTTGTTTGTTTGGTTTTTAAATCTGCAAGCAAACACATCACCGTGACAGCAGTCCCACAGCTCTAATAAAACCATGTGTGCACAGAGAGAACGCGTTGGAGAGAGGCAGCACATTATATTCATTCGCTCTAATCCTGACACATCGCATGCCAGGAAACGGGACGCCTGCGACATTTATTTAAAAAATAAAAGCAAAGGGGACATAAAGACAGAGAAGGAATGTGCAAAAATGAACGTCCTAAATCATCTTTAAGTGACTCCCCCTTTGTCAGTGTGCTGAGGCATGTTAGGTTTGACTCTGGAGCAGCACTTACTGTACGTCCCTCTCATGCACATTTGGCTGTTTCTGTACACGGCTCAGCACAAACTGAAACATTTAGAGATTAAGGAACCTGTTAACATGATGACATATGCATGGCACTGATGCATCTAGAGCTCGTTTTCTCTGTGAGGGAGGAAGGCTGTGTTACTTCTGTGATTTTGTAAGATGGGCTGACACTTCTCCTGCTGCAGTCACTGTGTGTTTTTTGTTTTTTTTGTCTTTAACTTTTGATAATGTGGCTCTGATGTTTTCCCCGGGTACGTTTAGGAAGCAACACACTGTCATGTCTGTGTTTTTTAAGATAATGGTTCATGAAAGGAATACCAAAAGTCTTAACGCCGCCTTTGTCTTTTCCTCCGCTCGCCTGTCTGTCATGATATATATAAAACATTAACAGTCTTGTGAGACCTCACAAACTCCTTCAAAATTAAACCCATCATTCACCGAGACACCTGAAAACACCCATGTGTCTGCACACACACGCGCACCCAAACACACACAAGTCGATGCCAGACTACTTGTCATTATCAGTCACTGTTTTTTACAACCTACATCCATATAAGCATGAACGTGTCATGGACCTGAGTTCAAAGAAGTACAAGGATGTGGCCTAGTTTGACTTAAAATAGCAGCTTCTCTGGGATATGATTTTCATCTGTGGGCCTAGTAGCTGCACACTGAACATTGCAATTACTTCCAATTTTTTTTTTTTTGGAGAGGTGCTGAAATGAAGTCCACCTCTTAAATGGCTTTCCCAGTGTTTCTTTATCGCTGTATTAATAGAAGAGGATAAATAACTTTGTAAAGGGACACAGCACCGAACTTCAAACCTCACCACTGCTCATGCGTCTCAGATCCAGTTGAGCCAAAACCCCAAAGTAAGCTTAAGGTGTCCCTAGCTGGTGTAGTGTGGCAGAAGATGGGAGTGTTGTGTGATAGGATGAAATGCATGCCTGGTGTTCAAACTCTGCTGATAAAAATATTCATCTGCTGCACACGCGCTGAAGCGCAGCCCAGCAAGAAGCGGCTAAATGCGTCCGAGCTCCCCCTCTCCTGTTGCACGTCGGGAACTCCAAAGGGGTGCAGGTTGGTGGGTGGGGGGGGTGGGGGGTCTGGCACAATCAACTGGTGCACGCTGCCCCGTGTCGCCGAGCCGGCACACGCGCGCAGCGCACGCAGAAATAAAGTACGCGCGTGCGCGCACACACGCACAAACTAACCCATACACACACTGGCAGAAAGGTGATATGTGGCACAGCCGGCGTTACGAGAGCGACTTACCAGATGTGTCGGGGAATTTTCGGTCGATGATATATATGGGCATCACATCCAGTGATCAAACAGCCATTAAATCCACAAAGGGAGCGCGAAGTGCTGATCGATCCGCACCAGACGATCTCTCTCCGTTCACCCTGGATTTCAACAAGGCAGAAAGCGATCTCGCCTCTCTTCTCCTTCTTCTTCTCCTTCTTCTTCTTCCTTTGGCTTTTTTTTTTTAATCTAGGAGTGCACAAACACACGCACAGACCCCTCTCTACAACTACTGTACTGTACCCCACATCCACCCGGAGAGGATCGCTGGATTCAAATGATACATCAGACTCTTGCGCTGCGCAAGTGGTCAAGTGTGTTCTCCACAGTGGGGGGATCCCATATTTATGCAGACTGTGACATATAGTGAGGCGGTGAAGTAGCCTTCTGAAGTTCCCTGTCGTTGCCTCCTCCGTCGGGCGGCGTTTAGAAGTGACCCTGTCAGCGGCACCTAAATAGCTGCAGGGCGCAGGTCCAGGTGAACAGTGAGATGAGGTGATGCGCTGCGCTTACGCACGGGGCGTTCAATTGCATTTGGTGGTTGAACTGTGTGTGTGTGTGTGTGTGTGTGTGTGTGTCAAATCGTTGTGTCGTACAGATATAGGCACTTTGGAGACTGCACTGAATAAGTGAATAGTAACATTTTAACAGAACTATAACTAGAGGATCAGTTGGTTCTTCGCAAAATAACATTTAGAATTAATGTCTGTTTAAAAAGTGTCTGCATAGCTGATGTCATGGTGTTTACAGTCCAGTCCTAATTTTGATGTATTAGGGGAAATATATCATTTAAAAAAATCAACTCAATCTCCTGATAAACACTCTCGGTGTGGACTAAATCACGTGGATGGATGCTGGATCCAACACTGTCAGTGCAGAGCTGCATATCTTCATGTCAATACATGTGGAATACAAGCAATAAAAATAGTTGAGCATGACTCTTTTTTTTTTTTCCCCACCTTACATCTCCATACCAACATAGCCTGGGTTGGGCACAACAGTATACAGACGTAGTAACTACTCAATACATGTGTGAGAGTGGAAATTCACTAAGCCTGCTTATGGTAATGGTGTTGTTTTAGTCAACATTTAGACATTTGATTATCTTCCGTATGTACGTTTGGTCATATCTGGCCTCCATAAAAAAACACCCTGTACTTTGATTCATTCCCTCGGTGCTGATAGTGCGTAGCCGCACGTGGCCCCTGCCCTCTTCAAGGGTGGACACCAAAGTTCACCGCGGGGTCACTTCTGTATAACCAATTAACTCTGCAAACACTGTGGGACGTTGGGTCTGAAAGCGAAAGTTAGCATTCAAGTGAGATGAAGTCAAGCAGAATACATCACTGAGGAGAAAAAACGAAATGACCTCGTTTGGGTGGAAGGAAGGGAGGAGATAAGTTGATGTCGCTGTGTTTGCTGATGGGCGTTTATATATTTAACAGGGATGTGTTGAGAGTTTCTCAGGAGCAGAAGCTAACACATAATACAACTATTTTCCAGTGTTACATTTATTAATAAATAAAAAAAACATAGCTCTCTGGTAAACACTGCAAACTGTGTTTACGTTTTCACTTTCACATCTGTGATTATCAGAGCACTTCTATCTGACGCTTTTCTTACTTTAAAACCCGCCGTGATTGGGAAACTCCACCGCTTTCGCACTATCTTCAACTCTGTGTGCACTCTTATTATAGCGCTGTTTCCAATTATGTACTCCACACTTAAAGGATAAATACCTACTTTAGTGTCACATCCTACCATCCACGTTTCATTGGCTTCTGATGACGAACAGCACGCTCCCGCTCTGAGGAATCTCCATCTGTGTTTGTATCTCTCGAATATCTGTGAAGCTGAACTGACAGCACTTTTCACAGAAGCTGCCTGTCAATGCATCTGAAAGATGTTCACATTTGCCTGCAGTGCAATCTCTGTGATCATATTTTCCTTCATTTTGTTGCCGTGCGCTTCAAATAAAATCCCCTTTGCCCCTTCTCTGTTGGCCATTTGAGCTCTGTGCGCCGTCGGTAAACCCAGCATGTTATGGACTCCTGGAGAGTATTGGATTTTAATTGCGCTGTGCCCACTGTGACACAGGTATTAAACAAGGTTTTTGTTGCAAAAAATAGACGCACGTGTGCAAAACACAGACATACGGTAGTTAGGGACACGCACCGTGCATCATTCTCGAGATACCTGTCAGTGAAATCAACCAGAGCCATTACAAACCCCAAAACACACACAGAGTAGCAATTAGACCCAAACACGGACTCCATGACTTGTGGAAGACGTGATTTTACTTCAGAGTCATTCATATGTAAAAAAAAAAACATGATATCTTTACACTGAAATATGATTCACTGTCAGAGTTCTGTGTAACATTAACATCACCTTCCCAAACATGAATAATGTGTTCCAGAGAAGCACACACCATGACTAAAACTTGTACATTTAGTCCACATACAGTATGACTGTGAATCACGGTCACTGCAGAACCACATGGCTCGTCAGCATTTCAACCTATTTTTAATGGGACGCCAAAATCATTTGATGTCTTGAGAGGAGGCGAGATACGGCGGCTCTTTGGCTCGGATCAAGGTCACTCAGATAGGTTGTTCTATCAGCGGCCCCCCCCCCCCTTCAGGAACTGTCAGGGGAGTAACTCTCCTATCAGCAACAGACGGGCTGTCCAGTTCTGCTCAAAGTCTGCTGTCGGCGCACATAAACACACACACACTCGCATACGACCTAGCACCAAAGTCCAAAACCACACACGCGTACCCACACAGAGAAGCACTCGCATATACTACACACACATTAATACCCTCACTGCTGTCACTCAGTGAGAGAGACTTGCAGAGTGATGTTTGTGCCGCACATGAGGCAGCAAAGAACAGGAACAGGGTGGACAGAAAAACATGACAGAAAGAGGAAAACAGTTCAAAACTTACCCAATATTTTCCAGACTAGTTCAGCGTTTTTTTCATGAGTAATTGGAACAAGAACTCCTCTATTGCAATTCTTTACTGGTATTGCTTTGCAGTCCTTCCAGCGAGTTGTATGACTTAGTATGAAATACAGCATGTGTAATACATTAGGTAGCAGTGTCTACCCACACACACAGACCACTTAGCTTTTGCATCATTCCCTGATAATTTCCACTAACTTAAACCTCATCAGATTAGATGTATACCAACCAGTACACTGAACAGTTTACCTTGCGGAGACCGGCTTGTCTTCACGTGGGAGCTCACATACACGCTTTTCGTCCCCAACAACATGATTAACACATGTCCACACATGTCACAAATCTAATATTTTTCTGATATCTGTTATTTGTGCATTTTTGTTTTGACATCCTCAAGGTTTTTCCAACATCACGTGCACAAGACACGCGTTTGCCTCGATTTTAATGCGAACAGCATTGGCCTGCGTCATTGCCTTTATGGTTAACAGCTTTGCAGCCTCTATGCACAAGGAGTCACAGTTCAGGAGACATCTCCCGTTACTGTCCTCTCCAGCTGCTTGCACTTGCTTTGCCATTGTGGGGAAATCTGCTAATGTGGAAAGGAATGAAAGGTGACAGAGCTTTCCGCATAGACATGAACATATTTCTTTGGTATCCCTCATGAAAAGGGAAGAGGCCACAATTTGCTCTGAAATTACTTTGAAAATGCCAAAAGTAATACAGGCAAAAAAAAAAAAAAAAAACGAAAAGAAAAGAAATGCAAATCAGATGTTGCTTTTATATTCATCTGAATATTTTAAATAATAAAAACTAATGAAAACAGTCTGGGCAGAATGAACGGTACACTTAAACTGAGATTTTCTTGCACAGCCTTTAGAGGGAATCACTGCAGCTCTGAGTGACATTTCTGCACTTGCCAGTGGGTAGGCTGGCTGCATGTTTCTGCGCCCTCCAGAGATGTTGAATGGGATGCAGATCAGGGCTCCTAGAAGGCCGCATCAGAGCAGTCCAGTATAGTTCTAGGCCATTTGTTCGTGTTTGTTTGTGTGTCCTGATCCATTATTATGACCTGAGACTGAGACAGAGCTTGCTGACACTGAGCAGTACGTTTTGCTGACGGACACCCTGCACCAGACGCAGCAGACCAGCGGGCCTCGTTAGTGCATTATAGTAGGTATGGGTGTTTCTTTTCTTTGAAAGATTCAATTTTTTATCAGTGAACATAGAGCTGATGTGACTTGCTGATGTGAAGTTCCAGCTTTGTCTCATCTGTCCAAAGGACACTCTGTCAGAAGCACTGTGGCGTGTCAGTATGCATTTTAGCAAATTCCACTCTGTCTTTTTTTTGTTTTGTTCTTTTTCTTTCAACGTTGGAGTCCTCCGTGGAGCCCACTGACGCTCAAAAGGCAAGTGATGGTTCAATCAGGCATTGATGTAGCACAACCTTAAACTTAAGTCTCTATCTGTTTGGAGCTCATCCTTCACTCATGCTCATCTCTTCTTGTGGCTGCATTCAGGGAGGTTGGCCACACTCCCATGAACCTTCTTAAACGTCTCAATAATATTTGCAACTTTAGTCACAGGAACATCAAACTGATTTTACCTTTAACAGGCCAGTCTATCATTTTTTTTCTGATTTCTTAAGACAACTTTCCCCTTTCTCCACTCCGTGTTCGGTGTGATGTACACGATGACACCAAACAGCAGAGTGCCTAGTTTTCTCCATTTAAAAAGATTGAATGACTGGGTCATTCTCTAAGGCATTTTCATATTTGTATTATATAAAATAAATGTTTATGTCTTTTATTTCTTTACATTTCTATTATTTCAGAGAACATTGTTGGTTGTTCTTAGCTAATGGATACCCATAAATATGTCCACATCTGCAGATCCTAAAATTGATGTCCTATTTATTTTTATAGGTTTATTTAAAACCACACTAATGGATGTTTTTATATTAACAATGAATCAAATGAGTTTGTGTAATGTGAAAGAGGTGAAGTGAAATGAGATTTATCACCCACTCAAAATTAGCATCTTTTAGTTCTGTGGCCATTAGCGGCTTGGTTCACTCTCAGCGCTCGCTAACCATTGTGATTTAACAACAAGTATTGGCTAACCACCTGTTTTCTATGCTGACACAAGACTAAAAATACATTTTAAAACTATTTCAAAAACAAAACCTGCAGTTCAGTCAGGGTAGGTACTTTCTTTCTCACACAAGATGCCCTCAATAACCTCAAGTCTTTCTATTGTGCATCTGCACACTTGCCCGACTAAGGTCTGCGTCAGCCACTTGTTCCTCATTCTGTAGATATCCTCTGAATATATTTACCATCTAAAACCCCAAGTCCATAAAAGTTGTGACACTGTGTAATGTCTATAATAAAAAAAAAATGCAGTGATTTGCTAATTAAATTAATCCATTAAAATGACTAAAAACTTATTTAGTTATTTTGACGTTGAAGGCAGCAGCATATGTTTAGTTGGGACAGGGCCATGTTTACCACAGTGGAGCATCCCTGCTTCTTTAGCCAACAGTCTGTAAACGCCTGGGAACTGAGGAAATATGGGTTTGGGAGATTTACGAGTCATTACGTTGTGTTTCTATGTAGATTTTACACAGCGTCCCACCTTTTTTGGAACTGTGGTTGTATTTTTCCATTGTTCTATGACAGATCATTCACTGTCCTTACCCAGGCTTAGCTTTGAGCCATACTTCCTTGTTTCAAGTCTGCTTGTTTTCTTACCTGTCTGTTTTGGACCTGCTTTCTGGGTTTTTGGATTTTTCTTTGGTCTGTTCCCTTTGGACTTCGGCTCAGACTGCATGCCTTTCATCAACCTCGGCGTGTTTCTTGACTTTGCCTATCATTATGCCTGCTTGCTTTTGGTTGACTGGACTTTTTGCAAGTCTGTTTGCTTCTGGTTTATAGGAAACTGTTAATTTTGTCTGCCGCAATTGTTTGTCTCCTCTTGAGTCCCAGCGTCCCATTGTCTCTCTCTAAATCTGACAAATAGGTGTTTCACAGTGATGTGAAAGACAAATAAATAAACCTGAGGTACCCGCTTTAATGTACACCACCATTATTATGAAGCACTATACAATAAGTAGCGTTCTGTCATCTGATGCTATCAAAGGGTTTATATGACAAATGCCTCTACGATCCACTGTGACAAGAAGATGCAACAGAACAGCTGACACAATGACAGACAGATCAACATTTGTAAAAATGTAACATAAAGTAAGGCTCATGTTGCTTTCAGTCAGTATTGCTCTCTAAAGTAGAAAGTACTGTGTATTCCAGTCGGACTGTCAGCAGTCCACCATCTAAATATTCCCCTAGACGTTCAGTAAAGAAATATCAGTGTATTGTCATCGCACAATTTGGATCCTGATTCAAGCTAAACACAGAAAGCTTTGACTGGGTGCAGAAAAATAATTTAATATTATAATCTCATGTTAGACAAGAACAACACATAAGTATCAGAGACAATAACAACTATATCTCTACATTAAGTGTAGGATAAAATAAATCTGTAAATATTAATTTAAAAACTAAAAGCACATTGATAATTGTTAATAACAAACAGTTAAACAAAAAGAAGCAGTTAGAGAGTCAGTAAATAGTTAACCTGCATATTAAGTGATGAATTGAACTAGTTTAATATTCAAAAATAAAGCTTTGTCAGTTAAATACTTAGTACTTGATAGCAACTCAAGCTGTGCAGCACTGAGACCCATACTCATCTCTTCTCAATTAGTATCATCAGTGTTGTTTTGCTCAAGCCCCCTTCTTTAGTAACTCAGGTTCTTGTATCTACAAACTGGCTCCATTCAAATAAACTAGAGGGCTGTACTGATTCAGTCTAAATACTAACTTTTTGATGCCGCTCTATGTTTGGTGGCGCTCAGTGGTACTTTCAAAAAGGGAACAGAGCACACAGCTACCAATCAAAACCACTAATCAAGCCTGATGATTATTGCTAGGAATGGGCTGAAAGCAGCTTCGTGCTGCCAGTTCTTACCAAGAATGATCAATTTTCTTCTTAAACCCATAATTTTAAAGACACAATAATCACATATAAATCCTGTATAGAGTGACTGTAACTTGTTTTTTCTTTGGGATGAGAAGCCCCTGAAGAGCCAGGCTTGTAACTCACAAACTCTTTGTCAAACCATTTCAACACGTCGACCCTCAGTCCTCAGCTGCTGCTAATGCTGCTGCTGCTGCTGCTGTTACTTTCCTTGCAGATAGGTGGCACAGGTTCAAATGAAATGTCACATCTGAGCTGCAGCTCTGAAATGAATACTGGCTAATGGAAAGCGGCCAGGTGCTTCACATCAGTGACAGTGTGTGTCCTTCTTTACTGCACATCTACCACACATGCCCTCGTCTATCCACAAACCCCTCACACACTGGCAGCTGGAGGTGAAGCAGGTCAAGTTGATTGCTGCTGCATTACCTTTGATCTCCGGCTTGGTGTGGTAATTTGTCCTGGATCCAGTTCTTCCCAGTAATCACACTTTGATACAGAATGTGTTGTTTCCTGTACTTTGGGTGCTGCGCTGAAGAACTTGTCAGTTTACTTGTGTGTAGCTGTTCCCAAAATCTGCCTCTGCCAAGCTTGCTGTGAATCCCGAAACCTTCACAATACCTCTCCTGCTCTCAATTGTGTCCCACAGGACGCTTTAAAAGACTAAAGGTGCATTATTTCACACGCAAGCGTTCATTATTTTGTTTATTCGAACAACGCGGGTGCATCTCTTTGTGCACTGTTGTGTTCATGCATGTGTGCCTCTCTGAATCGGTCTGAACCAGACCCAGAAGAATGCTCGCTGATAGCTCTCATCTGTCATGGCCACTTAGCATGCCTTCTCCTGAGTGTACTCTCTTGCCCTCTGGCACCTCAGTGCTGGGCTCTCAAAGACTGATAAACCACTACACTGTGTACCACTAGTGTACAGTTTGTCTTTGTACACAAATGGCCTGTTCGAGGTTTAAACAACGAGGAAAAAGTCCTGACTTAATTGGCACAATAACGAGCAACACAGTTTGTGCTCTCCGTGTTCCTTGTTAAACACCATGTTTGACGGATCACTTATTAATGCACGTACCAACGCATCGGTCAAAAGCCATTCATTAGAGGAAATACGGGTTAGCAATTTGTGGCAATCCCACTGAGTGATAGGACTATATGACTATCAACCCTTCCGGAAAGAGCTGCAGCGGCACCTTAATTTGTTAATTAACAACTTATTAACCATTTATTAACCACCACGCCAGCTGCAGGTGCTTTTAATCACCTGGCAAAGCAAAAAAACAGCATTAGGAAATGATTTATTAAACGTTGATTAGGTACAGCCTTACTCATTTGGTTTAGGCTTCCCAGCAGTTCTTAGAGCCGTAGTCTGATTTAAACATGACAGCATGTTAACGATGAGCTGCACCACATGGCCGTAGCCTTATTTTAAAGGACTGTTGTGTTTCCTTTCAACTGAAGACAGTATAGCAGCAGTAAAAGTCGGCCTGACAGTAAACAAGCGTTTTTAGGATGAATGGTGCAGATCTCTGTGAGTTAGCATAATGGCTCGTCCAGGCGGCTGCTTTCTGGGTTTGTTTTTGCTTGAACTCAGAGACAGTCATGTAAAAAAAAAAATAAAAGAAACAAAAAAAATAACAACAACTCATGTTTATTTGAAAAGCTGTAGGAGGCTGGCGCTGGTTGCTCTGATTTAAGTTGTTTTCCGCCAGTCCTCATTTTTTCCCCAGGATCTCTACAAAGGAGCTGGAGAGTGCAAAGAGACGCAATCAGCGTGTTTACTGCACAGAAACGACCCCGTGTTGAAATAAAGCAGAATATTCCTTTAACATGCACAGGGTGTTTGAACACAGATTAGCCGAACGTGGGCTTCACCCTAATCCAGCTACAGAGGGTGAATCTGACTCAAAGCAGGTAATGATCTGAATGTAGGGCTGCAGAGAACCACCGAGAGTTAAAGCAGTGGTGTTGAGGCTTTCTGCTGTGTGACTAACGGCTGCACTTTGCAACAAATGCCCTCGTGAACGGCATCATGCGGTCTCCTTCGTGTGGTGTGACATCACATGGTCCCAAGCAATATTTATCTGTCGACGCACAAACACAACCTGTCGACCGCCGCTGACATTGCTGCTCATCTCTTCAGGTGAACAGATTCAGTTTTCCTCTACCTTTCCCCGCGTTTCTAAACTCTCTGACAGCGTTGACTTTGGACAGTCAGCACAAACACGGACAGACTGTCCACCTGCCCCCTTTTGCTGTTCACTGTTGCTGCACCAGAGGACAAATACTGTTTCCCCATCTTCCTCCAACTTTCAGCAGTAAGTGATGAGTAGTGGAAATGATGCGGAGATTAAGGTCGTCAAGGCACCATGAAGGTGAAGCACACAGCATGCTGCACAGAGAGACTTGCTAACACTAACTACTGAGCCTGCCTCTCCGATGTGTTTCAAAGGGCTCTGGCTGATGTGGATGCTGTTTTATGCTTTATGTAAAGCCACTGCCCTCTAATGTTCTATAATGAAAGCACAGCAACATGCACTCTCAGCCATGAACCCCCTGTGGTGAACACACTTGTTATTTTTAGTGATGTTCAAAAGAAAGATCTTTTTTTTTTTTTTTTTTTTTTAACACCAGCCAGACTGCTCCTCGCCGTCTGAGATGCTCACTGGATTGGAAAGACCAAGATTGAAAACATACTTCCCAAGATAAAAATCTGCTGCCAGTTGACTTGTTTGGCAGATGCTGCAGCTTCCACAGTGTTTTGAAGAGCGCTCCAGCTTGATAGCGCTCCTGCTTGAAAAGGTTTTTTAAAAGTTTGCTCAGCCATGCTTGTCAGCAGTGTGTGGATGATAGCCATGCTGGTGTACACATGCCAGTCGAGAAAAAAAAAAAAAAACCTTCTGACCAGGGCTCAGTCCTATATGATCTGTTTGTTTTGGATAATTCAGACATTGAGCTCTTCTCAGCTGCAAAACGCACAAATGTTTATTTAATGAACAGCCACATTTCATCATTTATTCCTCGCCGCCTCATTGCAAGCTGATCTCTGAAAACCCCATTCAGCGGACAAGTGCGGAAGAGCCATTTTATTCTAAAAGAGGTGCCAGATTTATTGCCGTTTACTGAATCCCTGTGACAGTGAGCCATTCCCGCTGCCACTTTTTGTCTGCCTCTCTATGGTGATTGCATCAGAGCAATGAATGAGAGCGCACTGGTGAAATGGGCCCCACAGGGGAAAAAGAAGTACTAATGGTTCCTTAATGAAAATCTCCAGTCTGCTTGTTAATGTAGAAATATACACACATCATGCAAATGTGCAGGGGAAGGAAATCAAGACTCAGCACTCGCACGCACACACACACACACACACACACATGCACAAAAAAACAGATGGGTTTGTCACATCACCTCCTTATTATGCTCTCTTTTTATATCCCCTCCCGTCTGTCACTGAATGCTGTCTTTCGCTCCAATAACAAAGAAAACAAATTATAGTTTATCATCATCCATTTCTCTGTGCAAATATGCCGACAAACCAGACTTGCCTTAATGTTCTCTCCACCACCATCCCTGTAAATTACTGCGGCTTGTTTTTTTCTCGTTTCTTTCTCTTTCTTTTTTCATGTAATTGATTCAATTAACGCAGGCGTGCTGGAGGAATTCATTACGCTGATCAGTGTGGTACAGGTTTGGAGATCAGGGACACAGATAGTTCATTTGTCATATTTCTTCAACGTCAGCTGTCTTGATGATTTCTGTCTGTGCACCTGAAGCTGAACATTATCCTCTGCAGCGAGGGAGTGACGCCAGCGTCCCCACATAATAACAGTGGGGTTACAATCCTGCGTAGGGCCGGGTTTAGGAGCCAGATGCATGTCATAACTCCTGTTGTCTTTCACTGATACCAGCTTAAGGCAACGTTCTGCACACCTGCGTCCCCCTGAGTGGTCCATTATGATTAATATTGGGCTCAGGTCCACAGCTGGTCCATCACGCAGGCCAGCGTTTCCACAGTGCAACAGGTCCATCTGCTGGACAAACTTCTTTCTCTTTCTCAAAGTGCTTTTTAACACAAGGTGGAATAATATCCACAGTCCTCATTCTGAGTTTCTGTTCTCTTTCCACCACAGGTAAAGAAACACTTTCCACATCTTTCATTAATAAAGCAGCCCCTCAGTAGTGATTCCAATACTATGTAAAATACCTTTAGAGGTGGGCAGCTTTACTATTAAAAATCTGCAGTAAGTGAAACTCCAGTCCTCTGAGCGTTACAACCCACGTACACCGTGTAAAATCTACATAAAAGCAAAATGCAATGATTGCAAATGCAAATCTCATAGACTCATAAAGTATTTTCTTGGCAGCAACACATCTCAAATGTGGAACAACAAAAGGCTGGAGAAGTAAGTGGTGGAGTAAAGATGTGCAGAGGTTTCACTCGTCTGTGAAAGGTTGCATCCACACATAGTCCAAGTATTTCAAAATAATACTACCCAGACTCGTTTTTGCCATCAACTTCAAAATGACCTGATTTGTTTTTTTACTTAAAATAATCCGTTTCCTTAGTTTAAACATCAGACGTGTTTTCTTCATTCTATTGTGAATGAAATGAGATTTGCACATCATTACATTCTGTTTTTATGTAGATTTTACAACAGCATCCCAGCTTTTCTCATCACAACACGTTTATGCATGAGTTGGAGCAAACGGCGGTGCCAGATGTAATGAAATTCCTTCCGAGGACGGAGTGCTCCTCTAGCACAGAACATGAAAACTTTGCACAGTTTTTACGCTGATGGAATTCAATACGATATTCCTGAATAAATCCAATCGCACTGAAAATGATAATGTTTGGGTTTTTGTTGTTGTTTTTTTTTTGCTACTTTCTAACTAGAGCAATTTACTGGAAAAGTAATTTACAGCATTATACTTTGCCATGTGTGGTTAATATTTTGTTGTTCAAAATAATCCTATGCTCCATTTTGGCCTCTGCGTGTTCCACATACTGATCCACTTGAACAGAAGGATATTGGTTGGCGTCAAAATGAGAATCTTACGGCTCCTCCTTGATGCAAAACTAGAAACTAAAGTGCTTTGCTATGCAACAACCCTCAATAATAGCTGCAGCACTCCTCTGCACAGACCTATGAATGTTTACTGAGGGCATACATTTCTCTCCAACACAGTGAACACCTGGCGGTCTTCCTTACTTGTATAGAGTTACACGCTATAACTTAATCTCAGTTAAATTAGACTGTTTTCCACAAGTAGGCAGTGAACAGTTGTTTTATGTGGGTAGTATTACTCATATCTCCTAACAAACATCCATTTGGCTCACTCACAGGTTGCCATCTTTTCTTACCCTCGCAGTATTACACCATTAGTCACTTTTACTGCTCTGGACAACTATCAAATATTCAAATGCAGTGAGCGGTGGTGCAAACTGCAACATGTGGGAGCAGAAGGTAAAATAGTGTTGGACTCTTTAACTGCAGTGTTTTTGTGGCTTAATGTACTCTGCATCATTTTGCAAACTTTTTCTGAGCCATGAGTTGAATTTTTCTGCACATACACACACAAACACCTGTGCACTTAAATATTCACACAGTAATCTATGGTGTAACAGATGTCAGAGGAATGGCTAAGCTCTCAGTTTATCTGCTCGTTTGCGAAATGGTATGTTGTGATTTATAATTTTTATGTTTTGTTTTCACGTATTTAAATGTAGTGATGTAGTGAAACACCCTCATCTCGTCCTGGTGGCTCAGCTAGTTAAGCTGCATGTATCCGGCTGCAACACAACCACTTCAGGAAGGCAGGAAACTGTTGCTTCACGTAAACCAACTGCTTCTCAATTGGTTTACACTTCTCCAATGTCTCGCCAAATAAAGGCAAATGCCAAAGTTAAAAATAAAGATTGCACAGTATGTAGTATAAACTAACACTGAAAGAATTGAATAACGTCAAACTGCATGAATCAACGTTTGGCCAGCAGAGGGCAGAAAACATCCAAACCAGCTGACAGACACCACATCTATGGCTTTTAGACCTGCTGATGCATTTGCAAACACATATTAGCATTTACCGTGACTCATGTTTATGTTTGCCAACATTCACTCACCTGCTTCCACAAAATGTGCTTTACACACAAGCTAAATTAGACCGTGACGGGGTGCTCTGACCACAGCTTCTGATGACAGCAGGGAATTGATTGATTGGGACTTAACCACCAAGAGTGAAGTGATTACTTTGCTATCAGTCCAACTGTCCTAACATGCACTGTCTATGCTCTCCATGTGAGGGTTAAGGCATTATAAATTCATGGCACTTTCTATTCTCCCTCCTTTTCCTCATTCAGTTTTACTTCTCTCTTAGATGCAAATACAATCTTCCATTCTGTTTCGGCCTCTGTATCTGCCTGTCAAGTGCTGCGTCATTAATATTTGATGTGACTTAGGATAATGATGCACTTACACTTTGTGTGTTTGTGCGAATGTGCCTGCAGGTGTGGGCGGTGGTGCTGAATTTCAAATGCACCACCAGAGGCCAGTAAGTAACTGAGTAATGTGAGCTGTGTGATTTGTGCAAACATGTATGAAGATACAACACAGAGCATTATTTATACACTTAAGGGGAAATTATACAAAATATTACAGTCATCTATCACTGATCTACTGCTGCTGTTTTACAGTCCAGACCAACTACAGCAGAGAAACAATGAGGTTTTACTTCAAACCATTCCCAGGGTTTCATTTTCATTTCCAAGCCAATATCACGCATGAATGATTTATTAGATGTTGTGAGAAGGCTGTAATTCTCCAATCCAACTCCTGCTTCATTAGTCTAAATGTAATTTCATTTGACTTCATGCAAGTCCATTGAATGCTTACTGAAGTCGACACAGTAATGGAAGGAGACAGTGTAATGTAAACGTCAGTGTTCAGCAAACACCTTTTCTATGTTAACGCAAGTCTTGTTTGATTCATTGTATGCTAACTCTCTACAAAAGGACTTCCCATTGCACACTGTGAAAATGCCATTATTGTTGGCACTTTTCCAAACAGGTTGGCACGGCGTGCATCCCGAGACTAGCCTTCATATCCTGTGGCAGTGGGCAGGGGCATCTGGATGTGTGTCAGTCTACAGATGGAGGAACATAATTCTTTGATCTAATTTTACTTAGCTGAGGAGGGATATTACCGCTAGAAACCATGGTGCTACCCTGTTTCTGTTTGTGAATCTGCTGTTGACATTTGATCAGTGTCTAGAATGGACCATTTGAACTGAGCACATCAAATGGCTGATCAGAGGAATGGTGCTACCACTCCTATCTTAGAGACATGTTTATTACTCTCATCACTCTTCCCCAGTGCTTGCTCAAGTGGGGTTGTTGGGTTTTCTATATATTTCTGTATACAGTTAAACACTGCCCATCAAGAGCTTCTCATTGGATATTTACTGCATGGATGATTATGTTTCAGCTGGCAACAAGTTATTTAACCCCAACTGATGCAGTGAGTTAATCTGTTTCAGAAGGGTCAAATTATTGGCATGAATCAAGTCCAGATTTACCCTGTTCCTGATGGTCGATCAGGGTAAGAAGTGATGCAAACATCATGCCTAGTGCCTACCGTACAAGCCTGTGGGGGTAGTGCTATGATCTGGGGTTGCTGCAGTTGTTCAGGTAAATGCCTGTTGTAATCAAAGCTAAAGATGGTGTGTGTGTTTATTTATTTATTTTTGTCTTAAACAATGTAAAGTGCCATGAGATGACTTCTGTTGTGATTTGGTGCTATATAAATAGATTTTCATTAAATCAATTGAATTATGTATTCATAATGTATATATGTATATATCTGTTTGTTTCAGTTCTTTTCAAACGTCTCATGCTTCATTTTTAATATCCTTATTATCTGTGATGGATTTCCTTCAGTCCATCACTAACCTGACATTTATTTTTAGTCTTCCATCCATGAAAAACTACCAATGTAGCTTTTTACATTTTCTAATAGCTCCGGTTTCTCTATTCCTCAGCGAGTGCACAAGTCGACCTGCACAGAGCTGCACTCTCACCTCGTGCTTTATCCCAATTACAAACTATTGCATGCAGCACGCACAAACAGACACGCAATGTAGGTCACCTTGCTATGCGATGCGAAGCTCAGCTGGTTCATGTGTCTGACAGTGTTTTGTGTTTATGCACTCCTGTTGATTGTGTTTTGTCCTTTTTATGCTCCTCTCTGTGTCCTTGTGGCCCCAGAAAGAGTCCAGTCATTAGAGTGGCTGTAAGTCACTTAGACCAAACTCTAATTCAATTACCAGAAGTCAGATGCACTTACAGTCATGTTTGTATACGCAGTGATTAATGTGCAGCACGTAGCTGAGAGAGCTGAGCATATGTGTCACACAGTGAGGGAGAAGATGACGGAGCACGGTCTATCATCGCGTTGATCCACGTGGATGTTTGCATAAACAGCATCAGTCCTCAAATCTATCCCCAGTGAAACACAGACATCTACACATGGAGTATCATTTGTACCTATGGGCTGCCAAGACCAAAAGTGAACCCCCCTGAACCATCTAAACAAACCCTGGAGTCCTTCAGCCTGAAAATCCTTGAACACCACAGGGGAGGACAAGCCAAGGCCAATTCCACACCAGAGTATAGGATTTATGCACATAGAAAGACACACACACACACACACACACATACTAATCTGCCTCTGTCCAACCACAGGGTCACATGCTGTGTAACTGGGGGGGGTTCTCTAGTTGGTTGCATCTCCCTTTATCCCTTATCTAATAAAACGACCAGACTGTTTTAATTACAATGTAATCACTCATTCAATTATCATTTAAAACACGTCTCTGGTGACAAATAAGTCCACGTGGATGAGTCAGGCTAAGATAACTTTTCTTTTGAACTACTTTCAATGGCTTGAACGTGTCCTTAAATAAACACAAACAAATCCCCATGCATGTACAGTAAACTTCCTCTGCTTTCAGTCCGGCTCAGAGAGCGTCCCACCTACAGTGTATGGTCACAAGACCCCACTCACATCATATCTAATGCATGTAGCCCTTCCTCCATTGAGCTGAAAAGGTTTTAAGAACAGAACGGGGAAAGGCAGTCTGATGAAACTGGCTGCACACACACACACACACACACACACACACACACACACACACACACACACACACACTTTGTCTGTGTAGATGGTCAATTTGGTTTCCAAATGCAATTAACCACAAAGTGATGGGGCCCTCACAAATTTGCATCGGTAGGAAAAATCCATCAAGACATTTTTTCTTTCATTTGTATTCACTTATGTTCATTATTTAAAGAAAGATTGTTGATGGGAAACCGGCAGAGAAATGGGGAGGTGATGTTAGTGTTTGGAGTGAAGTAGCCTGAGCCTAACCCCAAATAAAAACGCAGCCTAGCGCAGCGGAGACGCGGTAGTAGTAACGTTGGACCGCGTTTGGCCCAACCCCAAATGCCGTGAGAGGAAACGGTGATGACGACAGCGCGTAATCGGCAGCTGGAGACAAGAGGTGCCCTGCTTGTGTGTGCAGTTTGAACGCTGAACACAAAGTGTCTGCCAGCAGGGTACCAGGAGGGTCCACGTCCAAGGCACAGGCTTCCAGGCGACGCTTTGGTTACGCGTGCGTTCGCAGGGGTTTCAGGGAAGGATGCTGACCTGTGTCTGCCTCAAGATCTCCACTGTCTGATTTGATATATTGTATTTTTTATTCATATTTTTTTTTTTTTTTTGAGAGATGCGGTGCGTGCTGTGCTCTCCTCGTATCTTTGCGACGCGGTAAACTTTGCTTTGACCGACAAAAAGTGCCCAAAGACACGGAGAAGTTGATAGACTGAAAATGTCCACGACGCACGTTAGCTCTCCGGCGCCCAACCAGAGCCACCTCTCCACGGCCACCTACGAGGAGACGGAGCCCTCGGGGATGGAGAGACAAATTCGCCTGCTGCTTTTCGGCTTGTGCGTAACTATCGCCGCCGTTACCTTTGTCGGAGGTGTGTACTCGCTGCTCTCTCTCCTCCGGATGAGGAGAAAAACGTCCCTGTGTCTCATTGTGGCTTCCATGTCGGTGGACGACCTGCTCAGCGTGGTCCCCCTCTCCCTGTTCATGCTCCTCCAGTGGGAAGCAGATGGAGGTGGGGGGTCGGGCAGCCTGTGCACTTTATCCGGACTTCTGTACGTGTTCCAGGGGGTTTCTAGCAATATGAAGGCTTGCCTTATAGCAGCCTATACTTTCTATGTCACCAAGAGATTTGGAGTGCTTCAGTCTGTCCGCCGGCCCCTCATAGTGGTGTGGGCTATCGCCGGTGTGTGGGCGGTCAGCCTGACCGTCAGTGTGCTACCTTTGTGCGGATGGGGCAGCTTTACGCCGGCGTCGCTCGGCTGTTTCCCAGAGAGCGACAGTTTCTACATCCTGCTGCTCTTCTCTTTATACACCATGTGTGTCTGCGGCTTGTTATTTTTCTTTACCCCCCTCACATATCAGCTGCTGTGCTCGAGAGAGCCCCAGAGGACCTTACTGTACCCCAGCTATTTGGAGATGGACAGAGCCCTGAGCGGGTCTGCTCCACTCTGTGATCTCCAGTCCTTTTCCCGGGACAGCCTCAATAAAAGTTTCGGTGATTACAAGGAGCTGAGCCCAAGTTCGTGCGGGACACAGCTCAGGGAGAAAGAGGACACTTGTCTGTCCCCAGTGTCCGTCACAGGCCAGAGAGCAGCTGCTGTCGGGGACACACCAGCGGTTTTTGCACAAAAGCGATTCTCCATGATCCTGGCTGTCGTCCGAGTTACTCTGTGGATGCCAATGATGGTAAGCAGCGTGGCGAAAGCAAAAGCTACAGTAGCTGAAGCCAAAAGCAACAGATTAATGATTTTTACTGAGTGACCTGCCATTTGAAAACATTGGAAACAATTTATCTAATAGACTTATATACTATATTTTGGGTCTGTGCAGTATTTCCAGTTCAAATCATCCTGTTTAGTGTGAATGTGAAGACCCTGTTGGCACTGGAACATTTCTTTTACAGAAGATATATGAGATTACAGTTCAAACAAGTGGAACTGTCTCGTTACATTGGCAAAAAATCTTACTTGTGCCAGGAAAAATGAGAATCCAGTACTGAACCGTACTGAATAACACCACTTTCACCTAGACCTCCTGGTTGTCTCATTTTGGTGACTTAGCTTCTCAATATGGACTAAGTTGTTGTGGCAGCTATAGCACAAATTCAAACCTTCATTTATGTTGTTTATATGATGTGATGCTTTATAAACAAATGTCTCGTGGAGCTACTTTGGGAAACAGCAGCTTACATGTATCAATAGTAGGCTCGTCTCAGTCTCAGTAAATTCATTAATTTAAACCAAGCTATGATTTAGTCACAGCCAGCGTCCCATTAAATTAACATTCCCCGAAGGCCTCGAGAACATTAGTTGGCAGGTTTCAGTCAACACGAAAAGGGTGTCGAACTAAATCCCAGGTTGCACTTGTGAATTTTATTTTCGCTTGATTGCTACAGATCTGCTGTTACAACAGTTGTTCGTGCTCAAACAAAAAGAGTTGAGAAAAAAGAATTTTAGGTGATAAATCCTGTTTGGCAGCAGACGAAGACAAACAGAACTGGCACTCCTGAATTACAACCCTGAATATGAACAAGAGAAGAGAGGATTAATCCAGAGCAAGTTGGAAAGTGTGATTTTTAGGAACGTCTTCTCTTTAAGTATTATTTGTGTTTGCGTTTGCAGATGTCTCGTTTTGTGGCTAAAGAAACCTCTAGTTGTAGAGATCAATATAAGCACAATGCTGCACCTACTGCTGTGCTGCTGTTAGAAATGAACAACAAACACTGAAAAGCAGTACTCCTGTCCACAGTGCACTGTCGCAACTCTCTACACGTGCAGCATGTCACAAAACTAAAGAAAATAAAAAGCCCCAAAAAAGCCCCGGAAGGGTGAAGGATGTGTGGGATTTCTTTTCATTCATGTGTCTTCTCCCCCTCCCCCCTTCCACCCCCAACTTTCTCATGCATATTGAATCACTGACTCCTCAGTGAATTAATTTCCCCTTCCCTTTCATTCACAGACTCTGGTGCTGGTGCGCCACACAGTGAACGCACGCAGCTCGTCCCTGGAGACTCTGAGCTTCTTTCTCACTCTGCTCGCGCCTGCAGTCACTCCATTATTTGTGCTGTCTGAGCGCTGGATCCACATGCCATGTGGCTGCTTCATTAACTGCAAACGGGATCCAGCGCAGGAGCCCTCAGGTAGGCCCGTGATGTAATACACATTTACCAACAGTGCCGTGTCTACAGAGTAAACCCCTGTTTAAAGGCAGTTTTTTATTTTGTTATTTTTATGCTTTGGCAGCGATGAAACGAAGGTTTGAGTTCAACCTTTCCTTCCAACAAGGCTACGGAGTGTACAAGTTGTCTCACGCCACTGTGTCTCCTAACAGTCCGTCCCTTGAGAAGCCTGCCTACCACAGCCTCTTTAACTGTGACTTCCCTAACACCCGTCTTGATGCACTTGAAAGCGGTGGGCTGTCCAGCCTGGGGCCTAATTTTGATTTCAGCACCACGTGCCCAGCGGACAGCTCCTCTCACTCGGACCTTCTGTTGGAAGCGGTGGCCGGTGGAGGAGAGGCGCTGGCTGATTGCCCTCCACTTTCCCACGAGCGTCATGAAGACGATGACGACTTCTGCTGCATCCCTTCGCTGCCTTCTAATCACCGGGAGCAGGATCACAATGACACATCGTCTGTGTTCGAGGGGCCGGAGAGGAGGCTGTCGCACGAGGAGTGTCGGAAAATTGAGCTGACAGACTGGGAGTGGTGCAGGAGTAAATCAGAGAGAACACCCAGACAGGTACAGAAGGTCCAGAATCAGTTTATTAGATGCCCGATATTACACCATGATATCAGTCTGCCTTTGGTTTACGACTGGCATTAAGTGATTTTTCCACATCACAGTCTATTGCTTTCCTAAACTGGGCAAACAACTTCTGCATGAGCATGCATTAGGCGCTGTTCTCCAGAGGTGATTGCTTAGGTCTGATTAGTGTCTCATTCCCTCTGTCTCTGTTTGAATTTTGTTCTAAAAGGAAATTAAATGCTGTCTTATTACAGTGCACCTGCACTAGGATGCAGTCTTTATGCAGCTGGGCTTTATGGTGGTGTCTGTCTGAATGCCTGACTGACTTTCTGTTTGTTGGTCCGTGTCTCTGTGGTGTTTTTTTTTTTTTTCGTTTTGTTTTGTTTTGTTTTTTTTTCCACTTCCATGATTACGCCTCTTTATAATCAAACTGACAGACTGGGAGCAGCACGTGATTTAGATAGAATGGTAAAAAATCCCCTCTCCCACAGTCTCTCCTCTCCTCTCCTCTCCTCTCCTCTCCCCTCCTCCTCTCCTCTGCACATCTTTATCTCTGCTAAGCCTCAATGGACTGTGACTAATAGTGCAATTGATCAAGATACAATCAGCAGTGTAGCAGTTTCATAACAAATTTCAGCCTGTCCGTCTCTCAAAGCCAAATATTCATTCATAGTTGCTCCACAGGCTAAAATCAAACCAGCTGCCAGTGCTCAGCTCTGTTCATTGATCTGGTCTTGTTGATTTTAGTTAGGTTTTAAAGACAGTATTTACATTTCCAGCATCAGTATTCTTGAGATTTAGCCACTGACATACTTCTCTGTGCTTACCTGCAATTTGGTATGAATTTGAAATGACAACTGAATGAAAAATGCAACAGAATTAATTTTTAATGCATATTTTAGTTTGAATTCTACCAAACACACAGTGTGGATCTCCACAGTAATCTGTACATAGGGTATAGTGCAGTGTTCTGTCTGCCGAGACATTGAGCTCATGATTTAGTTAGTCACGGAGAAACTGCTCTATCAATTCAATGCAAAGTCAAAGAGCACTAAACGGAAACTGCTTAAGACATTTTGCTTCAGACACGTGAGCCACGATCCACTAATCCATTATAATCCTTTTCTTTTATTTTCTCTGACATCCTGTGCTCTCGTAATACCAGTAGGTTAATTCTCTCTGTGTTTTGTGTGTGCCCGTGTTGCAATTGAGTTGTTAAACAAGGACAAAAGAGAGACGCCTTTAATGATTAATGTATCCTGGCACTGAAGATATCAGACAGAGATGAGAGAGCAGCCTCGTTCCGTTCCAGAGAAACAGCAGTGCCGCCACGGGCGTTAGCGTCGAAACTGACTGAACGGTAATTGTGACTTTTAGAGCAATAACGTTATGAGCAGGATGCAGACTCTCTCTAACTAATTAACTGGGACATGAAGAGATGCGCCAACATGCATGCAAACGCAGGCACCTCTGTCTCACTTCTTCTCTGTCTCTGCTCCACTTATAAGTCTGGTTTGGAAATCACCAGAGGGTGGAAAATCCATGGAGCATGCATCTACACAGCTTGGCTTTGGCACTCATTTTACATCATGTATAAGTCTCAGACACTCACTGCTGGCTTGTGTGTGTGTGTGTGTGTGTGTGTGTGCTTGTCCTACTTCTCAGTTTCTTAGCTAACGCTGTATATTATGCTCCTTTAGGCCTTAACCATTGATTAGGTTTGGTATATATAAGTGTAGTCACACAATGTATATTCACTAACACACACGGCACATACAAACTAACTTGAAAACTCACACACACATGCACACACACGTGCACACAGCCAAACAGCAATGACAAAAAATATTGCATACCTCCATAGCAACCATCCCCTTTTCTCAAATGCAGTCGCAAAAGACATAAAGATCAACATTACTTTACCAACACACATCAACAGGTATCACTGCACTGTGTGTGCACGCAAAATCAAAACCCCGAATGAAAGCCAAGTCCTAATAGTTTGTGATCTATAGCATTTCCCGGCTGTGTTTTGTTCCTCGTTATCAGGGTGGATGTCATTACCCAGCATCTCTCCTCTTTGCTGTCATCTCTTGCGGCCCTCAGCATCCACAGGGAGAGGCGGAATTAGAGCTTAAAGACATCCTTACCCTCTCGGTGACTTTACACTCTCTGTTAGCGAGCGCAGCCCTGGAGGTGCGTTCACAAGCCATCTCCCTCCCGCCTGAGGGGAAATGAAGACCTAACGTGCGTTCAGATGTAGTGAACTGAAACCCTATAGAGAACACATCACATCTGTGAAAACAATGTTGTTCTCACCACTGAGGCTGCAAGGTGAGGAATGAAAAAAGTATTGATCTTGAATAGACGAGGAAATAACGTGCCCGGGATCAATATACGGCAAACATGTCAGCCTCTGTAGACATCAGTGTCTGTGTCTTACAGCACTGTTGCTAATTTAAATAGGTGTAATACTGTATGTTGACACCCTGGAACCGTCCACGTTTCGCGAAAACGAATGTTAAGGATCACCAGAATGACTTGGATTCATCCTTTGGAGGCCATAAATGCCTGCACAACATGTCATGGTCACTCGCTGCACGGGGCTGTGCCACAAAAGCAACACTGTAAAAGTGTATTGACACTATGCGTAATAAAGTCATGTGAATAGATGCAGAGTGCACCCGGGACACACGCCCATCAGTGCACTTCCCACACTGATGGGCTCTCAGCATTAGTCGATTTACTTGACAATGTGTTTCCAGCTCAGCATCATGGTCCCTCTTTATCTCTGCCTCTCTCTCCATTCATAATGATGTAAACACAATGACAGGAAAACAGAGGCAGGCAGGACAGGAGATTGACATCCTCTTCGTATCTATTGTGCGTCATAGTCACAATAAGATCACTGCGTCGCACTAATCTAAATAATTTAGAGGGCTTAATGAGACCTGCCACACTCTTCCCACTGCTGGATACTTCTCCTTTTCCCCTGCCAGCAATATGCATTTTCTCAAACACATTGTGTTGACACAGGACGATTTTGATGTACAGCGTGGCTAATTAATCTCTATGAAAACAGTAGAAATATATGCCTGGACATGAAATATGATTAAGAATGAGCGTGATATAAATGAGCCATGTCATTAAAAAACAAGGTGGCAAACTGAAAAGAAGGCTGGAAGAAGTTTGATTGACGCTGAAGTTTTAATAACGAAGAGTTTAAACTCAGGGAACAAAGCTCCAAAGGTCGTCACAGATTGTAGTAAAGACAAGTTCTTGCTTAAATGGACAATCTGTGCTTGATGCCCACTGAACATTTCTTTGTTTTCCTATGCAGCGATCATCAGGGGGTCTGTCAATCCCCTTGTGCGCCTTTCAGGGCACCGTTTCTCTGCAGGCACCCACGGGCAAGACCCTCTCTCTCTCCACTTATGAGGTCAGCAGTGATGGACTCAAAATCTCGCCAAACAACGCCAAGAAGGTAACAGCCCCCCCACCACTGCAATGTCCCCCAAGACTTTTTGACTGGGTTCCCTTCTTGTTCATGTCATTGAGACTTAAATCACAGTCTAACGTGTCAAGCTTTGGTTTTACAGGTGTTAAGAACTGTTTCCTCACCATGTAAATTGTTAAGTTGTTTTTCAAATTGTGTTTGGCATCAATCTAATTCTTTTTACCCGAAGTTTCAGGAAATATTTTAGAAGTCAGATTCCATTGTGAATTGCTACTGTGTATCACTAACTTGTATATTAATGCTTCCTTGCTTTAAAGGTGGAGGTGTATCGCTCCAAGTCGGTCGGCCATGAGCCCAGTGCAGATGACCCAGCGTCAGGAGGTCAGGCTGGAGACATAAATGTCAGCAACGTAGGGATGGGCATGGAGATCGGAATGGGGATGGGCATAGGGGCTGGCGTCGGGGACACCAATGTCAAGATCCACCTTGAGGTTCTGGAAATCTGTGACAACGAGGAGGCCATGGACAGCGTCTCCATCATCTCCAACATCAGCCAATCTTCCACCCACGCTCGCTCGCCGTCGCTGCGCTACTCCCGGAGGGAGAACCGCTTTGTCTCCTGCGACCTGGGCGAGACGGCTTCCTACTCGCTGCTCATCCCCAGCAGCGGCAACCCTGAGACGGAGACCATCAATATCACCATACCCGACACCGTGGAGGCCCACCGGCAGAACAGCCGGCGACAGACGCAGGAGAGCTCGGGGTACCGCGAGGAGATACAGCTGCTCAACGAGGCCTACAGAAAGCAAGCTGGGGAGAGGGAGGAGTGACGCTCCTCACAACAAAGGAGTAAAAGACAGATTTCCTAATCATTCCACGTTTCCTCGTTTCTGATCACCACTTCAACAGAACTGACTGATCCAAATAGAGACTCTGCTCAAGACTGTTCTATTAGTCTGTTTGCTTCCTCCTGTACTTCCTCTTTAGATAGTATAATGAAAGCACACGCATCACCTGTCTGTAGAGTACATAGAGATAGATTAGACTGCAAAGGAACAAGTAGTAGTAAATAGGGGTAAACAAGTCAGGTAGGGGACGAGCCAAAGGAGGGAGAGACTGTATTCCAGCAGAGCATCTGTATTCCTGTAAGACTTTCACCACACGGCAGCTTGTTAGAAACGTGGGGAGGTAGGGGTGGATGTCTGATATGAAGCTGCTCCTGTAGACGACGTCACTGTTGACTCAGCTGTGAGGAGAGGGGGTCACCTGACCCATGTGTGTGACTCATCCCAGTGTGTGTGTGTGTGTGTGTGTGTGTGTGTGTGTGTGTTTTTGTGCATTTTTTGTGTGTGAGAATTTGCCTCGCCCATGAAGATGAGGGCAGATGGTTTGTGATATCAACCGCCATAAGTGTTCATTTCCCTTTGTAGGAATGTGTTTCTCTTGCACATATTTCTTTTAATGATGTTTATCCTTTTCTGTGCGTAGCAGCTGCTGTGTGCGCGTCAAGTATTACCCTGTTATCAACCCAGAGAGAGAGAGAGAGAGAGAGGCAGAGAGAGAGAGAGAGAGAGAGAGAGGCCGCTATCCACGGTGGAAATCTAAAACGGCAAGAGAGGCAGCACCGTGCATTTGAAGGAGAGATTATTGAAGAAGAGGTTCGAGGGGACCTGGGCATACGCAGGGCCTCGTGCACGTGGAGTGGAATTTAAATGAGTGACAGGGTGCATATCTTACTACAGTAGGCAGCATATGAATGTACGTTGAACAGCCACTTGTGGGTGTCATCAGTTCACTGCCCATCCAATCAGTGAGCCACTGAGGTCTTCTCACTCCCTATACAATACATTCATATATTCAGAATCGGAACAGCATTTTCACAGACAGTGTTGCTATTTCCGAACCATTCTGACAGGTTACATGGACTGTGAATCTATTTTAGAGGCATATATGTTTTGCTGTTCACAGATAGTGTCACTCAGCTGCATCACTAGAGCCGTCATTACGTATAGAGGGTGCCCACTTACATATAGACACGTGTACAAACAGCAGCAGCTTAATGAAATAAGTATTACAGTCTCATTTCAGAATATATATGTATGTACGTTTGTTTTATGATGGTGTCTTTTATATGTCAGCTGCTCGATTGCTTGACAGCGACACAGCGGCGGCACTTTGGACTTCATTTGCGGGCGCTTCAATTGTCTTTTAGTGAGCCCATGATATTCATCAGCGGCGACGTGTCCCATCCTATTGAAGAATGTTGTCATTAAAGATTCATACCAGAAAATTGCCTCTATCGAGATCGCAGTGCATTCTTATTTCCAGTGCTCCTGGGCAAATTGTAAAAAAGCAAATAACGCGCAGGCGTATGAATCATAATGAATGTAAAGTTGAATTCGGTGTCAACCATTTGCAGCTGTTAATGGTGCCAAAGGTTTTCCAGCCGAGCAGGGCCTCATCTCTGCAGCTCAACAGAGTGGAGTAATTCGATTATATGCTTATGCTCACTTTTGAACAGGACTGTGGCTCGGCTTCTGCCTAAGTGTTCACATAATTCATGCTGATCAATAAAGTGTATGTGAGAGTTAGGAACTGCGCGTCAGCCGCACAAGTGTTTACTCTTTCCTGCCAATCATTCGGACTCGTTGGGTAATACGCAGAAGGCTCAAGTGGGATTTACTGCAGAATAAAAGCAAATGAAGTGCAAGAATTACCTACTTAAGAGACTGACCTAGTGTTGTGCCCTTAGGATAACAGTAATGTAACCAATCCACAGCTGAAGCACCGGGGACATTGTGCTTACATGGCATGCGCTTTAGCCAGCTGAGGCATATTTTTATTGTGCTCCTATTAGCGTATGAGTCGTGACATCACAAATGATTCATTATATCTTATCTTTGTATACATGCAGACATTCCCAGTCACAGAGTATTAGTGGTAGCAGAGAGGGAGTCTGGAAAGCAAAGACGGAAACTGAGAAAATGACACATGGCACCAAAAACCAAAGTAAAGTGATATAGACTGTAATTATCAGGGGCCTTGACCAGCAGCTATTACTAATGTTTTATCTTTTCTCTCTGATCTGAGGACTTTCATCTCCCACTCACAGCCTCTTATTATGCTGGAGCAATGAGGTGCGAGGAAGCCTGCATCAAATCTGCAGCGTCGGTGGCGCTGCTTGAGACCTGTAGTTGGACACCTCCAGCGCGCGCAGCACGCATTCACACACACACACACACACACACCACAAAAACAAAACAACAAAAACAAAACAGTGTGTGCTAAAACCTGAAGCTTTTCTTTTTTCATCTTGGTTAAATGATTCATTAGGGTCAGAGATCATTTGTATGCATCACAGGTAGCCCAGACTGTATGAAAACAACATGAGAGGAGCATGTGGAACAGCTCTTTCCTCCTTTTTTACAACTCCTCCACCGTTCAAAAGACTCTGTTATGTTTTCGCCTGTCGTTCCTCACACATCTGAGCTCAGCATGTTTTTCTTTTATACTTTTGCTCCCCTAGTTCCTCACATTTTTTTTCTGCAGTGCTTTCTCTGTGGCTCCAGCTCATCTTGAATCCCTCACCTGCTTCGTTTTGGAGCAGCCAGCTGAGATATTGATACACTGACATATTTCCAAAAATAATGACGCAGACAAAAGTGATGGTGGCTCAGGTCAATTCTCGTGAGTCCCTCCAAATATTAGACGATCGTGGTTGATAGCTTTTTTTTTTCTTTTTCAATGCACAATTTCAGCAATTAAACTGAGTACAAAAGGAGAATAATTCAAGGCACTGTCGTTGCTAGTTATTGTAGCTGATCTTCATTTGTCAAACAAACACAAGCAACACACAAGGTTTTCTCACAGACAGTCGTTATTGTATTAATCTGGATCTGTTCGCTTGACTCTAAAGTACCTGCCTTAGTATCTGCCTTGTCACATTTTCTCCTCACGTTCAAAAATTGGCCTTGTGGCTCATTAACCTGAACTTTTCTCAGATCTGCATTAGAATTTATTTGCTTCAGAAAGTAAATGAAATGAAAAGCTAATCATTCTTCCTCACGTCCTGACTGCAGAAGTACAATATCATCTATTCAACCACCCGGCCAGTGGATTCTTTTTTTGTTGAAGACAGGCTTTGTGATGCTCAAGTGTTTCCTTATAGAAGCCTGAACACACAGTTGTGTAATGCTGTGAAAGTCACAGACAAACGAACACTAAATCATTTATTTTAGCAGGTGAGCATGCTTTTATAACAACACAACAGAGTGACCAGCAGGCTTTGAACAGGCTTCCAGGCCCCACCCTGTGATCAATGATGGTTGGTGCTTCCACATCCAGGGTTGTGAGCAGGTAATGTTTCATGCTTACCTTATTTAGGATGGGTTGTAGCTCCGTTGGTAGAAAGGTCATCTATAAACCTCAGGTCCTGGTTTGACTCCAGCTTCCTCCTGGCTACATGTTATTGGTGTACTTGGAGAAGACTACTGCAGCATTTCAAGCAACAATTTCCCCAAGGGGATCAATACAGCATGTCATTGTTATTAACCTCGGATCTAAGAAGGCGATGTGAAGACTGAAGGTTTGATAAAATGGTCTACATACTAGGAAGCAGCCTCAGTAAAGTTACCTGACATAGCACATTTTAATTGTTACATGACACTAATTGGATTAGGTGTCCCCATCTCGCTTGGCAAGATAGATACATGGCTACTTCTGAGACAGCTGTTGATTTAATCAGAGAAAAAACAAATTCCTCACAGAATAACGGAAACCAAATTTTACATGAATTAGGCTCATCTTTCACTCAAAGTGACAAAAAAATCATTTCGCCGAGACAAATAGATACTGTAAACTGTGAAAATCATATTCCTCGGCTCCATCTGCGTTCACCTGCACATTCCTCTAATTACAAAATGACTCAGTGGATATGAATAAGCTGCACAGATTTTCATTCTACTGCTGAAAAGTCGATAAAGGGACCGAGACCTTGAATGACAACAGCACATGAAAGGACGAACTCTCCTCTCAATGCATGATATTTGCTGACAGCAACACACAGCTTGAGGATGGGATCTATTCTGATCATGCACAAACTCTGAGAACCTTCAGATTTCATTCCCCGGTCTATTCACTTATCTTTGCTATCTGCTTTGTGACACTAATAAGAGGGAGAAGAGGAAGAAGAGAGAGAGAACAGCAGCGAACACATGCTTCACTTATTTCGTTTTCCAGCCAATTTAAAATCAGAGAATATTGAGCAAAATCAGCTCATCAGAAGATATTTGCTATAAGCGGGAACATCCACAAACAGTGAGTGTACAGTGAAGAATGAAAATGAGAAAACACCATAACAATGATCTGTCAGATCATCTTCAACTGAAAAGCTCCAGGTGTTTTACAGCTTTGAATCTGCCGAAAGCCAATATTCACCATCATGCTGCAGAGCCTTAAGGTAATACAGTCTGCAGTAGTCATGGTAGATCTTTTTCATTTGACTGTAACCTTTAAGGTCCAGACGGCAGGTCACTCCCTGATGTTCTCTAGCGCTGGGAGCAGGGTGAGTCGGTTAAAGTGGTTACACTGACGGCACAGGCTGTCTCTGTCTGTGTGCATATATGTGCCTCGGTGTGGAGCGTCAGAGCTTCAGGGCGTTGTTTAAAAACTCAAGCTCTTGCTTGCTTCTTCAGGGATGCAGGCTACAGAAATTGACTATTCACACTATGATTTATATTCTGAGAGAAACCAAATATTCAATATTTCTGTCCTGAGTAAAAACGTTCAGGCTCAAGCAAACGAGGTCCATATTTTTCCTATTTGCTGCAGGTAGAATTTCTGCAAACCAGATGTTAAACTTGCATGAGTCCTCGATAAAGCTGATGAGCTTTAGAAAGGTTTTGTGTTTTTGGGTGCAGCTACAAATGCAGTGTTAAAAATAGTGAGTTTTCAGACCCTTTTCCATTTTGCACACTTTGCCATTGGTCTACACTTAACAACCATGATAACAAGGTGAAAACATTATATTTTTTCCAAATATATTTAAAATCATACAGTGAAATTGACAGGGGCTTTTCTGTATGGAGCTCACATCTCCTGCTCATGCAGGTTTCCTCTGGGTATTACTGGTTCGCCCCCACACTCCAAAGACTTGTCATTAGGCTTAGTATTAACTCTAAATTGCCCGTAGGTGTAAACGTGAGTGTGAATGGAGTCACAGCCTTTCAGCCAGTGCCTGCTGGGATCAGTTCCACCTCCCCAATGACCTTTAACAGCATCAGTGGTTTAGATAATGGATGAACAAAAGGTTTTCTCCAGTAAACCCTCTGTGTTTGTGTTCTCTCAATCTTGACCAGTCTTTCTAACTTATCAGCATAGCATGGTGCCACCACCACCTTTATTCACCAATCACACGATGTCTGGGGTATTCGAGACATAATGTTTCTGCACAGAAGGGTAATATTTCCCCCGTCATTCTCTTTGTTGGTTGGCAAACTCCAAGCAGACAGTCATATCCCTTTTTGTCAGTGGTGCAGTGGCTTCTGTCTTGGTCCTCTACCATAAAGGCCTGCTGGAGTGCTGCTGAGGTGGTCAGTCTCCCTTTTCATGGCTTAGTTTTTGTTCTGGCATGCAGTGAATTGCAGTATAAGTACATTAAAATAGCAATAAAACTCTTTATGATGATCTCTTCAGTTAAAATAATTGTTTACCATTTAAACTAATCTGTGTTTGCACGTGAAGTAATTTATGCCTTTTGTGCCTATGAAATTATTGTAATTGTAATGAAAATGTTTTCAGAGGCCTATTAATAATACATTTAGCTCAGAAATAAATAACTTTATAGGCTTTAAGATCCCAACCAAACTGCCTGCCCTGGTGGAGATTAGCCAGTGTCTTTCAGCAATGTAAATGATGTAAGACTTGAAATAATAGATATACTCTTAGACATAGATTAATAGCTAAAGATGTGCTTCTTAAACAGGTAGTACATTTCAATACAACAGCATTTGCTTGTGGAGTCAGGATCATTCAATAGGTGCAGCATCCTACAAATTAGTATTGGTGATAGAAGCAGGCTATTCAAATCCTTAACTTAAGTGTAAAATTATCATAATCTTAAATACTGCATTAAAAAGTCAGCAGCAAGAACTGTAGTAAAAAATACAAAGATAATATCAGAAAAATGTACTGTATGTACAGTACATTATTGATTTATAGTAGATGCATAGAGACATAAATAGGCACATAAGCCTATCACATGTTTTTTCTTTGGGTTACTGTATGTTAAAGGTAACCAGTAAATAATGATCAATAAATAACGACATTTGAATAACAAGTGGTCCACATTGTTTCCCTCTCAAACAATAAGGAGTGGAAATATTAAGTAGCATAACATCTGCAACAGGCAGGTAGAGTAGTGTACCTGAGTGCAGCACTGGGTCCAGTCAGATGTGTTGTGGTGGAGGGCGGAGGGAGACAAACCAATCACAGCTCTCTACGTCACAATTAGGCGACTGAAACTCTCAACGGCATCACTGTGCGATTCACCGGATGAGAAAGACCGAGCACTTTTACATCTTTACAGCAGCAGAATTACAGAAATTAATCCATTCATATATTAATAACTTATCTGGCAGTAGCTTTATATTCAAAATTTCAGTCTCTGGTCCACAAATCTACCCCAACACAGCGTGAAGGCAAATAGCGTTAGTGTTAGCGTGTAGCTACAAGACACCGAACTTAATACTTTGAATCGACGGCGGTATGAGTTATGGATATGGAGGTGGAGGTGGAGGTGGAGGTGGGAGGAGAGGGAGAAGAGGAGGTCGAGGATACAGAGATGGAAGCAGAGAGAGATGGGACAGAGGAGGAGGTGGAGGTGGAGGTCCGAGGGGACACAGTTCCGACTTTGACCAGGACCGGGGAGGAAGTGGACAACACGACCGACCTCCTCCACACCTGAAAGGCCGTGAGATCGGACTGTGGTACGCAAGATACGGAGCCGTGAGAAGGAAGCAGGCCGACCGGAGATCGGTATGGGTTTGTGTCGGGGTGCATGCTCTTGCACATATATGTTATTTCCTTCAGTTTTGATGAATAAAACTGCTTTAATTTTGATGTTACCTGACATTATATTAAGCAAAGAGGCTTTACAATAAAATGGCATGCAGAAATCTGTAGTTGTTGTCTATTAAATGGTTTTTGAATATACTTATTGATGTGAGTATGAAGGTGCAGCTGTTACAGTCATTGACTAAAGCTGGATGTCCTTGTTTTCACATGACTGAAGTAATGTTTTTTCCTGATACATCTTTGACTAATTCAGTGGGACGAGATTTTTCAAACCTCTATGAAATATTGCTGTTGTCACGTTTGGTCGGGCTAACTGTGAGATTATGGCTGAACTTTCCACTTTTCTTATGTCTCTCTGAAGCGAGCAGTGGTCCAGATGGATGAAGTCAGAGAGCAGCACATTACCAAGCTGCTTAACTCTGTCCAGAATGACCAACCTGGTCCAGAGAGAGATGGCAAGGACGCAAGAGCTTCTACGTCTAACAGCTGGCAGGGAGCTACCAGTAGTGGTCATTGGTGAGATCAGCTTGCATTTTCATTTTTCCCATTGAGACGTGCATCATCACAGAATCTTATAATAAAGAAGATGGGGACGTTAGAATAGACAGGGTTAAACTTCCTGGTGTGTCAGTAATTATTCCAGCTGTGAAACTGACAAGTATGCTCTAATTGACGAGTAAGGCCTATTTATGCAGTTACTTTGATGGGGATATGCCTGAAGAGGAAAAACTGAAGGTTGAGATCAAATCTGAGGATGAGGAGGAGGAAGTCAGCCTGGGTCAGAAGAAAGCAGCTAACAAATCACAACGGTAAGTATGCAAGCAAGTCAGATACATGCTAAGAAAGATTTGCCAAAATTCTGATGTAATAATTAATAATCACAGAACAACAAATACTGTCTAGTGATCCACTACATAGAATATATTTACAAACTTTAATGCTTTTATTTAGTTGCTTCCCACCAGAAGTTGCCAAAGATGAGCCTCCAGACAAGTGGGATGATGATGAGCAGGAGGATGTGGAGGAGAAACAGAAACTGAAAATGAAAGACAAAGATTTGGAGTTCTTATTTCAGGATGTAGTCAGAGATGGTTCACTGGACGACTTTTTAAAGAGAGATCTGAAGAGCAAGAAATCAGATCCGAAGTACCAAGAAATGCTGGTGAGTGTATTGAACATTGTTCGGTTGGAAATACAGTTAAATCCAAAATGATTAGTTTATGAAATCAAATAAACCTTTTAACGTTTGTTCTACATTTAATCTGTCAGTTTTGCATCAATGTCATATTATTCTGCTGTGTAAATGGGGAAATGAGGAATTATTGAATTACTGCCAAGCCAATGCACAGAGTCAGTGCTTATTAGAATTATCCAGATGTGTGGAAAAACCAAAACTGTACATATTGTCCAAGTCACACAGACAAAACATCTGCTGTTGATTTTATTCAGTATTTATAAATGTTTGCTTGTTTTCTTGTGTTCAGAAATTCAGGGAAAAGCTACCATCCTATGGAAAAAAAGAGGTGAGTTTTTGATTTTCAGATGTTTCTCAGCAGACAGTGTGAAACCCTTGTGTTATGATTTTACACAGTGTGTTATCATGCTCACATGTTTCTGTCCTCAGGAGCTCGTGGAGCTGATCAACGCCAACCGTGTCCTTGTTGTAAGCGGGGAAACAGGCTGTGGAAAGACCACCCAGGTCACCCAATTTATCCTAGACGATTATATCAATAGAGGCATGGGCTCCATGTGCCGGGTGGTCTGCACGCAGCCCCGTCGCATCAGCGCAATTTCGGTATGTACTCTGCAGGATCTCCAGGCCTGCCATCTTGGATTATTTATTGTTGTGTGCATACTGAGGAAAGATGCAGTTGCTAAGTTATGGTCATTGGTAATGTCCTGCATCCGTCATTTAGGTTTGATGGCTATTTTCCCCCAGTGCTGACTGTGCTCCTGACTGTTTGTTTGTATGTGTGTCCTTCCTCTCAGGTAGCAGAGCGTGTAGCAGCAGAGAGAGCAGAAAGTGTAGGGAATGGAAATTCCTGTGGTTACCAAATCCGCCTGCAGAGGTACGGAAATCCTTTCATCTGTTGATGTGTAAATGATTGCAGTACTGGTTGGTGTAGTGGTTAGAGAAGCAACAAATAATTTCAGCATTAAGAAATCTCAGTCTGATTCTACATTTCTAAAAGAAGCTCTGGTGTGGCCTGATTGTCTGTTTCCAAGAATGGAGAAAAACATTGGAGCCAATTTGAGCCAACATTTAAGTCTTTTTGGAGCTAGAAGAAAGTTAGTGGCATCAACTAACTTTGTCAGAGTCAGAATGTTTTGGATCTTAAACAAATGTTTTGTTACATTCCTGATGTTGTAACCACAGGACAAGGTCAAAGATTGATGGACTCAGGTGGTCCTTTGATAAAAGGCATGAATGGCTGCTGTGTGGTTGAATGGTTAGGTATCTTCTAGATTTTACTGGCGCATATGTTGAATTGAAAAGATGCACCTCTGCTTAGGTGTAGTAATAGTATATGGGAATGGTTACCTGAGCCCACACACACTGGAAGAGACGGACTTTGGGAAAAGGCACTTGAACAGCATGTAGACTTAGCAAGCGAATAGTTATTTGAGTGAGTTATATAAAACTGAGTATAAAAGAGGATGAGTATAAAATGAGAGTAAAAAGGTAGGAAAAGAGGCGACTCAGGCGTGATATGAAAGGAGACTAATATGCAGCCTGAGATTTAAAAAGATGGACAGAGAAATTGATTACTGGCTGTGAAAGCATTGGAAAAAAATAACAAGGTGCTAGACGCTGAATTGAAGCCCTTTTTATAAATCTGTTTTCTTTTTCTTCACTTGCATCAAGTAACAGAGGTTGTGATTCAAAGTGAAAACAATAACTAAACCAAAGTTAAAGTCTAGCCAGTTTAAATAGGCATCTATTGGAGGATTTTTTTTCCTTTCTGCTGTGCTGTCACTGCCCACTGTTACTGTCACTGATTGAGACCACGGGTGTCTCTCAGTGGGTATATGCAAAAACCGGCAATTTGTACCTCAAGCTTTGTTAAACTTCTATTGATGTGTCAGCTCCCCCACACAGACGCTAATATAAAAAAAAAAGTTACACTTTACAAACTTAGTTTTCTCATCTGTGTGCAGCCAATTTCTATGAAACTCAATACAAATTGGCAGGAGCACATTTAATCTCGTCTTTGCCAAGATCAATTGCATTTGCGGGGAACCAGCGTATTCATTTACACATCTCAGTCAGTGAAGCCACTCAATTAAACCTGTAGACTGTAGTGCAGCAAATGATGTGTGTGGTTAACAAACATTAAGTAGCAAGCGTTTCAGAGAAAGTAAAGAAATTGGATTGATCGTATATTTTCTCATCTTTGAGATTTCCAACTGTTGCACACAGAGGTGGTGGAGGCTGTAGAGCTGATGGTAGACAGAAGCTCCTTTTCAGTTTGTTCCTCTGGTTGAATTTAAGTATGGGTGTAGTTTGAGGTGGTACTGGTACTGAACATCTATATTTGAGCCTTATGGTCGTGGCTGCTTTATTAACGGTCCTTTAGGCTGGAGAGGGGAACGGTGCTTCAAATGTGTCTGATAAAGTGTAGTTTGTGCTCACATAATCAAATAACCATACAGCAAACCAGGCAGTATTGGACTATAGACAGAATGTTCGTGTTGCACAGAGAGGAGGATCAGAGGTGGAGGAGGTGGAAGCGGGGTGGGGGTCAAGAGAGGCCCAGCAGCTTCTATTTGCCCTGAGGCCCCTGAGCAGATTAGTCCAGCCACAGCTTCTGGCCCCCGGCAAGCTTCTCCCTCAGTAGTTTCTTGGAATAAAATAAACATGCTGCACGCTGATGCTGTTATCTGTGTGGTGTTGTATCTACAATCTTTTTATCAATAAGGTTTTATTTGTGCCACTGTTCAACCGTTCAACTCTACCGTTTATATCGTCTGCTGATGTGATTCGTTTTAATAAAAACACTGTTCCTAAAAGTTTTCATAAAAAAAAAGACTTTCTCCATGTTATGTCCAGTTGCCAGTGAAATGCATTTTTCAGACGTTTCACAAGAGATGCAGCTTGTGCTCTGTTTGGAATTAAATGAAACAGAAAGTCATTTGATGATTGGTGTTCAATGCAAAATCTTCCATTACTGACTGTTTATGCAAAGTCTCAGCACAAGTGTCTATTAGAAGCAATTAGATTACTTATTAGACACCATTTTCTGCATCAGCAACATTTTATTGCAGCCTCAGTGTCAGCTTTATGTCTGCTTCTCTGAACAGGCTGAAAATGAAGTCATTGCTGCTGTCTCAGAATGTTTAAGCACCAAAGTTGCCCATTCTGCCAACCTTTGGCTTCACTTTATACCAGTATTCATTTGTTTCATTTGGAAAATGTAAAGTCTTTACTTTGACTTTTCTCCTATTTCTTAGCCGGTTACCACGGAGACAAGGTTCGGTCCTGTACTGCACAACAGGCATTATTCTTCAGTGGCTTCGCTCAGACCCGTGAGTTTCTCCCCCCCCCCCCAACACCTCTGCTCCCTCATCTTCATCACATCCTCTCCCAGTGTTTCTTCTTCTCTGCCTTTCCTCTCAGCGTCTCTGTTCCAGCTGTCCTTCATCCCCTCTCTTACTCCCTCTGTGTCACTCGCTTTTATCCCCACTGATTTGTGTTTGACTCTGCTGTTTGTGGAAGACGCATTAGTATGGACCCCCATACTCATAGTCAGAGCAGTGAACACGCACACACTCTCTCTCACACACACAAACACACACACACACACACACACACACACACACACACACACACACACACACCTACTGTTGACTCATCCCTGCATTTTGAGTTTTTTAAAAAACCCACAGAGACCGAGTGAGGGTGCCAGCTTTTCTTCTTGTCTTGTTTCATGCTCCTGGAGAATTGGCACGACTCAAGTGAGTCATGTTAAGAGTAGAGCTGTCTGACAAAATGCTGCAACTTTTTGCCATTAAGGTGTATTTACATAGCAGCTGCAGTACATGCTGACAGTCATTGTCTTCATGCTTAAACGTGACTCAAAACATATCTGGATTCTTCCACAGCTCTGATTGACTCACTTGACTCCAATGAATTGATGAGCTCACACTTTTTGCATAAACAAATACTTAAGAGTTTTGATCATTTCCATAATAGATATAGTTTTATCTCTTTGTTGTATTTATGCAGAAATAGAGAAAATAGTAAAAGGCTCAAAAAGTCTGAAGCACCACTGTACGTTTACTTCCATCAGTTTTGGTGTGACCGCTTGTGTCCGTCCATCACATTTGTGATGTATTCATCTTTTCAGTTCTCCAGATCCGCTGCACAGACACAAAAACAAGTATTTTAGTATAATTCTGGTTTAGATATCAGCAGATGTCACGCATGTCAGATTGAATTACAGTAAAATCTGTGGATAAATGACACCTTTTTTTTTTTTTTTTAACTAAGCCTAAGCACATTTCTAATGCCAACTTTAGATAGTGAAGATTACATGGCATTTTGTAAAAAGTGAGGGAAAACTGTTAAAATGAAATCAGCAGGAAATCTCTTTAAGCAGAACCAGGTGTAATATTTAATAAAGATGCAACTTGCACCAGTAAAAATGAAATCAATTTGCTTCTGTGCGACGTGCTTCAAGGTGTATGCAGCAAAATGGGAGAGAGAAAACAAGAGAAAATATTCAACAAATAGAGCTAAAAATATCATCTTACAGCCATAATAAACACACAGTTGCCATTTTTCAGGCCTAGTCAGGACATACAGCTTTTTGACCAGTCAAACTTCATTTATACCTGTTTCCTGTATGTTTTTTCCTATTAGTTTGTTGTCTAGTATCAGCCACCTGGTGTTGGATGAGATCCACGAGAGGAACCTCCAGTCAGATGTTTTGCTAGTCATCGTGAAGGACTTACTCAACCTCCGGGACGACCTCAAAGTCATCCTCATGAGTGCCACGCTCAATGCAGAGAAGTTTTCTAAATATTTTGGTAGTCAATTCATCAAAATGTTTAATTGCAAATATTCTGCAGTTTTACTGGTTTTGTGTGTTCCTCCATCTCACCCTGTCTAATTCCCTCTAGATAACTGTCCAATGATCCATATTCCTGGTTTGACGTTCCCAGTGGAGGAGTTCCTACTTGAGGACGTTGTAGAGAAGATCAGGTAGAACAGCACTACTCCCAAACACAAACATACAAAGACATTCACACCTGACACACAAGCACAAATACATAGATTCAAATGGGACCACTACATCCTTTTCATTTTATTTCTTCATTTAATGTAAGCCGGTTGGTGTCTGTCTGCCAGGTATCGTCCCCAGAATCAGGACCGTCGTCCCTCATGGAAGAGAGGCTTCTGGCAGGGGCGCCACTCCAGACCTGAGAAGGAGGAGAAAGAGGCTGAGTACAAGGAGAGCTGGCCTTGTTATGCTCGGACACTGCAGGGCAGGTGAGTTGAGAGTAACAGGGTTAAATTGGGGGAGCAGCTGCCAGGTTGATAAATGTGTTGTTTAGGTGGGAAATTGGAGGATTTGGCTTTGTAACAAGCTAAATGTGTACTGGCTATATACAAAGAGACCTGGTTTACTGAGTGCTTTGGAAAAAAAAACCTGAGCCTTGGGTAGATTTGTCATTTAAGCACTGGTTTCGACATCTGCATTAAAATGTTAGTGGCTGCAATGTCTACTAAAATACAAAACAAATGCTCTTGTTCTGCTCTTTAAAAATATAACAGGCACAGCTCTGGGGGAAGTGGATCTACTTGAGGTGTCAGCCTCTTCTCAATAACGCTCCACAAACATTCTTCTTCACTTAGTGCAACTGTTTGCATCGTGTTGCGTTGCTTGTTGCTGGTGTTGCTGCTCTGTGTCACAACGTGAATGTGGGAGAAGGCAAACATCGATGGCATTTTATCTGTGTTATCTGCAGGGAATGTACTCAAGCACAAACACTGCTTGAATGCACAGCGTTACAGTGTGATGTCCTCCTGCACTGCCTTCACTAACATACACTCATACGGCACATTGCCTTCCTTTGCTTCACACAGATAGGAGTGCTTAATGCCCATTATTATTATTTATTTTTTATTTTTGAAAGATTAATAGAATATTCCATTAAAATGTGACTTAACTACAATCTGTCATAGAGTCAACTCATCAGGTGACTAATAGCAAACTTTGTTTGTGCTGAATGTTGATCTATCTGAGAAATGACATGAAACTAACAGAAAGACCACAACAGTTTTAGTTCAACTCTACAGAGACAATAACAAGTCATTCTGTCAGCTCTGATGGGCTCATTAATGACCTGTCAGTCTCACATTAGAAGCACAGCTCAGGAAAAAGAGTTTTCAGATTTAGAAGTTTAAAAAACAAACTTTTATTTTTGTCAGTATAATATGAATTTTAAATCTAACCAGCCACACTAGAAATTAAAGTTAATATGCTGTCTGTAAGGAAAAGAAATAGAAAAACAGATGACAGTTATTGAATTCAGTTGTAGGCACTGATCTTACCATCACAGCATCTAGACAGAGAGAGAGAGAAAACAAACTCCTGTCTGTATCATAAATCTATAAATCTCCTGTAGCTGTAACCCGGGGTGACGGCCAAAACAAGTGTGGCACCAGTTGGAAGCTCTGCAACAATTTGTTGCTACATTAAAGCACATTTATTGTCTTGATGTATTGTCTATTATCATTTGTTTTACAGATACTCTGACAACACCATCGCTGCACTGGAGATGTTGGACAATGACGACAAGATCGACCTCGACCTGATTGTGGCACTGATCCGTCATATTGTGCTCAATGAGGACGTGAGTTTAACCTTTCAGTGCGGTTTCAGTGCAGCTGTCTGAAAGATATTTTTTAATTAAGTAAATCATTGACAGAGATAGACATGGGGTTTCAGGGTAGTTGTTATGTGTCAGAGCAGCCTAGAAATCCTGCTCGGAAAACACAAAAAACACAAATATTTAGTCTTTAAGATTTGTAAGCTAACAAATCTCTGAAATGTTGGATCAAAGAAAAGCAGACAGAGCGGTGATCCCAGTGGAAGATGGATTTAATATCAAATAAAAGTAAATAACAAAAGGAGAAAGGAGAGAAGAACAGTATCCTCCCGTGAAGGCTAGGTGGAAGGAACAGGAGGGTTCGCTTCCAAACACATAGCGACTTTACATCAGAGGACATAACACAGACCCTGGCAGCAGATGTGTGCTAACGGGTGCTGGAACAGATGCTCTCCCAGTTCACGTTTATTCCCTCTTTTCTCTTTCCAACTTTTTCAGTAGACGCAGTAACGTGTTGTTCATCTGAAGAAAAAAAAAAAGTCACTTCTTCCACTTTGTATTTGCTTCAGGTTTCTTGTATTTCTGGTTACAGAGCTGTGTAAAATCAGACTGAAAACAGAGGAACACAACATCACAAACTGAACCATTGAGTGTAGCCTTAGAGTAGTGACGGCATGACGGCGTGCTCTCATTTTTCCAGTATTTTTCCAAGTGAAGTGGAACTAGCTTAACTTACTTATGTTAGTTTGAGGCCTGTGGAAAAACAGCGAGAGGTGCAGAAGAAAGAGTCGAAGGCCCAGGAATGAGGAGTGACTAACGCAGACAGACAGAATAATTATCCCTTCCCATATGAAGCCGTATCTCTATCAGTCACGACCACCCTCAGCCAGTCGACCGGCTGATTCTCTGTGGCATTGTCGGCAGCAGCCGAGAGGGAACCATGATTTGCCGTGACGGCGTGCTGAACCAAGGATACAGGCCGTCTGCCAGGCTTTTGACTGTGATGATTGGTTAATTATGTTGCAAGGATCTGTGATTAGACACCTAGGGGGTAGACACACAGCCATTAATGACTGCTTGCTGGGTGCAACTGTGTGTGTGTGTGGGTGGGTGGTTTGGTATGTGTGCATGTGAAATAGTAGAATAGCACTTCAAAGCTCGCTGTACTGGTACTTGTACTTGATTTATAGTTGGAATTAACCAGAGCCTTTTTCTGCGCGTGTGTGTGTGAGAGAGCATGTTTCTGTCAGGTAGTAACTAGGCATGCTGCCTGGATGTTGCTCCACCTACTCTCTCTTTCACACATGCACAGACATTAACACACATATACAGTCCCATGCTGGTGCCAGTGGTAGAGAACTGGTAATACTAATTAGCTTTAATTAAAAGGCAGAGCTGCACAGGGCCTGCAGCTACTTTTAATGTCTGTTCTTCATCTTCCCGTCGTTGCTCTCTGGTAAAATGAATAGCAGAGTCCTTCTAAAGCCTTTTTCATAGCAGCTTAATATAATCCAGAGGATCATTTTTGTTTAAATTTAGATCTTTGATGTGATGAAATAAACTTCTTCTATGAATGATGATAACCTAAGAGTTAGATTTTCCTCTGGTTTTTCTTTGTGTGTGTTGATCAGACATTTCCTGTCCTTATTATTTGGGAAATTAGAATGTTATTAGACAGTGTGTATTTATGCATTTGTGTTAAGAGACACCAATCAATTGTGGTCATAATAGCGTGCACTGACCTATATATACTCAGGGACATTTGGCTGTTCTGAAATAAAGCAGCTAGTGAAAATTGCTTTTTAGAGGTGATTTGGTATGCGACACACAGCATAGCTACCATCTTTTAAACCACACGTCACCTTTGATTGACACCTCTGGCTGCTAATTCCATGGAGAAATTGCATTTAGTGGCATTTTTGATGGCTAAAAAGGCTTTACACACAGTTAGCTTCACAGGTAGAGTAGAATGACCTGTGTGTCTTGTGTGGGACATCGACTGGTCACACACAGCATGGTTTAAAATAAAAAGTTTAAACCCAGAAACATCTCCATATAATTAACAGTATGAAAATATTCCCGTCTGTTTGTCCCGACAATTTGGGTCAGTACAGTATTTAATCTGTATTATTGATCTGACACATTAAACTCTGTACACCAGTTTATTATGTTCTTAAAAATCCATGACAACACTTTCAGCCAAAGCCAGCAGTCTGCTCGTCTCAGCTGTCGCCTGTTTCCACACTGAAGCGCGAAGCATAAGTCAAACACAGAGCAATAACAAATATTACAGTAACATTGTTTACGGGTTTAATTTGAAACTGAATGGTCTTTTTTCTTGCGGTGTAAAACCACCCTCAGAAACCCTCATACCTTCATAAAATCCACAGCTCTGACCAGTTAATAAAACAGCTTTTCAAGCTGATCTCAGCAACCCAAAGATGCATACGTGTCTCACTGCTGACATCGCTCGAAACGGTGTCAGACAGTTGAACGTGCAGAGATTAACTTCCACTGGAAAAACTCCAACTCTATTAGCCTCCAGCATCTGTTATCCTGCTGATGTTTTCTCAGCTTGGATTCGTGTGTCATTTTATTTTCCAGGTGACTAAATGGTTCGCCTTTTTTGCAGCTACTGCTTTGAGGGAATGAGTGTATTTCTGAGCTAATGGGAAGCAGTGGCTGTGCTGGGAAGATGGTGTTGTCATAATGATGTTGGCAGTGAGTCTCAGTCACTATTGTGTTGCCGAATGTTGAGGTTGGCAACTCAGGGCAAGTCCTCTCCATCTTCCTCAGCTAGGACGACACAAGGACCTTGTTCAGTTGTTTCTCGGTGTTCTCCAACTAATGGCTGCTTGTTTCAGTTGGCAGCTTTTCTTTTTCTTTTGAAGCCCTGCTGCTTACCGTGTCTCAGTTGCTAAGTGCTGTGTTGTGTCTTTGTCTAACAGGAAGGAGCCATTTTGGTGTTCCTGCCTGGCTGGGACAACATCAGCAGTCTTAATGACCTGCTCGTGGCTCAGCAGATGTTCCGATCAGGTACACACATAGTAACATACATGATTATTTAAACCTTTTAAATAAAGGTTTTTAGTTTTTGTAAAATAGCAACATGGCAGTGGCTACAGAAATGAATGAGTCAGTTGTTTTATGTCTAAAACCTGAGGGCAGGTTACCTTTAAAAGTATTAGATTTTGATAAATTAATCATAAGAGTGTGTGTTTGAGGTCAATTCTGGCCTTTAGCCCCTCAGCACACACTTACACTCCCAGGGCTGCAAATCAATTATTTTTCTTTAATTTAATAACAGCTGTGATTATGAAGTTGCCATCCAGAATTAATTAGATTTGATTGGGTTTTCATTTTTGATGCTTTGTGTTTGGAGTGATTGCCTTAGTGCATGAAATCATAAACATTGGTAAACTCTGACTAATCACAGCCACTTCATTTGAGCACACTTTAATAATATGGTCAAGTCTATATTAGTACTTTGTCAAAGTTTTAGTTTTAAGTATTGGAATGGCATGTTGGTGTATATATAAATGTTGTACATAAATATTAAAGATGTGCTCACTTCTCTCAACTAAAGCTTTTGGTCCCACCTGCTGGTATTGGTGTAATTGAGGGGACACAGAACTGCATCATTTCACCGTTGACAATGTTTTGTCAACACGGTGGAGGGGGTGTAATGGCCTGGACGTGCACGGCTGCTTCTGAACCAGGATCACTGATGTTTATTTGTGATACAGCTGGCGATGAAAGCAGCAGAATGAATTCAGAGCTGTACAAAAACATTTGAAGATCTTCCAATTTATATAGAAACACATCAAAAATAATTGGTAAGAGCTTGACAATGCAGCAAGACAATGATCCAAAACACAGTGCCAAGTTTAACAATGGATTAGAGGCAAAATGTGTTTAAAAACCTCGTCTTCAGTGTACAGTGAACACTAATTAATTGGCCTCACCATTCCAGTACTTTTGCAGGGGACTGTGGATTAATAACGGTGCTAAATTACTGCACTCTCAGTATTTCCCAGGATATTTGTGGTTATATTTTTAGACATAATCATGCAGTCTCACACTTGTGTGCACAAATGGCGCTTTGCTTGAGATTTCCTTTTGTGTCCTGTGTTGTGTTTCAGAGCGGTTCATTATCATCCCCTTGCACTCCCTTATGCCTACTGTTAATCAGACGCAGGTCAGCATCCTTCATTTCTCTTTGTCTGTGTCTCTGATCGGATCTGTCTGTGCCTGCAGATATCAGCATCTCATCTTCCTCTATCACTCTTCTCAGGTGTTCAAAAGACCTCCTCCTGGAGTTAGAAAGATTGTTATAGCTACCAACATAGCTGAAACCAGGTAGGTGTGTGTGTGTGTGTGTCATTTGGCTTAACCAGCCTTTGTACTTATTTGCTTTGAAAGTATTTATATTTTCCAGTAACAGGAAAAAAAAGTGATGATGCCGCTACATTCAGTAGTGCGTGTGTGTGTGTGTGTGTGTGTGTGTGTGTTTGTAATGCAGTAGCTCTCTGTCGCTAATAACAGATTTGTGGGTAATTAGCATACATTTCTTGGATTGATTACGAACATGTCATATTGGCTTGGATGGAACACACTGAGTCTCTGACAGGCAGTTTGTTAATGGATTCACAGTCTCACACAAACACACACACACAGACACAAACCAAGCAAATTAAGAAGCTGTCTGCACTCCCCTCACATCACTCCACTAAATATAGACTCCAAACCTACCGAAGGGCTCTACATTTTATTTTTACTTGGGAATGATTGCGTGCGTGAGAGTCCTAGCTAAGCATTCTTGACAGGCTTCTTTGAAGTGTTTTTTTTTTCCCCCCTCTCTGATTTGGTCTATTTCTTCCTCTCGCCACTTTTCTTCACAGCATCACCATAGATGATGTTGTTTATGTGATAGATGGAGGGAAGATAAAGGAGACCAACTTCGACACCAACAACAACATCAGCACCATGACAGCCGAGTGGGTTAGCCTGGCCAATGCCAAACAGAGGAAAGGACGAGCTGGCAGGTAGGTGTGTGTGTGTGTGTGTGTGTATCTGCGCACAAGGGTTTCTGTACATGTTTTCCAATGAGACCACACCGCAGACCCAGCGCCTCTGGTTGTGCAGTACCAATCTGAGAGGCTTATTTTCCCTTCTATTTATCATCTCAGCTCTCTGTCAGTCTTCCCCTTCAGCCTACTGCTTCCTGCCTCCTGCCTGTAAACAGAGGGAAAGGCAAACTACTGTATAGTCTCTCCCAGGTTGTTTCACTCTGAGACTCGAGACGTCTGTTCTGTAAGCTAGCTCTGACATCAAAGTGGAGCAAGGCCCAATTAGCAGGAGCTGCTTACTGTGTGCGGTTTCATCCCATTGATTTTTAAATTAAGCCCTTGTCACAGGACCGATATAACACATGACCTTTTTCCCCCCCCTTCCTCCCCTCTCCAAACTCTCTCTCCTTCTCTACATATATCCAGAGTGTGCCCAGGGAAGTGTTATCATCTGTACAATGGTCTCAGGGCCAGCCTGCTGGATGCTTATCAGTTACCCGAAATTATGAGAACACCACTGGAGGAGCTCTGTCTGCAAATCAAGGTTGTGTATGTGGAGGCAGAGTGACAGAGAGAGACAAATGGGCGTTGGCTTGGTTGGGTTGAGATGAGGACAAGATTGCTGTGAATGAGTTTTGTGAGAGTAAAGGGGGTAGGGGAGGGCGGGGGTGTGTGAGGACAGCCCTGCAGTTTTGAGCTTGCGTTGAATTACAGCCTCTCCAGCCTAATGAGAACGAGGGATGAATATCCTTGGCTGACTCATGCCCCCCTGCTCTAATCTCTCCTCTGCTCTTACATAAAAAGCCGTTTTTCTTTTTGGTAGCTTACTATTTTTTTCCCTTCCACTTTTTTTTTTGCTTTCTCTTTGTAAATCCTCATATTGCACTCAGACATAATTCAACCACTGCTAATGGAACATTAAGCCAAAGTTCACACAGATCTAGTGTTTGCTATTATTGTTTTCACCAGTGGTTTTTATTGGATATGCCTTTGAGTGTGTTGTCTTCCACTCGTTCATTTGGATGTATTTGAGTATGTGTGCAATGTGGTTTTTTTTTTTTTTTTTTTTGAGCCAGTGAGTGAGAGGCAGACTAATGCATCAGACTGTCCTTAAAGTGAGAGAAGCACTGACAACACGCTAACCCTGAGCAGACTCTCAAATGCACAAACACTCCATCACCACCCTGTTAGTCAGACATAGAAAACTTCAGCCAGCCGGAGGTTGATGTTTGCTATATTAAAAAAGACGTGTTGATATGGAAGTGAATGCACATTTAGAGAAGGTGGATAGTCTGAAAATCACCTCCGATTATCACAGTTATTCTGTGCTCAACCCGACATTTAGTTAGCATGTTAGTGCAGTTAACCCTCCACAGTGTTGGTAGTTTGGTCACGTACATCTTATAAGTAGCAGTATATGAAAACATACATCATTCAGCATGCTTGCAAAAAGGCACACGTAAAGCTCATTAAAGGAGATCTTAATACATGTATATCTATTGTGCACAGTTCAGTGTGGACTAAGGGACTAACTCCCATAGAAAAACTGAGACATTTAACGTGAGAACAATGACATGCCTTTGATTCTAATGTGTAATGTAATGTATGCTGCCTAGATATTGAAGCTTGGCTCTATAGCTCGATTCCTGGAGAAAGCCCTGGACCCTCCCACTGACAAAGCCGTCAATCTAGCCATCAAGAACCTCATAGACCTGGTAAGAAAGAGGAAAGAGATCCATTAGTAAATACAGTTACTTTCTTAGATGATATCCAGCTTTAGCAATTTTTTACCTGCTTGCTATGGTTCAAATTTGGGTAGTGAATGTATATGAATGGTATTCACCCCCCCCATACTAAAATATCTATCTGCAAAGTAGAAAAACTTTGAATTACATCATATTGCAGATGCAATGAACAGTGCAAAGTCTCAAGATGATGTATTTCCTTTCACATCAAATTCTTACAACTGAAAAGTTGGCACTGGAATGATGCAGTATTAATCCTCTGCTGACTACCTAATAAATTATTGACAAATAGTTTCAGCTTTATTTTAACTGTTTTTACACAACATCTAGAGTGCCAGCAACGAAGGTGCTGTAGCCATTTGAGGAAAAGTACTGTTATGGAAAGAGAGACTATTCCCTGACCCGAGCATGTGCTTTCAAGGTCTCTTGTCAGGAAGAATGATCTACAAAGCTTTTAATTCCAAGGATGATATTTTGTGGCTTACCCTCAAGTGGAGGAGGAACATGGAAATAAAAATGTAGGTCTTTTAGTGGAACCTTATTAGCAGGGTTAAAAGATAAAACGTGAGCAATATTTCATGCTAACAAGACTGTGGTGCAGCACTTAGAGAGCCCTTATTAAGATGGTGGCATGATTCATTTCTTTCACTTGTATAAAGCAGCGCACCTTGTCTTTATGAGTAAATAGTGCATTTCATCTGTGTTTTTGTGACAATGTTAGAACGCCCTGGACCGCTCAGAGAACCTGACAGCGCTGGGTTTCCACCTGGCTCGTCTGCCTGTGGAGCCTCACATCGGTAAACTCATCCTGTTCGGGGCTCTTTTGGGCTGCCTCAGCCCTGTACTCACCATCGCCGCTTCACTCAGCTTCAAAGACCCTTTTTTCATACCCCTGGTAGGGCACCGACACACATGAAAGCAGCAGTGACACAGACCTCAATACGTTTTTCCACTCGACTTTCTGTTTTTATTATTATTATTATTATTATTGTAAAGTTAGGTTTTACAGATATGTTCCCTCTTTCAGGGTAAAGAGAAGATGGCAGACATGAGGAGAAAAACGCTGTCCAGAAACTCCAAGAGTGACCACCTCACAATTGTCAATGCATTCCAGGTAAAACATCTTCTTTCATCTCTGTCTGCTGTACGACTGGATCTTGTTTTAATTTCTCATCCATCGATTGACCAGGGCTGGGAGGAAGCCAAACAGCGTGGTGCCAGGTATGAGAGGGAGTACTGCTGGGACAACTTCTTGTCTGCCAACACACTCCAGGTAAGCCAGTAGGCAGTTCTCGATTTCATTTGGAGTTCTGTACTGACAGTTAAGAACCTGCTTAATTTGTCTTGGTGTTATTCAGATGCTGCACAACATGAAGGGTCAGTTTGCCGAACATCTAATGCATGCAGGTTTTGTCAGCAGCAAGGACCCCAAGGACCCCAAATCTAACGTCAACTCAGGTAACAAAGGAGAGTTGTTTTGGCTGTGACTCAGCTATCCTTATGAATTTTAAAAGCAGGCTGTGGAGAAATGCTAAAATTAGATTTGAGGCATGTAAATGTAGCAGTGCTCATTTCTTCTTTTCTTTAAATCTCACTTCCTTCCTCAGATAATGAGAAGTTAATTAAAGCGGTGATTGTAGCCGGCCTGTACCCGAAGGTGGCCACGATCAGACCATCTCACAGCAAAAAGAGGCCAGGGTGAGTCCGCCACTTCAGAAAGTGAGATGCACAAATGAGTGACAGGAAACGGCTGCACAGCACAAGACAGAGTAGTGCCCAACCATTCCTATTGATCTCTAGACAGAAAAATAGCCTTCGCACTGCAATATCTCATCAGATCTCTCAGGTGAGAGTTCTGGAAGGTTTCTGTGACAATTACCCGAGGCTGTGCAGAGACCATGTTATGGAAATTGTCAAAAACAGAGGCGCTTTTTTTCAGCTGCAGATCAATGCAGTCACGAAAAAACTGCCCTCGGGCAACTGTCATAGATGGTGGCTGTGACCTGTGTGCAAAAGACAGATGCACGCAACAGGGAGACAGATCCTCTCTCTCGCAGAAGGGCTGTCACTTTTGTTTGTCTGTTCAGCTTTAGACTCAGTCGCACAGTGAAATTTCCAGGGTCGTTTCCTTAGCATAAGTGATTCTCAACAGTTTTGATACCGAATAACGTATCTGCACCACAGCTCGGCAGTAATTCACGATTAAACTGGTCCATGAAGCACTTGTTTGTTTTTCAACCAGGCCACTGTACAAGCAGCTTGTTCAGTTTTGTCAGGATGACACGCAGAATGCGAGAACGCCGTGTTACTTTCATGTTAGAAATGTTTGTTGTGCCAAAATGGTAGGAGGCTTTCTTTACATATCGTATTAACAAGTCAGAGGCACCGCATGGGTTGTTCCTAGAACTTTCTGCTTTATTTGATCTTTTAGTCTGGTGATAACGAACCTTCAAACCAAATTTGGGGGCACACAAACATGTAAGAGCTGAATGAAAAATCTCCACTGATAAAATGCTGGTTTCTCCACCTTCTTCTCTCCGTCAGGGTTAAAGTGTACACCCAGGCTGATGGAAAGGTGTGCATCCACCCGAAATCTGTCAACGCTGAAGAGACGGAGTTCAACTACACGTGGCTCATCTACCACCTGAAGATGAGAACGAGCAGTGTGAGTAGGCGTGGGTGACGCGAGAGCCCATTGTGCCGTGTTTGCTGTGTGCATGTTTTGTGTGACTGCGCTCGCACGCGCGTGTGTGTGTGTGTGTGTGTGCGCATTTTTGATTTTTGCATTTGTCCCTCTGAAGGGTGCACGAGTGGAAAGAAGGATCAGCGGTTAAAGGTTGGCGGTGGTGCCACACCGGCTTTACACCGAATGAATATTTGATTAAAACACTGCCTTTCAACTCTTTCTCAAAGGCTCTCGTGCTTCAAAGCCTCCAGACACAACCTAAGAGCTGGTGGTGGCGGTAAAGGGGGGGGGGGTAAAACAGTCAATGCTGCCCTCTCTCCTCTCCCTTCTTCTTTCTCTTCTTTTTGGCCTCTCTTCAGACTCCCATTTCCCTTCTCTCTGCCATCTGTTTGTCTTTGTTCTTCCGTTGCTGTCTCCCTTTGTGAATGTTAACGTTGGGCAGAAAAACCACCTTTCATGTCCTCTCTGATTGCTGCGCCTGCCTTTGTCTCTCACTTCACTGCCTTCGTCTTTATGAAGAAAGGTGTTTTGCTGGGTTTCACCATTGTTCCTGCCACCATTAAATCTATTTGTGTGTATTATAAAACCAAGGTTTTGAATGTGGAAGATTGTCAAGGTCATTTAAAAAAAAAGAAAACGGGGAAAACAAACAATAGAAGTGAGGGATGACGGTAAACTTTATCTTGTTTGATGCACTTGCCCCTCATGGTCCTTTACATTACACATTCATGGGGCAAAAGCAGTGGTCTCTGCTCTCTCTGGGCTTGTTTTTTTCCTTCCCTCACCTCCCTCTCATATCCTCCACCTTTCTCTGCCTCTGTCTGACGCTAATTTCCGACATTTTTGTCTGTTACCTTCAAAGCTGTAATAGATTTCGTTTGACCTCAGTCTGCTGCTTGTGTAGTCGCTGTGGCTTTTATTTCCTTTCTTCAGCATTGAGAATTTTCAGTAATTGGTGAAAAATATTTCTTTTCATAATGTTTTCTTTAGAAAACCACTTTTTTTTTTCTTTTTTCAATTGGAGATCAGTAGTCAAACTACTCTGCATAAGCATCTGTCAGTTTAGCACAGGGTAGACAATGGATGGAAAATGAGTGTAACACATCAGTGAGATTCACACACAGGGCAAGATGACATTTCTCCTAACACTGAAGGCACTGGAACACATTTCAAACTCGCACAGGCTCTCTTCACTAATGGGACACTTTCAGCCCACACCACAGAATAGCTGTTGGGCACAGTGTGTCATAATGATGCCGCTCGCTGTCACCGAGCATCAGCGTGTTCTGTCTAATACTCCCGTGGTCCTGCCATAGCAACATCTCTTTCCGTGTCCTTAGATCTTCCTGTACGATTGCACCGAGGTGTCCCCGTTCTCGCTGCTGTTCTTCGGCGGAGACATCACCATCCAGAAAGATGAGGACCAGGAGACCATCGCCGTGGACCAGTGGATCGTCTTCAGGTCGCCGGCACGCATCGCTCACCTCGTGAAGGTAAGCGACGAGCGCGTGGACTAATCTCTGAGGTGGTGGGAGGAACTTGACTGACCTGTTCCTCCCTGTCTTTTCTCACAGAGTTTAAAGAAAGAGTTGGACATTCTGCTGGAGGAGAAAATCCGTAACCCGGCTCCTGTGGACTGGCAAAACCGCCAGTCCAAAGACTGCGCTGTCATCACAGCCATCATAGACCTCATCACCACCCAGGAGAAGCCTACAGGCAGCACTAAGGGTCATGGCAGAGCGTGGGCGCCTGCCCCGAGAGGACAACACATTTACTTCAATGACGACGCCGATGACGACGAGGACTAGATTGAAAAGACAAACGCAGTACTGGAAAATGCACTTGAATGACTCTCATTATTTTTGTTTATTTGGTCATTATTTTGCAAGGACCAATCCACCTTGGAATACACTCAGTAGCCATTTTGTTCAGTGTTTATCTTGTTCGTTGTTGGTACAGATAACTCATACTCTTGTTTTTTTAAGTTAATGGATATAATGGACTGCGCAATAAATAAAGGATGTACCACGAAATTCTTTGCTTACCATCATCTGACTTAATAAGCCGAAATGTACTGATGTTGCTGGATTTTGGATGGGAACCATTATCCGTTTTATGATTGGCTAACAACATTGGTTCTGAGCTTTGACAGTCTAGTTATTAAAATGACCTGATTTCATTTTGGTTGAATGAAGACCTGAAAAGATTGTATCCTTCAACAGCACACAGTTGCATATCTGAGTTAACAACTAACAGTTAATAAATATCTAAAAAAGTGAGGCTTGATTCAAGTTTCTGCTTAATCTGTGCTTTAGATATTGTTCCAAATACATTGGAATATGAGGAGTGAAAATAGATGGAAGACGAGACAGGTTTCAAGCAATTAAGCTTTTATTAACAGTGACCGATTAAAATATAAATGTATTTTGTACTAAGCAGGTTGCTGCAATATAAATCTATACAGTATATATTTGGAAAACAATCATATAGGAATTCAGGCTGTTTTACATATTTACATCATGTATACAGAACATTTACAACAGTTTGCAAATATAGGAGGTGCCAGAGTTCAGTTCAGTTCAATCTGAATTTACAGGCTGCACCTTTACAAATATCATTTACTAACATAGTCTAAGTAAATGGATCTTATTGTGAGATCTGCTTTGGATGGACGCTGACATTTCAGCTGATGTTTCTCAGTGAAGTTGGGGTCCTTGAATTTGGTTTCAGGAGTTTCCCAGTGGGAGCTCTGACTTCAAGGAATGTTCTGTCCTACTTTTCCATGTAGGAGCTGGAAATATCCTGCGTCTGCTGTCACATCGAAGGCAGCATTAGATCTAAGTTTCACATAGCTAATTTTCCCTGAGTAGTGACTGCTAAGCTTGTGTCTGCTCTCTGTAGAGTCTGGATACTCGTGTCCGTTTGAGGATGCTTTGGCCCCGTTGCTGTCATACCTCGCTTTGTATAGCCTAACAGTTGTGGTTGTCACTTTGACCGGGGCAGTAGGCTTGATAGATGGGGTTATCATCACACTCCGACTAAGCCATTCATTTCCTTTAGCTGGCCACGGCAAGACTAAAGAAGATGACTCACGCTGGACAATCCCATTAAAAGCCAGGCTGGGCAGAGTCGCTCGTTCCTTCTGGTCTCCCCATCAGCACACACAAATTAATTTCAGCTGGCCACTATAACATCATTGATATAAATCTTAAAGGGGGAGGGTGGGTATTTATATAAACACCTTTGGCTGTGTGATATTTCAGGCTGTCCAAATCATTGAGTGGATGGAGAGAATAATGGCGTTTGTGACACAAATGCAGGATCTGATTCATGATAGTGACATTAACTGGTGACAAACAGAAAGGTAGAAAACAGATGCTTGTCCCTTCTGCTTAACCCATGCATGACATATGTGATTACGCCTCCCAGATGACTGTGATATGTATTATCATCCAAGTAATCACCACTTCTTCTGCCTCAGGCCTCAGAAAAGTAGCATTCTTTTTTTTTTTTTGTCTTTCACTCTCTCCACCATATTGGATGGTGTTGTAAATATTGTAATAGTTCGACTTGCCAACAGAATTTGTACAATAACCAACACTCTGTAAAGATTTGCCAATCCCACCATCTTGCCTTATTATCACTTTCACAATCAACATCTCCATAGTTACATCGTTACTGGCAAAACTCCTAATCACATGGCCTGTGCCTCATTAACAGAGCAGACATCAGGCTGCCGTCGTTTACCTACCATAGCGGCACAGGAGTTGCTGTTAATACATTGCACGTCACTTATACTCAGAAAAATATGTTTGGGTGGGGTAACAAAATTTACACATCTCACACCAGGAGCTGTTATGTAGCAGGGTGTTGAAAGCAGTCACTTTGGCTGTGGGTGTGAAGTTTTCTAACCGACCGGGGAATTAATGAATGTGACAGATCTCGCTGTGAAGCCACCCCCACCCACACAGGCACCGATCAGTAATTAAGGAAATCTCTGTTCTTCCACTGCGTTAGATGTGAATTCAGTGTTTGCTGTTCAACTTCAGTGAGATTTAGTGGATGCTGAGCAGAAGCCTGAGCTGTGGCTTCGTTTCTATCCCACTGTTAAAAGGGAGACACGCAGCCTCGATCCTAATCCACTTGTTTTCTGAAGGCAGGTCACTGATGCTGTTACTGAACTCATTTGTCCCACACGGATTAAAAACAAGGCAGGTCACCGCCGTGTCAATGGGTCACTACAGCTGAGAAAAGCCCTGCTGTGGTGTCAAGCAGCCAGCTCCTCTTCCTCACACGTTAGTCTCCAACCCCTGTAGGCGGTTCATCCTCTGCATGTTGCGTTCCTTGGTGGCCTGGCACGTGATTGGTTCGGCACACGAAGACATGAACCACCCCCTTTCTCCGTCGCGCAGCCGCTCTCCTTCATACCAGCCTGAGAGGAGAAATGGCATTGATAAATGAAAACGTAAGCATGTGATATGTCTTTCTCTCTCTCTGCTTTTTGACGTCTGTTCTTTTAACGTCAAAGTCAGTTGCTATGGTCACCAAATGGGAAATGAAAACCAGTGCCGTCGTGTTTGTGTAGATTTAACATCATCATCAAAACAGGTTTTCAGTCCATTGTGTGAAGAAGAAACTGAAAAGGAGTGGAGGCTACGCAGGAGCACGATGAAAGGATGTGCTTGAAACAGCAAAGTGTAAAACGAGAAGAATACTAACGACGGTGAGTGGAGCTACACAGAGACTGTGAGCAGTAAAGGTGAGACAGGCAGCGAGGGCTAACGCACCTTCTACAGTCTGTGAGACCAGCACCACGTCGGCCACCTGCAGGGACAGCTCATCTGGCTGCTTGGCTGTGTAAGTCCTGATCACCTCCACCTGCATCACATCTGAAACAAGACACATTAATCATCAACACGCCATTCGGTGTGAAATTAATCTGAGAAACACAGCAAGAGCGTGTCATCAAATGACCACAAGGTGGTGCAACAGGCTAAAAGGAGGAGTCAAGTTGGAGCTTACTGGTTCTGTCCTGACTCTTGTCGCTGTTGCCGTTCTGTCCCAGGGCACTGATCCATCGAGCGCGCTCATTCCTAACAACACACATAACAGCACATGAACAGGTCATTGAACTCTACTGACTGAGTTCTGAATGCAGTGGAGAGCCACATTAATTCCACAGTTCCCAAAGCTCGATAGTGCAGGTTAACCAAACAGCTCACATGTTATTGATAATGCAAGTTAAATTCAACCCTCCCTCCCTCATCTTGGTCTCATCGGTGTAGGGAGAACAGAGGTGTGTTTTTTTTTGTTTGTTTGTTTGTTTTTTTCCAGTCTTTTTAGAGAAAAGAGGCAAGAACAGGCACAAAGGTTGATTCTCAGAAAGGGACAGACCTGCTTTTGCTTTCGCTCTCTCTCTCATGTGCGTTTCATGAAAGTAACAGTGGGTGGAGTTGCACAGGTCAGATTCCACTAAAGTCCATCTCTGATTTCACCTGTTCTCAGCTACGACTGAATGGAGAGCACAAAGAAGCACTTAGGAAGAACGGTGGGGGCGGGGAGACAAAGGGGGTTCAGGAAGTGAGCCAGAGGGCGGTGGGGGGTTTCACTGAGACCCACAGTGATTCAGTGCCATCGGCCTGCACGATCCCGACTGGTGCAACATGCACAGACCTTCACAGGCTGAATGGTATTTGTGTGGGCCCTCTTCACAAGGGCCCCAGATGGACCTGAAACAGGCAAGTCCCATGAGTCAGACCTCATTATTATGTTCCCATTGTTCAGATTGTGTTCTGATGTTTTTCAGGCAGCACAATCTGTAAAATACTGGGTCATGTCATCTTTCACACTAACTGGATGAGATGTAATCACCATAAACCTTTACGACCACTGCTGTGAATAAAATCATTAATTTAGCCACAATGCCATATTAATGTCTAACCAGCACATCAACACAATAAGGTTTAATGTTAAAGTTGAAACTTACTAACACTACTGTCTTTTGCTTTGTTTCAAGTTAGTCTGTTCTGCTACTGACCGAGTTTAACTTGGTTTATTTTTGCGGCTCTGCAGCGTGAGCTTGTTGTAAGTCAGCATGTATCTACAGAGCCATAATGTGTGGCGTGGAAAGAAAAGAACAATGTTGTATATTAATACCTGCACCACCGAAGCCAATCGAGCATGCTGATGATTCACCATTTCTAAATATTCCCGCCTACTTCGCAGGCTGAAAGTGCGCTAACTAGCTTCGACATCCCATGAGAGCAAACTTGCACCGCACAGCAACATGCTTTAGTGGACGTCCCAGCTACTTCTCTGTACTGAGAGCGGCTCTGTGGGAACGGCATCTGTTAGTCATTGCTCTTGACAGCTGGACACGCATGGTGAAGGTCAGATACATGCGTGCGCACAGAGAGCACACTATCAGTTCACCTTCTCACGCTTCAACAGCTGAAATACTTCATTGAAACTATGAATGTGCGCATGCCGAGTGTGTTTACATGCAGGCTGCTGCATATGCACGAGCGGCGCTTCGTTCTTTCCGTCTGAATGCCTGCAGGCCTGTACAGGATCCGTCTATTCATGGTTGTAAATCTGCCTTTAGCCATTCATCCCAAAGAGCAAGAGAATACCAAGAATGATGCTGTAAGTTTATCAGAGGTTCTGGTTTCAGCTCTGAAAAGTAAAGAGGCCTCGCTGCTGCACTGTAAAACCTCTTTCACACAAGCAGATAAAGAGCGATGACAGCCTCCCTCCATCCTTCCTGCCTCTGCCAGCTTAAAAATTACCACCCGACCACTGTTTTTCATCTCATTTCAGGTTCACCTCTCCCTCCCCTTCCAACCCTTTCCTGCTCACACACATAAATCTGTTTACTCTTAGCCAAATCCCTTCCTCTTTTTTTTTTACTTAACCTGTCTTGCAAAGACACAGTCAGGTGGTTTTGTTTGCCAAGGCTGTATAAAGACAGAGCCCTTTCCAGACCAAAACACAGTTGAAGTAGCTCTACCAAGGCCATGGAGTGCCACAGGAGGGGAAGTGAGTGTTTAAGGTCGGTGCGGCATTTGGGTACGATTCCTTCTTCTGACAAAAACAGGACACCTGACATGGAGCAGCCGGGGAAACTTCCAAGGAAAAGGGAACAACTCCCATCTGCAAGTTTTACATTAGCGCATAAACGAAAGCAGACACGCTGTAGTAATAGAACCAAAAAACACATAAACAAAAGCAGACAGAGCGACAAAGTCCATGCCAAAGTGTGCAGCCCAAGTACAGACTCCCTCCCCTGGTGGAAGAGGTTATGTAACCGGCCCCCGCTTTGTGATAAAGCTGCATATGTGACTAACAGAACTGTTTTGCTGCAGACTTCTGTAGCTGCTCTGTTTCCTTATTAGAGAAGCGCTATTCATAGACTCTGGAGAGGACACAACATCAGGGTCATGGGGGGAAGGTGCTCGGACATGTGCGCATCCAGACAAAAGGATACAGAGAATAGGAAGAGGACACACACACACACAAGAGAAGAGAGTCGTCAGCAATGCCAGAGAGACTGTCGGACACACACAGGCGTCCTTGTGCCATCTCCAGTCCAGCTGTCTGTCTGAATTCCAGATGTATTACTCTGCTGAGGTCAAAGATCACTCTATTGCATGCATGTTTCTTAGTCCTCACACAGAGAAGGCAGGTAGAGAACAACTGGAAGTGAAAGCAGAGTCACCCACACTGACCAACGTAGAGAAATCCATATTTACAGTTTCATTTCCACAAAAGACGACAACAAAACAACAACACAGGCCACACCCTGCCGAATGTGAGGAATGTCACACTGCAACCCAACTTTAAGCTGCTTAAATACAGTGGTTAAGTGAACAATATGTGCAGTATAGCCACATCCTTCTCAGCGCAGCACAGAATTGTGTAGAACCAGTGGTGCGTGCCCGCTCCACAGAAATCACCAAGTACTGTAGGGCCGCACTGTTGTGGCCTTTGCCCCCGTGAAGTGGGACAGTAAGTCAGCTGACGGCAATCAGCAACAGCCTTCTCAGCCTCTTTAAGACACGAACATGTGAAACAGGTCTGTAAATCATCAGTCAGTTAAATCAAAGGGCATTAATAGTGGGGACTCAAAGCATAGTTAATGCACCACTACACTGTGATGAAATGAAAATTAATCAACAAAACGTATTCAATTAATCACGAGCCAGAAGTCGAACACTCGTCCCAGCTTTGTTTTCATTGTTAATAGAATATCTAGGGTGTAGTGCTAAAACTATTTGTTTTCAATTTTCCAAGCCAAAGTGGAAAAAAACATTTGCTGGTTTCATCTCTGCAAATCAAATTGAATTGAATGTTTTGATTTTGGGGAGTTGGTCAAAATCACAAGTGATGTGAACTTGACAACTACAGTTTTTTTTTTTTTACGGCCAATATGATAAAAATATCAGCTGTGGCTCCAACACTGTCCATCCTTCCATCTAACTTCTGAGATAGCTTCAATACCCCCTTGTGTGTCTGCACTGCTTCATTTAACTCAAACTGAAGAGTCTGAAAATAGACTAATGGCTAATATAGCACCACTTCCAAGTGTCATGTCGGGTTAGATCACTATATCGGGATGAATGGCCCGAGGAAGTTATTTCGTAGTCATCAAAAACGAAGTGCAAACACTGGCTGCTGTCTAAAAGATCAGACACAGGACCGTGAGGAAGAGTCGGGGAGATTGAAGCAACAGTAGGGGAGGAGGGATAGTCGTGGGAAACAGCACACTTAACAATGGGCTGCTGCTAGGCAACAGCTTAAACTGTGCCTAGCAACCACCAACAATGGACAGTTCCCAGAGATCCCTCTTTGCAGCTCATTCAGGACTACAGTTAGTGGAGCGCTGCACACACACACACACCACTACATTTCATCCCACACTTTGATAGTGAGGCTTCCAAGCCTGCACCATCAAAGCATGGAGTTTAGGGGCTTTCCACAACTGCCCCCCCCCCCTCATGGAGGGGTAACATGGGCATCTTCTAAAGACACAGTTGGAAGCACATTGAACTCATAACTACCACTGCCTCCTGTACATGCCCGTAGCCGTCACACTTAACAATATTACTCCAGCTGCTTTGTCCAGGTTTCACAGCTCAGCAGCTCACATCAATGATCCACACTGATGCTGAACAAGAAAAGTGGTTTTCATTTGCAGTAGCTACAGGGAGCAAACACAGGTGCGTGCTTTCCTTGTGTCTCAATTTATTGCGACTGACTGAAGATCAAACGTGTTACAGTGGGAAGAGAAATGAAGTATGTGAAATGTCCTGGTTTTCATAATATATTATCTGATCTTCAACAAAGTCACAAATACTAACAAACATCTGAGCTGTAGCTGGTGGTCGACCACTCTGACAGGATCCTTAGTTTGTAGGATACTCTGATCAACGTGGGAGTTCATTCTTCCCCTGCATGGTAGCAAAGCAGCCCCAAACCCCCCACAATACCCCACTGTTGGAACGACAGTTCCTAGTACTCTATATTACTCGATATTCCACAGTGAGTTTGGTGAAAATCTGATCAAATTTATAAAAAAATAATCAGCTTATCTTTCAAATCATTTATGATAGATGGTAGTGTAGTGTAGTGTACGGTGACATACAGGTCTTCATCCCTCATGCAACTCCACCATGTGCTCAGCTGTTGTTAATGTGGATTTTGTGCCTTGAAAATAACCACTGACTGAACTTTTATATTCATATTTACATTTTGTTTTACTTGAGCTAAAAATCTAAATCGAAACATGTCCAGGATCACAAAATAAGCCCATATGTACGTTTGGCCGATTGAAGAAAAGCTAGAGAAAAACATAAAAGCCATCTGAATGTTTTGTACAGTGAAGCTGAGAAACCACAGCTTCTGCAATGAGGATACGGAGGGAGGTTCTGAAACTGCACAGGAATGAGGAGGAACCGGTCCTGTTCATATGAAAACACTACACTATTACAAAGCTTTGAAACGCAGCAAATAATTCCAGTTTAAAGTGTGTGTGTGTGTGTGTGTGTGTGTGTGTGTGTGTGCGCGTGTGTGCATGCATGGGCTGCACTGCCTAACTAGAACAAATAAACCGTGTACGAAGCCCGGGACATGACAGATCCCTCCTGTTTGTGCTGGTTACATAACCCTTTTGAACAACCCCGCTTTTCTGTCTATTTGCTGTACAACGAGAGAGCGAGCGGGTTTTTACACACAGCTACGAGCATGAACTTCAGACCAGCTGAATCTATTTGTAGGTCAGATGTGTGAGTAATCATTAAAAGCTGCACATGCGACGCATTTCAGCTCCACACCAGCACACTTTAAACGAAATGAGGGTGCTTTCCTAGAATAGATGGCAAGGTTACAAGGCTCCCAGTCAACAAAACAATTATCCGGTATAGCCAGTCTGCGTTACAGTACCACTGCAGACTGTATAGCACAATAATAAACACTGTGATCACGAAAACAACAGCGAGGCTCGGGCTGTGTCCTGAGAATGGATGTAACAAAATATCCCTGTGACCAACAATGGTCCAAACAAGACTAGGAAGCAGGAGCTAAGGAGAGAGGGGTGCTTTGAGTTTAAAAGCACAGATGAACACATGAAGGTGAAGATAATAACCAACACATAAAATACTAAACTAGTCCTACTAATATGTCTGTAAAATGATGTGGGACTGATGTCGTTGAAGGAAAAAGTGACTCACACTTAACAGCAGGTCTCGTAAATCTGTAACACGCTATAAGTGAAACAGAAACGGGACCATTAAAAGGGACAAAGGTTACAAAAGAAAGCACTCACAGCAGCTCCGTCCCCAGGATCATCTGCACCTTGTCGCCGGAGTGGTTGCTGCGGAAACTCAGCTGGAAAACGTGGTTGGCGCCAGATTGCCGGGAGCTCAGCATGCTGGAGGTGCTCCGGACAGGTGACAGGTTGAGATCCTCCGGCTGGCAGGAACTCACCCTGATCTCGTCCCTCAGAGCGTAGTCTATCACAGTGTAACTCTCCTCACTGACAAAGACAGAGGAAAGAAACTGTTTAATAAGGCTTCATGTCATATATTCAGGGCGGCTTGTGAATTATTTGTTGGAGATCAAATCAAGTGTGGCAGATGATGTAAAATAGACAGGACTACAATAATTGTATAACACAACAGTTAATTACACACAATTTACTCTCCTGAACATTTTTGTGACACATAAACACAGATAACTGTTGCAGAATACAGAGCTACTGGCGTGCTGTGTAGAAGAACAGTCAAAGAAGCACCAGACGAACTCGTACCCAAGAAAGGAGCTGTGCCTGCAGTTTAGAAGTTGTTGTTTTTCTTGGTTTTAAACAATAAGAAACCACATCCTGCAAAATCTGTCAAGCCACTGTTTTTCACTCCGTCTCATCTGAGCTCAAAACAAGTTGGAGTGTGAAGAGCGATTTGAGCAAGTGGTGAAGTGGCAACGACGGATGAACGCGATCCTGCTACAGACAGTCGGGAAAGACGGGTTCAGAGGAACGATTACATTAAAAATAAAAGAAACTGCCGAAACTCACTGAAATCCACTTCATCTTGTGATCACTGTGTACCCACTTCATTTCACGCGACTAATTTAAGCTCGGTCTTTTCAGCCCAGATCTAGTTTCCCGTTACCTCAGACCCCCCTCAGAGAGACTATGGACTGTGCGGCTAATCAAATTCACCTGGATTAATAAATCAGCTGACTCTGTGCCAGTCAAAGGTTCCACACAGTCAGCTGCTCCCTGGTTTCTCCAGTTCATGCCTGCATTTCCCATGACTACATTTGTCTGGACGTGACCCCGTATCAAGCAGAGCACAGAGTTGGTTTGAAACATCTGGAGCTGATTGTGAAACAAGGTAGAACCTGTGGAAAAAAGGGTGTGTGTGTGTGTGTGTGTATATATGTGTGTGTATATATGTGTCTTCATGTAGACATATGTTTATGTAAATTATTGTGAGGACTTTTTTTAAAGGCTTAGTTTTAGGGTTAAGCTTGTAATTTTGTTGAGGGTAGCTTTAGGGCTGAGGATTAGGGCTGGACATTTACAGCAGCTGTGATGATTAAAGTTACAGGTAGAGGGGAAAACATTACATCAGCGAGTGTCCTCGTATAACTATAAAAAAACAAGCGTGTGTTTGTGTGTGTGTGTTTGTGTGTGTGGGCGGGCCTGTGATTTCACAGTGCTGTGAAGAACAGGAGCTCGAGTCCAGCCCGCATGTGTTTTATCAAGCTGAAACTGGAACAGGAGCCAAGCGAAGAAGCTACTGAGCAGGATACTGTAAGCCAGCATATGCATTAGTACAGCCACGCGTGCACACACACGCACACACACACACACACACACACACACAAGCAGGGACAAAGGTTACCATTAAACAAACATTAGTGAACTGTGGATCCGTCCATGTCTTACTGACTCACTTTTATTATGACACACAAGCTCTGGACGTGGTTTGAGAATCCAGTCACGGCTGGGAGGATATCAACAGGGTTTAACTGTTACCCTCGGCCCTTATTGTCCACAGGTCACTCAAGTTACAGCCTGTTACCCACAACTAATTCTTCTTAGAAGGGAAAGAGAGTGCAGACAATCCGATAAAAGCAGATGAAAGCGGGAGGGGACTGACAGAGATGGAAAATACACTGTGTCTTTGAGAAAACTGATACCACTGTAATATCTGCCTGTTAATTGCAAAGCTGCAGAGCCAGGCTCTGGCTTCTCCTCCAGCTCTAGGGAAACAAATTAAAAAATACATTCATCACAGATATGGTTTGGAGATCAAATTAAAATAAAACATTCTTAGCTGGATTTTCAGGGTCAATCAGCATTTTTTATGTCCTGACAGCCCTAAAGGTAAAATGCCTGGAATGCTGTTAACGTGACACCGGGGATTGGGATGGGTGAGGAATCTGCGTGTTAGTGGGAAGAGTTTTCTCATGTGTACACATGGGTGTACAGTGTCAGATTATTGCTAAACAGAGGAATGATAGATAGCTGAGAAATCCCATGCTGAAATAGGGAAAAGGTGTGAAAAACTGGAGAAAGGAATCCCTGTGCACATCAGAGTGCGCCCTTCTCACCAGCTATCTACATAGAAACGCAAACACACACAATCGAATTGTGCTGGACTGCTGGAGATAGATCACAGCAGTGCTCAACCAGTTCTTCAGCACATAAGCAGAACTAACACAAATCCAAGTCGAGCATGCACTCACACAAACACATGATAGGATTATGGTGCAAAGTAGGAGTGTTGAGACTACGGCACAGTCAAATAAACAGAGGGAGCCAGAGATTACTAGAACAGAACATGTTTGGACTATAGACTTGTACACATGCATGCACAAATATAGGATGGACAAAAAAAAAACCACAAGGCAGTGACTACTGGAAGGAGAAGGAGAAAGAAGAGGGGGGAGGAAAAGGGTGGGATGGAAACCTCAACAACAGTGAATGTTTAGATGATGCCCAGCATCACGCAGGAATAAAAGGGGGACGTGGAGATGAGAGAGGAGCCAGCTGGTGTGGACCTGGTGTTATGTAAGTGTTCCTGTGAGCCAGAGTGCAGCAGGTCGACACTCTCCCCCTGCTGCGTGACAAAAGCCCGGTCTGACATGGGGCTGGTTCCACTTTGGATCCAGTTCAGAGTTGATCAAATAGGCACATTTGTTAAGTCGAATGCACCTTAGTGAAACCTTCATGTTGCCCATACTTTTATTATTAGCAAAGGGTAATATACAACACACACATGAACAAGTATGTGGACTGATAAAGGTTGATTTTCTGAATTTCACAGTAATTTCCCTGATTAAAGACCAACTTATTCTCAACTTGCTTGTTACAATATCTCTTCTCCACTTCTGAAGGAGCAGATTGACCAATTAACTGAGTTAAAGTTGCTCTTTAATTAACTGATTAACTGGCAACTACTAAATATTGGTAAACAGTAGAAAACAAATTATTATTATAAAAATCTATTGCTGTTTTCCAGAACTTAAAGTCTTTTATTTCCTCCAGTAAGCAGTCCAAAAACAAAGATAGACATCAATTAGCAAAATAGCTGCTCATTAGGCAGACAGCTGCACAGAGAGCATCCTAACATTATAGAATAGATATACTGTATATCACCCACGAGTTACACAGGCTAACAGTAACAGTATTACTGTACTTATGTTTTTCTCTGCGTAAGTTCTGTGGCTTTCACCTCCTTCCACTCCTTCAGCCTGGTTTTCATGGTATTATTCATGCAATATAAGCTTTCTGCAAAATGCCCAAAAGGATCCAAGAGCGCTGCCCTGTTGAGTTCGACCACAAGGCACGGTTTGCTGTTTGAAAGCTAGTCATAATGACAAGGAAAGAGCTATTACACCATTATGTCTAGCAGGGTTTGTGACCCGGCCGTGCCTGGCTAGCCTCGTGTATCCCGGGCGTGTTTTTGTTTTGATTACTACGGATGGAGTGCAGTAGAGTAGCGTGCCACAGCGGGGCTCCAGCACTCCCCGCAGCATAAACCAATATTATAACAGCTTCTCCCATTCAGTCGCACACTCACACACATTTTTGAGCACTCCCTTTCTTAAATCCCTCATTCAAACACAGGCCTGGCACCATACGCTGCTGGAGTCAGCCATCCTGGATCAAATTCCCAGAAAAATATCATATGGAATGTTTCCTTTCTTTTTCTGAATCCGGAGTCTGAGTCTGCAAATGTCAGGACCACCAGCTCCAGACGCAGAGCGAGATGGACGGGAAAGGATTCACTTTCTTCTTGGAAGAGACAGACACACCAGTGCACGTGCCCATTTACGCAAATAAAAAAAAACAAATCATTTCAAGTCCTCTTGCTTCGTGGTGTTGCCAAAAACTAGAGGAAAAGACACGAGAGGGGAAAACCAGATTCCCTGACGTTGTTGACAATGAGTAGGTCTATTAGCTCCAGATGACTCATGGGACCAGAAGATGTGGAAACTGATAACAACAAGCTCAGATTCATAATGCCAAGCTGTAGCAGGTTCAGAAAGCTGCACCTGTCTAGCATAACAAACATAGAGTGGGGGTCCAGTGTGTTTGCACAGAAGACCACCTCAGGAATCCTGATAATACCTTCGAACTGCAATTGTGCCACTGTTTCATATAGTTTAATAGTTTCACTTCATTCTATAAACAAAGACAGGATTTTTCGCCCAAACAGAATCAGTTCCCTCGACGTGTTAAAACACGAGGACAATGTCACACGCCCTGCATTGCAGCTCTTAGAACTGAACTATATGAACTCTGTCATATACTCACATACAGCCAGCCAGCGGCTTATGGTTACACTTTCACCATCAACATGCCAGAACAGATGAGTTATGAGCAAAGCCTGCACGCCAAGGACAGTTAGAGAGAACCGTGCCGTCTCACCTCTTCTTCCTGGTGACGATGAGGACGTCGTTGAAGAGGAAGAAATAAACCTGCTGCCGTGACGTCCGCTTGAGAAAGATGTTGTTCTCCTCCACGAAGGCGGTCAGCTCTCCTCTCTTCACCATCCACCTGGAGGACGAGACCAGTGGGAACGGCTGGAAGAGAACAAAAGATAATGGGATGAGAAAAGAACGGAGACTCTAACTCAGTGTAAAGGCTTTTTAAAAACGTCTGTAATCTCGAAGCGGTCAGGAAGTCACAACTGGTGTGTGTACATGTGTGAACAGCTGGCTATGCAGAATACTGTACTTAGACCAGCTGTGAATCCCAAACATGCCAACAGCTATTTCCCATACTACTTAGACACACTTGAGCCTGCCAAGCCTTGTGTGCAATATGCATATATAGATACACAGCACGTGAGTGAAGTGCACTCTGCGTGTTACTGCATCTGCACGTGAGTGCACGAGTTTGTTATTTTCTTGCTACAAAACCAACCATTGTACCAATCTGACACCATCTGACACCATGTCCATACCTTGATCTTGAACTCCAGCTGCGAGTTGATGGTGTACATCATTTCTGTTCTCTCCATTGTGCGAGCTCCTTCATTACACTTCCGTACCACCTGCTCACACACACACACACACATACATAAATATACACACATACAATGTCTGTTCATCACAATTACCTCTTTTCCACCAAGGCTAATTCAGAGCTGGTGCCTAATCTTGCCTTCTTTGCATTTTAAAGGTCTCGGCTCTCAGCCAGGAAACTGGTTTGAGAACAGCACCAACTCTTTGCTTGTACTTACTGACAGGGGCTGGGGGTGGGATTATCCAAAAAGAAAAAATGTTAGCTCGCAAAGCCACTAACAACAACTTGTTAAGAGAGTGAGTGCACAATTGTTGTTGCTGTCCCCAACTTGCACCTAGTTCATGTTGTTGGAAAAGAGGTGAATAATTAATGAGCTCCAATTTATCAAGTAAAAGAAAGACGGGAAATAAAAGTGATTTTCTCTCATTAAAGAAGTATAGCTACATTAGGATTCTCTAGAGAAGAATTATGCAATGGAGGTTTAAGAAAATATAACAACATAAAATTCCTAATGAGTTGTGCACAACATTTCCGACTCCTTGAAGCCACTGACCTTGCTGGCTGCTTGTAAAGCCTTTTTACATTCTTCATATTGTGGCGAGTCTTTAGGTGTCTTCTGACAAATTGTCTGCAACACAAAAAGTCATACCATAGATCAGTTACACTAAATCATATCTCTAAAAACCTGCAAAACAAATGAATGCACAAAAAGAACTGCACAACAATCCACTGCACACCACACTCGATAAAGAGCCTGATAAAATATTGATGCCTCAAGGAAGCTGTGGGAAGAAATGGAAGTGAAACCAAACTTTCTCAGGATCCAGAAGCCTCTGAGTGTACAAGCATAAACCCCAGAGTCCCCCGAGATACACTGAGGGAAGACTGGAGAGAAGGGGATGAAAGTAGAACAAGAGAGAGGAAGAGGGGGGAGGCACAGTAGGGACAGAATAATGTGGTGCCAAAGGAAGCATAGAACTGGAGAAAAAACATTAAAAAAGGTAGAAAGAGGAGAAGGTGAACTGGTTAAGACTGCTGTATGACTATGTAGAGTCAGTCAAGTCTGCAAGTCTTGTTATTTCAAAGCTACCCTACGTGAACACACTCACATCCATAAGCAGGGGCAGACGAGTTACTCTCTGCATGGGCAGGATGAGGAAGGAGATCATGGAGAGGTTTCTGCAGTCTGGGTGGGCCTCTATCCTGGTCAGCACTTCCTTAAAAGCTGGATTCGTGGACCTGAAAGGGAGGCTGCTTGTTCAGAAAGTGGATCGACTGATGATACACAGAGAAGTGCGAGGTCAAAGTGTCAGAACAGTCGCTTTGGATCAAATCCACGAAAGATATGATAAGAACATGTGTTTGTGTGCGTTTGCTCGGTCACTCACACCAGCCTCTGCAGGGTCCTCTGCTGATAGACCTCGTTGGAGCAGTATGTGATGTAAGGGTCGAAGCTGGACTGAGCGTGCCTGCACACGATGTCGCTGATGTCGTCGATCACTATGTTCTGCTGGTGTCTTTCTTCCAGTTCCTTAAAGAACCTGAAGACAGGATGAACACGTTAGTAAGTGGGTCACGGATTCATACCATACATGGCTGCAGCTGGAGACCGACGCGTCAAAGCATGAGTCATGCAACAGTGGTGAGGATATAGGACACAAAGACAGATCCAAAGGCAGGAAGGGCCATCACCTTTCTCCTAAAACCTGCTGCAGTGTCACTACAGTGCAGGTCCCCGCCTCTTAAAATAGACATAGCCCGCCATTAACCATAACACAGAGGCTTTTCCCCTTCCTGAGCACCACCAGATGGCCGCTTTAACGACGCACCACATGTCCAACTTCAAGAGAATAAGTGTTTTTGCGTGTGCTCTCCGAGGTGACAAACAGGAAACGGACACACAGGCACAGGACGCTGACCTTGACCAATTGGAATGAGCGTACGCTCATCTGCAAGAGCACCTACAGTACCCCTACACAACCCCATTCCTACCACACACACACACACACACACACACACACACACACAGTGCTATGACTACATGTCCATGCCTGACCTCATAGTTTGAACTATAACCTTCCTAAAGGAGGCGCATTACACAGGATAACAAAAGACACACACACACACACATACACACACACACACACACACACTGCCTTGTCCTCTGGCCCACGTCCTAAAGGCGTACTGGGGGTTTTAACAGGTCAAGGATCCTCAAGCTCAGGTTGCATTCCCTCCTGAAGCAAATCAGTTAAAGCTGAATGACAAATACTGCAGGTGTATGCTATTTGTCACTGTTTGTAGTTTTAGTATTCAGGTATGTTATGTTAATGATAAGGTATGTCATATTCAGAATCTGCAAGTGAAATGCAATCGAAAACACACCTGCATAACAAATACTTCTACTACTACAGTCCTGCATTACAGATCATGCATATACATATACTTATACACATTTACATATACAGAGCAGGTGCAAGTAGAGCTATGTCCCCCAGTTTTCTGTGAGAGTTATTCAAGTATTTAGGTGGGGAGGGTGAAGTATCATATCAATGTGTGGTCTAGGAATGAGAAGGGGGGAGTGCGATGGGCTGCAGCACATCTGAACACAGGAATGTGAGGAATTGTAGAGGAATTCACAGATAGTGTCATTCACTGAAAGCAAACGAGGCCCAAATAAATGTATAAATACCGCCCGTGCCGATCAATCCGAGTGCGCCTAATGAGCCTCGCGAAGCCGCGAGTCATGTTTGTAGAAGCTGCTTCCTAAAGTCAAACGCGCATGCAGGTGATGCACTGTGTGCAAGGGGTGAGGTCTTCCTCTCTGTGGAGGGGGGGTGGGGGTGCATTCCTGACATGGAATCATTGAGCAAATGTCATGAACAGTTGCACAAAGGGCGTGTGGGGTGTGTGTGTGTGGGGGGGGGGGGGGCACTACAAAGCCCACTACACTGCTTTCAGTGACTTGGGAGAAATACCTGATGCCGTCACTGTGATAAATACTGAATGATAATATAGAAAATACTAATAATCTTGAAACCTCCCTCACAATAAACCGTGATCTCATGGAAAACACTGGAGAAATTGGGTCATATTTCAAAGTGCCTTCACAGCTAAAGCCAGGAAAGAACAGGTCGGGTCAGAAACTTTCCCTGTCAATTATTTGTTGAAATAATGGTGCACACACGCCTCTCATACATGAATGTTTAATCATTTTGAGGGGAATCCTAAACATTCATTGTTACCTGGGCATGAATGCCATCAAACAGTACACAGACATGCACTATAAAAAAATCAAGTAACAGGTGGAACTCAGAGTTTTATTTACATTTTGGCTGTTACTAAGAACAACCCTGACAAATCCATCCTGCCTTTATCTCTCGGGCAGAGAAGAAATAATCAATGCAGCCATAATTATAGTTAAACTGCTCTTTTGTTCTTTCACTTAATTTGCCCCTCTGCTCCTTCCCCGGCTCTTTTTTTTCCTGCCTATCACCACGCAACCTCACATACACCCGAGAGCAGAAAACAGCCGAGTACCGCCCACGACTAATCCCTCAAACACTGAAAACAATGTCGGGCTGAAAGAACAGTATCAACACACAGTAAACAGTGTTTACAGACATACCTCGTGTGGAATAAGTGCAGTCAATTGCCTGTTAAATGCAGTTCAATAAGACAATGATCCAGCTCATTAGTTAAAACCAGAAACCTCAAACACTGACGCACAGGCTTAGCGAAGCCCTAAAATACCAACAAGAGTGCAAAAACCAAAGGTAGTTAAGTCCTTGATAGCAAAGAGTGTCCTATAAACATACACAGAGACAATCGAAAGTCGACACACACTTACTTTTGGCTGGCCTCGCAGACGTCTGTGATGTTGGAGAAGAGGTGGTGGTGTTCGGTCTTGGTCATGGCATCACTGAGCTCTGCGGAGTTCTTGAACATGCGGATCAGGATCTCCAGACTGTGCAAATAAGAGTGCTCTGAAGAGATCAACTCAAAAAGGGCCTGATTGAGAGCAGGAGAGAAAAAAGGAATGGTGAGAGAACTGTCCTTTGTTTAACACTTACCCCACTCGGCCCTGACACAGTAAGCTGCTGTATGAGGAAGGTTCCAACATGAACATATCTAACATACCTGCAGGTTTCAATCGTGTCTGACATGCTATTAAATAAGAGCCTCCCATGCACATCACAGCACCAACATCAATCTGTCAACCAATTCAGCGTTGCAGAACCTCCCCTTAACAACACATTTGCTTTAAAGACATAATAGTCTGCAGCCTGCTGAGCTCTCTGATGGCTTTTTTATTGGTCTACTGGAGTTTACAGACACCAAATGAGCTTTTCTACTGTTTCAGTGTGTGGTGAGTCTCTCACTGGTGCATGTTGCTCATAAATAAAAAGTGCTCACTGTGAAGTGAAAATATAAAGTATTAAATATGACTCCTACCTCTTGTCTTTTGCGTTCCTCCTGACTCATACGGTCAGAGAGACCATTTTTCTTTACCTAAACAGAAAAAAAGAAAATCAGAACAAACGTAGAAGTCATGAAAACATGTTTGACTACATCATTTTTCCAGGATCCGGTGCTCTTTGCATGTATGCAACAGTTGTCCCTGAGCACAAAGACAGCAGCACTTGGCATACCACCCTGAACGGGGAGTCGATGAAGTTGTTGTTGAACAAAAAAAAAAAAAGATCTTAACTGAATGAAGAGGTGCACGGCGAGTGCAGACTTTGTAAATTGTGCACAAACATTAAGACAGCAAACAGTAAAGCAGGCAGCTGCTAAAAGTGTGTGATTAAAAGAAGTGTGTGTGTGTGTGTGTGTGCATGGCGAGATTTAGCCCAGAACTATTTGAATAACACTGGAAGAAAGCAATCTGTTGGAATGGACTAGGTGTGTCACACTGAATTAATCAGCCTGTTAGAATGAAAGTAAGGCTGAATTAAAAAAAACAACAAAAAAACAACATGCCTCCGTCTCACGTTTCTCCAAATATAAGCAGTATGACCTGGGGCACATGTAGGCAGAAATCCAGAGAGCCCATCTTTCATTGCTTCCACTAGCTTCTCATCCTGTTTTGGTATAAAGGCACAGGGAAGTGATACTGCTCCTGGAGGAGCTTTCCTTTTTCTCTACTATCTACACCGCAGCCTTGGGCAAACACTGAGAACAAACAAACCCGCCGGCAGACCAAACAAATCTCTTGGTTCTTCCTTTCTATTCCATCCACACATACGTACATTTTATTATTTATCGCTCCTAGTTTTCCTTCTGCCAAACCTGCGGGAACCAGCGGATAAACAAATACATGTACGAGTACATTTGGCAGGAGGCGCTGAGCAAATGTCATGAACAGTAGCACACATACACCCACATTTTGACTGAGACAGCTTTGATAAAATCATGAGCCTTTGTACACTTCCATTATTTTAGCCTTACATTTAAAGCCAGATAAGAGAGAAAGACTCAGAGAAAGTGCAGGAGAGTTGTGTTTCGAATGTTTTGGTTTGTTTTTTGACTATTGGGAACGAGGCTGCAGAGTTAGAGAGTTCAAGGTGTATTTCTCTCACACAAGCAGAGGTGTCAGAGAGACAGGCACAAATGTGTGATGGTGAAAAGAAGGAGAGGAAGAGCTGCGTGTCATCTCCTCGATCAATATAGAGCTGAAAAGTTTCACTCTCATTTGTGCCAAGTGAACTTTACCCTGCTTTGCAGTTTCTCTGGGTGTAACTGGAATTAAACAATTAAATTGCCTCATTATTCAAAATCAATTTGTGTTTCCTTTTTATGCAGCTTGAATCTCTGTTTCCTCATTGGAAATGCAACAAAACCTCCTTCCGAGAAAATACATGCGGGAATCCGGGAAATGTGATAATTCTGGGATGTGACGTGTCATCAAACCCCAAATGGCGAGAGGTGTTCCCGAGTAAGTGAGAGAGAAGGGAGGAGCTGAGCCAGGGGAGGTTTGTTGGAAGGACAGGACTCGCATGAGCACAGCTTGTATATCTGGTTCTGAGCTTCGCTGGAAATATCCTTCAATTACCGCCAGCTTCACGTCACGCATTTTCTCCACATTGTCACATGATGTAGTGTTTGGGCAGACGCGTTCGTGCCGCAGCTGATTCACAGCTGTAAAGCAGCTGTGATGGAAAAGCTCAGTTCAGTTCTTCGTAGCTCGGCATAATCTGATTCACATCTGTGTTCTCTGACATACACGAGAATTTAAAAAGAACCAGAGATCATTTCTCTAGTTTCAATCTAATTTTGCATTTATTATCTTGTGTGTGAATATCATTACCTTAGCAGCAAATGACTTCCATCTGAACTATGGCCTGTTTTTCTCCCACATGTCCTTTTCTCAGTGAGTAAACAAACAGAAGCAAATGCCTAAGTAGAAAATTAAATCAGATCATTCTATCAATCTATTCATCCCTTTATTTCGAGCCCTAACTATATTGTGTAACGCAAAGCCACTGGATGTCTCTCTAGAGGAAACATTTTAAGCATACTTGTAGCCTGACATGTGTGAAGAGTTCGCCAACTCAATGGGAGCAGGCCCAGCAGTTCTTTGGAGACTTCCTGTGGGTAGGGCTGACTGTCTCCCTGCCCACCCGAGCGATAGACAAAATGCTCCTGTGCTCCCTGATAAACAGAACGAGGCGTTCGAGGAAGGCAGAAACAGTGGGAGGATGGGTATGGACTGTGGCCAAACTGGATACGACAGCATTCTTCGGAGCGCTGGCATTCCAAGATGCCACAGCACTGAGCGTACAGTACGTGCTGTATGATCGTTTGTAATGTCGGGAAAGAGTGAGAATGATGCACAAAGCAGAACGCCAGCTACCACAGCCCTGTCTATATGTGCGTGTTTTCTGACTGACCACACTGAGCTGGCTCCAGGAGGTGCGTATGGGTCTGTACTGCACCACGATGCCGTTATCAGGTTTGGGTTGTCTGGAATCCGCATCTTCATCGGAGTCATTGTGCAAGGCCTTCTCCTGGTAGTTCTGATATAGCTCCTCCTCTGAAACACATTTTTCAGGCAAGAACATCCATTAAAATGACATTTTTGTGTTTCAAAAGGAAGATATGTTTTGATTTGTCTCTGAGGGGGGAAAGTAAATCAAATAAAATGAAGGGAGAAGTGTGTTTCTCACCTTCGCTGTCAAACGTACGCTGAATGGTTAAAACCTTCTTCTTATCTGGGCTCTGAAAGGCAAACACAGCACTGATGTAATGATTTGGATAAATCACACACACACACAGACTTGTATAACTATTTTACCCTCATGGTGACCTCCTTCAGTGACCCCTGTCTAAATCCAGTGCCACTGTGTATCTAAGTGTGCATGCGTGGGCATGGTTTAACATCACGTCATGTCTCCTGTTAACTGTCCTTGTATGGCCTTGTCGGAATTTCTACTGCCACCGCTTGCTTTGTTCCAAAGTACTCAGCCTGTGCTGTAATTTTACAATATGGACTTTACCTCCAGATACTTTAAACCCATGTAAAGTAATCAAACATAAACCTAACCTGATGGACTATGATGATGAGGAATATCAGTCTGCTAGAGCAGCTATAACTGATAACCTTCTTTTTTCTTTTTTCCTGCATAAAGCCAGTCAGGTACTGTATGTCAGCGCGCCAACAGCTTTACCCACCTTTTTCTTCCCAGTAGGTTTTTCTGTTCGGAGACTAGGGAGTTTTGGAATCCTCGGGCTAGCAGGTTTTGTGGTTCTTGAGCTCACAGGTTTGTTTGTTCCAGGGCTAGTGGGGCTTAGAGTGGCAGGACTTGCTGGGATGACTGGTGAATCTGGAATATCCCCATTCAGGGCTTTGATGACAGGCTGTGAAGCCCGATGGGCCCTGAAATCTACCGAAGGCGCATCTAACTCTACTCCACTCACAACTGCCCTCCTGTAGGACGTACTTCTCAGGCCTCTCCTGAGTGTCCCTGGGCTCTCACTTTCCCCTTCTTTCCCCTCACTGGGGCCCCCTCCTGTGGAAAAGTAGGCTCCTGTCTCCACCATACTGAGGGCTTTCAAAGCTCGCTTGGAATGATCCCCTAATCCCAGCAGCCCCGAGGGAGCCACCTTGCTCTGCCGGATATCAGATGCTAAACCCTTGGGAATGAGTTGCTGGGTGCCCATCTTCAGGGCAGCAGGGCTGTGTGTGCTGAGAACAATGGAAGGACAGGGAGCTGGGGAAAGAGAGGGAGAGGGTGAAGGGGAGCAGATGGAAGAGGATGAAGAGGCACGTCTGGTGTCCTGTGAGGAGGCAGGCGACGACGGGGACTGCCTGTGGAACGCCTGCCCTCTCTCTACTGGTGATGGGGAGCGTGGGGTTGGGGGGTCTGAGGAGGCGAGGGAAGAGAGGGAGAGGACGCTCGAGGTGGAGCTGTGAGAGGGGGTAGGGGTATGACAGGCTGGAGGAGATGGACTGGAAGTGGACGAGGATAGTTCATTGTGGTTGTAGTGGTTGTGATTTGGCGTGCATGGAGACAGGACAGGAGAGGAACGGTTAAGAGGACCTACTTCAGAGGGTGAATCCGCCCCAAATGTTATTTGGTCGTTCTGTGAGGTTAGAGTAAATGAACTGGAAATTTGTTTCTGAGGGTCCTGGAGACACTTTTCAGGACTTGTTGTCTCTCCGTTGCTGGTTTTCTCAGTTCGATCTCCATTATACACTCTGTTGTCCAGTGTAGCAGATCTGCTCTCCTCAGACCTAAATTTGGGCAGCGAGAAGCGTCCATTGGAGAGGTGCCCAATGCTGATGCTTCGAACAATTCGGGATTTCCTGGCCGGTTTGTGTAAAACGTGCTTCAACACCGCAGTGTTCCTGTCTGGACACTGGGGTGTGACCACCACTCTCTCAGGAGGCTGGCTCAGGGTGAATGAACACTTGTTGTCCTCCAAAGGGAAGTCTGTCGTCATGACCCCGTTCATGTGATAACTGACAGGTCGCGGTTTAGGCTTCCTTGAGTCCGGGGGGCTTTTGCAGTTGTCTGTGCGGCGCTTCCACAAAGGAGTGATGTTATTATTGGACAGATCGACATCATTGCCGAAATCCATGGTCGGAAACACTTTTTGTGTTGTCGTCTTTATCTGTCACAGAGTAACCTCGGGTCACAGTTCAAACACTGCAGCTCTGTAGAGAACTGTTCAAAACCCTAGAGATAAGCACAAAGAGAGGATTACCAACCAGTATCAGAGAGGTCAGTGCAGTGTCCAGGTTCCCAACGTTTACTCATTAACAGAGATTCAGTGCAGATAGTGGCAGCTACACTTCAAGAACTACACTTCTACACTTCTGAGGAAGTGAAGGCAGCTGACAAGCCTTTTGTATATGTTCACTCTGGTGAAATGCCCTAATTACAAGCACAAAGCTCATAAGATATTGTTAGCTGTGAGCAACCACTGTAATATTCCAAAAGGGAAACAATGGTCTGTGTCACTGAGTTCAGACACTAACTATTGTTTTTATCCTCTGTATCACATCACATCCCAGTTCTGTTTGTGGACATTCGTGCAAGTATTACTTCAAAAATAAGTAATTTACCTTTATGAACTGTGTGACAGAGAATTCTCGATCCGGCTGTGAAAGAAAAAGGTTTTTCAGTAGATTAAATGATCAAAGCGTTGGGTCCAACTTACTTCTAATCAGTCGCTGTGGAGCAGAATGCGGTCATTGTACCTGCGCTGCGAGAACAAAAGTCGACACTTTTAATCCAGCACGTCATCGAAACCAAAATAAAGTTAGTAGAAACAAAAGCTGGAGCTGCGCAGATGACCTAGTGAAGTTTACTGAACTTGTCCGTGTTCGAGAGGAGACTCGCGTGCGCCACGGAGAGCGCGTCTGACGCGCGTCTGGCTCAGCTGTGGAGTTAGTGTGAGCAGGAGGGAGGAGGCGCGGCCGGGGTGGAGGGATGGATGGAGGGACGGAGGGCCACAAGAGAGCTTCAGCACCAGCGCCCGTGTTTCCAGGAACTCACCTGCAGGCTACGGTAATAGAGGAACAGGTGGCGTATTTCATTTAGAGTGGAAAATCAAAAAAAAAGTTGCGCAATGTGGGGAATAGTTTAGTGGAGCAAGAATTGTTTTGGACTGATGAATGAAAAAAAAAGTCTACTTTCATTAATACACGCGTTGTTTTACTTTACATCACGTTATAGTGATTATATAATTTCATTATCTGTATGTTATTTATTTATTTAAACACTGTTGGCACACAGCTGACCGTTTGCTATTGTGCGCCATCGCGTGGTCTGTGACGCCATTGCGATTTCTCTACACAACGGAGTGATAAATAGTGTGTGTTTCTGGCAAAGACACGCAGTTACTGACTTCACCCAGATGATCCCGAAGCAGCCGAGAGTGTGTGAGGGGCAGTGGCAGCAAAAAAACATCTGGACAAACCGCAGCACTGTCATATCAAAACAGCCCAGTGCGCACTGATGGTTAGTGTCTTTATTGTGATGATGAGCAGTGATTTGCAAATAAAAACATCTACGTTTGTGCCTATGTTGGTCACCCACCCACTGCAATCAAAATAAATAAATAAATAAATAAAAACAGCGCCATGATTTACAGCTCTCAGTTCCCGCTTCAATATGAAAAGTGTTGTGCAACTTGTGACTGTGGTGAAATCATGTGTGACTAAATGTTTTTTTCAAAACGGCCACAGATAGGCTGTAAAAGCCGTTCCTCTCGTTCCTGGAGCATTAGTCAGTGGATGACAGCTTTGAGCAGTCAGATTCACTGATCAGGCTGTTCTTTTGTTTTTTTCTTTATTAGAACAATAACAATTTACATAATCTTACGAGGAGGGACGAGTGAAAACAACAGGGACTGGAAAACAACAGGGCCAGAGCAGTGCGTTAGTAACTGATGGATCGTGCGTCACCGCCCGACTCACCGGTGCTTAACGTATTTGACCGCTAAGGGGCGCAATTGTCGTGTTTGCAAATCATTAGCAGCCACATGAAAGCAGCGAGACAGTGAGGAAATATGAAGAAGTTGAACATCCGCTATGTACACTGTCTGTCAGCTGTTCTTTTTTAATTGTCCTGTGTCTGCCCTCCTGTGTGTTTGTGTACTTCACCTGTTCCCAGGTCTCCATCATGGAGAGGAGGTTGTGTGGCTCCAGTTCTGGAGAGGACAGAAGTGATATATATTATAATATTGCATGTGCAAACACACTGGCTCTGATTCTGTTATGATTCCCGTCTGTTCCATTCTCATCTGCGAGCCCATGTGTTTATCATCTGTATATGCAACACTACCAAATGACTCCTTCAAATCGTTCCACATAAATCTGCAGCAGCATCAGTGTCATCACCACCACTGCATTCATCAGGAACATTTACATAACAGCCACCATCATGATTTTAATGCTAGTATCCGTCATGCAGACCTCGTGCGACCCCCGTGATCCGTCCTCTTTATGCTCTCTAGAGGAAGTGCCTATCCTGTTGTATTGTTTAAAGGAGGTATATGTTGCTCATGTTTCCTCTGACAAGACACTCACCTCCCACTGTAAGACCCCAATGCTCCTGACTGTGAGGAGGCAACAAAACAAATTATCTCTGTGGAGCAGAATCATGAAAATGGGAAGACAAAGGGGAAGGACAGTAAATCAAAAAAGAAACCACAATTATTCTACACACTGAGCTCTGGCCTCCAGTTGATGCGGACTGCTTGTCTGAAATAATGGGACAGAACAGAAAATATAATTGAAAAGTCCTTAATTTCATTTAATTCTGCTTCTTTAAGGTCAGGAGTCAGTGAACTGAGGTGAACTGAGGTGGTGTTGGCTGTGGAGTATGGTGGAGAGATGTCCTGACACACTAGTGTTGTTGCATCATTTCCTGCACAGCCTATGATAAGATTTCTAGTGAAAGCAAACACGTGAGATGAGCTCTTCTGAAAACAGAGACGAGTGTCAGGAACCAGTGGATGAATCAAATAGAAATAAAAAAACAGAAGAGGAAAGGAAAAGCCAACGATTGCATCCCTCCTCCTGACTCAGAACTGTGTTTTAGTCATGACACCAGATCGCGTCTACATATCTAAGTGCTCTAGTTTATCGTCAAATGAGTCATGTCTGCTATCTGCTGCAGGTAATCACTCGCTCCCCTGCTGACCGGCTCGGAATAGCAATGCAGCTCAGTGCTCCCTGCAGGTTTGTCGCCTCTCCACAGTTTTGGTCCACTGGAAACAGCCACTAAGTTCAATGCGTTCATCCTAAAGAAAGATAAAAGATGTAATAAGTACTTCCTGGAACATGTTGTCTTAGAGCACGCAATGTCTCTCACATCGATTGACGTCCCCTCAGCGTCCCTAAACGCTACGACATGCCACGTCAAAGGAGGACGGACTGAGGGCATTTGCATTAAGTGACTTCTCTGCAACAATTCCCATGTATCATGTTTCTTACTTAAGGGTTTGAAATACTTATTCCAAACGAGGTCAACTAGTTTCAGGATTTTTCTTTGCCTCAGTTCAGGTGGGAACTTTTTTCACTGCTTTTAGGACTGTTAAAGGGCCATTTCACTCAAACATAGAACGCTCATTGCACTTGTACTGTTGTTGATACATGTAGGTACTTCAATATTAGGCCTGTAATACTTTCATCAGATCCACCTTTACCAGCTGTGCCATTAAAGTTAGAATGAAATAATGTGATTTATTTTATTTTGAAAATGACATACAATGATACTGATAGTGTTCCTTAGGTAAAACATTCCTCCACTGTTTTTTTTTTTTTATTTATTTTGGTTTCTGATATTTCTGTAAAAGAGGGTGAACAGACTTACATTTGCAGTGCTCGGAGCACAATTTAATGGCAACAGAAGTGACAGGATCATCTGGAGAATCAGTAGTTTTTAATGGGCAGCGTTTCTTTGCTAAAATGAAAAACAAAAACAAAACTTTGTTCTGTTTCTGTGGGTTATTGAGAATTAAGAGCTTGGATAAAAGTTTCAAAAGTCAAAATGACTAAATGTAAGAGAAAACACATCCAACACCAGCAGAAGTCAGAGCTGTGTAATCTGAAAAGTCTGGATGACTGTGGCTGCTGAGTGTGCAAAGACGTGCAGCATATAATTCAGCTCACTCGCAGACAATAGGGATTGAAGCAGAGTGTGTAGTCTCGGGAGTCAGGAATGTAGTGGTCAGATGATTCCTCAATATGATGGTGGCGTGGCAAAGAAAGAAGAATGAACGGGGGAAGCAGGAGAAACAAGAAGCTGAGCCACCAACATGTTGTATTCAAATTGCCATTACGACTCAAACGCAGTTCACAGAAACCCACTGTTTATAATGTTTACACTGTTTAATAGGTGTTCGTGTTGAGTCGGGCCTCTCTGTGCATTGTGAGTCAGGCCCATAGGAAAAGAAAATTCTGAAGCTCTTATCTTTGTCTAGACTGTTTCTCCTGGTAAGCTTGTTTTAACACCGATACGAGAGTTTGATCAATTTTTCATCTGTCTGAAATGTAGCTCCTGAGAAATCACGTCTTGTCTTCTTGACTCACTTTAATCATATTCTAAGATCTTAACATTTTTTTCCCCTTCACAGTCTTTGTATGAAGGATCTCTTACAGGTGACCATACATACCAAATACCAAGCTCTAGCTTGACTTAAACAGTACTTTATTTTGAAATTCCTGTTCTTTAACAATAAATATGTATCTTAAATGTAATGATGTTTGTCTATTATTGGCACTGAGCTGAATAAAGATGGAACTCAGGTGGTCATGATCTGCATGATTGAAAGTCAAAACACTCTTAAATGAGAATATTATCAAATCAGCCAAAACATTAATACCAGCAGTGAAGAAGACAGTGGTCACCACAGGTGAAAAAATTCAAGCACCAAGCATCAGATCACAGTGGACCGCTGAGTAGCTGCAGACGGGGTAGAGGGTCCATGCTGAGCCCTGTCCACCACTGCACTGACACCACCAGGTGGATTAAATGTTGTAGTTGTTGATAGCTCTACAGATGTTGTTAAATGTGTAGTCATATAAGGAGCAAAGACTTTGGGTAAGACCCCAGACTCCCAGCTGCTTCCACTGCACGTCATCTGCTAAAGGCAGTCACACACAGCCCAGTTCAGGCTCTGAAACTCTTCCAAACCTGTGGCAGGAGAATAAGCAAACTTCAGTGCACTCACAATAGCAATGTGTTTTACTTCCCAGGAGACAATTGCGAGCAGCACAGTTTTCCTCTGGGCCTGCTCGAGCCCTCCCCAACTAGATATGAAAATTAAAGTCATAACAGAGGGAGAGAGAAAGAGAGAGAGAGAGAGAGAGAGCATGAGCACAACATTCCTGTGCTTCTTCTCACATAGTAAAATAAAAATCCCTCCACACGCTGACCTTTTTCTCAGTGTACCTCTCTCTTTCTCTCGCTCATCTCTCCTCTTTTTTTTTCTCCCTCTGACTCACAGCCCAGTGTACTTCTCCTTCTCCCTGTTTTCTGTCCTTTGCCTCCCCTCCCCTCACCCGTCACTGCCACCCACACGTCTCCTCATCCATCCTCTCGGAGAACAATACAGGGAGCTAACGACTGTAATTACCATCGCTATAAGTTACAACAGCTGAAAAAAAGCGAGTACATAACGTGGACGTGTAGAAATACATTTAGATGCTGGAGGGCGTCACGTCTAATACATGTATGGAGCACATTATGAATGCATCCACCATATGTTACCAAACCTGGACAACAGCTCATTAATATATGTCCGGTGGTCACCTCTTACTTATACTCACACACACTATATGATCATTAATGCAGCGGGCCTGTGTATGTACACAAGTGCATATGGAAACAACACAGGGGGCCTCTGCCACACATACACATATTTGAACCCAGGCTATTCACCATGGTTACAGGCCTTTTGGCTTGTGCTGATTGGCTGGAATTATTGCGATGACCCGCGATTGACTCCCCCCTGAGGGAGCTCATTGGCTATTTGCCCCGGGATGATGATGTCATCGTGCATGGCATGTTGCAGTAGATGTGACATTGAGACATGACACTAGTGGGCATGAATGGGGAGAACAGAAATGGATCAAATGTGGAGGTCAAGGCTGAAATGTCTTGATAGATTAGGAGGATGGTTTAGAAATAGAGTATAATGCCAATTATAACCAGTAGATGGCATGTTTCGAGAGGGACATAGCAAAGCACAAGCGAGGCAGCATGCAGTTTAGGATGATTCATTGATTGTGATTGAGCAAATTCCCATAAGCCTATTAGAGCACCTTTCTGTCATCGCATGCCAAATCAAAAGCACCATTTCTCCCAAAACAACATGAACATTTAGCATTTTTTCAGCCCACCTGATCCTTAACTTGCTTGCTTTTGGAGTCCATAAACTGTCGATCAGCTCTCGACAAAAGAAACTGCTCTGAAGGTGTACAACATAGAAATACACACGAAGGACAGCACATCAACGGCACTGTCTTTTAAGAATGACAGAATCTGAAGGTGGAATTCATTTTAGCCCACGTGGAGCTTATTATGCTGCTGTGAATTATGTAATTTTAAGTGCAGTTGGGCTGACAGTCCGTGTGATAATGGGACTCTATGGATTCTTAAGAAAATCTTTCCACTCAGGAGGCATACATTAAGATCTGTACCCACAAAAAACAGCGAAAGGATTCAAGTGCAATCAAATGTGCAGAACGGTCATAAGCTTCAATGCAGGAGAAGCTGCAGTTATACATTAATTAATTTATATATTTAATTCCAAATCTAGAGCCACACAGGCAGCACAGTTCAAACGTTCATATAAAACGTATAGACCCTGTTTTCTTCACCACAATCTACTCATAACATTTGATTTGTGTACATGTGTCCCGCCATTCTGCCGACCCCACCACCTGCTGCTGCTGCTGAGTTGTCCTGAACCCCCAGTCCAGTCCACCCCTCTCGACCACCCCCACCCCCGCTCCGCTGAACCCATCTGATTACTTTTCTCGAAGCTGCTTAACGAACCTGTTAATTAGATAATACTGACATCTTGCCTCACATGGTGCAGTGACCCCCACACCTGCTTTAGCTCTGCAGAGGACAGAAGTTCATTGCCTGGGGCATAGAAGAGCACTTTAGGTAGATGCTGTTTCAGCTAAGCTGTGCCGCCAGGTGGGCTTATGGGTATTCAACATTATCCATAATCTGTGGGATCCTCATTGAGTCTCACTTTGCATCTGTTTTTTAGCCTTGTTAGCTGTATGAAAAAAAGAAATAAAACCACAGTCCACAAATGACTCAATAAATACAAAGCAATAAAAACATTCTCATTCCCATCATCATATACCAGCACATACACTGGTACTGAATGTACTGCAAACACACCAGAAGGACCAACAAACCCAACACTCCAACAGGAAGAGGTGATAGCATCACTTCCTCTCTAATAACTATGGAGTGGAGTCTGCAGTTGAATGTGTGACCGTGAGAAAAAGTGTGTGTGTGTGTGTGTGTGTGTGTGTGTGAGAGAGTGACAAACTCATTCACTTTCCACTGCAGTGTCTTCGTACTGCTGCAGGGACCGAGGTGATGGAGCTTCTCCAAAACTACAAAATGAATATTCTTTCACCGGTTCCACGTGAAGACAGATTCACTGATGAGTCCTGATATTGCGGCAACATTGCCTCACTGCAGTTTTCCCTGCAGCTACTGATTCATCATTGTATTTGAGGTAAATAGCAGAAACAACTGAGAGCCATTAGCAATATGCTGGCTGCAATTAGAGATAATTACTTACTGTTGGGATTTCCTACAGCCAAGGCACAAGTCCCAAAGCTCACACCTCTCTGTTTTTTCCACTCACAAATACACACAATACAACAACAGTCTCGCCATTTACCCTGCAGCTCGGGCTTGACTCATCTGGTGGCAGAAAATCTCATGTGCAGAGGCCAGATGTTGAGAGCGAAAGAGGCAGAAGAAGACGCTCGTGTGGTGCTGATCGCATCGGGAAAAAAAAAAAACATGTTACTTGTGGGAGAGAAAGTGTGAAAGACACAAAGGAAGCAGGAATGTAGGGGTGTTTGGTGACACGATTTGATTTTGTGTAAGGATACAACTCACACACACACACACACACACACACACACACACACACACACACACATACTTGTACAAGCTGAAAACCAACTGACAGGTAGAGCAGGGAAGACACAGTGTTGAAACAATTTTCTTTCAAACTGCATGATAAGCAATATCTTTGTATGGCTGTATTGGATATGAATAAGGAAACAGCTTCACTTTGCACACACACACGCACACACACACACGCACACACACACGCACAATAGAGGGCCACATGTCTGTCCCTCTGCAATTAAAGTCTTAGTCATACTGCGCCAAAGGCTATTTCAGTCCTCTACCAGCCCAGTTTCTTTAGCAATCTTCATAGCATGTTCTCCCCTATTTCTCTGTACCCCCCCCCCCCCCCCTTTCATTTTGGTGACAATGCTGTGAATTGAATTGTATTGATGCCGATTATTATTGATGCAGGCACAAAAAAAAAAAAAAGATGAAAAAGATGTGAATGTGTGCGAATGGATTTCGAGCGACAGGCGCAGTCGTTCTTTTCATTCCTGCCACAGTGCACTGACACACATGCACGCGCACACATCGAGAGGCGAGTTTGACACCTCTCATCTGCTTGACACGAGCACACAACGTGCTCAACACTACTGTCCTTCCAAATCACTTGAACGTACAGCCGTCTCGCACACTTTGCCGCCCTGTCACTCAGTCAGAGCGCGGAGAGGCTCTCTGAATAGATCCCTGCTCTCCGTCTCTTGTCAGTCCTCCCTCCCTCCCACACCTCTCGGCTCGCTTGTAGATCCACGGTTCCTGAGCGGCCCAGAATACCGCTGAATGACAGTTCTGCCCAACGTGCCACGTCTGCTGCTGACAAATTTGGCAGCATCCTTTTCTCTCTCATCTGCTTACATTGTTTTCCTCTCAGGCTAAAATCCTGTCCCTGTGTTTCAGCAGGTTTTCTATTTCTCAGAGTTATAAGGTTTTTTGTCTTCTCCTGTACAATGGGATTGTTTCACTGTATTATTTTTTGGCTTTTCCCTTGCTGAGTACCAAGCACACTTGGAGAAAAGGACAGGACGCACACGACCATGTCAGTGTGTCTCAGCACTTCTGACATATAATAAAAGCGAAACAGAGGGAATTTTCTCGTCCTCCAAATGTGATTTTCTGGAAAAAACCCCGCAGGACATGTGGACATGGCGCTTTGACAAGGCTGACGCAGTGGTATGAAGTCACTATCACATAATCAAAGTCTGCAGCGTGCTGAAGACGAAGACATCCACAATAAAAGATTTAAAATGGCTTTCCTCCACGAAAACAATGACGCCATGAGGGCATACAGGGTAACATCACTAATAAAACCCACTGAGGTGTGATTAAAACCATTAGCAATATCAAATTGGAATTTTAGGTCAGATGTTTTTATTTATTTATTTTAAGAAGCAGTCGTGGCCATGAGTAAACACAGACACTGCAGCATGAGCTCATCAGTGACAGAAATGAGCTCATGCCTCAAAGGTTAAAGCAGTAGACCACACGAGTCAGACGCTTCGTACGATTCTCTCGTAGAGGACACAAAAATAAAACGATGGCATGAAGAAACAGGGCACTGTAATTATCAAGACGTTGGATTTTGCACTGCTGAGAAATCACTTTTGAGACCAAATATCATTCAGGCATTCTGGCTTTTAATTCAGATCTTTAGAATCACTCCCTTGTGTTTTCTTAATTTACTCATTTCAAACTAATTGTGGTCCCTAATGAAGCCCTAATGGTCCCTCCTGCCCGGTTCCCTGCTAAATCTGTTCCATCATTTCCATTTTCCCGAGCTGTCAAAATTCCTTTTTTGAGTTTTGAAATCCAGGGAGTCTGACTTTTGCTCCACACCAGGGACTCATAGTCGCTGCAGCACCAGTTTTGGCCACTGGGCCACCAAACTTACAGTTTTTCTCAGTCGCTTTAGTACAATTCTCAGATCAGAATTGAAGTTTGCAAATATGTGTGTGCATTTCTCAAAACAATTTGTACAAACAGCAAAACACTGTGGATTTCTTGCAAAAGCCTGTAACTTGCTCAAAATCTTTAGTTCATCTCTCAAAACTAAGTCTTTATGTCATTGAACATGTCAGTGCCATCAGAATGTCAAGTCCTTGTGTCATTGTCTACGAACAAGACAGTCAAATTACTTAGTCATGTTGTCAATATAACTGTGTACTTTAGAGGGAGGTTCTGATATAAACTATGGCTAAAGTTTTGATGACAATTATTGTAAAATGTAAGTTACACCTTTTTGTTTGATTGCAAGAGACTGGACAAGATTCACATTTACACTTTTATTGTTTATATTGTAATTTGGTGACAGGCCATGTCATACCAACATAGAAAAAACCCACTGCAAACAGTACAGGCAGTGCAGTAGGAATTGGTGTGGTGTTCCTACACCTCTTGTCGTTCCTGTATGTTAGGCCACAAATTCTCATCCACATCACAGCGAATATCCTCTCTTGCAATGCAGCGTGGAAAGAATCTTTTAGAGTGTCTTATCCAGCCTCTGCAGGCGTCTGCTGTGATGTCATCACACGCTGCATCCATGGCAGCCAGGAGGGTCATTTGTGTATGCAATTCCTTGTCCTTCCATTGTCAGACATAGAGCATTGTGTTGTGCTTCAGCCATATACAGTATATACTTGCCCATTGATTGTCAATGAGATGCACCTTTGTTAGAGGAAGTCAAGTCACCTGAGAGCAATTTACCAATTCAGGACAGATTTAGAAAAAAACATATAATGGAGATGTATAGAAATATGTTTGTCACATCATGACAACTTGGTCAACCATTTTGCAGTTAATGACTTATACGATGAACTAATGACTAGGTGTTTTGAGGAGTAAGACTATTGCACAGTGAACTATATAATACATTTTGATCAACATGACATAAACAATTGATAATGTAGCAAAGAGCAGAGAATTGTACATAATCATTTGCATGGACGTACCAAAGCAATTGCAACTTGTTCAAAGAAGTGAGAAACTGCTTATATGATGTGCACAAGTGACATCATGATGTGAAGACTGAACAAATAGTTTTGAGAATTTCATTCTGATCTGAGAATTGTACTAAAGCGACTGAGAAAAACTGTAATGTCATAGCAATACTAACTGCTGGATCTTTATTTGGCAAAACAGTGAAAATTGATGGAAAATTGTCTCAGACAGTTTTTACAGAAAGCAGAAGAGAGCAGCACATTGAGTCCTTCAGTCCCTTTATATCCCTCCACATCTTTTGAAACACTTTCTGTTTAAGATACTGTGTGTAGTCCAGCTGACCTTCCCAGGTGATGTTACTTACATCATGTTTCAGTGCTCTCACAGGGCTCCAGGCCGGTAAACTCACTTTGA